>NC_142872.1:107341666-107956111 GCF_051225735.1 Oryctolagus cuniculus
AGCAACATCTTAATTGCTTCACCAAATATCCACTTCTTTTTTTTTTATTTTAAAGTAACTTTGAAATAGTTGCCATCTATCATAACATATTGTAATTTCAATCAAGCAAATCCTCCCAAACAAAATACTCTAATGCAATATTTTAGTATGATCATGAGAAGAAATGCTTCTGTGTAACACATATAACTTAGAGAAAAGAAATTTTGCACTTAATATGAGCAAGTAACAGGGAATTCTAGATTGTGAATAAAAGCAGCCTGAGCTTAGCAGCCTGCCCTATACCAAGTGTC
Source organism: Oryctolagus cuniculus (assembly GCF_051225735.1). Classification (NCBI taxonomy): domain Eukaryota; kingdom Metazoa; phylum Chordata; class Mammalia; order Lagomorpha; family Leporidae; genus Oryctolagus; species Oryctolagus cuniculus. The sequence goes on from NC_142872.1 coordinate 107,341,957, forward strand.
TCAAGGAGACTAGATGAGCACCTGGCCTCTTGCTTTTCTGTCTTTTGCTCATTGTCACAATTTTGCTATGTCTTGAAAATACGTAATCTCCATGCTGTTTATGTTATGAATTTAATGCTTAAATAGCACATATTGATATTGTGTGTCATCAGGGATACAACTTTTCAAAAACATAATTATTCATTTGCATATATCAGTACAACATTGAAGCACAGACAAAATTCATGTTACTCTATCATCATTGCAAAAAAACAGCTAAATAAATAAAGTCTAAGGAAGATCTCTAAGAAAATGAGGAAATAATTAGATAAGAAAATTGTGGAATATTGTGCAAAAGGGGAAATTGGAAGGTTGATATATTTAGAATTCTAGAAAACTATTCTCTTCTTTTAAAAACTCATCTGGGAGAGCGAGAGGGAGAGAGTGTGAGAATGCGCTACCGGGATGAGTGCTACCGTCTTCTAGTTTACTCTCCAAATGCCTGCAACAGACATGGCTGGGCCAGGCTGAAGCCAGGAGCTGGGAAATCAATCCAGGCCTCCCACATGGGTAGCAGGAATCCAATAACTTGAGCCATTATCTGTTGTCTCTCAGCATCTGCCTGAGAAGGAAGCTGGAATGAGGAGCAGAGCTGGGACTCAAACTTGGGCACTCTGAAATAGGATGCAAATGTCTTCACCAGTGCCTTCACCACTAGGCCAAACACCTGCCCCAAGGTGTTCCTCAAAATGATTTCAGCCTTGAACTTTCACACTCACTCTTTCCTTGACTTTGAATGTACCTGCCCAGACCTTTCTAGGGGTGGCTTCTTCATGGAAGCTTGCATATCATTCTTGTTTTATTCTTTGTCCAGTATTAACATTTTTCTTATTGTATATGCAGATGTATGTATGTGCGTTTGTGCGTGTATACATATGTCTATGTGTGAATATATTTTCTCCATCAGCAATGCACTGGATAGCTCGCATTAATAAATAATCTCCATGAAAACAAGACTCTGTGTGTTGTGCTCCCAGCTGCATCTTCATTGCCTAAACACTTTCTGATATCTAGTAGATATTCAATAAATACACATTAAAAAGAGTCAAGGCAAAAATCTATATATTAGTCTTACTGATACTTTCTTTTCCGTCCTAGATGTCCCAAATTCAGCCTTCCATATTCTAAGTTCAGTCTGAGATTCCAAATTCTTACTTCTGGAACGACAGAATGATACAGAACCTTAGCATGTGATATTTAACTATGGAGGTAACAGGTTGTTTGTCAGTAAGGCAGACTGAGTGGTATAATTGGAGAACGTTTGATTAGGGGATTCAGGAATGTGAATATTGTTTAGTTACTAGCATTTCTTCGGCTGAACATTCCCGAAGGAGGAGTTCATATAGAAAAACCCTGACAGAGCACAGCCAAGGACAGCTTTATCATTAGTGTGGTGGCACCTCAGATCCCAGGGACAGTTTGATGATAAAATGCAGGACAGCAAGAGGCCTTTGCAGGGTGTGTGCGGAGAGTGGCATCATGTGACAGCTTTATCTTCTCAGGCTCAGATAAACATCTTGAAATCTTATGATTCATGCAGGAAGCAAGAGTTCTGTGCAGTGTGTTGGGGGAAAGGTGACACCACGTGACAGGTTTATCTTCTAGGGCTCAGATACACACCTTGCGGCCGGCGCCGCGGCTCACTAGTCTAATCCTCCGCCTAGCGGCACCGGCACACTGGGTTCTAGTCCCGGTCGGGGTGCCGGATTCTGTCCCGGTTGCCCCTCTTCCAGGCCAGCTCTCTGCTGTGGCCAGGGAGTGCAGTGGAGGATGGCCCAGGTGCTTGGGCCCTGCACCCCATGGGAGACCAGGAAAAGCACCTGGCTCCTGGCTCCTGCCATCGGACCAGCGCGGTGCGCCGGCCGCAGCACGCCAGCCGCGGCGGCCATTGGAGGGTGAACCAACGGCAAAGGAAGACCTTTCTCTCTGTCTCTCTCTCTCTCTCTCACTGTCCACTCTGCCTGTCAAAAAAAAAAAAAAAAAAAAGATACACACCTTGCAATCTTATGATTCTCTGGCCAACAACCTGATATGAATGATAGCAAATGTCTGAAAAGTGAAGAGATAGGGCCCTGGCTCCAGCTTTTTCCCTATGAGAGAGGCCCCTTGGTCTTTCACTATTCCAGACACAAGGATTTAGAAAGAAGAACCATACCCGGTAAGTACATTCCTCTCTGAACCATGGGGCAGACTCTTAAAAATTAAATACAATCTGGCCGGCGCTGCGGCTCACTAGGCTAATCCTCCGCCTGCGGCGCCGGCACCTCAGGTTCTAATCCTGGTCGGGGCACCGGATTCTGTCCCGGTTGCCCCTCTTCCTGTCTAGCTCTCTGCTGTGGCCCGGGAGTGCAGTGGAGGATGGCCCAAGTGCTTGGGCCCTAAACCCCACGGGAGACCAGGAGAAGCACCTGGCTCCTGCCATCGGATCAGTGCAATGTGTGGGCCGCAGTGCACCAGCTGTGGTGGCCATTGGAGGGTGAACCAACGGCAAAGGAAGACCTTTCTCTCTGTCTCTCTCTCTCACTGTCTAACTCTGCCTGTCAAAAAAAAAAAAGAAAAGAAAAAAAAAGAAAAAAAATTTAAATACAATCTGCGTGGATGACTGAGCATGTTCATTCCTAGGATGTTTTTTTTTTTTTTTTTTGGCAGGCAGAGTGGACAGTGAGAGAGAGAGAGAGAGACAGAGAGAAAGGTCTTCCTTTGCCGTTGGTTCACCCTCCAATAGCCACCACAGCTGGTGCACTGTGGCCCACGCATTGCCCTGATCCGATGGCAGGAGCCAGGTGCTTCTCCTGGTCTCCCGTGGGGTTTAGGGCCCAAGCACTTGGGCCATCCTCCACTGCACTCCCGGGCCACAGCAGAGAGGTGGCCTGGAAGAGGGGCAACCAGGACAGAATCCGGCACCCCGACCGGGACTAGAACCCGGTGTGCCGGCGCCGCAAGGCGGAGGATTAGCCTGGTGAGCCGCGGCGCCGGCTCATTCCTAGGATTTGCCCACGATAAATGAAAACACGTACACACAGACTTGTGATAAATGGTACCAGCAGCTTGCTTCGCAGCTCAACACCAAAAACAAGAAAACGTTCGGTGTCATGGCCTGACTAAGCAAATTGTGGGATAGCCATACAAATGGTGAGCACTCAGCAATTCAGAAACTCCTCTGAGGGGCCGCGTGTTTGACACACTCAGTGAAGATGCCCTGAGATGGCGTCTCACTTCCACTTCCAGCTTCCTGCTAATGTGCAACTTTGGGAGGCAGCAGAGGATGGAGCACGTACTTGCGTATCTGCCACTGATGTGGAAGAACCAGAAAGAGTTCCAGGATCCTGAATCTGGCCTGACTCAGCCTCCATTGTTGAGGGCATTTGCGGAGTGGAAACAGCAGAGAGAATGTCTTTCTTCCTCTGTGTCTCTGTTTGTCTCTCTTTCAGTCTCTGTCTTTCAAGTACATACATTTTTAAAAATATCAAAAAGATCCACTGATACATATAACTCACAGCTGAATCTTAAAAGCATTCTATTGAGTAAAAGAACCTTGACATTCTAGGAAAAGCTAAGCTGTGGGGACAGAAAGCAAGAGTATTGTGACAAGCTGGGAGCAGGGAGGGAGTACAGAGATTATTTGCATAAGGGATTGTGCTGGTTGTGGAGTCCTGAGGAATGCTGACAATAGTGGTATGGGATCCACAACAATATACATTTATTAAAACTCATCAATATGTACACATAGAACTGGTGAATTTTATTTTTTTGTATTAACCCTGCCTCAATAAATCTGTTTGCATGTACATTCACATATACGTAATATCAATTTAACATAGCATGTAACTATACAACATATATCTATATAGCAAGAAGTAACACAACATGTGTTATATCTACATGTAATGTCTGCATAACATATAACGTCCTACATCATGTAACACAACATATGTCTATATGTAATATCTACATAACATGTAACTATCCCACATGATAAATTTATATAACATCATGTAACATAACATGTTATATCTATATGTACTATGAATGTCTCCTGTAAATTCGCTAGAGTCTGATGCAAGGCTATTACTATTTTTTCTTTTTGGAGGACAGAAGGAGGAGGAAGACAGATTTTTTTTTTTGTTCCCATTTGAAAGAACAGCCTCAGGGGCAGGTTACAGCAAAATCACAGAGGGTGACATACTTTCTGTTTCACTGACAGGCCTCTGAACGGGTCTCCTCATTTCACATTTTGGAATTACAAATTCTTCTTTGTGTTCTTTAGTGCTGTGCCTTTCTGGCTAGGATTTCTTTTTTTCTTTTAAGTAGGGTTGGGGTTGTGCACGAGGCGTGAGAGGGGAGTGAGCAGCAGCAAGATTGGGTGCTTTCTAAGAAGCAGGAAATGCATAGTCTGGGATTCTCACAGTTTGTGTGGGACCCCTGCAGCCAGAATCTGCACCCCTGATAAACCAGTGTGTCCCCATCATGAGGCACTCATTTGTACAAAGCTCCCAATATGTGGTGACTGGGTACAGGCTGTGTTTAAACTCAAAGACTGTAGGAGGGGCTGGCACTGTCGGCAACACCGGCACCCCATATGGACACCTGTTCTAGTCCCATCTGCTCCTCTTCTGATCCAGCTCCCTGCTAATGCACCTGGGAAAGTAGTGGAAGATGGTCCAAGTCTGCATCCATGTGGTGAAACCAGGAAGAAGCTCCTGGCTCCTGGTTTCAGCCTGGCCCAGCTCCAGCTGTTGCAGCCATCTGGGGAGTGGACCAGGAGATGGAAGACCTCTCTGTCTCTCCCTCTCTCTCTCTCTGTAACTCTGCCTTTTAAGTAAATAAAAAAGGAAGATTGTAGGAGTGTCCCATTGATCTATTCAAACCTTTAAGTTGTGTGGGAAGTCCTTCTGACAGTGAATTTTTTTTAATACAAATAGCAGATTATTTTAGTTTTCAGTGAAAAATTTGCTGGGGTTTTTACTTGACTTCAAGAGGGACAGAATGGGTCCGGCGCCGTGGAGCAGTAGGCTAATCCTCCACCTGCGGCGCCAGCATCCCTTATGGGTGCTGGTTCTAGTCCCAGCTGCTCCTCTTTCAATCCAGCTCTCTGCTATGGCCTAGGAAAGCAGTAAAAAATGGCCCAAGTCCTTGGGCCCTTGTACCCATGTGGGGGACCAGGAAGAAGCTCCTGGCTCCTGGCTTCAGATAGGTGCAGCTTCGGGCATTGTGGCCATCTGGGAAGTGAACCAGCGGATGGAAGACCTCTCTCTCTCTGTCTCTCTCTCACTGTCTGTAACTCTGCCTCTCAAATAAAATAAATAAAAATCTTAAAAAAAAAAAAAAAAAAGAGGGTCAGAACAGCATCTGAGAGAGAATAAAATCAGGTCCCGCCCTTTAAATGTATGCTTTGGAGCTTATCACTCCTTGTCAAATACATATACTTCAAATTGGTGCCTGCTTAATCTAAATTAAACAGTTGAAGACCAAGCAGGCTACCTGACAGGTGTGGAAGATGTAAGTCAACCCAGGGTAGACATGTGGTGCTCATCAGCCAGACCTTCTCTGGGGTAAGGGCCTCTTTCAATCGCCAGAAGTTTTCACTCCCGAAAACAAGATGGACCGCTCATTGTAGCAGGTAGAGGGACGGCCTTGGGAACCTGAGGTGTCTTCAACGAAGTAAGCCAGGATGAGATCACGCCTGCCCCTCCATCAAGGAAGTGACGTGGGCTCTTCGCTTTTCTTTCCTTCAATTACACATTTTCAAATACGTAGGGAGTTATCTCAATTACACGTTTGTGATTCTCACGCAGAGCGGATAAGTAGAGAAGGAAGAATATTATTCCAATCGCAATCTGCTAAATTTGAAGGGAAACACTTTGTGTAACTGTGGCTAAATCCCATAGCCTTCTGCGATTTGACCACGCCCAGTTCCAACCCTCTCCAATCTGGGCTGGTTCTGCCACCTAGTGACTGCCTTGTTGAACAACACAGGTGGAGCATACCTAGTTTGCCCTGTTGAAGCCTCGAGAATTAATTATAATTTAATGTCACGTGATTAGATTTGCGCTTCTTGTCCTCTCATTCCTACCATTTGTGTGACCTTGAGGACATTACGAATATTTCCATGATTCAGTTTATTTATCTGTAGAATGGGGATAAGTATCTGCTTTCTATGGTTTCTATGAGGCTCACTTGGGATAATGTATGAAGAACGCTTAGCAGAGTACCTTGCACAGTTAAAACCTGAAAAAAGAATCGCTGCTGGCCGGCGCCGCGGCTCACTAGGCTAATCCTCCGCCTAGCGGCGCCGGCACACCGGGTTCTGGTTCTGTTCCCGGTCGGGGTACCGGATTCTGTCCCTGTTGCCCCTCTTCCAGGCCAGCCCTCTGCTGTGGCCCGGGAGTGCAGTGGGGGATGGCCCAGGTTCTTGGGCCCTGCGCCCGCACGGGAGACCAGGAGAAGCACCTAGCTCCTGGCAGCGCCGGCCATAGCTGCCATTTGGGGAGTGAACCAACGGGAGGAAGACCTTTCTCTCTGTCTCTCTCTCTCTCTCACTGTCTAACTCTGCCTATTAAAAAAAAAAAAAAAAAAGATTAGATGTTGCTGTACTTATAACTGTGCAAGTTCAGAGCTGAGCAAAATAGGCCAAAGCTTGGGAAATCAAGTGATGGATGTGAGTATTTCAGAAAAAATTTAGTCTGTAATATATAAAGTTTGGAAGAAGATCAAGTTTATTTAGGCTTTCCATGTGCACTGCCAACAAATGCATTATTGCAATTACACTTGTCTCACTCCAAGTCTTTCTCCACTTCGTATTGAGTGTTCCCATCACAGCAGACAACTCATACTCCGTGTGCATTTTAATGACTTTCTTCATCTTTTTGGAATTTCTCTCTCACATTTTTACACTTCACAATCTTTAACTCCCAGTGTGAATGTCAGCTTCCTATACAAACTCCTTTAGTGTCAACAAGTGGGGATTAATCCTGTGTAGCCCTTGACTCTCTTTTTCTATTAGAGAGCGTTTGACGCAGACAGGCAGGACAGGAGCTACTGAAACCGTCGATAGCGCCGTCACTCAGCTCGAGCCTGAAGTGCCTGCCAGGAGGCTTTGTGTGTGATCTTTGTGTCTTCCTGCCTCTACCCAATGCCCAACACAAAGACCTCACGTACTACATGTTTCATCAGGGCTTGCCGAATGGAAGTGAAAGCTTGGCAAATATCTCAGTGCAACTTTTTACGAAGGTTGAGTGATTCAAAGGGCTATAACGTACATAGGACTAAACTTGACCTAGTGTTTTCAGATGGCAGATTTGGTCCATGATGATGTGCTACAGGTTTTAAAAACCAAGAAGTGTTTTTATAATAATAAGTAATCTATAGTAATATGATTTCATTTAAGATATTTAGAAATTACTAAAAAAATAAAAAATCATAGCTCCATTATTCACATCTTATTAATATTTGATGTACTTTTTCAAGATTTTCTATGCTTTGTTAGCATTCTGCACTGTGATGATTGTCTATTTGCACTCATATATTTTCATTTTAAAATTTAATATATTGTTACTGTTTTCCCATTATACGATGTGTACTTTTAGAACATAATTCTAAAAAGCAGAATCCCACTGAGTCAATGTACACTTAACATGATTATGTTTTAGGCATTCGGCTGTTCCGTATAACAACACAGAATAAATCTTAGGGCATAAAAGTTTTCCTTTCTGGAGAATTAATTTGCTTTCATGAGTCCCAGCAGTATAATTCCTGCTGCCTTTCTTATAGCAAGCACTGATGATGACCTGGAAATTGAATATTGTAATAAGCACAGTCTCCTGCCAAATGGAAGTTACACAGAAAACATTTTTGACATACGATGGCTCCAGCTCACCAGGAGGAACCCTGACTACTCAGAAGTTATTGTAGACGTGAAGAAAGGCTTTGGAAGATTAAGCTGAGTAGGCAGAGAAGGCGTGCTGTTTCCCAAACTATTCTTCGATATTAAATTGTTAATTTGATTTCTGTGTGTGTGTGTGTGTTGTCATTTCATTTTAAAAGTGAAATATGTGGGATGGGTGTTCAGCCTTGCAGTTGAGATGTCTGCATCCTAGTCCCATGTTGGTGAGCCTGAGTTTGACACTTGAACTTGACTCCTATTCCTGCTTCCTACTTCCTGCTAAGGCAGAGGCCCCCCAACCCCCTGGCCCATACCTTGCTCTCTCCCTCTCTCAGCTGCTCACATTTTTTAGAAAAGTGAAATACTCAGATTCAATGTATTTTACCATTGTATCTTTCTTCCACAAAGACTGATTCTTTGGTTCACACATTTAGTCACTTATCCATTTATTCCATTGTTTTACAGATATTCATGCACAGCTACTCTATGCCAGGCACTTCTAGCAGGTATTAGTTAACCCAGAGATTAACACAACACATTGTTAAAATGATTTCATAGCTTAATGAGGAAAGAACAAATAAACACTGCTGATGCCATGCAAAACAAAACTTACTTCAATAGAAATAAAGATGTTATGGTTTTGGGGACACAATGAGGGAATTAGTTCTGTTTGAGGTGACTAAGAAGGCTGCACAGAGGAGTTTATGTTTGAGTCTTAGACGACGGTAGGAATTTGATGGATGGATTTCAGGAGAATTCAACTACTAGTGAGTAATATATTCACGGGCACGAAGAGGGTCAGCAGCCATGGGGAAATTGAGAAACCCTTGTGGCGGAAGGAATGGCTTTCTTGGAAGACAAGAACAGGAAGTCATGCTGGAAAGAATGAGACTGGATGATGACCAGATGTTTCTGTATTCTAGACCAAAAAGTATATATTTTATATGAAAACCTCTCAGGATTTGTTGAAAGTTTTTAATTTTAATTTTTGTTTTTAGCAAGGGAATGACACCAAAATGACAACATTCAGTCATACAGGCTGATGTGTTTCCTATGCATTTTACATGGGAAGTTTTCATGACCACACTATGAGACTAGAGCTGTTTTCTTCAATAAGGTGGAAGAGGAAGGTGAGATTTGAAGAAGTTGAACCAGACCTACACACCTGAGCACTGTTGACTGCACAGCCCAAGCTGTCCACCACTATCATCTACTGACCCCAGAATAATATTTCAGGGAGTCTGCAAAGAGCTGGTTTTCAGTGGAGGGAGAGAGAGCAATCAGAGAGCCAGAGAAGCCATCGCCTGAGTATAGGGCACAGTGCTGAGGACCAGAAGCAGGGAGGACGGTGGCTGAGTGGTTATGGCAGTGACAGCTGCCAAGACATGGACAAACAGGAAATCACTGCAACTCTGGAAAAATAGGTGGATTCACCAAATAAACTAAAAATTTCCCCATGTGTGACACCAGGCCTTTAGTGACTGTCTATCAAAATATCCTTGAGGAAAGTTAGCCACCCTGATTGGTCCTTGATAGTGACATTCCTGCTAAAAATGTGGCATAATGTTTAACTATAAGATTGCTCTTGGTATACAGAAATGACGTTCAAGGAAAATTGCTTATTGTGCCGTCTCTGGCTAGACTCTGAGACACACAAAGATGGATAGGACTCTCTTCTCTCACAATGCTCCTAATCAAGAAGGGCCAATAAAGGGTTGGTGCTGTGGCACACCCTGGCCTGAAGTGCCGGCATCCCATATAGGTGCTGGTTCAAACCCCGGCTGCTCCACTTCCGATCCAGCTTTCTGCTATGGCCTGGGAAAGCAGTAGAAGATGGCTCAAGTCCTTGGGCCCCTGTACCCATGTGGGAGACTCAGAGGAAGCTCCTGGCTCCTGGCTTTGGATTGGCACAGCACCGGCAGTTGTAGCCAACTGGGGAGTGAACCATGGGATGGAAGACCTCTTTCTGTCTCTCTACCTCTTCTCTCTCTGTGTAATTTTGACTTTTAAATAAATAAATAAATCTTTTTTAAAAAAAGAAGGGCCAGCAAGGCCAGTAAAAATGGGCATGACACTGACAAGACACACCCTGCCTCCGAGGTCCTGGGCATCCTAACCGTGGGGAGGGTGAGTCCAACTGTGGTGCACGAGCAAAGACCTGGGTGGCTTTGCGGCAGAAGTTTGCATTTCAGCTGAACAAGAAGAGTTTTGAGGGGAGAGGGTGCTGGATTCACATAGGATGAAGATCACTGGGGAAGTTGAGGAGGGCAAGTGTGGGTGCTGTGGAGAAAAGCTGGGCATGATTCAGTGTGGTGGGAGCAGGAGACACTTCTACCTGGGGAACAGGATCCCGAGCAGGCAATTAAAATTACAGAGCAGGGCAAGATGACTGGCGCTGATTTTTTTTTGAAAAGTAACTTACAATGATAGTGAAAGTGAATTCTTTAGATGGAGGAGAATTTTTTTAATTGAGAATCATCAGGGTCATACATTATTCTGGATCTTCACATCTTAACCATCCATACAACCTTTTTTTTTTTGTTGTTGCTTGTTTGTTCCATTTTTTAAAAATATTTTATTTGAAAGGCAGAATTACAGAGAGGCAGAGGAAGAGAGAAAAAGAGAGAGAGAGACAGAGACAGAGAGAGAGGTCTTCCATCACTGGTTCACTCCCCAAATGGCCGCACTGACTGGATCTGTGCCAATCCAAAGCCAGGAGCCAGGAGTTTCTTCCAGATCTCCCATGTGGGTACAGGGGCTCAAGGACTTGGGCCATCTTTCACTGCTTTCCCAGGCCATAGCAGAGAACTGGATCAGAAGTGGAGGCACCAGGACTCCGAACCAGCGCCTACATAGGATGTCAGCACTGCAGGCGGCGGCTTTATCTGCTACACCCCAGCACCGGCCCCCATCCATAGAACCTTGATGGTGGGCTGCTGGCACAGTGTAGTTATCCAGGAAGTATTTATGGAATAAACGAATGATTCCTGTCCTTCCCTTAATATGTAGAACGGAGAGGGAGGCTTGCTTTTAAATAAGCATGCCTCTTCCAGAGAGGCAGTCTGAAATAACTGCTAAGAGTAAATGCTGCAGTCAGAAATACTTTCATGCCTATACTTGGGCCGAATTACCAAGCCTCTCTCTTTGGCACTCATTTCCTCATTTTTAATGAGAGCAAAATTAGAATCTACTTAATAAGGTTGTGACATTTCACAAGTGTGGCGTGGAAAGCACTCCACTAACACTGGCTGTCATCCTGGAGATGTGAGAATTCCAGTCTCGTACCCAGAGCAGTTTTCCTAAGCTTCTGGCTCCAGGAGGCCTCTGGAGAGACTGTTCTACCTTCGTTGCACATCTATCCCCCTGCCTTTTAATTTTACTCTTAGCAATGCACAAGCCAAAGAATCATCAATCTAGACAGCACCTCTTTTCCTTGTGCTAACTGATTTAAACCTCTTTCTTACAGCAGGCTTCAGCGGGCATGCTTGCTAGCCGCCGGCAGGACAGCATCAGGCCTGGCAGCATGCTGCCCAAACCATCTGGTCCTTTACCATGAGCCATATGGAACTGAGCCCCCACTTCTTGGGCAAAGCTTAACTCTTTTCTTCTATAGGTTGTCTGTGTGACTGTACTTGCCCATACCATGGAATCAAGCATGGATACAATAACAGTTTCTTTATCTTCCATCCTTGCAAGGAGAGTCAATGACTTAAATTTTATTAGGTGGACTGGAGATCATGCCTCTTAGTCATGTTAAGTAATGATCAAAAAATCCACATCAAGCCCTATGACATCTGCAAACACAAGATAATCCAGAAATCACAGTCTTATAATTCTTTCTCCAATTGTCTACAAAGGGAATAATATTACATTTTCTTTCCTTCTTTCCTCTGATACTTTAAGCTGCAATTATCTTCTGCCAAGCATGGAACAGCAGGTACAGCCATGCTGAAATGATTAGCTCTTAACCAGTGCAGGTTATTAGCTGTGTAGAAAATGAGATGCAAAGTTCCAAGATACAGGTTGGCTCCTGCGGTGATAGTCTCAGGGAGCTTTACAAACATCAGGATGATTTCAAGCTCTCCTTGAAATCTATTGCAAAAATGCTAATTTTGTAAAAGTAGGAGTTTAGGTGAAATCTTCTTGAAAAATAACTTTTGAGAAATTTGTCTAAATCAGTAAGGGTGTAGGTTGCTTATTCAAAGATATCAATGATTTAGAGATTTTTAACAATGGAACAGATGTGAGAGAACGCTGTGTTAGCTGATTTGCAACAAAACCACGAAGTAAAAAGAGGGGCTCTTCAGCTGACTTACTGCCTTCTCCACACTGCTCCACTTTTGTTCCCACTATGGCCTCAAGTCGCTTATAAAGCACATTTTTGTTCATCACAAGAAAATTATATTAAGATCAAACACATTGCTAGAAATTAATTTTAAAATGTCAGGCCCTTAAGATAAAAAATTAACACACTTTACAAAAACATCCCAGAGGAAGAAATAAACAATTAATCTTTATTCTCACTAAGCGATCATTTCCATTTTCCATTCCTTTTCTTGGATAAGGATTTTGTTTCCATAAAACACAAAACATGTTTCGCTCCCATTTTTTTTCCCAGAGCGTTATCAACATACTGCATTTAATTCTTGTTAGCCTTTTCTCTTCCATAGCACTTAACATATATTGTCATATAATGTTGCTATTTGGGTCCAACTTAATGAGTTCAGATCAAAAATTCAATTAATTCTGTCTTGTGCTTCATATGCCCTGTTGTAAGCACAATGCCTGGACCTTCTAGGTATAGAATAAAATAATTTGTGCTGAATGATGTTATAAAGCACATAATTTTCTACAAAACAGACCTCTTTGCAGGAACTCTGGAGTTATTATGGCTAACATACTTAGATCTCACATTTGAGGTCAAAAGATGGTCTTTTTTTTTTTAATTAAAATTTATTTAAAAGGTAGAGTTAGAGAGAGAGAGCGAGCAAGCTCCCATTTTCTGGTTCACTTCCCAAATGGCAGTAATGGCCAAGGCTGGGCCAGGCTAAAACCAGGAACCCAGAACTCCATCCTGGTCTCCCACATGAGTGGCAGGGGCCCAAGCACTAAGGCCATCCTCTGCTGCCTTCCCAGGCACATTAGCAGGGAGCTAGATTGGAAGTGGAGCAGCCAGGTCTTGAACCAGCAACCACATGGAATGCTAACATTACAGGTGGTGATTCAACCAACTGTGACACAATGCCAGCCCCAAAAGAGTTCTTTAAAGTTTTATAATTCTCAACTTTTGTGTTTATAGCACACTTTGAAGTTCTTACATTTTTGGTGGCCCATTTTGTTTTTTTAAAGGTCTGTTTATTTATTTGGAAGGCAGAGTGTCAGAGACAGAGGGAGAAAGAGAGAAAAAGAGATAGAGGGGCCAGCGCTGTGGCCCAGCAGGTTAAAGCCCTGGCCTGCAGCACTGGCATCCCATATGGTCGCTGGCTTGAATCCCGGCTGCTCTACTTCCAATCCAGCTCTCTGCTATGGCCTGGGAAAGCAGTGGAAGATGGCCCAAGTCCTTGGGCCCCTGCACCTGCATGGAAGGCCTGGGGAAGCTCCTGGCTCCTGGCTTTGGATCAGCCCAGTTCTTGTCGTTACAGCCTCTCTCTCTTTCTCTCTCTCTGGCTCTACCTCTCTCTGTAACTGTCTTTCAAATAAATAAAATAAATCTTTTAAGAGAGAGAGAGAGATCTCCCATCTCCTGGCTTTCACTCCACAAATGGTCCCAATAGGTAGGGTGGGGCCAGGTTTGAAAGCAGGAGTCAGGAACCCATCTGGGTCTTCGACACAGGTGGCAAGAGCCCAAACACTTGAGCCACAATCTGTTTCCTTTTCAGGCATATTAACAGGAAGCTGGATTGGCTGGAGCAACTGGGACTAAAACCAGCACCCTGGCTGGCACTGCGGCTCACTTGGCTAATCCTCTGCCTGCGGTGCCAGCACCCCAGGTTCTAGTCCTGGTTGGGGCGCTGGATTCTGCCCCGGTTGCCCCTCTTCCAGTCCAGCTCTCTGCTGTGGCCCAGGAGGGCAGTGGAGGATGGCCCAAGTGCTTGGGCCCTGCACCCCATGGGAGACCAGGAGGAAGCACCTGGCTCCTGGTTTCGGATTGGCGCAGCGCACCAGCCACAACATGCCATCCGTAACAGCCACTTGGGGGGTGAACCAACGGAAAAGGAAGACCTTTCTCGCTGTCTCTCTCTCTCTCTCTGTCTAACTCTGCCTGTTAAAAAAAATAGAAAAAAAACCCCAGCACCCTGCCATAGGATGTGGGTGTCACAAGCTTCAGCCTGATCCTCAGTGCCACAAGTGTGGATCCATGGTGGCCCATGTTAAATGATTAACAGGACAAAAGGTAAATGGTAAAATAGTTCAGCAATAGTGATAACCTATGGCTAACATTGTGCAAGAAGGCCTGCAGCGGTCAGGGCAGGCTTTCAGAGAGGATGCAGGCAGCAGAGGCCCTACCCAACCCCCTCCCTTACCCCATCTTCATCAGCATCCATCTTACAAATTCCACCAAGTGGCATGCAGTTTAAATAAAAGCAGACACACTTTACGCGTCGCCCATCTTCAGCTTTCAAGCAGGCAACGAAGCTACCTAGAAACCCAGGGCAATTTGGGATCCACTGCAGCTTACTTCCTCCTGCCTTAGCATCGTGTAGCTCCACCCCATCCAAGCTCCTCAGGTGCTCAAGAGGCAATCACCTCCCACATCCCACTCCGCACTCTCGTTTGCTCTTACCCTGGCATTGGCCATTGTGATTTGCATTTACTTGCAGCCAGCTGCCCTCCTACCATACACAGCACTGCAGGATCCCGGGGACAGCACGAACAACTGTAGCCTGGGAAGGGGCCACAGCTTTCCACTGACAGCTGGGCCACTGCTGAGTCACCAGCTAGGAAGAGAAGCCAGCTGGTGTGTGACACTCCCTTCACAACTGGGGCCGCTCGATCTCCTTCTTTTCATCCCGCATCTCTCTTCTACCTAGGGGCAAATCTGGATTTTGTGAGTTTGAAATATGTACAACTTGGGAGTTCTTCTTTATGAAAAATAATTTTAAAAATACAGAATTAGCTACAAAAATGAATATTCATGAGGGCCTTCACAAAGTTTCATGAAAATGTGTATTATGAAAAGCTATGCGTGGATTTCAAAAATTTTTGCATCAGACTAAATTTCTCTTTGAGAAAATGACTTATTCGAGAGACTGGAAAGTAGAGAGAGTAGAGAGAGAATCGGGGGTGGGGGATAGAGGTGGCAAGGAAGCTATCTTCTTTTTTTTTTTTAAGATTTTATTTATTTATTTGAGAGGTAGAGTTACAGACAGTGAGAGGGAGAGACAGAGAGAAAGGTCTTCTTCACACTGGTTCACTCCCCAAATGGCCACAACGGCTGGAGCCACACTGATCCGAAGCCAGGAGCCAGGATCTTCTTCCAGGTCTTCCACTTAGGCACAGGGGCCCAAGCACTTGGGCCATCTTCCACAGCTTTCCCAGGTCATAGCAGAGAGCTGGATCAGAAGAGGAGCAACTGGCACTCAAACCGGTGCCCATATGGAGTGCCAGCGCCACAGACAAAGGATTAACCAACTGTGCTGTAGCTCTGGTTCCAGAAGCTATCTTCTAATAACTGTTTTACTCCCTCAAAGGACTGCCAACAGGGCTTGGATGGGCCTGAGACTGAAGCCAAGAATTCAGTTCTGGTCTCTCATGTGGGTGAAAGGGACCCCAGTACTTGACCCACCCCTGCTGCCTCTCAGGGTGTGCATTAGCAGGCAGCTGGAGTCAGGAACAGAGCTGAGTATTGAGCCCACTCACTCTGATAAGGGATTCAAGAATCTAAATTCTTAGGCAAAACACTTTCCCGTACATTTATCTTACAACTCCATTTTCTATGAACTTCTTACTACATTCCATGTAAAATCATAAAAAAATTATATTAAAGCTGATATATGCCCATCACAAAACCCATAGAAAATAATTTTTTTTTGAAATAATTAAATGCTTGATGTAACTCTACTTCCTTATTAGCTTTGGCTGAATACTCGCATTGCTTCTTTAATAACGAATGATAGGATTTCAGTTGCAGAACTCCCAGTAAAACCTAGGTTTGCTTACGTATCTCACGCAGCACACCACTGATAGACATCTGAGTGGTGGAAGAAAACAGGTGCTTATTTTGCAAAGTACAGAAAATACAGGGCAAGGAGTTGGGCAGCTGTTGTTCAGGTCCTGACTCCTTGAGAGAGTAAGGGTGGTGAATCTTACCAGTTCAGGCCGGGATTGAGCAGTGTGTGCCCAGCCTCTGTGCTGGTCTCTGGTTGGTCCACAGTGCTCATGGGTTGATTGGGCCATGGTAGGAGAACAGCAGGTTCTTCTTCAAATACTGTGACGAAAAAGTGGGCTGTGGGCTGTCTGGGGTGCACAGGAAAATTGGTTATTTTGTTTGATCAAAGACTGGGGTTCCCGTAAAACATCCCCAAATGGTGTCCAGTGTTAAGATACTAACCCTAGAGGTGAGAATTGAATTCTGAGTCTTGTGATCTGGGGTCTGGTGGGGCTGGCCTGATCCATGCACTATTCCCTGAATTTAGTGAACTAATCTTCAGTAAGAAGTTGACTTGCAATCATTAGAGACAGAGGAACTACAGGTTGAGGGAGACTAGGGCTTGATAAAGTCTACAACAAAGGCATTAGGGATAAGGGCTCAGTTTTGTTTCTATTTTACTCAAACAGCGACTGATTTCAAATACTACTGCACTGACAATACCCGTTACTGAGTTTGTTGTCAGTGCTCCCTTTGTGGTAGGATAGTATGAATTTTATATTATATTAAGCAATATTAATTTTGCCTGA
This sequence comes from Oryctolagus cuniculus, assembly GCF_051225735.1. Taxonomy (NCBI): domain Eukaryota; kingdom Metazoa; phylum Chordata; class Mammalia; order Lagomorpha; family Leporidae; genus Oryctolagus; species Oryctolagus cuniculus. Next base: position 107,358,776 of record NC_142872.1, read on the forward strand.
CAAATCAGCGAGAAATTTGTATCTTTTCCAGTGTGTTCATAAGATTTATTACTCTTCACTGACTAGATCATTATTTCTTTTCAGAATGTTTCTCTTCCTTTTAATTCATTAAGGTTCTTGGTATAATCTGAACTTTAAAAAATAATAATTAGCTCCTAGCTGTCAGCGCAATATCTCATCTTTATTACCTTTGTTTTATAATCCATTAATCATCACCTGGATTTCTCTATATTTACTGACAAATACATGTTGAGATGGAAGGACAGTAATCTTCATATTCATTTAATTTGGTAGTTTGCAATTTCTCACTGTTTGATTGCAACATCTTTGCAGATTGATGTTAAAATGGCATATGTAAGTTTTATCAACTGCTTGAATACACTTACTGAGTTGAAGTTTTCCTTCTGAGTCTTCAAAGTTGTGCGTTGGCTCTTTAAAGTGTTATTGTTCCAGTGCTCTCTGTCTTGAATAGCTTTATCATGAGCCCGGTTTCTCAAATACAGGGTTATCAAAGAGACACATTGTTAAAGAAAAATTCAAGCAAATAAAAGCCTCAAAATATGCCGTAGTCAGCAATTTCAGGTACTGCAGAGGCGGTTGGTTCCTCTCCCAATGAGGCTAAGTGAATGAGCTGCACACTGCCTCCTCCTGTCACGATTGTTACTGGCGTGCAGCCATTGGCCCTCACCAAGTACATGCTCATCTCCATAAAAATACTTACAGACATTGCTTCTTACTTCCACTAGTTGTGGGAATCGTGGCTATTATTACTTCCATTTCACAGGTGAAAAACGAGGCTTGAAATGTATAAAGTTAGCACATGACCAAGTCAGAATTTGAGCTCAGAAACTCTGCCTCTGGGCTCAAAATTACTTCAAGATACTGCTTTCTTTGACTTCTGTGAGAAAAGAATTTGGAAGGAGGAAACCTTTGTCCTGAAACACTTGAAATATTAGCATGGCCTTCACCTAGGCCTTTGTGTGGTGAGAAAAGCACATTTGGCAAAGCTCAAAGGGTTCGCATCCCCCCCCCCCCCCCCCGCCCCACTCAGCAGTTGTTCTGATGATTTTCTGGTAATTCATTGGATTGTGGCAGTCATTCTTAGCCTCTGAGACCTGCAGATGGAGCACATGGACTTTCAGCTTTCATTCTGTTTTTCAGGCTGTACAAGACACACCCCTCTGGTTTATTGGAAAAAACATGGTGTCTTGGGTCCTGCCCCTGACCCTGTAACCATGACCTCTGTTAAACTTTATCACCTCTCAGGGCCACAAGTTTCTCATCTAGAAAATTAGAGAGCTATACCAAATGGTCTCTGAGGTTCTTTCCAGCTCTAAAATTCTGTGGGGTTATAGGGCTAGTTTAAGTAGGAACATGAGGTGTGCCTAGTACCAAAAGCATTTCTTCATCTTTTGTGGCTAAAGTAATACCACTTAGATATCGAATCACAGTTTCAAGAAGACTACATAGTAACAGACAAATCACATTTTTCCAGCTTCTCAAATAAAATGGTTTATTAATTATCTAAAGTTAAAAAATGAAGAGCTTTGAAATTAATATACTTTATCATATATAAGTAAGGATATTATCTGAGGTATTGTTAATGCCACTAATGAAACAGTAAAAATAGCAATACACTCACTCGCTATCAGTTTATTTCATTCAGATATATAAACTTTCTAAATTCAATTTAGAAGGCCCATCATTACTGAGAATTATTTACAAATAAATGTTTCAGACTTAGAGTTATAAATGACCAATACACTCATGGAAAAATCAGCATCAAGAATTAAAGAAATGAAAATTAAAGCAATGAAGGGCCATTTTGTATCTGTTATACTGATAAACATCGAGTTGAAGTATACCTTGGCCAAATTTCTAGGGGAAAATTTGCTATTTATTGGGAAATTGTATACCCTAGCTGAAAAAATAAAGAGATTTTGATAAATGGACAAGCATTCATTAATATAGGTATTATGAATTGGCTCATACTTCCTAAAATAGTCTATATGTTCAATGTAACTTTCATCAAAATTCCAAGCCATATTTTTTGTAGAAGTGGAAAAGTAGATCCTCAATTTCATATGGAATTACAATGGGGCACAAATAGCCAAAAACTCTTGAAAAAGAACAAAGCTGGAGAATTCATACCTCCCAGGTTAAAAGCACACCACAGTGTTATAGCAATTGAAACAGTGTGGCATGTGTATGGATAGACATAGATACAGACATGTAGATCAGTGGAATAGAATTGAGATTCCAGAATTAAACCATACATCTATGGCCAGTTTATTTCTTTTTTTTTTTTAAGATTTATTTTATTTATTTGAAAGAGTTACAGAGAGAGGTAGAGACAGAGAGAGTGGTCTTCCATCCACTGGTTCACTCCCCAGTTGGCTGCAACAGCCAGAGCTGCGCCAATCTGAAGCCAGGAGCCAGGAACTTCTTCCTGGTCTCCCATGTGGGTGCAGGGGCCCAAGGACTTGGGCCGTCTTCCACTGCTTTCCCAGGCTGTAGCAGAGAGCTGGATCAGAAGAGAGGCAGCCAGGACTAGAATCAGTGCCCATATGGGATGCCGGTGCTTCAGGCCAGGGCTTTAGCCCACTGCGCCACAGCGCTGGCCCCAGCCACTTTCTTTTTGACAACGGTGCCAAAACCATCTAATGAGAAAGCAAAGTCTCTTCAACAAATGGCATTGGGATAACTGAAAGTCCACAAGCAAAGGACTGAATCTGGGTCTCCATCTCACACTGAATACAGAAAATTAACCCAAAATAGATTAGCAATCTAAACATAAAATCTGAAGTCATAAAGCTCTTAGAAGCAAACCTAGAAGTCAGTTTTCATGATTTTGAATTAGGCGATGTTTCTTAGATATGACCCCCAAAGCATGAGCAATAACAGAAAAATTAGGTAAATTGAACTTATCAAAAATTGAAAGCTTAGTCATCAAAAGAAATTATCAGAGGAAGTAAAAAAGACAGCTTAGAGAATGTGAGAAAATATTAGCAAATCATACATCTGATAATGTTCTAGCATCTGGAATATATAAAGAAAGTATAACTCAACAACCTAAAGACAAATAATTCAATCATAAAAATGAGCAAAGTGTTTGATTGACATTTCTCCGGAGAAGATAGACAAATAGCTAACAAATACATGAAAAAAAGGCTCAACGAGACTAGAAATTAAGAAATTGCCAATGCAAAGCAAAATTAGACACTACTTCACATCCATAAGGATGGCTATAACAAAAAGATGAAAAATAATAACTGCTGCAAAGATGTGGAGATTGTGGAACCCTTGTACATTTCTGGTGGAAATGAAATATGGTTCAGCACTATGGAAAACAGATTGGCAGTTCCTTAAAATGTTAAACACAGAATTATCACTTGACCCTAAAATTCTGCTACTAGGTTTATACACAGAAAAAAAATCAAAAACATGTGTGCAAACAAGTACACGTGCATGCTATTCTTAGCAAGGCTATAATTGTCAAAAGGTGGAAACAGCAAAATATCATTTATTTGTGAATGGATTAACAAATTGTGGTATAGTTATACCACAGAATAAGGTTTTTTTTAGTTTTTAAGTTTATTTTATTTGAGTGTTAAGAGATGGAGGGAAGAGAATGAGGTGGGAGAGAGAGATTGAGGGCAAGCGCAAGAAAGAAAGAGAGAAACATCATTCTCTGGTTTACTCCTCACATCCCTGCAGTAGTTAGGGCTGAATCTAAAAAAAAAGATAAAATTTGGATACATAAAATCACATATCTGGTTCAATTTACATGAAATATCTGGATTAGATAAACTCACACAGATGTAACACATTTTGGTGACTGTCAGAGATGATGGGGGAAGGGTAGTGGGAGAAACTACTTACGGGATAAGAGATTTTACTTACCAGGTATGGAAATATTTTGGAACACTATGAATACACTGAATACCACGGAATTGTTTACTTTAAATGACTAATTTTATGTTATGTGAATTTCACCTGAGTTTATTTTTTAAACATTAGTAGAGTTTTGCATGCAATGGAATTTTACATAATTTTTTGTTGTTTATCTGTGTTTTCTAAATTTTAATAATGAACAGGATTCTTTCAATAATTAGGAATGAATTATAAAAACAAAACGCAACAAACCAAAATCCCACGCACCTCATGATTTAAAACTACACTTGAAGGTAGCTGAAAAAAATTTAGCTAAGAGGGGCCAGTGTTGTGTGGAAGGCTTAATCTACTACGCCACAGCACCAGCCCCTCAAATCTTACTGCTCTGTAAAAGCAACAGCTAAACATTTAAAGGAAGAGGACAAAGTCCATTTCACAGCTTCCTTTGTATTCCCTCTGTGTGATGTAGACCCGAGAAAAAGCAACTGCACAATCGTAAAACTATTCCCTGAAGAGTTTAGTTAGAGCAGTTGAATTTTGTTTTGAAAAAAATTAGAGAAGCAATAATGGAAAAGGATGTGCGGATCTCACTGCATCTAATTTTCTCCTGTAATGAGTTTCCAGCTTAAATGTGTCTGCCATTTGTCCTCTTTGCTTCCGGGAAAATGTATGCAGCAGCATCTATTTCAGGAGCCAAATGCTTAGGGTGCTCCATGGAAGAAAAACACGATAGTGGAACCAACCCAATAGTGGAAAACGTCTGGAAGAACATGGAAGGCATTGTTGGAAAGAATAGGTAAAAGATTTAAAAATTTTCCTCTGAACTTACAAATATCAAAATATTTATAATATTTATAAAAATTATTAGTGATTTCCAGGAAACATAGTGGCTTTCAGTGTTTTTCAAGGTGTGGCTTGCTGGCCATCTGAAACCAAACTTTCTCCAGTGCTTGTCAAAAGCACAAATAAGAGGCCCAAATCCCAGAACCAGAAAATCATAGACCATGGAGGTGAAGAAAGATTTTAAGAAATTCACATGATTACACACATTCTAAGCCAGAGGTCAACAAATTATGACCTGTGAACCAGACCTGTCTATATTTGTAAATAAAGTTTTACTTGAACTCAATCACTCAGTCTATAGTTGCTTTTGTGCAATAATGGCAGTGTTGAGTAGTTGCAAGAGAGACGGTTTGGCCTGAAGAACTTAAAATATTTATCATTAACCCCTTACCCAAAAAGTTTGTCATCCCTGCTGTAAGCCACTGCCTCACAAGCTTTGATGTGTATGCAAGTTACTAGAAATTATTAAAACAACCACAACCAAACCTATTCTGATTCAGGAAATCTAGAGTGAGTTTGAAGATTCTGTCTTAACACACTTCCAGGTAAAGTTGATGCTAATGTCTTATAGATCATATTTCAGTAGCCATGGCACAGAGTAGTGAGTCTCAGAGTACGAGAGATTTGCATTCTCAGTGACAACACACCCTCACTGCAACAGCATCTCTGCAGGTGGGATCCAAGTTTCATGGACATCTCCAGGGAACTGATGCTTGTCAAAGCTGATGCAAATTAAAATGTGATAACTGCTATCTTCGGAGAGCCTGAAATTGCATGTACATGTTAGATTCCAAAACCACCGATTCTCTTAAGCACAGTGTATGCTTATTGATCATAATAATCAACAGGGAAGGAGACATGTATCAAATTCCCACTTAACATCTTATTGTTCATTACCTTATTGTTGTTCAATGTGTTATTGATATTGTTCAGTATGACAGTTTCAAAGAAATAATATTTAAAGTGTGTCTTCATTGGTATAATCTAATTTAATTAGGACTTTTGTTGAGAGTCTTTCGTGTTTTCGCCGCTGCTAAAAAACAAACAAACAAACAAAAACAAAAACAAAACAAAACAAAAACACCAAAAAACTCCAAATGTCATGTAGTTTCTGAAATGATCAACAGAGGGAGCTAGTGTCATAATTACAATCCTTACAAATAGGACAGTTTTTCCTCTTTATTTGCTGAATATCTGTGAAGAAATCAACTCTTGGCTCACCCCCCCCCCTTTTAAAAAATATTTATTTCTTTACCTGAGAGGCATAGTTATAGACAGAGAGAGGGAGAGATAGAGAGTTGCTCTATCCGCTGGTTCACTCCCCAAATGGCTGCAGTAACTGACAGAGCCGGGCAGATCTGAAGCCAGGAGCTAGGAGCTTCTTCCAGGTCTTCCAAGTGGTGCAGGGACCCAAGCACTTGGACCACCTTCTACAGCTTTCCCAGGCCATCAGTAGGGAGCTGGATCCGAAGTGGAGGAGCCGGGACTTGAACCTGCACCCACATGTTTGCACCTAATGCAAACACAGCTAAAACGAGTGTAACCTGTAAGCAATTCTATTCAATTACTGACAGCATCCATAGAATCCCTTATTTCTTCAAGCAATTTTGCAGAGATCAGGAATTCCAAAAATATAGATACTGTTCTCATCAAACACAAGGTTTTGGGGGAGAGGATGTGTTAACATAATCGTGCAAATAAATCTAACATAGACTGCAATCCCTTGCCAAGATCAGAGAGAAACTGAGAGCAACAGCTAGAAGCTTCATGTATTTACTAGCAGTGATGATTTGGGTACATGGTATGAGTGGGTACCCGATATGCTAAGAGGAACCAAGTGAGTAATGCTGACCTGAGTGAGGTCCCTTGCTGCTAGTCCCAGAAATAGAATTATGTTCGCCACAATTGCCCAGTTTGTCAGCAGAAGAGACAATGTACAGAAAACAGAATAGGGCCTATTCCCAGGGTTGAAGGACTGGCACACGGGTGACAGATAGACTATCTTAGACTCCTGCTTTTAGTCCTGTGGAGATTTAAATGAGTTTTGAATAGCATAGATTCAGGATTTGGTTTGGCTTACCCAGTCATAGAAACTAATGTTAATGATGCAGTTAAATAATTAAAACAAATCAAGCTATATTAATTTGGTCTACATATTAACGTATTTTCTTGTCAAGGAAACTGTGTAATGGTGCATTTTGTACAATAACAAATGTAGTCTTTAGTGCGCTTGGGACCCACTAAGATTTGCTGATGCAGGAAGAGATGGATGGAAACTGAATGGCTGAAGTGACAGGAGAGGTAGTTGAGGTCTAATAAAGTCATTACCCAGGCAAATAAAAGAAAAAGACAAACTAGAGAAATAACGTATAGGTAGACTCTCAGGGTTTGATAATTGAATATAGGGATATAGAAGCCAGGGGGAAAATGGCTGCTGACAAGAGAGATGACCTCTTGAATGTTAACAAAAGAATTATAACACTAATTGACTTAGGAGGGATGAATGTCCAGAGAGGAGTCTAATTTTAGACTGCGTTAGAGGAACCATCTAGGTTGATACAAAAAAGAGGCTATTTGTATTACAATTTTAAGTCTTGGAAGAGTTATTTGGCATAGAAATAGAGATTGATGTTATCCTTATAGAGATCTTAGGATCGACTGGATATAGGATTAAAAAGAGAATATATGTAATTGCAAATTGATTGGTCCTATCAACAAGCGTTTGTCAAAAATCTAGTGTGTTCTAGGCACTGGACAACAAGCTGAGAATAATAATATTCAAAATTTTTGAACCACTTGTGATAGGATAAACACTCTTTGGTACTGAAGATGGAATTGTGGATTTAGACAAAACTTAGATTCTTGTAGAGGAGATAGAAAATAAAACTAATAAGTAAAATATATTCCTACAACTGCTGATAAGTGGAAAAGAAAAGGCATAAAGTGGGATAGAGCATATTAGGGTTAGGAATTTTCCATTTGAAATGGGGTAGTCAGGGAGCGCCTCACTCAGCGTAACATTTGAACAATGACCACAGCACGTAAAGAAGCAAAAGTGTGTGGGGAACAAATCGTCTAGGCAGGACAGCAAACAGCCCCAAGTGTGGCGGTCCTGGGAGAAGAGCATGCCTGCAGTTTTGGAGAAATGGAAAAAAGGACAGTGTTTCTGCAGCAGAGCTAGCATGGAAGGACAGAACATTGGATACTCAAGAAGAGATCGGTGCATGCAGGATTTTTAGGCTGCTGAAATGACTTCGGCTTTTACTAAGAGGGAGATGAGGACTCTAGAAGGACTTTAGTAGAGCAGTAACAGGATCTCACTTATATTCTAATGGTATCACCCAGGCTTCCATTGGGAAATCTATGGGGAATGAGTAGGAGCCATTAAAAGACTAACCCGGGGCCGGCGCCGCGGCTCACTAGGCTAATCCTCTGCCTTGTGGCGCCGGCACACTGGGTTCTAGTCTCGGTGGGGGCGCCGGATTCTGTCCCGATTGCCCCTCTTCCAGGCCAGCTCTCTGCTGTGGCCAGGGAGTGCAGTGGAGGATGGCCCAAGTGCTTGGGCCCTGCACCCCTATGGGAGACCAGGAGAAGTACCTGGCTCCTGCCTTCAGATCAGCGCGGTGCGCGGCTGCAGCGCGCTGGCTGCGGCGGCCATTGGAGGGTGAACCAACGGCAAAGGAAGACCTTTCTCTTTGTCTCTCTCTCTCTCTCACTGTCCACTCTGCCTGTCAGAAAAAAAAAAAAAAAAAAAAGAAAAGGCTAACCCGGGCAAGAAACCATGGTGACTGAGGTTGGGTTAGGAGTGGGAGAGGCTGAGAGCAGTGGTTGTATTCTGAATACACTTTGTCAGTAGAGCCAACAAGCATGTTGGTTAGTTGTGAGGCAAGAGAGAAGAAGAAAAGAAGATGATTTCACTTTTTTTTTTTTTTTGCCCGGAGCAATTGGAAGGATGGTGCTATCCTTGGCTGAGTTAGAGAAGGCTGAGATGGGGTTTGAGGAGGAGGCAAGGATCAGGAGCTTTGTTAGGACATGCTAACAGTGAGATGCCCATGAGACAGCCAGAGAGGAGGCTGTTTTATATATGAGTGTGGCGCTTAGGAGAGAACTCTAAGCAGGGATATAAGGGTGAGAGTTGTCCTGTACACATGGTGCTTGCAGCCTAAAGCTGATGAGATCACCCAGAGAATGAGTGTAGATCAGATAACAAGAGATCAAAGGCCTGAACCTTGGAACATCCAACATTTAAGGTCAGAGAGAACTACAGGAAATGAGTACAGGAGAGGCCATCAGGAGTTTATACTAAAGGGAGACACGTACGGGAAGAGGTGGCAGTATGCTTGTACTCACTACAGAGGGGGCTCAAAGGAGAGAAGAAGGTCAAGCCTATCAATGGAGTGGTAGAAAAGTGTAACAGACAAGGACCCATGGGAAGTGAGTGAGGTTGAAAATGTTCCAGACAGAGAGAATGAGATTCATCAACCAAGATCACTGCAGTACGGTGGCTGAGGGTAATGACTCCACCTGGAGTGTCTGGATTTGTGTCCTGACTCTGCCACTAACTAGCTGTATGACGTTAATTGAGTTGCTTAAACTTTCTTGGCCTCAATTTCCTCATCTATGAAATGAAAATAATGGTACACACATCAACAGATTGTTATGGAAAATTGGTAATTGAGTATTTGTAAAATGTTTAGATTACATAGCACTCTACATGCTATACAGAGTGTTGAATGCATAACTGCATGGAGTTTGGAACTCTGGGAAAATTTGGACAAAACAATGGTTGAAGTATGAGATGAGTGAGGCAAAGAAATCATGACTAATAAGCCGGTGCCACAGCTCACTTGGCTAATCCTCCGCCTGCGGCACTGGTACCCCTGGTTCTAGTCCTGGTCGGGGTTGCAAGATTCTGTCCTGGTTGCTCCTCTTCCAGTCCAGCTGTCTGCTCTGGCCCAGGAAGGCAGTGGAGGATGGCCCAAGTGCTTGGGCCCTGCACCCGCATGGAAGACCAAGAGGAAGCGCCTGGCTCTTGGCTTTGGATTGGTGCAGTGCGCCGGTCACAGCGTACCGGCTGTAGCGGCCATTTGGGGGGTGAACCAACGGAAGGAAGACCTTTCTCTCTGTCTCTGTCTCTCTCTCTCACTGTTGAACTCTGCCTGTCAAAAAAAAAAAAAAAAAAAAAGAAAGAAAGAAATCATGAGTAATAAGGCAGAAGAGGCAGACAACAGCTCATGTAGTCTCTTTGATACCACAAGTAAGAAATCTGGACTTTTCTGGTAAGGGTGAAGGCTACTGTGTGATCAAATGAGGTTAGAGCTAGAGGCATAAAGAAGGAGATGGGACTGAGATGGTAGGAAGGGAAAAAGCAGGAATATGAACCAATGAAGATAAGACTGTGGGGTTGGGTCACTTGGTAGGTGTGAAGAGTGAGGAAAATTGAGAAAGTTGGAATGACTCCAAGATATTCAACTGTGTTACTGGTTAGCTGATGGTCCATATATCTAAGGAGGAATAGAGAAGGTAGAACATATGTTAGAGAAGATAATGCCTCAGTTTCTTCAATGCTGGGTTGAGTACTCCTGTGACATTCTGATTCTGATGTTTGGGCATTTGGGGAGTGAAGGCATAGAATGCAATCTGATATTGGGCTGTGACCTCAGGAGAGGAGTTGAGGTTGGACACACAGATTCAGAAATCACCATCATGTTGGTGATTGGGAGGGATGTCTCAGGAATAGTGGGTGGAATGAGATAATCAAAGTAGAGCCCTGAAGAGGATCAACACTCTGAGACAAGAAGGCTGAAAAAGAGACAAAAATGGCATTGAGAGAAGAGCAGCTTCTCAGAAGCTAAGCAAGAGGTAACATCAGTGAGAGCAAGAAGTAGGGGCCAGATTCTGCATATAAAAAGGTCAAGGAGGATGAGGACAAAAGAGATTTCATTTGATTTGGCAATTATGAGCTCATTGGCTCCTCACCACAAAGCCAAGTGATGAAAGCTGGAAGCTAATTACAATGGGTGGAGCAGGCACATTTGGTGCCCCGCCCTTTGGCACTAGCCATTCCCAGGCCTGCTGACTGCCTGGCAGGTTATCAGGGTCTGGGCAGGACTTTGAGATGCAGATGCTGGATACAGATGCTGGACTGCCTTAGATGTCAGTTTTCTTAGGCCCTTCTTACACACACAGGCTAGTTTCTAACTTCCTGCCTAACAATACCAGTGTAATGGAGAACTGCCCTCATGTTATTTCCAGGCACATCAAGGTATCTGTATTTGAAATTCTTTAGATAATTTGGTAGGATTGCAAGAAATTGATTGGATGTGACTACTTTTAATCCAAAAAATGCCAATTCCATATGACTCAACCTAACATTCAAAAATATATTAATAAGATTTCCCACTGACCAGAAGTCAGATTCTGAGATCCTGTGTGTGAAACATCAACTCTAAGTCTATAGTTAATACTTGAGGCCTAAAAACTCCTAGAACGCTTTGTGGTTCAAGAGCCACATGGATGACAGATAATGCAAATTGACAAATTATCAATTTCACTTTTAGCATTTGCTAAACATATGCTCTACCAGAAAAATAATTTCACTATAAAGCATCAGGAATAAGCAGTTTTCTCTCTGCTGAATTTTCATAAGCACTCTGAAAACAAATCTCTTCTGGATCCTTCAATTTTTAATTTAAGCATTTTTGAGAATGAAACATAGAATGAACTATGAATGATGATTTAACTGCCAGAGACATCAATGAGTGAAAGCAACTTTAGTGAACTTGATTGTTTTGGACTTTACTTCTTGCCTCAGTAATTTTTTCTGAAATTTAATTGCTTCGAGGCCAATGATGAAGGGCATGTTAAATGCAATTAACAGATGAAAAATCTCTCTTGTGGTTTGATATTAAACAGGAGTGATGGAGTGTGACATTAAAAAATGGTATCAGAGGTGCACACGCTGCATTTCACTTTAATTATGTCAATTTCAGATACTGGAACACTGCAGTTTCACACACATTTAATTAAATTATGTCAGTACCAATACTTTCAGGTAAAAAAAAAATTGCAGAAAATTTCAGAGACAGAAAGGGAGAGGGATGCCTTGCTTTTCTAACTCCTGGTACGGAATAAGCTCTTGAATCTCTTCTACCTGTAAATATCTGTGGTTGTAATAGGGATTGGTCAGAACAGAATTCAAAGCCTGTAGGACAACTGATGATTTTAAGTGTTCTTTGGACCAACGGCAGGGAAAGTAGTCTATATTGGCTCTACAATTTCTCACCCCATCAAAAATAGACCCAGACTGATACTTTTTTTAAGTTGTGAAAAACAAATAAAAAGGAAGACTATTAAAATCTTCTTTATAGGGCCAGCGCTGTGGCTCACTTGGTTAATCCTCCGCCTGTATTGCTGGTATTCCCTATGGGCGCCAGGTTCTAGTCCCGGTTGCTCCTCTTCCAGTCCAGCTCTCTCATGTGGCCCAGGAGGGCAGTAGAGGATGGCCCAAGTGCTTGGGCCCTGCACCCGCATGGGAGACCAGGAAGAAGTACCTGGCTCCTGGCTTTGGATCGGCGCAGTGTGCCGGCTGTAGCAGCCATTTGGGGGGTGAACCAATGGAAGGAAGACCTTTCGCGCGCGCGCTCTCTCTCTCTCTCTCTCACTGCCTGTAACTCTGCCTGTCAAATAAATAAATAAAATCTTTAAAAAAAACTTCTTTATAAACGAGAGGATGAAATCATTATTTTTTCAAAGAAAATGTTAAAAATTCAGTTATATTCATTTTATAGGTAAGACACTAAGACTTTAAGATATTGGTCTCTAAGCCTTGTCTATTACACACCATACACAACATCCTTGATCTGTATGTTCCATTCAAGACTTAACGACCATGCAGGAATTACATATTTTCATCCCTTGTTCCTGTTTCTATTAATAGTAAAGCTTTGCTGTTGTTGTTGTTGTTAATCTAGAACTCACATCCTACCCTCCTCTCTTCCTCCCCATTTGATCCTTTTTCTAGAGGCATTCTGTGATAAGACTACAATTGAACTAGTTGAAGAGGTGTGAAGTCCTACTTCCAGGACAGAGATGTTGGCTATGGTGTGGTGCTAGGTAAGCCTTGAGGGCATTATGTTTAGTTCAGACCCTGAAGAACGTATCTGGGGTTATGGGGAATACATTTGGAGGTGGACCAATTGTTTGCTGGTGCTGTCTGGAACATTTTAACATGTAACAAAAGTCTTAAGAACAGAAGAAAACTGTGATTTTATGTTTCTTCACTTTATTGACTTCATTAACAATTCTGATAATAATAATAGTTACCAGTCACTCAACATTATGTGGCATTTATTAAACATATGTATATTATGTATATATACATACATGTGTATATGCATACATACAAGTATATAGGTATATATACATACATGTAATACAGTTGCCATTAAAATGAATAGTATAATCTCCTTTTAAAGATGAGGAAACATAGAAAGCCACTGGTTCAGGGTCATAAACTAGTCCATGGCAGAGCAAACAAACTCTGTTGCATGTGGTTCCTCAACTCTTCTCCCACCCTCCCATGTAGCCTCCCAAAGGATCCTTCAGCTGTCTTTCTTAGTTACCTATTATCCTCCCAGCTGCTAGTGTGACCTGTGGAGTGGGGGGCCACAAGTAATTGTGTGGTTCCCTCAAAATCTGCTTCCTTAATTGCTGAGCTCATCCAACTCTAGTGGCCCTCAGCTGACATGTTAAAATGAACAAAGTAAAAGCTGCTAAATTCTGTATCCTGCACCTAATTCAAATAATTCAATAGGACTCTTTTATAAGCGACAATTAAGAATATATGTAGAATTTTATTGAACCTTTCCTACTTTTTCCTGAGAAAAGAGAGTTCATACTTGTTTAACTCATCTTCATATTTTCTTTTTAAAGATAAACATTTCCAATGAAAGTGTAACACAAGGTTGAGGAGAACACACAAATCCCATGTGTATGGCTTGGTGAACTGTTTCAGGTGAACCCATCCATGTCATCATCTTCCAGGTAGAACAGCTGCACTCTGAGTCTTCCCCCATCTTTTTCCCAATTGTTCCTCCTCTTCTCCTTTGCAAAGGACACCGTGATCTTGGCTTCTAACACCAGAGGTCAATTTGGCATGTTTTAAAAAGTAGAATCTTCAGATTTTTAAAGATTTATTTATTCAAAATGCATACTCACAGAGAGAGAGAGAGAGAGAGAGAGAGAGAGAGAACTTCCATTCACTGGTTCACTTCCCAAATGGCCACAGGAGCCAAGAATGGACCAGTTTGAAACCAGGTGCCAGGATCTCCATCGTGGTGGTCTTACACATGTATAGCATGGACCCAAGTACTTGGGCCATCATCTATGGCTTTCTCAGATGCAGTAGCAGGAAGCTTGATCAGAAGTGGAGCAGCTGGGACTCAACTTGCATCCAATATGGGATGCTGGTGTTGAAAGTGGCAGCTTAACCCCTGTGCCACAACACTAGCCCCCAGATTTTTAATCTTTTTGTGCATGGATTCTTTCATCCAACATGAAATCACCCGGTGAAAATCACCGAACTGGTGGCAAAAGCTAAAACCATAGTTTTTCATATTCATTGCCCTTATTTTTTCTTTTCAATGTATATATCATATTAAAATTTTATTCTACTGTTGATGACTGTTTAAATTATTTCCATTCTGGGGCTATTACAAGTAGTACCCCCATCAACATTTTTGTACTTGTCTCTTGATGCAAATGTTCAATTCTAGTCAAGGATTTCCAAAGTGATTGTATCAATTTACAGTCTTACCTGCCTTGAAAGAATTTTCCTTCTCTACAAGTCAGTCCTGATTGCTCGATGTTTCTCAACAAGTTAGCAGTAGAAAAGAGCATCATGTCTATCCCAGTGCAGCACAGGGATGCTAGTATTCTACCCAGGATGACTTGACTGGGTTCTTGGACTCCTGTTGTGAGCTGCTTCCTCACTACAAGTGTCACCCCAGCTGGAAGTGTTTCTTTGCCTGTGCTGTAAATGGAGACAGTTTAACAACATATGGCAGGGCACCAGTGGATTAGCTCATGTGTGAGTAACCACTTCAAACTTGTCTTAGTATTGCTGTTGATTCGCTGATGTGAGAAAGCAATATCAAAGTAAGCCATCCACCAGGGTGGAGGTGCACTCAGCCTGGATGCCATGCTGTGATCATAGCAAAAGGTCGTCTTCCTGATGTATCTTCCTATCACAGTGCTGCGTGGAAGCTCTGAAAACACCAGAATTGAGTCCAAAGGGCCACTCTAGAAGGTCATATTGATGGAACTGACACACTGTCCAAAACACCCAACCCAACGTCTTTTCAGTGACTCAAAACCATTTATAAAAGTTACTTATAAATTATATCACTGTATTTCACAGAACTTGTCATAAACCACACCTATTTCTCACTTATTTCACAGAAAAGCTATGAGAGAAGGTGATTTACCTTAGGCAAGCCTGAGTACTAAGGGCAATCCAATAAATAAGTTTGCAAAATGAAGTAGGTCTATGACTTGTCTTTGAAAAGTTCAAAGAGTGTGGACATGGTATAGAGAAAAGAAGACAATGGTATTCTTGAATTTATTTGTAAGAAGTGTGTATATGATTTTCATTCTAGCTGATGTTAGGGAGAAACTGAACAAGCAAGTTAAACTTGCAGCATTCCAAGGGAACCTCCCGTCCTTGACTCATGAACCATAAGTAGGTGAAGAGGAAAAGGAAATAAAATTTCTAAATAATATGAAGAGGATTAATAGACTTAATCTCCATGGTATTTCCAGCCACCAAAGTATATCTTTGACCATGAAATCCACTCTCAAATTTTTGGTTATCTTTTTTCTCTCTTTCTAAAAAAAAATTACATGCATTATCACTAATTCTTAATACAGCATCAAATTCTTAATTACCTTTTCTTCAGCCCATAAAGTTGTGTGCAGAATGGTGCTGTCATCATTAAATATCTGGTCATAATAAACAACAAGCAAAGACAAAAAAAAATTGGCACCCATAAGGGATGCTGGCATCATAGGCAGTGGCTTAACCTGCTACACCATAATGCTGATCCCCAGTACTTTTCTTTTTTTCCATTTACTTCTAGAATTGTTTTTGCTGTTTTCAAACACTGTCTCTGTACCTTCACCAGTGGGTCACACATCTACTTTCCCTTCTGTGTGTGCTACCATGTATGCTTCCACCTTTAATTTAAGCACTGTTTCTTCCTTACTTCTCCTTTTCCAACACAAACACCTTCCAGTGGGTCAAATAGGAATTAAACTGCTTGCTGAATGGGAAGGAGTTCATCTGTCAGGTTCCTATAAGGACACAAACATAGGATAAGAGACGTGGGATGTACAGGGAGGAGCTATTGAAAAGGGAAAAGAGAGAAGCTTCATTGGAAAGTTGCTCTTCTTGTTTCTTCGTGGTAGAACCTGATATTCTTTGGCATCAAGAGAGCACCTGAACACAGGGCCAGAGGACTCGTACCAGGGCATGGTCTTTGTAGGGGCAAAACTTGTAACTTGGTACATCTTTAGCAAACACAGAAAAATTCTCAGTATGCATAACTGCTTGGAAGAAGATGTATTTGAGTCCTTCCTGCCCTCTTCCCTCCCCTGACCATGCTTCTCATCTTCTTATCAACACGAAAGCTCACGTGCCCTCTTCCTGTTCCATGCTGCAAGTGTGTTCCACATCACTGAGATGCAGGGTGAAGAACTCAGAAGTAGGTCAACTCAGTGCAACACTCTAGTCCAAGTTTTCTCCACACACCTGTGGTCTGCCTTCAGTTTGTGGACTTGAGTCACACATGCCTGGAACACCTGACTTAGGAGAGCTCTTTTCACGTGTAGCTGTCTTCCACGAACCAACTGGTGTTTAGGTTCCTTCGGGTCAGTGACCTGTTATGCACAATGCGGCCTCCTTCCCACAGAACAGAAGTTTTGATGACAGACTCACTTACTTCTGAGACTGAAAGTTATCATCAGCATTTTTCTGAAGATTATTCATCCAAGTGTTCTAAGGGATGCTTACAGGGTGGTGTGTGTCAATGAACAAGGTGGATTTTGTCATCTGTCCTTTGAAGAAGTGCTGAGGTACTGATTTTAGAAAGTTAAATGTATTTTTCAAAGTCAAGGTTTCCCAGAGCTTTTAGTGTGCTAATACAAGCTGGGACTACCCAGTAGGAATCAACTTCCCTCATTTGTTTGATAATGAAGTCTGTACTCAAAACACTTCTTATTGAAAAATCTTAATTTATCTTATTTTTCTCATTTTACCCATGAGAAAACAAAAATCAGAGTTTATACAGTTATTTTGTAGCAAAGTCTGGATTAAGGTCTCCTCTATCCTGGACCACAGCTCTTTCAATCATGGCATTGTGCAGGATGGATATTTAATAAAATTATTGTTTTATAAGTGCTTTATTTCTTTGTCTGACCTTTCTTAATATATTGGGGCCTAGAGTTATGATAGAGAAAACATCACTGTAATTTGATTCTTAATAAATCTTTTTAGTATAATCTTTCAATTCAGGTAAAGAAAATGGAGATTTGAAACCATAACACTTATGACTCTTTTTTTTTAACTTTTATTTAGTAAATATAAATTTCCAAAGTAAAAACTTAGGATTCTTAAAAAAATTTTTTAAATTTATTTATTTACTTGAAAAGCAGAGTGACACAGAGGGAGGGAGAGATAGAAAGATCTTCTATTCACTGTGCCACATGTGGGCCCCAAATGTCAGCAACAGCCAGGTATGGGCCAGGCCAAAGCCAAGAGACAGCTACTCCATCCTGGTCTTCAACATGGGTGGCAGAGGCTCAAGCACTTAGACCATCTTCTGCTGACTTCCCATGTTCATTAGTACTAAGCTGGATTGGCACTCCAATATGGGATACACAATGCAAGCCCCAAAATAGTTTCAAAGAAGAGATGTAACTTTAAAGTTTGCTTAAGAAAGTTCCTGCGGCTAGAGTCGAAATAGTGAGAAAGTTACATGATACGTGATTATTATGATGTATCATCTTCTTGAGGAACAAGGATGGAGGTCAGATAATGGTGTGATGAATGATAGTGTCGAATTTCCCATAAATATGTAAAATCATACACTACTATTGTTTTAACCACCAATTATTAACTATTATTTTCATAAATCAAACATGAATTGGCAGGAGTGGGAGAGGAGAGTGTTGTGGGTGGGAGGGAAGTTATTGGGGGGGGGGAAGCTATTGTATTCCATAAGCTGTACTTTGGAAATTTATGTTCATTAAATAAAATAAAATATAAAAAAATGAATTGGCAAAATTATTTCATTTTTAGGTTAATTCTCTTTATTTTTTTCATTTCTTTTCTTAAGTATTTCTTTCTTAAATATTATTACTGATTATGTTTGATTTTCTTGGTGAATGCATAATTTGGGATTATATTTTTACTTATCTGGAAAAATTTATCAAGGGAATCTTGAATGGGTTTGAGTTGAATTAATGTCACTGATAATTCCTCCAAACTCTAGGATTTTAAAATTCTCCTTTAGTTCTGAATTCAAGTCAATAATCCATATTCATGAACGAAACTGTATCCCTCTAAAGGATTTGCTAACAATGACATTGAGATCAGGTCTGACTAAGAATCATGCCAAGATATGCAATTAATAATTACATGTCTTGGGTGTGGCTGTGAACACCAGTGAACAGGTTTTATTTCTGAATATGGATTAGTGACCTGGACTCATTAGGTTTCCTCAGAGCACGGAGACCTGCAAGGCTTGGGATTGTGAAAGATCAGCATGTGAAAGAACGAGAACCCTGCCTTGCCAAGCCAGGGACTGCTGCTGCCAGCCCAGGAAAGCACAAGGCCAAAGGAGTTCTGGTTTCTTCATGGGATCTAATGTAATGATTCAAATCTATTATAAAATGATACCTAAGAAGTTTATTGAATATTTAAGCAATTAATTTTGCTTCCAGTTATGATTTATGTCACCACTTGCTTTCAAATGGGATACTAGGTAGCTATGATTTTCTGTTTCTTAATGGGGCCAATTTTTTTTTCTGTGCCTATAACTCAGAAATGATTATGTCATCCAAAATGCAAACATAAGATATTTAATATGGGAAAAGAAGGTTTTATTTTTCATACAGTAAGTTATATAAAGTTACTAACTTCCGTGTAGTAAATAGCATTCATAAGGGACACTGATAAATAGCATTATTTCCTGTTTCTAGCCTTTGGCCTTATTCTGAAATAGTACAAATTATAGAAGAGAATTCTAGGATATGTTTCAGTTGAAGGGTTTGCATCAAGACTGGACTTGGGTTTGTGGCTTCTCAGAGGGTTCACCACAATACCTCTGTTGTTTTTTTTTTTTTTTTTTTTTACTAACTGCAGTTTGTACTACTTTGTATGACTTACTGATAACACAGCTGCAGAAGTGATTTTTATACCATGCAACAAATATATAAAACTTGCCATAATAGAACCAGGCTCTTCCCCTAAGAACCATATATAGTTTCTGTGAAAAACAAGGACAACTGTGGTAGAAATCAATATGCTTTGTTTCTGATCCTCTTCTCTCCAAAGAGGGTGTTAGTGACAGTTGAAGGGGAACAGCAGGATTTTCTGGGTTTGACTGGTACACTGGCAAGTTGCATATCTCAGCATGTACCACAAACTTAGGGTTATCCAAGTGTCAGTTTATTCTCAGGTTCATGGCAATGAGCTGACTTCAAAGCACAAGGAGAGCTTGGTAGTAGCCTGGGTAGCTTCATGACCCAGTATTGCTCAGACAAAGTCTTCCAAACCTGAGCAAAGTTTACTTCTGGTGACTTTGTGACATTTGGCACACTAGTTTTAAATAGGACATATCCACATAGTGCGCCCATCTCATTCCTGCAAGATGAAATGATTACCCAGACCAACATCATGGATATTTCCCTCTATATTTCCTTCGAGTTTTGGGTTTAACATTTTAGTCTTTAATCCATTTTTAGTTGATCTTTGAAATGAGATGGGTCTAATTTTATTCATCTATATGTGGATATCCAGTTTTTCTAATACCATTAATTGTAGAAATCATAATTTCCCCACTGTGTATTCTTGGCACCTTTGTTGAAACTCATTCAACCAAAAATGTATGGATTGCTTTCTGGGTTATGTATCCCATTTCTTGACGACTGCCTCTGTTCTACTGGTACCATGTTGTTTTAACCACCGTAGTTTTGTAATATATTTTGAAATCAGGCACTGTGATGACTCCAGCTTTCTTCTTGTAAGTGGAAAACAATGGATGTAGACTTGAAATTAACAAGGGGTGATTTAAAATGTTGTTTACCCTCTACATTAAATAATGTAGCTTCTTAAAGGAAAAAGTATGAAATAAATTATGGGAAACCTAAGGACTTCTGTTAATCTGACATTCTCAAAGACCTTTAATATTTGGGAATTTTCAAAATGTGATAAACTAAAATAGTATTGATTTTTAAAATAAATATTGTTTAAATTTTTAAAAAAAGCAGTTCTTTAGCTGGCACAGACTTGGATTCCAAACTGCTTAAAGGTAAAAACTAGGCCGGTGTCGCGGCTCACTAGGCTAATCCTCTGCCTTGCAGCGCCGGCACACCGGGTTCTAGTCCCCGTCGGGGCGCCGGATTCTGTCCCGGTTGCCCCTCTTCCAGGCCAGCTCTCTGCTGTGGCCAGGGAGTGCAGTGGAGGATGGCCCAAGTGCTTGGGCCCTGCACCCCATGGGAGACCAGGAAAAGCACCTGGCTCCTGGCTCCTGCCTTCAGATCAGCGCGGTGCGCCAGCCGCAGCGCGCCGGCCCCTGCGGCCATTGGAGGGTGAACCAACGGCAAAGGAAGACCTTTCTCTCTGTCTCTCTCTCACTGTCCACTCTGCCTGTCAAAAAAAAAAAAAAAAAAGGTAAAAACTACATTTTATTCCACATAATTGTTAGATGGTCCCAAAACGTGAGCTGACTTGAATTACAGAAATAGTCACTGTGGACTGCTCCACTGGCGCTTCATTTATGAGGTGGCAGAGCAGTTCACACGTGAAATGTTTGTTTGCATAGTGCAATGTAAGTAGGGAAACACCAGGCATGGCCCCTCAGCATGTCTCATTTCTTCTCTCCGGTAAGTTGATCTTTAATTTCTACAGTATATACTAGCATGCTGTGTTAATGCCTTACTTGAAATTTAGGCTTTGGAGCTGCCTGATAGATGAGAATTAAATTTTTAGAAAGATTTATTTATTTATTTATTTATTTGAAAGTCAGAGTTATGGGGGTTTGGGTTGGGAGAGAAGGAAAGAAGTCTTCCATCTGCTGGTTCACTCCCTAGATGGTCACAATGGCCAGGGCTGGACCAAGCTAAAGCCAAACTCCAGGAACTTCTTCCGGGTCTCCCACTTGAGTGGCAGCGACCCAAGTACTGGAGTGCTTATCTATTGTTTCCCAGGATATGCGTTAGCAGGGAGCCGTATCACAAGAAAAGGAGCTGGAATACGAACTATGCACTCTGATGCGTGCCTAGTTACACCTCAGGCTCCCGTGTCACTGCTGCGCTAAACAACTGCCCAAGGTTTTGCAATGTTTGAAGAGCTAAGATGCCCTTTCTGAATGTCTATTTGGACTGGGTTAGCCCTGGACTTTGCATATAAGGATGTTTACCAGTACAGTTTGGTTGGAGGTGGACGTGAGCAGGTTGGGATTGCCAGGGGATTAGTTTTGAAGCTTTGTTGCCTGGTAAACACAGTGGTTTATTTTTTTTTTTTCCTTAACTAAGATTTTGTGTTTATTGGGGTGGCTTTGCCAGCATCTTCCTACCTGATTTCAAGATGCTTCTTTTGGTGTTGTTTTGAAACCTTTGTACACTGCCTATATGAAGCACGACAGGGTTATCCTAAACTTAGCATTTTTGCAAACTGTTGCCTTGAGCTAATGACACATGTGATATCCAGTAGCACATTTGTCTGGAAAGTGGGAAAATGTATGGACAGGAAATGCATTAATCTTGGAATGAGAGCATTCATTGTAAAATGAGCCATTATGTCCTCTGCCTGATTTTGAAACCACTTGCCTTTTATTATTATATCTTTTGCAATGCCTCATTTTCCTCCTACTGATCCTATAGTCCACTTAATTGAGCAACCACATGCTTATGATGGATGATTTAAACAACTAGAAAGTTTTCATGGTTACTAGGGCAGTTGTGTTGTGTAAGAATCAAACTGCTTTAAATAAAAGACAAAGTTTATAAAACAACTCCATCTTTATAAGTGCTTTAAGTAGAAATACTCTTGCTATGAAAAACAGAACCAAACAATCTTCCAATGATGAATGATAGCTATTCCAATTCCATGTTGTGGCTGAATACACTGAAACATTTAAGGTTTAATACTCAGGCTGTGTTTTTTTTTTTCTTTTTATTTATTTATTTGACAGATAGAGTTAGACAATGAGGGAGAGAGACAGAGAGAAAGGTCTTCCTTCCCTGGGTTCACCCCCCAAATGGCCGCTACGGCCAGCACTGAGCCGATCCGAAGCCAGGAGCCAGGTTCTTCTCCTGGTCTCCCATGCAGGTGCAGAGCCCAAGCACTTGGGCCATCCTCCACTGCACTCCCAGGCCACAGCAGAGAGTTGGACTGGAAGAGGGGCAGCCAGGACTAGAACCTGGCACCCATATGGGATGCTGGCACCACAGATGGAGGATTATCGGGCTGTGTTTTAAGCTGCTTGTCTCCCTGAGCCTGTTCTCACCTGGGCATTTTTGCTGTGACGGATAACTGACAAGATGTACACCCATACTTCCCCTACTTCTTAGAATGTTCCTTCATAAGTCATTACAAATAGGATTTTCTTAGGGAACATCTGGTTGGATTAAGCATGGTATACAAAGCATGTCTACAGTAAGACAAACCAGAAGGAGTAAGAGTGAAAAAAAAGGTGTTATGTAATTTAAAGAAGACATAAGGCTTAAATAAACATATCTTCAAAATCTCCTTCTTGTATCTCATAGGAGGTTTCATATGCTTCTGGTGAGCAGACAAATGGCTGCCTTAGGCTAACTAGAAAACATCCAAACGTTGAGTGAGATAATTTTTAGGGTGAATTTGTCCAATTTCTTGCTCTGTCTTAGAGTCGTCTTTCAGTATCCAAGATCCTCGCAGATATAAAAATCCATGGATGCTCAGGAACCTTATATAAAATGGTGTAGTATTTACATGAAACCTTTCCAACCTTCCCATGTACTTTAAGTCATCTCTAGGTTATGGAAATCCTAACAAAATCAAAGTACTATGTATATAGTTGTTGCACTGGACTGGAGAGTGAATAATGGCAAGAAATAAGGGTCTGTAGATGCTCAGCACAAATGTAATTCTTTTGGATATTCAGTCTGTAATTGGTTGAAGTTGCAGACACAGAACTGCCGATGCGGAGGACTGATTGATTGCCTATTTTATATGGGGGATGTCAGAAAACACACATTAAACTAAGAGCTACCAGTTTGTGCAAAGCCATGTGTGGATTTTCTCATATTTTATAACCTTGCTACTCCAAGTGCGCTCCTTAGATCAGTAGCACTCACGTCACCTAGGAGTTTGTCAGAAACGCATGACCCGAGGCCCTACTCTGCAAGTACTGATTCAGAATCTACACTTTAATAAAAGTCTCAGATAATCCGTTCACATGCTAAAATTTGAGAAGTACCACTTTATAGAAATCACACCACTCTGCCTGGCCCCATTTTTGATTAATCTCACCAGGTACCTACAAAGACTGAATTGTGTGAACATGAATTACTTTCGGTATTCTCAGCAATAATTTATTTAATCCATGTTGTCTTTCTCCTTTTTTTTTTTTCTTCCTGCCAGCCACGTGCTTCTAGGCCACCAACATACGCTGTCCTTAGGAAAGATTACTTACTACAGCCAACTCTGTGGAAGGCACATCTATCTAAACTGTAACTGGAAATCCACCTTTAAACAAAATCACACAATATGCTCCAAAGCCATGTGTGTGATTGTAGAATACCTAAGAGAAATACTATGTTTTCACCACTAGGTGGAAATAGAGTAATTTTGAGTATAATTTTTCAGGGCCATGAACTACCGTAGCAGTAATTCATAAGCTGAAAATGACCAAAGAAATCATTTAGACTAATAATTCTCATCCCCTCAGTTTCATAGATGATACAACTGGAGTTCCGAGATATGAAGTAAAATTGGATCTGTCTCACAAAAGGCAGTCTTCCTAGAGCTCCTAGAGAAAGAGCTGCTATTAATTCCGGATTCTTCAGTCATTTTTATCCTGAAGAATAATCTGATTCTCTTCCAGCATGAAGGTAGACATGATTTTGCACCCAGAAAACCTATTCACTGTTACTGAACATACATGACCAGCACAGTTTCCAATGTTTCCAAGGACAGGCTAGGATAAAACTATGATTTCTAGCTTCCTATAGTATAATTAATCATAGTCAGGTGATAATTCTCCTTTTCCCAACGAAGTAACACTCAACAATCTCTATAGCACTGTGAGAGACTTTAACCAGATTTGTTTTTACATTTTTGGATTTTACTCCTCATATTGTTTTCATGTTAAGTGGGTTTTAGTAAGCGGTTAACAGAGTGGTTAATGCATTTCAGAGCTTGAAATTCATGACTATCATTTGTAAGAAAGGAAGAGGACCTGAATGTCTGAGTTTGAGGAGCATGAGAAGTAATGTACTCTAAGGGCACACACGCACACACACACACACACACGCACACACACACAAGGCATCTGAGAATAAGGAATTACATGTGTTGCCCAGTAGTCACCATTCCCTTCTTTGTTCCATGGAAGACACTGACAGGTATTTTGGCCTTATGTATTCCCATTTTTTTTTTTCATCACAAAAGGATTATTTCTGTTCATTACAAACATGATTGTGTTTACTTAAAGATCGATTTTAGGAAATGCCTTGGGGTCAAAAGCTATTTTTTTTTAATATTTACTTGAAAGGCAGAGTTAGAGAGAGAGAGAGAGAGAGGGAGAAGGAAAGATAGAAAGAGATCTTCCATCAGCTGGTTTGCTCCCAAAATAGCTTGCAACGGTTGGAGTTGGTGAGGCTGAAGCCAGGAGCCAAGAGCCAGGAGCTTCCTCTGTGTCTCCCACATGGGTGCAGGAGCCCAAACACCTGGGCCATCTTCTGTTGCTTTCCCAGGTGCATTAACAGGAAACTGGATCAAGACATGAACCAGTGCCCATATGTGATAAGGGCATCACAGGTGGTGGCTTAACCAGCCATACCTCTTTCGGGGCTGGCCCCAAAAGCTACTTCTTAACTACTTAAGTATCCAGTACTCTAGTGCCATTCTCCTTTTGATATTTCCATAACATGCTTGAGTGGGTTAACCTGAAAATTAGCATCCTAGTACTGAGACCTGGCTGTTAGTACCATAGTCTATACAAAAATGGGTGAAAGGTATTAAAACAGCACAATCAGAGCCCAAATTTAAACACATAGGTGAAACCTCCCCTTGCGTGAAAGCTAGCACTTTTTTTTTAAGATTTATTTATTTGTTTGAAATTACACAGAGAAAGGAGAGGCAGAGTGAGAGAGGTCTTCCATTTGCTGGTTCACTCCCCAGATGGCTGCAATGGCCGGAGCTACGCTGATCCAAAGCCAGGAGCTTCTTTTGGGTCTCCCACGTGGGTGCAGGGCCCAAGGGCTTGGATCATCTTCTACTGCTTTCCCAGGCCACAGCAGAGAGCTGACTGGAAGTGGAGCAGCCAGGACTCAAACCGGCACCCATATAAGATGCAGGCACTGCAGGCCAGGGCATTAACCCGCTGTGCCACAGCGCCAGCCCCGGAAGCTAGCACTTTGCACCTAGTTTCTCAAAACAGGAACATTTCCTGAGCAGGAAAGGCTAGAATGCAGGACAACCATGAGGCCCAAGCCACTCAGTGTTCAAAGGGTGCCCCAAGGAAGACCGGGCTAACCCTAAAATTAGAGCAGGGAGTTAATATGAAAGGGGCAGTGCAGAGGAGTAAATATCTTTGGCATGCTGGAAGCTGGGAGGCCAACCTCTGGTTTCAGTTGTCTGAAGGCACAAGGGCAAGTGTCTTGGCCAGGTGGCTGTGGCCTCTACTCTCTGTCCCATGGCAGGTGGGGCAAGCTCCAGGAAGCATAATGTTTTACACACAAGTCTAGGGATGATCGTGGGATTAGAATGAAAAGCAGAGAGTATTTACTGGGGGTAAATACACAGGAGTCTGAGAAGAAACCATCAAAGGCCCATCAGTTGGATGTTAGGACCCAGAGACACAACCCCAAAATGACTGCAGGAAATCAGAATATTCCACCCAGTAATGTCTTTTTAGCGTATTCTGGGCTGTTCAATCTGGGAAATTCCAGGCACGGCAGCAGCTTTGGAAAGCTATTCTTTGGTAAAAGAAATTTGCAATCTATAAAAGAAATCACATTCAAGTATACACGTTCCTCGACCTGATAAGGTTCCCTCCCAACCAACTCATCACAAAATTGAAAATATTGTAAATTAAAAAAGTATTTAATCTCCCAAACCAACCAAACATCAGCGCTTAGCCTCGCTGCCTTAACCGTACTCAGAACACTTCTATCAGCCTGCCGCTGGGCGAGTTCAGCGCCTCGGGTAATTTATCCAGTGCGGTACAGAAAGTGAAACACAGCATGGTTTTATGGGTCAGCTTTCCCACTCTGATAAAGTTAAAAATGTCCAAGTCGAATCACTGTCAGCCTGCATTAGGAAGAGGACAGCTTGGCGATAACCGTTAATAGCCGGGAGAGGAGCTGCAGAAGAGAAAACCTCCACCCTGGTACAATCCCTCTTCGCACCCTCCCCTATCTTGCGTCCCCACTACCCGCTGGCCAGCTAGCCCCAGATCCCCTTTTTCCTGTAGCGGCAGCAGCTTCTCCCCCCGTTCCAGTCACGGAACCTCCTTGGAGTCTCCAAGGGTGTGGGACCGCCACGCCCAGGTATGTCATGAGACGTGCTTTCTCTCCCGTTAATCTGTTCACGTCCATTTAACCCACAGTGCAGCCAAAGATCACTCTTTTGAGTGGAAGGAAGTCATTTTTCGCATCCCCATAGGGGAATATAAGCTAAGAAAACATTCTCGAATGACAAGGACAGCCCACTGAAGCTGAAATTTCCCGTAGAGCTGCAGTCTACAGACCGAATTTTCTGGCCACCCTCCACTGCATCTAGCACTTTCTGGTAAAACTGCAGGGTTCCCCCTTAGGCGCACACCCACCTCGAGGCCCTAATTGCCCCAAGGGTGGCCTGAGGGTGGTGGGGACAGTGGGTTCTCTTAGGAGGATGTGGGTTTGTCTGCTGCCAAAAATTACAGGTTTTTAAAGAGGCTATCAGTTCATCCATCAACCAAGCAACCCAACCATGCAGCCGATCAATCAGTTCTGCGCCCAGCGAGGACTTAACAACGTGATGTCCCTGGTTGGCTGGAAAGGAAAAGCAGCTGCAGCTTAATGGTCAAAGGGCGGGTAGCGGGGAAGGCTCGCGGGGGCCCCCCGGTGGCCCCTCCGGCTTTCTGGGCCTGCGGAGGAGGCGGGTCGTGCAGGGTCTGGCGTGCGGGGAGGAGCTGGGCGAGTCTCCGCTTGCAGGAGGCGCCCGACGAGCTGCGGCGTCCCGGGGCAGGTGGAGCCGGTTCGCACCTCCTGATCCGGCGAGGACGGCCCCGGGCACCCGGGGGGCGGGGCGGGGGCCGGGCGAGGCACGCCTCCCATTGGCTGCCCGGTGTGGCCTCGCACAGGCCGCGCCCTATAAAGCAGCCGCCGGCGGCGGGAGGCGCACGCCGCTCTCCGCGCTCGGGACCCTACTCTGCTCGCTGCGTACGCCCGCCCATCTGCGCTCACCATGGCCAACATTCAGCAGCTGGTAGGAAGATGGCGCCTGGTGGACAGCCAAGGCTTTGATGAATACATGAAGGAACTAGGTGAGGCACCCAGCCCCGCAGCGCCTGCAACGTGGCAGGTGCGGAGGGGTCGGGCCCGAGGCCCTGCACCGGCGAGCTGGGCTCCCGGGCGCAGGATGCTCGGTTCCCTAGCCCAGCCCCTCCCATCGCGCCACCACCACGTGGCCCTGGGTGCAGCGTGGCGCGGCACCACGCGGGCGAGCAGCCGGCAGAGCCCGGCGCGCGGCGGCCGCAGGATCCCGGAGATGCCCCGCTGCGTGCTCTGCGCTCGCTTCTGCTTCCTTTTTTTTTTGCCCACGCGGCGGCAGATGGAGCCTTTGGCGTGCGCTCCCCGCTGCCCACGAAATGCACGTTTTCCTCCTTAACTTCCCCTCTTTTTCCTTCCCTCTCACTCGTGCTCCTCCTCGTGCCGCTATCCTGGCTTCACCCAGTGCGCTTTCCCACCCGGCCTCATCTTTTGTTCCTCGGTGGCGCCAGATCGCCTCCCTGCGCTCCACGGGGACGCGGTATGCCAGGGTGCCGTTTCCAGCGGCGACCCTGTAGGTTCTGAACGGAGCTCCCAGCCCTCAGCTCCCGTTCCACTCTCGTTCCCAACTCCCCCCGGTCCTCTGCCTGCCCGGCCCGCCCAAACCCCCGCGTGAGCCGAGCCCTGGGGATCGGCGCGGCTCGCGGCGGCGCTCGGGCGGGCTAGCTGCCCAGGAGGCGCGCAGAGAGACGAGACCGCTAGCAGCGCCCCTCTGCTGCCCGGCACTGCCCGGCCTTGGCGCCGCGGTGGGTGGGTGGGTGGCCTGGGGTGACTGTGCTGTCTTCTGCCCTCTGGGTCTTGAGGGTGGAGGTCGAGGAGGGCACGGTGGACGTGGTTGCAAAATACTCATCGGATGCTGCTGGCCTACAGCTGCTAACTGCATGCAAGATAGTTGTGGCATTGCAGAACCGAAAAGGCTCTGTTGGAAGATTCACCTTGTTTTGCTCCTTGCCTTTTGCGAAGCCAGTAACAGCGATTGCCTGCTGGTTGAGACATCAGGGAGATAGCAAACAAAAATGGGCCCTTGTCTCAGGCCGCTAGGAGGAAGTAGGATTTCCAGCCCCGAGGGCCCGCTGGAGCCAAGAGGGTGTTTCCGAAGCCAGTATCCCATGGTGCTAACCCTACAGCCCCTAGCTAAAGTCACTGCCATGGCTGTCTGTCCACACTTGTGGCTCCTTCCCTGGTCTTTATTCAGACAGCTGGTATGGAGGCTGGTGAGATATACTTAGAATGCTGACAGTGAGACCCGAAGGCAGTATTTTTATTTTTATTCAATGTAAACCTCCATAAAGATGACTCTGGGAGAAGCCATTTAATGCACCGATCCGAGAACTAAGTGTGTGTGTGCGCACACACACACACACAGGTTTGAGGACTACATAGAGAACACTTCTCTGTCCCTTGGAAGCAAATGTGTGTGTTTAGAGCCCTATGACTTTCAGAATGCTGCAGGAAGGCTGTCAAAGCTCACTTCACTGGGGGAACAGTCGAGGTTGGGGAGAGCAGAACCCGCTTATTTATCCACAGCGATAATAAATGATGACCAACAGCACAGGCCACCAGCCCGAGCCTGGCTGAGTGTTGCTCATTAGGATGGCCATGCTTTAGGTTGCAGTCTCTTCATGATCCAAGATCCTGTATGGATGTTAACATCAAGAGGAATGCACACATCATAAATGAATGTATAAATTAATATAAAATTTCATACCTAGAAAATTTGATATAGTAATTGAGTTTATGCAGTTTTAAATATTTTCTGTTTTTGAGGGTAAACTTTTTTCCATTAGCATTGTGCTTGCACTGCTAACGCTTAAAAATATTTGTTTATGTCAGGGTTGATTTCTATTTTGAGTGGCCTATTAATCAAATATTTATCAAAGGCCTTTTTTGTCTCAGACTGTTTTCTGTAAGTGTGTCGCACAATGATAGAATCCAGTGTATAGAACACAACTGAGCAAGCTCCTGAGTTTGCAATTTTGAAGACTTTAGCTGCACCTTCTAACAACTAGTTTCAGTAAGTAAATTTTAGAAGGTCCTTATTTCTTCCCTAACTTTCTCCATGGATCAGCATAACATGATGACCAAGAGCTGGGATTTGGAGCCAAGTTGTTCACAGCTCCTGGGCTTCCTAGCTGAATGAGCGAGTCAGTTCAGTGACTCCGTTTCTCGTCCGTGAAAGGGAGGCAGTAATATCCCCTCACTGAAGGGTTGCTGCAAGGTTTACATGAATTAACGTGTGCTGGTGCAGGCTGAGCACTAGGTACATGTCTACCGTCCTTATCAATAAGAGAAGAAATGAAAATATGCCAGGCAGAGGGATTACAAAGGAATTACTGCTTTTAGTCTGTAAATGAGACCTTTGGTCTTGCTGTTATTGAATGTGATACAACATCCTACAGGAGTGGGACTGGCTCTGAGAAAAATGGGTGGAATGGCCAAACCAGATTGTATCATCTCCTACGACGGCAAAAACCTCACCATCAAAACCGAGAGTACTTTGAAAACAACACAGTTTACTTGTGCCCTGGGAGAAAAATTTGAAGAAACTACAGCTGATGGCAGAAAAACTCAGGTCAGTCATAACATGTTATAAGATTGCAGAAGTTTCTAGAATGATAGGTTGTATTAATAACATTTTTACTGTTTACAGGCAAGAACTTATTGAAAAGGTTACCTTATGAGTTATGTTTTGACCAATTAGTCAAAGGGGCGGCTTCCTAGAATCTCTTTTGTGAGCTTCTAGATTGAAAAGCACAAACTGTATTAGGCAAAATATCAGTATGATTGATGCAGGAAACCCAGAAAGGAGAAGATGAAGAAAACATTTACCAAGAAGGGGCTGAGTCACGGAAACTCACTCTTTTGTAACGTACTTTGGAGGGTGAGAAAGTAAACTTTGTTTTGCAGACCGTCTGCACCTTCACAGATGACGCACTGGTTCAGCATCAGGAGTGGGATGGGAAGGAAAGCACCATCACAAGGAAGCTGCAAGATGGGAAGCTCATGGTGGTAAGCGCCTCCGCTGCACTTTGTTTGCGCTCAGTTAACCTAAGTGTCCTCACTGATCATCAACAGGAAACTAACTTAGGGCAGACAACAGTTGCAGAAAAGTGAGTTAAACAGAATACTGCTCATTCAGACAGACCTTGGTGGAGCCAGACGAAGTAGCAGGAACTATAGGAAGTCTTTGCTCAGCTGCTGTGTCACAGCACCATCTTGGCAGACTGCTGAATTGCCGTCCTGGGCATATATATTTCCATTTCCTTAAAGTACAGAATGTTATTTGCCAAGACCACATGAAAAATTGAGGTAGTCGACACTTTAGTTTTCCCAGAAACCCATGCACATCAAGCAAAACAACAGGTGCTGCCTTCTCTGAAACCCGTCTGTGAAGCAGATTGCAGGAGTTTGAAGGAGTCTGATAGTAACCTGTTATTACCCCCACTGCTCTGGAATATGACTCTCCTAATTCTTCAATCTCGTTCTTTGCCCTAGGACTGCGTCATGAACAATGTCACCTGTCATCGGGTCTATGAGAGAGCAGAATAAAAATTCCATCATTGCTTTGGACGGGAATTAGCTGCACAAATGAACGAGCTCAGTTCAATGAGCAAATCTCCATTTTGCTTCTTTTTTTTTTTCACGACTATGTTCAATTATCTTTATCACAAACCTTTTACATGCAACTATTCCAAAAGTGTTGGTTTAATTAAGATCATCCCTTTGGGTAGTCAATAAATGTGTTTGTGCTAATATATGTGGTAGATATTCTTTAAATTAATAGGAAATTCATGATAAGCTTTTTTTTTTTTTAATTTATTTGGAAGGCAGAGAGAGGAGAGGGAAAAAGAAATATTTTCCATTTACTATTTAACTCCCCAAAAGCCTGTGCAACAGCTGGGGCTGGGCCAGGTTAAAGTCAGGACTTTCATCCAGGTCTCCCATATAGATGACAGGAACTCAAGTACTTGGACCATCATCTGCTGCTGCTCCTCAGGCATGTTAGGAGGGAGCTGGATTGGAAGTGGAGCGACTGGGGCTTGAACTCAGTACTACATATGGAATGAGGGCATGGCATGCAGAGGCTTAACCTGTTGCACCACAATGCCAGCCCCAATAAGTTTTAATAGGTGAGAGTTGAATAAATTCTGGGGTAGCCTGGAGGGTGCTATCTTGAAACACATTCTATGAATTATGTGTAGAGCTACTTTTACAGTGAATACAATATCAGTCATTTAAGCTTGCCCTGCACTATTTGAACTTTTTTTCAACTCAGGTCTTCATTTCTTTTGGGTATTTGTCATTAAAGGGTAGCATAAACTTTACATAGGAAAACAAATGTTAAGTTACCTCACTGATTAGGTCATATTTTTAGTGGTGTGCTTATAATTATGATTCAAGAATTCTGCAACTGAAAATTCATGTAGTAAACAGAATTTAGCACATGCCAGGAGCTGTTCTAAAGGTTGAGCTCTATCTGAACATGATGCATAAATTGTTGCCCTAGGGTGAGCAAACATTCCCAGACCCACAACTTTGGAAGAACACAATGTGCTCACGAACAAAACCCATAAAAGTAACACAGCTCTAAAATATTTGTGTGCATTTGCCACACATGTTATTGAAAGAACAACTGAAGAATTACAGTTAATCTGTCTGTGTCCCACGTCTTGGACCCAACTACAAACATCCATAATTCTCATCTGAAGAGATAGGCTGTAGATCTTGGGCTAACACGTTTGTGTCTGTGGCCCACAAAGAAATAAGCAGTATCTGGCACCAGGAGGGGGCATTTAGCTTAGTGGGTAAGGTGCCTGCATCCCATGTGAGAGTGCCTGGGTTCATTTCCTGGCAGCAGGTGCTGGCTCCACGCATGGGGAAGACCAGAATTGCATTCTAGGCTCCTGCCTCTGGCCACTGTTGCCTCCCCAGCCAAAGCTGTAAGAGGACCTTTGGGGAGTGAGCCAGTGGATGGAAGCATTTCTGTCTTTTTCTCTGCCTCTCAAAAACAAACAAAAAATCATGAGTGGCTGTCTGGTGACATCCCTATTCTGTTAATATCAGGGTACTTCAAAAAGGTAATGGAAAAATGAAATTAAGAGATAACATGTACTTTGGTGCAAAGAAATTTTCAGATCCATGCATAGTTTTTTCATAATCCACATATCCTATTAGCTTTTTGAACACCCTTCATAAGAAAACAAGATTTTAACTAGTTGACGTACTCCTAGTAGAACTAGGTTGTGAACCTGTGTTTCACCAATGTGTTCTACAACGCTGCCTCTTAGCTTGCACAGAGATCCTGAGTCTAAGGCTCCTAACTGTATTAAGTGAAGCATTCCTGCAACCACCGTCCATGTGCTAAGATGTTACCTGACAGAATCCTCTTTATTTTTAAAAATATTTATTTTCATCTACTTGAAAGGCAGAAAGAGCTCTTTGATCTTCTGATTCACTACCCAAATGCTCACAGAGCCAGGGCTGGGTCAGGCGGAAGCCAGAGCGTGGAATTCTATCTGGGTCTTCCACATGGATTGTAGGGACACAAGCACTCATATTCAGGCTGTCATGTGCTGCGTCTATGCACCAGCAGGAAGCTGGATCAGAAGCAGAGGAGGCAGGATGTGAACAGATACTTGGATAAGGGATGCAAGTGTCCCACATATCTTAACTGCTATGCCAAATGCTTACCCTGAGAATCTCAGGAATTTCCCAAACGAACAGTCATTGTAAGAGTTCAACTCTCACTAATAATCTAGTTCTGTGGTGTCTAGTATATAGCTATCAACCACTGAATAGCTAATCTGAATTGAGAAGTATAAATGGGATAAAACTCCACTAATGCTTTTTTATATTGGTTGGATATCAAAATAGCATTTTTGGGTCTATGTCATTACCTAAATACATATTAATAAAATTAACTTTTTTTAAAATGTGGGTAGGGAAAATTGAAAAACTGCATGTTAGTTGCATTTTTACAATGATATTTTATTGGAAGATCTTGTCCTAGACTTCCTTGTTTTTTTAAAAAAATTATTACCTGAATGGCAGAGTGACGGGTTGGGGGAGTGGGGAGACAGAGATTTTTCATTCAATGGTGCACTCCCCAAAGGCCCACAATAGCCTGGAGTGGGCCAGGTGGAAGTCAGGAGCCACATAGTCTATCCAGATCTCCCACTTGTGTGGCAGGGACCCAAGGACTTGAGCCATCATGTGCTACCTCCCAGGGTGCACATTAGCCAGAAGTGAATTGGAAGCGGAGTTAATGGGACTTGAGCCAGACACTGATGTGGAATATGGGCATCCCAGCGGTGATTTAACCGGAGCCAAATGCCCATCACTAGACTTGCTTTCTGTGTGCATTTCCATCTTGTTATTCCAGTGTCCATGCCAGGGCTCTCTTTTACCCCTCTTTGTAGGTTTTTTTTTTTTTTTTTTTTTTTTTTTGAACAGGCAGAGTGGACAGTGAGCGAGAGAGAGAGACAGAGAGAAAGGTCTTCCTTTGCCATTGGCTCACCCTTCAATGGCCGCCACGGCCGGCGCGCTGCGGCCAGCGCACCGCGCTGATCCGATGGCAGGAGCCAGGAGCCAGGTGCTTTTTCCTGGTCTCCCATGGGGTGCAGGGCCCAAGCACCTGGGCCATCCTCCACTGCACTCCCTGGCCACAGCAGAGAGCTGGCCTGGAAGAGGGGCAACCGGGACAGAATCCGGTGCCCCAACCAGGACTAGAACCCGGTGTGCCGGTGCCGCAGGGCGGAGGATTAGCCTATTGAGCCGCGGCGCCAGCCTTCCTCTTTGTAGTTTTAATAATGTGTACTTTGATCCAATGTTCCCTTAACCAAACTCTGGGCCAGGTGCTTGAAGCACTTTATAATCCTCAGAACCACTCTAGTTGATGAAGGTTGATTATGATTTTCTGTATCATATAGATGGGGAAACTAGGGCTCAAAGTCCAGGTAATTGTGCAAGTAGAAGTCAAAGAGCAAACTGGAGCCCAGGTTTATCTGACTGCACAACTTGTACTACTAACTGCCTGTTCTGATGCCTACACTGCATCAGTGGGTGGGCTGTGGGGTATCTGCAGAGGGACTGTAAGCCCGAGTTTCTCACGTGGAGGAGCTGTTGACGTTTTGGGTGAAAGCACTTTGTGCTGGCCCATGGCAAGCATCATAGAACCTCTAGCATCCTACGATCATGGCCACAAAATGCCCACAGCACCCAGCAGTGAACCCCCAAATACCTCATACATTTCCATACATTTTCCTTCTTTGATATCTGCACTGCCTGCCATGCGAGCTCTGAGTTATCTGTGGTTGTGCACTAATCACTTGAAATGTGGTGAGGGCAATTTTAGAATTAAGTTTTGAATGTAGTTTTGATTAATTGAGATGTGGATTTAAAGACCCACATGTGTTAGCAACTGCTGAGCTGGACAGCACAGGGTGTTAACCTAATGTTTGCCAAAATCAAATTCCTTATTTTTTTTTAAATACCAAACCTGTTCTCCTTGCAGTATTCTCCATCCCCAATTCCTAGTAATGCCACCTTTCCAGTTCCCAGGCTACCTATGTTAGAGTTATCTCTGATTCATTGGTTCCTACCTAATTAGCTAATTCTTTCAATTTTACCTTCATAATGTATCTAGAATTCCATTACTTCCCACCTCTTCCAGAGATACCACCCTGTTCACATGCCACCATCACTTCTCCATTTCTGCTGGTCTACATCTTTATCCTCCCAGGGCCACCATTTGTAAAAACAAAACAGTTTAGACTATGACTCCTCCTTGAGAAACCCTCTACTGGCTTCTCATTTCACTGGGAGTAGAAGCCAAAGTCTTCACAAGATCCTCTCTGCTTTGCCGTGTCTCCCACCTGCCCATCACCTGCTCCTGGTTTCATTTCCATTTATTCTCTTCTCAGACATCCTCCAGCTGCACTAGCCATTGTTGATAAGCGTGCTTCTGCCCCTGGTGCTTTGCACCTGTCGTGGCCTCTGCCAGGAGGAATCTTCCTCATGCTATCTGCAGCCCACGCTTTCTCACTTCCTTGAGGTCTCTTTAAATGTCACCCTAGCAGTGAGTCATCGCCAGACCACACTCTTTAGAAGCTTCCAGCCCCCTCCTTTCTTCTCAATTCCCCACACACTGCTTTATTTTTCCCCATAGCCCTTCCTCTCTTCTTGTTTTTCAAGTTTCTGGTTATTATTGCTCTTCCCCACTGGAAATTCCTAAGCTTTGTGAAGAAGGAGCTTTATTTCTGCAGTGTTGTCCTTCTCTCTCTCTAGCACTCAATCAGGAGATACCATAGCATGCAGAATATGCCTAATAAATAGTTGTTGAGTGAACAAATCCATTCATAAATTAATATCTTTTTCATGCCCATTTAACACATCTCAGTATCCTTTAAGACCCTTTAGGCTACTGCTGCTGCTGCAACTTACTGTATTTTTTAAACTCATTTTTCGTAACTTTATGCCAATTGTTCAATGTTACCCTAAGCGTCATGTGTTTGGTGACTATAGGATGGCATATTTGACACAGGAAGTGAGGAATCCAGCCTTGCTACTGAGCTGGTGTTTTTTGGTACTCTGCTCTCCCAGGAAATTGACTACTTGGGTTTTAAAATTATTAATATTATCATTAATTTTTTATTTATTTGAAAGGCAGGGGGAAGAAAGTGGGGGGGGGAGATCTTATATTCACTGGTTCACTCCCCAAATGCCTGCAACAGTTAGGGCTGGGCCAGGCTAAAGCCAGGAAGCCAGGAGCCCCAACTCCATGTTGGTCTCCCATGTGGATGGTACAGACTCAAGTACTTGAGCCATCAGCTGCTGCCTCCCAGGGTGTACACTAGCAGGAAGCTGGACTCCAGAGCAGAGCCAGGACTCCAGGCCAGGCACTCTGATATGGGACGTAGGTGTACAAGCATTGCTTTAACCACTGTGCTTAATGCTCACCCCGGGCACCCAGTTTCTCTCAATGTATCAAGTTTATTTCACTGTGGCTCAAGATTCTGCTAAGAGGCCCTATCTGTCAACCAGAGCTGGGCTTGTGTTGTTTGCAGAACATGATGTAGATTAGATATGATTTGCTACTGGAGAGGTGATTGAATACAAATCAAACCCTCACCAAAGGAAAATGGGCCAGAAAGAAATGCCTAACTTTGGACTATGTCCCTGAGTATTTCAAGGGCGTCAGCCCAGTGTCCCCTAAGAGTCTGAGTACCCAGGGATGAATGTGAGGATGAACTACAATTTTGAGATCTTTGTAGGCAATCAGAGGCACTGTGCTACACTAGTAGTGATTACAGTGCATGTATTGTTAACAAAGTCAGTGATCTCTTGAGTCTAAGTCTCTCCAAATGCCCTCTCACGAATCTGCTTTCTAAAATTGTACAGTGACTGCAAAAGGTTGCAAACTGTCTTTCCGGCACCTGGATTTTGAGGCCGCCAAGTTAAGATAGGCCATTCCCCAAGTCCTGCTGCTTATTCATCATTGGCTATAAAGCTCCGTGGTATCGTAGATTCACTTTTACATTTATGAGAATAATTACAGCTTCTTCCTGTGACAAGTCACTGCTGTCAGCATTGCCTCTTGGAGTTCACTGCCGTTTGCTGGGTCCCATGTGATGGCAGTGGTTTAGGGAGAACTGGGGAGGTTGGCGAACGGGTTTAAAAAGCTGAGTGACACATATTTCGAAACGTTGTGCAAGGCAAGTGGTGTGACTCGCGCTAGTCACCCAGCAACTGGAAGAAAACTGGAGTCTTATGACATCTGGTCTGTCAGGCTCTGCCACTGAGCCTACGTGAATGTGTACTGATGATCTAGTGCCTCTCTTCCTCCCGTACCTCCTACCACGTGCTGTGAAGATGTCAGGAAAGAGGCTAATACGTTTTCAAAGGAGCCCTTTTCAAAGGTGCCAGTGACCCAGGACCTGGGGAGCAAGTGAGAGGAGGGGCAGGTAAATCGTGCATTAGGAACTGAGTGGGGGAAGCGCCTTTATGCGGGCAGACAGGGAATGCCTGCCGGACAAGGTCATTTTGAAGCAGAAATGAATGATGGGCAGGAGGCTGGCAAGGCAACAGCTGGGCCAAGGGTGTCCTGGGCATAGGCAGATGGCTGTTGTCCCCTAAAGTGGGAACAGACAAAGCCATGAAGTGACAGGAGCTCACTGAAAGAGGTGCAATGTGAGGGGCCTGCACTGTGGTGCAGTGGGCTAGGCCTCTGCCTGTGGCGCCTGCATCGTGTATGGACACCGGTTCGAGTCCCAGCTGCTCTCTTCCCATCCAGCTCTCTGCTAAGGCTTGGGAAAGCAGTAGAAGATGGCCCAAGTGCTTGGGCCCCTGCACCCACTTAGGAGACCCGGAAGAAGCTCCTGGCTTCAGATAGGCTGTTGCAACCATTTCGGGAGTGAGCCAGTGGATGGAAGACCTTTCTCTCTGTCTCTCCTTCTCTCTCTGTAACTCTACCTCTCAAATAAATGAATAAAACTATTAAAAAAAAAAAAAAAGAAGGATGCAATGTGACAAGATGTGGGCTGAGATTTTGGTAGGGAATAAAGTGTTAGGGACCCTGAGGGATTTGGGTTTATCTAAAGGTCAAGGGAAGGGATGGAGGGTCTCTAGTAGGAAGTGACAGGTGACTGTTAAAAAGACACCCTAATTTTCACTTTCAGCAATGAAACTTTCCTAATAAAGACAACTGAAAATGCTGGATAAACTGATTTTTTAAAGTTGCATTGAAGTGACAACAAACTGATGAGATGGTGAGGTTGGTGTAGATGTGGGAATCCAGAGAAGCAAGCCCGACTGAAGGCGCTGGTTTTGCCCTAGAGCTACGAAGTAGATCTGAGCTTTCAGTAGCACGGGAGACCAGAGGGTCTTGGTCTGATGCTGGCTGGGTGGGCTCCATCCTCTGTTGTCTCAAAGGAAACTTTCCTAATAGCTGAAACTTTGGTTATGAAAAATATTCATCCGGGTGTTTTTACACTAGCAGATAATTGGAAAACATAACTTTCTAGCAATCAGAGATTAGATAGTCATGAACAACAAATGAAAAGACTAATAACAGGTCAGAAAAAAAGGCTCATTAAAGTACTATCAAGTGAAAAAACGTTATTCACACTGTTGTCCCATTTGTGTAACAGTGTGTATACACATGTAGAAAGATACAGAATTTTGCCTATAGGTTATCTCTTGGGATTGGAGTGATCCTGAATTTCTTACTTATAATATAGATATAGTATACTTATATATTACATATAAAATAAATATAATAAGAAAAATGCAAAAACAATTTTAATTCAAATAGCCTTTATTGGTACTTTTAATGATAAATTTATATGAGAAAATACTACATAAAAGTTCAAACAAGAAAGTACATATGCCTGGGGATGTGTGTTGGTGCAGTGGTTAAGTCGCCGCCACTTGGGTCCATCTTATTATGGGGTGCCTGGTTTGAGTCCTAGCAACTCTGCTTCTTATCTGACTTCCTGCTAACACACACCCTGGACGTAGCTGACTGATGACTCAGCTTCATATTTCTACCGCCCATGTGGGAGGCCCGCATAGAGTGCCTGATATTTGGTTTCTGCATGGCCCAGCCTGGGCTATTGTAGGCTTTTGAGGAGTGCACCAGCAGATGGAATATCTATGTCTACCTCTCTCTCTGTCTCTGTCTCTCTGCCTTTCAAATAAAATGAAAATAATAAATATCTTCTTTTTGGGGGTAATTTCTAGTTTATTTAACTGTGCGTTAAAGTATTTTTATTTTATTTAATTTTAATTTTAAATTAGTTTTGAACAGATTCAATGTGATTTGTAGATAAATTCTAAGAATGTAATGATATTCCTTTCCTCCCTCCCTTCCCCCTCCTATCCTCTTTCCTTCTTCTTTCTTTCTTTCTTTCTTTCTTTCTTTCTTTCTTTCTTTCTTTCTTTCTTTCTCTCTCTCTCTCTCTTTCTCTCTTTCTTTCTTTCTCTCTTTCTTTCTCTCTTTCTTCCTAGTTTTTGAGATAACATATTTTAAAATTACATTACAACAAAAAGGCTTAATACTTCACCAAATAAGAAATTTAACAAGTAAAAAGCAAAAGGACCCTAGTCTGTTGGGAATACAAAGCAATAGCTACAAACAATAATTGAATGGGAAAATGACCATTTCACTTTAAAGTAATCACAGATCATTAAAATTGTAGTAGTATAACATTCTTAACCATTGATCTGACAAAGCTATACAACAAAGTTTTACAAAACTGTATTTTCAGCAATAACTGATACACACAGACATTTCTTTCTTTTTTGTTTGTTTTTAAAATTTTAGCTCTCATATATCAGGGAGAACATGGAAGATTTGTCTTATCCTACTTATCTCAGTCAACATGATATCCTCCAGTTGCATCCACTTTGCTGCAAATGGTAGAATTTAATTCCTTTTTAAAGCTGAATAATATTCCATTATATATATCACATATATATATATATAATATCTCACATTTTCTTTATCCATTCATCTGATGGTGGACACCTTTGTTGGTTCCAATTTTTGGCTATTGTGAGCAGTATTGCTATAAACATGGTGGTGCAGGTATCTCTGATGCATTGTGTTCAAGTCTTTTGGGTATGTACCCAGGAGTGGGATTGCTGGATCATATGGCAAATCTATTTCTAGTTTTTAAAAGAAATCTCCATACTGTTTTCCACAGTGGCTGCACTAATTTACATCCCATCAATAGTGTACAAGAATTCCCCTTTGTCCATGTCCTTGTCAGCATTTATTATTCTCTGTGCTTTAGATTTTAGGGTTGGTTGAGATGATATCACATTGTGGTTTTGATTTGCATTTCCCTGACAGCCAGTGATGCTGAGCATTTTTTCATTTTTCATATGTTTTCTGGTCATTTGTGTTCCTTCCTTTGAGAACTGTCTATTGAAGTCTTTTGCCCATTTCTCAACAGGATTTTTTTGTTGTTGTTGAGTCTTTTAAGTTGCTGATATATTCAGGGTATTAATCTTTTGTCAGATAGGTGGTTTGAAAATATTTTTCCCATTCTGTTGGATGTCTCTTCACTGTATTGATCATTTCCTTTGCTGTAAAAAAGCTTCTGTTTTTTGCTTTTGTTGCCTGGGAGGACCTTGTCCAAGAAGTTGTACCCTATACCAATGTCTTGGAGTGTTTCCCCTACATTTTCTTCCAGCAACTTTGTAGTCTCAGGTCTTAAACTTAGACCTTTGGTCCATCTTGATTTTTGTAAATGGTGAGGGGTATGGATCTAATTTCATTCTTTTACATAAATGCATTCAGCTTTGTCAGCACCATTTGCTGAAGAGCTTATCCTTACTCCACTGTATGGTCTGAGCACTTCTGTCAAAAATTAGTTGTCTGTATGTACATGGATTAATTTCTGGACTCTATTCTGTTCCATTGATCTATGTACCAGTTTCTAGGGTTTTTTTGGGAAGTCACACTTCCAAAGAAAATTCATATTAATATTTTGCTATGAGACTCTCAGATAATTCATTATTTATGTGCATATAGCCAAATGCACACACAAAATGACTTATTCTATTCCCATAAGTTGTTTAGTTTTTACAAACTCAAATAAATATAGATTCATATTTGCTTGCTTAACTTCAACTCTATTAATTATTTTATCAATTTCTTATTTATAAATGTTTAAGCTATTGAAAACATTTCAGTTATTGAAAAAGGTTAATGAATTTTATTATACATATACACTGATATAATGGATTTTTAAAAAAAAATTTTTTAAAAGTTTACCCTTCATTAGATCCCTAAATCACTTACTCAGCCTGCCATACAACAGGCCAACTATTTCCTGGCTTACAGACAAAGCTGACCTCATAAAAGTTGTGGAATGTAGTAGGAACCTGGTTCAGGAAAATTCTACCCTGTAAAATATTTTTTCCCAGTGGGAACTTTAACAGGGAACACATTTTTTTTTCTTTTTACATTAAATATTTTAGTGGGGAAGGACTTGTTTGTTAGAAAGTCAACTTTACTGAAAAGTTAAGATACCAATATGTATAAGGGATGATTTTGCTCTTTGTTATTTGTTGTCCTTTATCCAAGTCCCCAGTGATTATTTGGCCAAAACTCCAGGGGCCTTCACTCTGGGTGGGTGGCTCTGCAGGGTTGTATGTAACCTGTAGCATACCTGTGTGTGTACCTGTGTGTGTATGTCACTGAGGCCCTGGTATTTGATTCAGTTTCTTGCTTTGCTGCTGCTTGGTTCACTGATTTTCTAAGCACGTATTTCCTAAAGGAAAACAAAGAAAGAAAAATCCCACAGATATATTTTAGAGTTTCAAAATAGCAGCGTGAAGATCGCATTCGCAACCAAGTTTTGAAAAGTTACATATAGGAGAACAAAGACGTCATTTACGATTTAGGCAGAGGTGCTTTGACAAAGGTTTTTAGCAAATCGCATAACCAAATATAGACACTGAGCTTGCTGACTCAAGCTATTGCTGTAACCACTAAAGTCAGCTTCCTCCCTTGGCTGCCCAGGGCAGGCACACAATGGGGAAAATGCCACCCTTTCTGGAACAGACTTTTGGAAAATGGCCAGTTGGGTATGTAAACCTGTAATAATGCACCATATTATGAGATGTGTACCACACCCAGAAACCTTGGCGAGAGCGCCATGACAGAGATGACATAACCTCTCAACTGTCTCGTTTTATGTGGAAATAATTTAGCATGCCACTAGAAGGGTTTTTTTATTATTATTATTTATTTATCTATTTGAAAGGCAGAGTTATAGAGAAGCAGAGGCAGAGGGAGAAAGAGAGAAGTTTTTCCATCCTCTGGTTCACTCCTCAAATAGCCACAATGGCTGGAGCTGGGCTGATCTGAAGCCAGGAGCCTGGAGCTTCTTCTGGGTCTCCTATGCAGGTACAGGGGCCCAAGGGCTTGGGCCATCTTCCACTGATTTCCCAGGCCATAGCAGAGAGCTGGATGGAAAGTAGAGCAGCTGGGACTCGAACTGGCACCCATATGGGATGTTGGCACTGCAGGCGGTGGCTTTACCCACTACACCACAGCACCGGCCCGTATTTTTTTCTTTAAAAAAGAAATAACAGGCCGGCGCCTTGGCTCACTAGGCTAATCCTCTGCCTAGCGGCGCCGGCACACCAGGTTCTAGTCCCGGTTGGGGCGCCGGATTCTGTCCCGGTTGCCCCTCTTCCAGGCCAGCTCTCTGCTATGGCCAGGGAGTGCAGTGGAGGATGGTCCAAGTCCTTGGGCCCTGCACCCCATGGGAGACCAGGATAAGTACCTGGCTCCTGCCATCGGATCAGCGCGGTGCGCCGGCCGCAGCGCGCCGGCCGCGGAGGCCATTGGAGGGTGAACCAACGGCAAAAGGAAGACCTTTCTGTCTGTCTCTCTCTCTCACTGTCCACTCTGCCTGTCAAAAAAGAAAAAAAAAAAGAAAAAAAAAAAAGAAATAACAAGGCACAAGACCAGAATGAGGCTGCATAATGTGAATGGAAGCACTGAATTCAAGAAATAATTCATAAAAATGTCAGCAGAGTATTTGCCAAGTACAGAATCACTTTAGTATGTCTTTAATTTCTTTATAAAGTCTGTATACCTGAAGTGATTTTTTCAGGACTTAAAAAAGTTTCTTTAGATTAAGAAAAAAATTGTGGGACCAGCACCGTGGTGCACTAGGTTAATCCTCCGCCTGTGGTGCCAGCATCCCATATGGGCGCCGGGTTCTAGTCCTGGTCACTCCTCTTCTAGTCCAGCTCTCTACTGTGGCCCGGGAAGGCAGTGGAGGATGGTCCCTGCACCTGCATGGGAGACCAGGAAGAGGCACCCAGCTCCTGGCTTCGGATCTGCATAGCTTCTGCCGTTGTGCCCATTTGGGGAGTGAACCATCGATGGAAGACCTTTCTCTCTCTCTCTCTCTCTCACTGTCTGTAACTCTACCTGTCAAATAAAAAAAATTAAAAACCTTTAAAAAAAACATTGTATGCAACTTATATTTTGCATATAGCAAGTCAATTCTCCCTTACTGTATTAGGTTTGAACAGTTAAATGATGAGGTTTTGGATTCCATTCCACTGTCAGCATGTCTGGAATGTGTGGATAGACTGATTGATTTATTCAATTTAGCAAATATATGCTGCACTCCTGTGATGTGGGAGACATCACGCCAAGACTGGGCATACGAAATGGGGTAAGGTGAAAAATCTTTGCATTCATAGAGCTTAGAGTCTGGAGGGAGAGATGTATTACACACAACAGTAATAGCTACAGATGGACATAGTTGCTGTGAAGGGGTTAAGCAGCGT
The DNA here is from genome assembly GCF_051225735.1 of Oryctolagus cuniculus. Taxonomy (NCBI): domain Eukaryota; kingdom Metazoa; phylum Chordata; class Mammalia; order Lagomorpha; family Leporidae; genus Oryctolagus; species Oryctolagus cuniculus. Next base: position 107,402,849 of record NC_142872.1, read on the forward strand.
GGTGTTAGAGATGAACAGGAGGAACCAATAGTGGGTAGGTTTGGGAGGGCCTTTTGGGGGAGGACAAATTTAAGTTACAATCTGAAAGAAGAAAGCAATCCGGGTAGAAGAAGGAGGCGCAAGCAAGAGTATTTCCAACAGAAAAATTACAAGTGCAAAGGCGGGAAGTGGAAAGCACTTGGTGTGGCGCAGGGCAGAGCGCTTGAAGGAGAGAGAGATGTACTGGAGGCCGTGGGCATCGTCTGGGTCCTGCAGGGCCTTAGTCACAGGAAAGCGCAGGAATGTTATCCAGCTCTGCTGAAGTCACGGTAGGGTTTAATGCAGAGGAGAATCGCAGAAAAGACCAGACACTCGTACGTCAGTCCTTTGGGTCAGTTATATTCTGGAGTTCAGAATTTGTCTCAAGTGTTAGAAAGTTAATATAGTGCCTTTGTTAAACCCAATGTTAGTCCATTTTATAGAACTCTCCCACAAGTTTCTGAGACAGAGCCCTATAAGCAAGCACATTGATATGTCTTCAGTGAAGCCTGTGAATCTCATGGGATTCTTTATCCCCAAGTGGGGTTAAAGAAAGACTGTACGTCTCCTCATCCATTGATCCCAGGCTGTGCTGAGTTTTGGGGAAAAAAATCAATGTTCACAGGTATTTTTTTTGAATTTTTAATTGGCGTATTTAAGATAGATTTGTCATTATTCCCTATGTTTCCAGTTATTATAAATTACATTCATTAATTCATTAATTCAACAGGTACTTTATGTGACTGGTAGCATTCTGAATATACAGGAATGTAGTACATGTGAAAATAATTCATGATTTCTCTTAAAATTTTCTTTATGTTTGATGACAAATAAAATAATTTATATTTGTGGTGTTTAGCATGATCTTTTGATGTATTTATCTGTTATAGCATAAGTTAAGCTAATTAACATAGGCATTCCTTCACATACTTACTTTCATTTTATTTATTTATTTATTTGAAAGGCACAGTGACAGAGAGGGAGGGAGAGATAGACAGATCTTCTATGGGCTGGTTCACTCTCTGCATGTACACAACAGCCATGTCTGGGCCAGGCTGAAGTCAGGAGCAAGGAACGCCGTCCTGCTCCCATGTGGATGGCAGGGTCCCAAGTAATTGGATCATTATCTGCAGTTTTCCCAGGTGCATTATCAGGGAGCTGGTTTGGAAGTAGAACAGCCAGACTCAAACCAGCACTTGGGTATGAGATGCCAGCATTGCAAGCTGTGCCACAATTCTGGCCCTTAATTGATTGATTGATTGATGAGGATACTTAAAATCTCTTAGCTGTTTTCAAGAAAACAATATATTGTTATTAACTATAGTTATTACATTGTATAATAGGTGTTGAATTTATTGTATTTTCTTATGGTTTTTTTCTTAAATAGAAAAACTAGCTTTAGAAATGTTACTATGTACATTTGAAATGTGAATATTTCTACCATGATACTAAAATATTGTTAACAAGAGCTCCACATGGTGGGGCAAAAATTCGGCACGGCAGTTTAGATGCTATCTGAGTTGAGTTCCCAGCTCCTGGCTTCAGTTCGGCGCTGGTCATTATGGTCATTTGGGGAATGAACCAGCAGATGAGAGAGAGAGATCTCTTTCTTTCTCTCTCTCACTCTCTCCCTCTCTTTCTCCCCCCCCCCCCCACTGCCCTGTGTGTCTGCCTTTCAAAAAAATGTATTCTTTATACCCATCCAGAAGTTGCTGGTATTCATATTTGCTCTGGATAATTAAGAGGATTTATCTGCCTATGATGAAGTACTTGGTATGTAGAATTTAGCAGAAATTAGACGTGAAACCACTAGCATATTCTGGGCAATTTCTGCTCCAAATAATGATTGGCAAAGCTGTTCTTACAGTAGTGCCAGGCCCTGAGATTTGTTCCGTATAGGCATTAATTTCATTTAAACCTAAAGTGTGAAGTACATATTCTATAGTGTTTTCCTGTTACAAATTAAGAAATAACGGGCTGAAAAGCACTTTCCAGTGGCCTCTAGATTGAAGTGTGCCTGTGAGCTCCCCTATGCCCCTCGTGCCCTAGGTGGCAACCCCCTGATGACTCCCTAGCATAGGAGTGTGAAAGCGCAGGTTCCTGCATGGTTAGGACGACCCCAAGTTCTACCCAACACTCAGAATTGCTCTGGGGACGTTCACTCTGCAGAACGTTGCTGCGAGCACACCCTGCCTCCTTTCTGTCCTGGTCCCTCTCCTGCTTCCCTGCTCCCATACCCTTATCTCTTCCAGCACTTTTGTTTAATTCTACTTTCAGGTCTACTGCTGAGGAACTCAGCCGGAACAGCCCTGGAAGCCCTGGGCACTCCCTAGCCAAGGAAACCATGAGAGATAATAAAATAGTTGCTTACACCACACTTTGGGGTGATTTGTTTGGCAGCAACAGGTAGACAGAATTCCCTGCATTGGAATGGTTTGTGAGTAGGCAGCAAGGATCCCTCCAGCCCTTCCTCGATGGGATCCATGGCCCAATTCATCCTGATCAGACTGGTAGATTCCATGTAGGGGTTTCCCTTCCTGTCATAGATCCTTAGCCAACACCTTGACAGAGGGCCCACACAGTATCTGATCTGCTGACAGACATTACCTTAGCCCAAGGGACCTACTGACAAGTACTCTGTGTGGCACAGAGTACATGAGGTTGGAGTCTCTGGTCCTTCCCAAACCAACTCACACAAAAGATTCCAGCCCTATAGAGCATGGAATAGTTTCTTGAAGGCAGAGGTAAGATTGGGGTCTTTCAGTATATTACCATTAGCAACAGCTGTCACATTCCACTGGTATCCCATAGGAGCAATACAAGGGTGCTTCAAACAATTCATGGAAAAGCAGAATTAGAAAATAGTTAATTTGTATTCAGAAAGGTTGAGATCCACGTATAATGTTGTAACATGCATTTTTCATGAACTTTTTGAAGACCCTTTGTAAATAAGTTCAGGGATAGAGCGCCTTCCTCACCACTGCTTTTAGAGACCTACTTGTCCCTTCGTGCGTGGTCACAATTTCTTCTTGCTGCCTCAGCTTTGATGGACTTGCAGCATCCTCCTCTGGGAGACCGTCCTGGGACTGCTAGAGACATTTTACCTGTATGAGTAGAGGGCTGGAAATGCCCGAGAGAATGTCTTCTCCTCCTTTCCCACTAGGGCTGCCTGGTGCTCTGTGGGACAGTGAAACCCAGATCCCTGGCTGCAGATTGGGGTGACTCCAAGCCGACGCCACACCCCAGGATTCCCTGCGAGATTAGCTGAGCCTGAGACCTCACCCTGCCTCGGGTTCCTCTTCTTCCTTCTGTTTTGGAGGAATCTGAGCCAACTCAACTTGTTCAAAGTCACAAATTAAACGGTGAGATCAGGACCTATGTTGCTATACTGAGCTTTTGAAAACACAGGACTCCCAGTTACCTTTGAATTTCAGCTCCTTCTTTTTAGTGTCAGTACGTCACATGAAATTTAGGGGACATACTTACACTTAAATGTATTAATTGTGTATCTGAATTTCAAATTTGACTGGGTATCCTGCATTTTATCTGGCAGCTCTACTTAGAACCCTTATCTAGGCCAGTGCTGCGGCTCAATAGGCTAATCTTCCGCCTACGGCACCGGCACACCGGGTTCTAGTCCCAGGGCGCCGGATTCTGTCCCGGTTGCCCCTCTTCCTGTCCAGCTCTCTGCTGTGGCCCAGGAGTGCAGTGGAGGAAGGCCCAAGTACTTGGGCCCTGCACCCGCATGGGAGACCAGAAGAAGCACCTGGCTCCTGGCTTCGCATCAGCGTAGCGCGCCGGCTGCAGCAGCCATTGGAGGGTGAACAAACGGCAAAGGAAGACCTTTCTCTCTGTCTCTCTCTCTCACTGTCCATTCTGCCTGTTAACAAATAAATAAATAAATAAATAACTCTTATCCAAGTCTGTCTAATTCCAATACCTATGCTTTTTTTTTTTTAAATAAATGATTGTGAATGTGTAAATAGCTTCAATGTACACATTACAAAATCCAAAAGGTCACAGGGTAAACAGTCTTCATACCATCCTTGTGCCCATCCTTTCAGACTTACTTTTTTCATTTTTATTTATTTATTTTTAAAAGATCTATTTGTTTACTTGGGAGGCAGTGTTACAGAGAGAAGGAGAGACAGAGATTCTCAATCTGCTGGTTTGCTCCCCAGATGGCTGAAATGGCCAGAGCTGAGCTGATCTAAGCCAGGAGCCAGGAGCTTCTTCCAGGTCTCCCATGTGGGGGCAGGGACCCAAGCACTTGGGCTGTCTTCTACGCTTTCCCAGGCCATCAACAAGAAGCTGGATCAGAAGTGGAACAGTCTGGACTTGACCTGGCGCCCATAAATGCAGATGCCAAAGGTGGAGGCTTAACCCACTACACCACAGTGCTGGCCCCAAGACTCCTTTTTTTGAAGTTGACACAACTAATTGTACATGTGTACAGAGTACACTAGATGTCATATAATGTGTAATGATCAAATCAGGGCAACACATTCACCACCTCAGGCATTTATCTTTGTGTTGGGAACATTCAAAATCCTCTCTATTAGATATTTTGAAATAGGGATTAATTATTGTCAGCCATAGTTATCCTACTGGGCTATAGGACATTAGAAGCTATTTCTCATCCAACTGCACCTCTGTGCCCATGAACTCTCCTCTTTCCATCCCCCACCCCGCTAACGACTACTCTACTGTCTGCCTCTATGAGACCAACTTTTTTAGTTTCCACAGGTAAGTGATACATGCAGTGTTTATCTTTCTGTGTCTCATTTACTTCACCTAACATAAGAATGGCCTCCAGGCTTATTGCTATTTCCAAAAATGACAGTATTTCATCCTTTTAATGGCTGAATAGTACGCCATTGTGTGTGTGCCTGTGTGTGTATGGATATCTCCTCCCATCCCCTCCCTCTCTCTCCCTCCCTTCCTCCCTCCCTCCCTTCCTTCCAGAGACAGAGAGGCAGGGACAGAGGAAGGGAGAGGCACAGAGAGTGAGAGAGAATGCCTATCTGAGAAGATGCCCATTCTACATATCTGCAACAGCTGAGCATGGCCAGGTCAAAGCCAGGAGCCTGGAACTTAATCCAGGTCTTCTATTTGGATGGCAGAAACTCAGTTACTTAAGTCATTGCTGCTGCCTCCCAGGGTCAACAGCAGGAAGCTGGAGTCAGTAGCTGGAGGCAGGAATCAAATGCAGATACTGATGTGGGAAGCTGCCTCTCACTCCCAGATTAAATACCACTTTTGTACTACATTTTCTTTATCTACTCATTTGTCAACGAACACATAGGTTGATTTCATATCTTGGCTCTAATGTATAATGCTGCACTAAAATTGAAGATTCAAATGTCTCTCCAATACACAGAATTCCTCTGCTTTTGGATGTATACTCAGTAGTGGAATTGCTTGATCATATGACAATTCTATTTTTATTTTTTTAAGGAACTTCCATACTACTTTACATAATGTCTGTATGAATTTACATTTCCACCAACTGTATATCAGAGTTTCCCTTTTTCTGTGTACTAATATTTGCTAGTTTTTCATCTTTTTTTAGTAATGGACATTTTAACTGAGGATTTTGATTTGCATTTTTAAAAAAATATTTGTTTATTTGGAAGTCAGAGCTACAGAGAGAGAAAGGGAGAGAAATTTTTCCATCCACTAGTTCAATCCCCTAAGTGGTTGCAATGTCCATGGCTGGGCAAGGCTCAAGCCAGGAGCCAGGAGCTTCTTTCAGATCTCCCATATGCGTGGCAGGGGCCCAAGGACTTGGGCCATCTTCTGCTGCTTTCCAAGACCATTAACAGGGAGCTGGATTGTCCAGTGCCCGTATGGAATGCTGGGGGTGCAGGCAGTAGCTTTACTCATTACACAACCATGCTGGTCCCTGATTTGCACTTTTTAGAGGCAATCAAGGTAGCCCTTTTAATAAAAGAATCTTTCTAGCAAAATTCTTTGTAAATGTGGAACAATTATATATGCATCTGTGTATTTTGCTTTATTAATTTAACATCCCATGGGAAAATGATTCTCATCAGCACATATAATGTCCACTTAGTCTTATTCTTTAATAAAAAAGATTTCCTTTTATTTGAAAGGCAGACAGACAAAGATCTTCCATCCTTTGATTCAAATCCAAATGTCTGCAACAGTCAGGGCTGGACCAAATCCAGGAATCTGGAACTCAATCTGAGACCCCTAAATGTGTGGTAGGGACTCAAGTACTCGAGCCATCACTGCTTCCTCCCAGGGTAAACATTAGCAGGAAGCAGAGGAGGGATGCAAACCCAGGCAGATACGGGACGTGACAGTATCCTAACCAGTGCATCAACCCCCACCCTGCTGCTTTTTAAAAAGGAATTTTGTGTTTATTTAAGAAAGGCTTAACTCAGAATTTCGTGAACTGTTTTTGGTCTCGACTGTTCTAGATAATCAAAGTCCAGGCTTGGTTGTTTTATTCATCTTAAAGAGACTTCAGAGTTTAACTGCAAATGTGGATCCACAGATGGAATGGCCAAATACTGCTAATGGCTTTGGAGAAAGATGCAGCTTCCCTGATAAGACCGAGCAGGAGTTTAACTGACGCTATCTGACATTTAAAATGACTCTACTCACCAGAACGCATGTGGGAATTCTTTGAGTGATTGTGAATGTGTTTTTGTAGCTAACCCTCTCCGATATTTCTAGCTAACTCTCCCACCCCCAGGAAAGTTGCAACCATGTACCAATAAAATACTGTTATCACTCACAACAGGAGTGGGAATTCAGGGCAGTCTACCCAATTGCATCTGGGAGTCAGTGTGTGTTCTGAAACTAAGTGCCAGAGTGGGTGGCCTCTTCCTGGAAGAGAAGGGTCTTCTGAAAACACAGGTTCTGGGAGCAGCAGAAAGGACTGTAAATCAGCAGCACTTCTTTCAGCAGAGGCAGCCTTAGAGAAAGTGGGCCAGATAGGAGGCCAATTCCTGGAAGAGTTGTTTGACTACTGGGTAACAGCAAGGGAATTTCCTTCCAGAGAAGCCCCAGGGCCTGGTTTCCCGAGGGTGCTGACAGATGATGGGGTTGGTGGTTACAGGAGGTTGACAAGAGCACATCTTCTAGAATAAAATCAGACGGGAGTTCTTGCTGGCTGAGCAGTTGGTGGGAAAAATGGGATGATGGGTGTGGTAGCAGGAAAGTGTGACAGTGGACTGATAGGTACTTGAGGCAGCTGTCTTTAGGTTGGACAACGCAACAGGCTCTCATAAAATACATTATCTAAATAAACACAAGAATAATTTTGGAAAAAATTCATGTTTCATAGTATAGTACAAATCTGGTGCATAAAAACTCTTTCATTCTCTTGCCAGCAAAGTGTATGGAGATAAGCCTTGAAATAAGCCTCTACAAAAGCAGGTTAATATGGTAAGAATTTAATTAAAAAGGGAATATAATAGTTTTTTAATTGCTTTATAGACTGTATTTCCCCCCTTTCACAATTAATCTTTTCTTTGCCTTTGAAAACATTTCTATTGCTTAAGGAAGAGAGAATTTTGAAGATGGAGCCTTTTTGTTCTAGTTTAGTGATAAATTCATTATTTGAGAAAGGAACCCTAGCAAAGGAGGCCCTGAAGCTTTGTCCTTTGATTTTTAACTGTCTTCCACAGAACGGTCCCCTGGGATAGAGAAGCAGGTAGTCCTGACCTGTGTACCTAGGATGTGTGCTTTCATACTTCAGTTTATAAAACAGGTACATAACACAGAAACCCCAACAATCTGTGGTCCTCCACTACAAGAAGCTTCTCAGCGGCAGGGTTTACTTTAGCACTTCCTGCGGCATGCCATTGTAAATACACAAACCCACACCACCCACTTGGAAACAGCCCTTGAGCGCCAAGGAGTGTGACTTGTGAATGAATGAGGAGAATGCAGAAAACAGAGCTTCTTCGAATAACACCACCAGCACTACAGCAACCAGTGATTTTGTTTTCAGCCACCTGCCTGCTAAGACTAGTCTCTGCATACCTGTTTCTGATTTCTTGCTCTTTCTAGATTTCCTACACCGGGTCCGTTTAAAAAATGGTAAAAACAAGTTATTCCTACTTCTCCTCACTTTCTCAATTTTCATTAGTCTGCTTTTGTCCTTGTTGCTCTTGGGAGTAGGGAGATGGGAGTCACGGAATCAAATAATCTGAATCCCTGAGTGGAGGGGCTTGGGAGGGTCACTTGGTAGGAAAATCCAGAGGAAATGAATAGATTTTCAGGGCTGGAAGGAAGCTTACAAGGAGTTCAACTCCAGATCAGATATTTGAATCTGAAATGAGTAGGATTGCTTGAAAGCAATTGTTAGCATTGGGAATCCTTAAGTCATTAAATCTAATCCTTATGACCTTTGACAATCTAAGTTACAATATCCAACTTTCAGCCAATAACTTTTAAAAATGCTGTAACTTAATTATCATGCAATCATGTAAAACCAATGTTATAATAGAGGGGTCATCAAAAAGATCATGGAACATGAATATTATTAAAAAACTATGTGTGAATTTCCAAATTTTTTGCAACAAAATAAGCCTGCATTTTAATTCTGCTTTCCACAAACTTTCTGGAATTCCCTCAAATGTCATCGCCTCAGTTAAGCTCATGACTTCTTGTTTCCTTTCAAATATTAATTCTTTGAGGGCCAGCTCTGTCATGCAGTGGGTAAAAGCCATCACCTGCAATGCCAGCGTCCCTTATGGGCACTGGTTTGTGTCCCAGTTGGTCCACTTCTGATCCAGTTCCCTCTTAATGGCCTGGGAAAAGCACTGGAAGATGGCCCAGGTGCTTGGGCTTCTGCTACCCATGTGGGGACCTGGAGGAAGCTCCTGGCTCGTGGCTTCCACCTGGCCCAGCCCTGGCTATTGCAACTATCAGCTTCCCAGTGGATGGAAGCTCGCTCTCTCTCTCTCTCTCTCTCTCTCTCTTTCTCTCTCTGTAACTGTGATTTTCAATTAAGTAAATCCTAAAAAAATCAATCCCTTCCTTCCTGAGATAATCTTCTAGTATAATATATATTTTTTATTTTGTTCTCTCATAGCAGTAAGGAAACAGAGATCATCTCAAATTTCCTAGTCTCCTCTTGCTTCAAATCTCAAAGGGCATTGAACTGGGAATTTGAGAAACAAATTAGCAGAGAGAATAAGAAAATGAAGTTGTAAAAAGTAGGATAGAAATACATTTTGAAACTGGAGAGGGGCTTAGGTATCACCTGGTAAGATATCTTTACTTCATAGTTGAAGAAAAGAAGACCTGGAACCTTTATGTGGCTTATCTGATGATACACAGATGGATGATGGAGGAACCTCTGCCCGGTCCCATCCTCTTGACTTCCAAGACAGGGCTGGCTTTGTGAAAGATTTCAAGAGAAACTTTAATGTGTCAAAGGCATTTTGGTGTCTCTTGGTTCCTGAGAGCTTGTTGATTAGGCATATATGTTCTGAGGATTTAAATATTTCTCCTTATTCTTATTTTTTCTCTTCATTGCAGTTAACTCTAATTTAAGCTCTTTCAGTTCCAAAGTTATAGGAAGCATATACCATGTTCAGGCCGTAAGTGCAGTTCTCAGGCAAGTCTCAGTGAATGGAAAGAATGTCAGACTTGCCCGGTTCTTGGCTGCTGCAATTAAAGGGAGCAGTAGCACAGGTAATCCAAAATAATGAGCAATTATTGATTGATTTCTAACCAATTTCAATGTAGCCATTAATTACAAGGTTGTCTCAGTCTGTTTTCTATTGGTATACCCAAACATGAAAGACTGGTTATGTTGTAAAGAAAATGGATCTATTTAGTTCACGGTTCTGGAAAGGTAAAGGCTATGACACAGGCATCTGATTGGCATCTGGCGAGGGCTTTCCTGCATGGTCATGACCTTGGGTGACAGAGCTCTGAAGGCCCAACTCCAAATATCATCAATACAGCATGTTAGGGACTAAGTTTCCAACATGTGAATTTCAGGGGGACACTCAAACCATAGCACAGGTTCATATTGTAATGGCATCTCCCACATTACGTGGGATATATATGCCAAAATGTTTACAGCTTTTCTTTCAAGGAAATAATTTATGCAAGTCCATCCACCACCCTATAGTTTATAAAAGAAATAATAAGACTAACAGAGGTTTTGGAATACACTTTGGATATACAATGTCTATGCACTAGAATATGGTTTGTTTTAAAGAAAACTGAACATTCCAAGGAGTGGAATACTCAGTATATACAGGCAAGCAGATGATGGAGCTACTAGACCAGTAATAAAAAGTCTTCTAGCATGGACCTCTTTAGGAGATGTCAAAAAATTGCAGTAGGAACCAGAAAGAATGATCGCTTGTAATCGCTTCCAGGAATATCATGAACAGGACTGCTCCTGTTAACAATGGTGTCCATCGCCACCTGCCCCTCCAGTATCTGTGGTATTTTTTCCAACTCCTCTTGATCATCTTCTTTCTCTTCATGTTAACAGTTTTCTGATGCTTTCCATTTTCTAAGAGATGAGATAATCTGTTATCTTGATTTAAAAGAATCTGTATCTTTTCTCTTTGGAGAGGTTGCAAATAAGATTTATCATAAATAATTGAGGGTTTACAATTTCAGAATCTTCCTGAAGGAAGCACTCTCAGTCTTCATGGACATTTTCTAAGATTGTGTTAATACATGGAAAAGGAAAAGACATTGATAAGATCACTGTCTTGGTTCAGTTGTCTTGAAGGCTAGTGTGATAGATTGCAGAAGTTCTTCTTAAAAACACTTACTTATTTGCTTATTTATATAAGAGTGGTGTGGTAGAGGAAGGAGATAGAAAACTCATATCTGCTGGTTCACTCTCAAGTTGCCTGTAACAGTCGAGGCTGGACCAAAGCCAGGAGCCCAGAACTCAATTCAGGTCTCGCATTTGGGTGGCAGGGATCTAACTACTTGAGCCATAACTGATGCCTTCCTAGGGTGTGCATTAGCAGGAAGTGAGTGAAAGCAGGACTTGAACCCAGGCACTCCAAGCATCCCAAGCATAACAGTTACCTGTTATGCCAAATGCCCGTCCCGGACCACAGTAAGTTGCTGAATGATTGTGTTTCTTACTACTGGATGGGGAGAATAAATGAGCCTGAAGTTCTTTCCCCTTCTCTGTAGGTGGCACATTTCCAGGTTCTTTAGTCTTATATTTTTGAAGGCTAATTTGCCCCTTGTATATTCTTTTTTTCTTTTCCTTGTTTCTTCTTCAATAAGAGATATCAGAACTAGAAAGCTGTCTAGATTTTTATTTATTTATTTATTTATTTGTCTGAAAAGCAGTCTTCCTTTCTCTCTAATCTCTACTCCTTCAGGCCATTCCTTCGCCCTCTTCCTTGACTATCCCATTTCCCAGTTAGTCACCACTAGGTGTCACAAGTATGCACATAAATACCTCAAACATCGAAAAACAGATTTTCTTCTAGAATGTGCCCCTGGAATGTCCTGACTTCCCATATAAAATCTTAGATCTCTCAGACCCACGTATTAGCCCACATTTACATGTTATCACAACTCAGAATGCAAAATATGGAAAGAATTCTTAAAATTAAGGCAAACCACATGGAAATCTTTGTGGCAGATCTGTGTCGCTTTGAAGTCTGAAGGACTGGGTCCTCTGGAACATCTCCCCCTTCGCCTCACTCCATAATATTTATGGTCTGTGTCTCCTTTTAGCCACGGGTTCTACAACAACACATTCAGAAATCCTTCAGGAATCTTTGCATAACTGTGAAATAAGGAAACACACAAGACATTGGACCCCTCTTTCATTTCTATTCCTATTTCAGCTGAGATGACACACTAAAAAAATATTTTCAAATCATGGATTTTTAGAGATAGATGGATCCCTAAAATGAACAATTCTAATCTAATTTTATTTTTAGGGCAATAATGCTGGAAATCATTTGCTTACTGTCTAAGGTTGGTAGCAAAAACTAGACCCTGGATACATATATCCCAACTCCTAGGAATCACACATCTCCTCTCTACATATTACTATTGGGATAGACTCATGTATTTATTCTGGAATTTTGCATAAAATATAAACCAGAATATTTCTTAGGCTAATCCTAATATTTAAGAGAAATCTTCATTCCGGGCTGGTGTTGTGGTGCAAAGGGTTAAGCTGCCATCTGTGATGCCTGCATTCCCTATAAGGCTGCTTCCCTTTCTATGCAGCTCCCTGCTAATGTGCTTAGGGAAGCAGTGGAAGATGGCACAAGTCTTGTACCCCTGCCACCTATGTGGGAGACTCAAATGGAGTTCCTGGCTCCTGGCTTCTGCTTGGCCATTGCAGCCATATGGGAAGTGAACCAACAGATAGAAGATCTTTTCCCTCCCTCCCTCCTTTGTATCCTTCCTTCCTTCCTTCCTTCCTTCCTTCCTTCCTTCCTTCCCTCTCTCCCTCACCCCCTCCTTTCTTTCTCTCCCTCTTCCTTCCTTCCTTCCTCCCTCCCTCCCTCTCTCTCTCTCTTTCTTTCTTTTCCCCTCTCTCTGTAACTGACATTCAAATAAATAAATAAATAAATAAATAAATATATTTTCAAAAATCAGTTCTGTAAGAGTTTTTGGTTGAGATTAATGAGATTAATGTTAAAGATAATCAGTTATTGGTTATTTGCACAATGACAAGAGATGAATTTTAATGCTCTCAGATTTTGCAAATCACATTTAACTCAGGATTATAGGACAATGGTTACTTTTTTTTTTTTTTTAGCTTTTCTTTGTAGTCAAGTCAGCCAGACTCATGTACATCTTTCAATGACTTTTTTTTTTTCTTTAAAGATGACCACAGTTGATGAAAAGATGTAGTTGATCCATGGTATTCTAAATAAAAAATATCATTGTTCTCACCAAGATGAAAAGGAAATTAACGTAGTCATCTTGCTACAAAAGCAGTGAAAATATTGTGCTTTCATAATAGCTGCACCACCAAATACTTAATTTTGTTTGAAGACACCATTTCTTGGGATTCCCAGGGCTGTCCCAAAGGACTTCTAAGGGAAGGCCTGTTCCTTGGTGCGTGTTCTATTCCCAAGGGAAGGATAATGAAGATCACTTTGATAAGGCTCTTTTCTTCCCTCTGACTGAGGTTCCCCTGATCAATCAAGGTACAAAATTTCTTTTGCATAAGAATTTTCATCTACTTATCATATTAAATAATTATTTTGGCTAGATTTTCTTGCTTTTTGGTTTATAGAATTTTATAAAGCATTTTGTTTTTCTAGCATTGTTGAGGTATGATCAACAAATAACAACTAAAGTTTCTTGTAAAAAATTAAATGGCTGAATTAAAAAATTGGTTGCAATGACAGTGCATGAAAACGAATTAAGTGGATGATCTTGAAGGTGTTTGAGATCTGTTCCCCAAAATGTTGCAAAGTCAATTAAATTAGGTAGATAAGGTTGTATGCACAAAATTTCTCCTTAAACATTTACAAAACTGCTTCACATATTTACAGACTGAAAAATCCTGTAGTCAAGAAGCTTGATCAATTGTATTTAAACTAACATTTTTTCCAAATATGGTCGATCATAAACTTTTGTTGTAAAATACCAAGTAACATCTTATGAAAATCAGGTTAAGATATATAGATTGCTAAAATGACATGATATGCTCTCTTGATAAATCAGCTACTCCATGTTTTGCAATGTCTTGCATTACACAGTTCTTCTGTTTGATTTTTATCTTATTTACTGGCATCACGTTAATATTATCCTTTTCACTTGCATGGCTGGCTTCTGGTCAACAGCAAGATTTATACCTATAAGATGAAAGACCCAAGCCCTAAACAGTTCATCCATAGACTTTCCCAAGGATCAGTGTCCTGTCGACAGATGGACTATTTTAAAATACTAATTTCACATGTGTTATAAAACAATCTTGTCAGCTGACTTCCTCTAGCCCACCTATTTTATTTTACTTCATGTAAAATGTTCAGTGTCACAGAGTCTAAGGCCATTTACTAGGCATAAAATGAGCCTGGACTAAAAATGCAATGATCATGTTTCCTGGGAACTGATATGGCTGTTAGCTAGTGGTGGGAGTAGCTAGTGCATTTAAGATAAAATACTAACTCTTAGTATGGCATAAAAGATTGGGCGTGTTTGTTTCTATGGTTGCATAGAAGTGGTATATACAAATCACCACTGATAACTCGAGTTTAGCAGAACAAAACAAGATAAAACAAGGTAATCCGTTTTATTACATTGTTATTATAATTTTGTATAGGTCCTGGTACCTTAGAAATGGATTATCCCATAAATTTCACAGATAATTGTAATAGCATTTTTACAGTATTTTGGATATAGCTATAGGTTGAGTGATTGGATTCTCATGCATATTTTCTGTTCATATATCTCAAGAGAGAAGATTCATTTGGGACAGTTTGTCACCGTCTCATACAAAGAACTCTAATAGGCAGAGCTGTAATCCAAGCTGCTGCCTGTAGACAAGGTAATGGGAAAGGATAAATTCCTAGAAATTAAAAATGTATTGCTTTAGCAAATATTGTGTATTAAATACATAATGTTTATGTTTATAGCTGGACCTAATTTTTTTTTCTTTCTCCTAAACTAGTAATACCCCCAACTTTGAGTGATGGGAGAGGAAATTCAGACTGTATGTAATGAGCATCTGTTGTACTCCAGATGTCATTTGCTAGACAGTGGGAATATAGTAGATTAAAAAAAAAAAAGATGGATAACATTCATGGCATCCTAGAATGAAAGTTTAATGGGGAACACATAAAAAGCTAATATATAAGTAAATATATAATACAGTATCAAATAGAGAAGACCATTATGAGAAAAGGAAAAAAATGCCCTTATCACAAATTACCTCCTTTTTTCTTCTAAGTGTTTTACAACAGATTTCTCTTAAGGAAAATAAATCATTTTTAGTCCATAGAAATGCCAATAGGAAAATGTGTCGGAACCTTCAAAGTCCCCAGATGAAGCAAGGACACCTATCCAGGGGGGCAGCCACTGCTGATATGTATTGCTGTCACCAGGGTGATGTCTGTGCACCTGTAGCCAATATCCTTGGGACACAAAGCCAGGGTCCAGCAAGTGTAGGGAGGAGCAGTGCATATTCCCAGGGGAGACTTGGACTCCTCAAATGGTCATTCCCAGGTGAAATGGCGAATGAGAACAAAATCTTTCCTGCAAATAGCAAATTAAACATTTTCTTGGTTTTGGATTTAAATAATGTGGAATTGGAAGCAACTTGTCTTGCGTGAACATAGATTATTTTTCTGTTAGTGTCTCCAAAGGAACCCAGGTTTAATTTTGCTAATGGAAAGAATGGTTTGCTCAACATGGTGGTGGGAATTTCATCTGCTGGAGAGCAGATTTCCTGGAGGATAGGAATTCACGGAAGTTCACAGCCTCAGTGCCTTCATCTACAGCCCTTCCTCCTATGCACAATATAAGTAGAATAGTGCCTGGGGAAGGCCTTCAGGGCCCCAGGTTGCCTATGATTTCACAAGAAATTGCAAATTTTGAATCATTGGATGAAAATCACTGTTGAACTTTTAAGTGTGAGCTATTTGTGTGGTTTTTAATCAGAAATAGAAAGTGAGATACTGCAAAAGATGACGGGCAAACAACATCTCCAATAAGTCTGCAGTGGCACGCTGTCCGTTCACGCATCTGGAGCTCTGGCAGGAGCTCCAGGCGGCTGGACCACAGGACTCTGATAAGGAACTTGGGTCACCTGCTCCCCAGGGCTGCTTCCCAGCACTTGCCCGGACTTGCTGCTCTCCACTCTCTGTCTGGGCTCTATAGCTGCTGTTGGTCCCTGTCTTCCTCCTAACAGGTGTGAGAAAGTCTCCAAGCCTGCCAGAGATCCATGGCCTCTAAGACTCTGGGAATTATAAAGGAAGGGGAGGTTGTCAGGATTATGTTTTACTAAGGAAGAAACAAAAATGTGAACACTGATTTATACTGTGCTTGGTTCTAAATGAGTCTGCTAGCTTTCTCTGAGTGTTTTAGATCAGTAATTTAAATACTCGAACTATAATGAAATCTGGGGATTGCCTGGAAGACTAGTGGGGAAGAGAGGGAAGAAAGGGAAATGGGTAGAAAAACATCTGCAACAATATAGGAACTGGTTGTGAAATATCCAGGACCTGGGACATGCATTTTGCACTTGGTTAAGATAACACTTGTGACCCCACATTCTATTTTGATGTGCCTGATTCAAGTCCTGCTTCCTATTCCAGCCTATTCCACACTCTGGGAGACAGCAGCTGATGGCTCAAGTACTTGACTCAATGCCACCCATGTGGGAGACCTGGATTGAGTTCCCGGCTCTCTTAGCTTTGGCCTGGCATAGCCCTGGCTATTGGGAACATTTGGGGAGTGAAACAACAGATGGAAGATCTCCCTCTATCAGTGTCTCTCTCTCTCTGTCTTTCAAATAAGTTGAAAATAAATAAATAAATAATTATACATATACAGGGGCCAGTACTGTAGCTTAGTAGGCTAAGCCTCTGTTTGTGTTGCCAGAATCCCATTAGGGCACTGGTTTGTGTTCTGGCTGCTCCTCTTCTGATCCAGCTCTCTGCTTATGGCCTGGGAAAGCAGCGGAGGATGACCGAAGTGCTTGGGCCCCTGCACCCTTGTGGGAGACTCTTGGCTCCTGGCTCCAGATCGGTTCAGCTCAGGCTGTTGTGGCCACTTGGGGAGTGAACCAGTGGATGAAAGACCTCTCTCTTTCTCTCTCTGTCTCTCCCTCTCTCTCTCTGCAACTCTACTTCTCAAATAAATAAATAAAATCTAAAAAAAATTGTACATATACCAAAGAAATATCTGGACCTAAGAAAGGGTCCTGGGCTTCGCTGGCTGTCACTCAAGATGGCTCCTCCTGCACTCTCTTTCCTGACTGGGTCGGGGTCTCGGAAGTAGCCTCTCACTTCATTATTCCCTGACATTGCTTGTTCCTCCCTCTCTTTTCCTTAATCTGGTCAACACCGGAAATTCTTCCAAGAAATGGAATGTCCTCAAGGAGTGAAGGGCATTGACGCAGATTTTCCTTAAACAATAGAAAAGAAGAAGAAAACAATACAGTTAATGTTTTTCAGCCTTCTTGTCATTTTTCAGACATTTTCTTCTTTATCACACATTTTCTTCTAATGCCACAAATGCTCTCTATATCTGTTTATGTTCTATAGTCTTTGGAATGCCATAAACAATGATCATACCTAAAATGTTTTCAGTCCCCATCAAAGTATTCTTTGTCCATGGGGGCATATTACCTCATGGACGATGCCTGGGCTAAGTAAAGAGCAATTTCTCTGCTTTCAATACCATCATAATTACTGTGGTATCATAGGAAGAATATTCAATTTATGGCCAGTTGCTTTTGGAGGATTGAAATACCAAATCTACCTGGTATGATCTCTGTGATTGTAGCAAAATTATTCCATTCTCTTGAATGTCAATTTTCTCACATAGAAAATGGGGTTACAATTTAAATTAATAAGCAAACAGAACTGAAAATATCTTATCTACTTCCATCCCACACATGGTTGGTGTAACTTTTCCTAAGATAAGTGAATTTGTCGAGTTGGGACTCACCACAAGATTGCTTCTTGGCTCTTTCTTCACAACATCAGAGGCTCAGTATCATTAACAGAGAGAAGGAGACTCGAGTGTTTGCATGAGATTCAAGGGAGTGTGGCAAGGAGCTCTGCTGCTTCAGTTGAGCAAGCAGCGAGATAGTAAGTTAATTTACTGCAGAATTTGTCCAGGCACAAAGGAGGGGAACGCATACTTAATGGAAGAATGGAGGAAAAGGTCACAAAAGGAAGTGTTGGAATATTTTCCCCTTAGAACATCTGAAAACAATATCAACCATTATTTGACTTCAAAAATTATTTGTAATCAAGAACTGGACTAGGTGATTATAAACCATTCCTCTGACATTCAAGTCCTCGTTTTCTATGAAGAACTTCATTACTTGTAGGTAACCCAAGATTTCAACACAGGCTTAAAATTTTTTAAAGATTTTCTTAGAAATCTTTTCCTTAAAGCTTTATTTATTTGAGAGGCAGAAAGATGGAAAGACAGAAATAGAAAGAGCTCTCATCCACTGGTTTACTCCTTGAAATATCTGCGATGGCTGGGCTGCGCTGAAGCAAAACCGGGAGCTGGAACGCGATTCAGGTCTCCCCTAGAGAAGCAGGAATCCAGCCACTTGGGCCATCACAGCTACCTCCCAGAGTCAGCATCAGCAGGAAGCTGGAATTGGAAGCCAGAGCTGGGAGTCAATACTCTGATATGGGACATAGACATCCTAACCCCTGGACCAAACACCCATCCCTAAATTTTGATTTCTAGACCTAGTTCATTAAGTATAGCCTCTATGTATTGGTCTTATAAAATGCACTTAGTTTTCACCTTCAACAACTTCTAAAATACACATTGTTTGAAAAATAGTAACATGTCTAACATTCATTGAGGACACAGTCCCTGGACTAGATAAGCTCCTAGTAAGGACAGTTCCTGACACCACGGCAACCTGTAGAGTTAATTTTACTGTTTTTGTTATCCACGGTAACAACAGCCATTTAATTTGCTTCCAACTTGGTTTGAGGCCAGCTGAGCTGATCTTTCTTGGGGTCACTCATGCGGCCTCAGTCCAGGAGCTTGGGAAGCCTTTTTAGGGTGGTTTGTTTCAACCCTGCTGGTCTTTATTTCCCTTGCAGGTCGACCTGGTCTCCTGGCTGCTTCCAGGACAGCAAGCATGGTGGCTGCAAGTCTTCCTGAACCGGCAACTCAGAACTCACACATCCTTCTGCTGCATTCTACTGGCCAAAGCCCGTCTACCTCTTCACAGGAGGAGCTGCCCAGACTTTGTGGCCATTTTTAATCTACGACACACACTTTCACAGATGGGCAGAGTAGTTATGTAATATGGCTGAGATCACACAGCCAGCAATAAAATTGCAGGGGTGAGCTCTAACTCAGATTTTTCTCATTCTAAAGTTCAAGTGTTTTTTTTTGTTTTGTTTTATTTTTAAACTCCATAGCACTGCATTTAATTGTACTTTGTGCACATGATAAATTCTTAAAGCATTTGTTGTGGACTGAATTGTGTCCCAGCTGTTTCTCCTCTCCCTCCTGCCAGATTCATTTGTTGAAGTCCTAATCTCCAGTACCTCAACATGTGCCTGTGTGCAGACAAGAAGCCTTGGAAGAGATAGCTGGGTTCAATGAGCCTGTTAGAGTGAGTTCTGACCCAGTGCAATCGGTGTCCTGGTAAGAAGAGGCTGTTTGGCACACAGATAGGAGGGAGGGAGTGAAGGCCATGGGAAGACACGGGCGAGCACAGCTGTCCACAAGCCATGGAGAAGGCCTCAGAAGAAACCAAGCCTGTCAACACTTTGACCTCAGCCCGTGAGCTTCCAGAGCCGTGAAGAATAAATTTCTGCTGTTTCAGACACCCGGTCTGTGGTGCTTTGTTGTGACAGCTCTAGTGACCTAACACGACTAAACACATTGATTTATGTGTTGTTCATCATGCCTCTATAAAGCTCAAAGATTAAGTGCTTTTGTGTGATTAATTAAACATGACATAGGTATTTAAATATGATTTTATAAACCTGAAAAATCCATGTGCCTCAGTCAGTGAGGTCCTGTGGCTCCCGGTGTAGTGGTTTTGCTACTAAAATCAGACCAGGGCTAATATCGTGTCTGAGATGCTGGTATCCCATATGAGCGCCAGTTTGAGTCCCCGCTGCTCTACTTCTGATCCAGCTGTCTGCTAATGCACCTGGGAAACCAGTGGAAGATGCCCCAAGTGCTTGGGCCCCTGACTTCCACATGGGAAACCCTATAGGAGTTCCAGGCTCCTGGCTTTGGCCTGGCCCAATCCCAGGTGATGTGGCATTTGGGGAGGGAACCAACAGGTGGAAAAATCTCTCTCTTTCCTTCTCTCTCCCTCTCTCTTTGTAATTCTGCCTTTCAAATAAATAAATAATTTTTAAAAGAAAGTTTTGGTGCTAGATATGTTAACTAATTAAAAATAAATAGGGGTTGGCGCCATGGCTCACTTGGTTAATCCTCCGCCAGGGGTGCCGGCATCCCATATGGGCGCTGGGTTCTAGTCCGGTTGCCCCTCTTCCAGTCCAGCTCTCTGCTGTGGCCTGGGAGGGCAGTGGAGCATGGCCCAAGTGCTTGGGCCCTGCACCTGCAAGGGAAACCAGGAGGAAGCACCTGGCTCCTGGCTTCGGACTGGCGTAGCGCCGGCTGTAACGGCCATTTGGGGAGTGAACCAACGGAAGGAAGACCTTTCTGTCTCTCTCTCTCTCTCACTGTCTATAACTCTACCTGTCAAATAAAAATAAATAAATAAATAAATAAATAAATAAATAAAATGAGACCCATAACTCATGTCTAACTTCCAAAACTTCTCTTGATTTACTTGCAATTTCTGTTTTCTACCAAAATCAGATAATTTCATCATCAGGAAACACTACACCTTTTCTCTCTCTTTTATTTTTGCATCATCAATACCGAGACTTTGCTACTTGTTTGTTTTGAGAAATCTAGAAAATTCTTTCTGTTTGTTTGCTTTATATTCATCATATTCAACTCAGCCCCATAGAGCGAGAAGATAAGGAAATAAAGACTTGCACCAGTTTTACATATGCAGTAACTCAAACAGAAGGAAAATTCTTACTGCTGAAATTTAAATGAGCTTTGAGTTTTAGAGATGAAGTCAAACAAATGTATTTGGAGTTTCGTCACTTTTCTCGTGTGTTGCTCTTCTTGGATTTTGCTGTCATGGAGCAGAGAATAAACCTGGTTCCAGAAAAGCCTGAGGCTTGGTGAAGCCTGGCACTCTGAGCCTTGCTTGTCTCTGAGCTGAGGCTGGGTATTTGTTACGTTGCCCCCAAACTGGAAAACTGCTCAGGGCTGCAACTTTGGAACAGCGCCCATTCCTAGTCTTGGTTTTAAGAATTGGTCATGAGATGCTCTCTCTGCAAGCTTGAGCAGTAGGATGGGAAGTTTTCAAAAGAGCTTGGAACTCTGGGAGGCAGAGAAGAAGGAGGAACTGAGTCCAGTGAATCCTAGAATTGCACAGATCCATTGTGTTCCTTGCTCTCTCACTTTTAAATTTTCTCCCTGTGAGACTGTGGGCCAGTGAATCTCTCTTGTCCTCAGTTGCCTCATCACCAGCATGGAAAGAATCTGTAATTCATGGAATTGCTGTGAGCACTAATAACGTATCAAGTATAGCCCATGGCATGGAGTCGTTGCTTATTAATGGTAATTAGGACTAAATTCAGAGGGATTGTACTTTCCATAGAGTTGTGCCAACAAGTATCTTTGTTCACATATGATAAAATATACTGCTATTCTTAAAGTCATGGTATCAAAGGTGTTAGGTTATTTATAACCAATATTAATCTTAGCTAATCTAGAAGTCTTGCTTATACATTAAATAAAGAAGTCAATATTGGGAAGACAGCCTGAGATAATGGTCAAATAATAAATAGAATAAATGTAAATGCCAAAATTAAAAAAAAATTCCAAATACAGAATTGAGGAGAACTGGCTAAGTAATTGTTCATATATGAAAACATATGTCTATGCGTGTGTGTGTGGGGGTTAAGACTGGGGGTAAAGTTCACGCAAGTGAGAAGTGAGTGTCATGAGGCTGTTGAAAACTAATGCATGCTAGGGTACATTAAGGGGCACCCACACAGGGGAGGTCAGTACTTCCAATTCTCTGCCTTGGCACAGCACCCCTGGAGTGTCGTGCTCTTGCTGCAGCACAGTTATCCTCAGAGGACAGAGGCAAACTAGAGAGTGTCTGAAGTGCAAGCCAGAAAGTGAAGGGTCTGAGAATCCTATCACAGTCGACAGAAGGGGCTATGAAGTATTTCCCTGGAAAGGGGAAGCTGTGGAGCCTACACACGTCCATCGTGAAAGGATTTCACAGGGAAGACAGTGTGATTGCTCACTCACTCCCCCCGCCCCCCAGAGGTCATACTGAACATTAATAAATGCACCAACAGCAAACTTCTCTAAGAAATGGCTTCTCCTCAACCAAGATGGTCTCAGAAGAGAACGCTCTGCATTGAGAGGGGTTTGTTTTGGTTTTCATTAAATCACCACAAGTGCTCTTCTTGATGCATCTTCCAGGCCTTGGCCTTGGTGTGGATGATCTCATTTAATCCTCACAAACTTAACCCTAGTCTCCATGTTTATCTCTGTTTTACGAATGTGGTAGTTGAGACTTAAAAAGTGGACTATAACCTGCCCAGCCTCATCCTCCCGGTGAAAGGCAGAGCCAGGCCTCCATGCTATTTTGCTTCCTTGTGTTGTTCATCCCTGGAGATGGTCAGGTGTAGCCCAGGGACAGGGAGTCGGGGGAGGCAGAGGATCACCTGGTGGTGTTATAAGGCCGATTCCTGAATCAAGCCGCGTCTAGAGCAGGCTCCATTTTATTGTAAATTAGGCCCTATGAGGGACGCAGGACGAAAACCCACTGGGCTTGGTAGGACCCTGATGGTGAAAAGGGAAAATCATGAACTAGGGAAATGGCTCAAGCCCCTAAATTCAGATCTTGAATCTTCTACTTCCTAGTTGTAGGGTTTGAGATAGGGTTATACAATGTCTGAATCTCAGTTTCTTCATGAGTATAATCCAAAAATTACACCCAATTTTCAGTGCTGTTGTGATAAACCTAAAAGCAAGGTGATGCGCTCAGGCCTGTTACGGAGCAAATGCTCAAAACTGGTAGCTAATTATTGCCAACAGCTGACCAAGGCATGGGCAAAGGCAATTCCTGATGTCTTGGTGACAGGGGGTAGGGTTGCAACTTGGAGCCCAGCACCAGCTGAAGCCGGGTGCCAACTTTCCCCCTACCTGGGAGAGAGAGCTGTTGCCTTCCTTGGTGATGACTTTTTAGAACTGGTTTCTAAGTCTTTGAGGATAAAATTGGCAAGAAATTATTTAGCTTTCAAAGAAAATGCTAGAGGATGCTCTAGGAAAAGGGAGGGGAAGAAGTTGTTCCACATTATTATTATTATTATCATTATTATCGTTATTATTATTTTCACTGCATGGTCCTGAAGCCAGGAGTTCAGGCCATGGCCTCCTGATCAACAACTGATTTTCCCTCTATGATGACCAAGACGGTACCTGACTTGGACTACAGCTTCCTGCCTCGCCAGCTTTGGGGGGTGGGGGTTGGGAGGGGGCAGAAGCGGTGGGCCTCTGATGGGCCGGTCTCGGTGTTCACCTGCAGCAGCCTGGGTGTTCCTGCTCCTCCAACTTGTCCAGTGAGTTTCTGTGTATCTAGTTCACTCGGCTCTGTCTCTCCTGATGTCGTTGGAGTGGTTTCTACAGTTCAACTCCATCTAAAATAAAATCTAATGAAAATGGTTCATCGAATGAGTCATGGCTCTGCTTTAGGTGAAGTTGCTCTAAGATTATGAGCCTTGGATCCTCAAGATGATTTTGTATGTGAAATAAATATTACAATAGGCACTGGTAATTGCTTTATAAGTAGTATGAAATAGATGAGATTTGAGTGTATTCTTAATTAGCTTGCAACACTTAAAAAGCAGATTTCCATGGCAGGTGTTTCTTTTTATTTGTAATGTAATTTAAAAAAGATATTTTTGAGTAAGGTAATCCAAAAAATAATGGGATTTTAAGATAGAAGGGACATGACTTATCTGGGAGTAATTTCACTCTTAAATCTCAAGGAAGTGTTTCATATAATGACATTTAATTTCTCCTGTCCTAAGAGGTGTACACTGGCCTTTTTTCAAAAGGTGAAGGTTAGCTTCCTTCCCCTTGAACTTGTACTGGCCTTGTTGCTGCATGAATTGATAAAAGGTGGCAGAAATGACTGCCAATTCTGGTCTAGCCTGAGGGGTCTGACAAATCCTGCTTTTGCTCTCTTGGAATGCGGCCACTATTTTCAAAATCTATCTTGCTGAAGACAGAAGCCATTTGGAAAGAGCCCCAGGGTGAGAATATGAGAGAAGGCAGAAAGGCAGATGCGCCAGCCCCCGGACATTGCAGCCACTCTCTGCAGTATGGAGCACTGTGAGCTCTTTGCCTCTGCTGGCCATTCCTGGTAGAGCCGTCCATTCTCTCTCTTCCTAGCTAATTCTCATCCTTCAGGACTCACCTCGAGCATCACCACTTATTGATGTCTCAGAGAAACGTGAAG
Organism: Oryctolagus cuniculus; assembly: GCF_051225735.1. Lineage (NCBI taxonomy): Eukaryota > Metazoa > Chordata > Mammalia > Lagomorpha > Leporidae > Oryctolagus > Oryctolagus cuniculus. The sequence continues at coordinate 107,427,108 of NC_142872.1, forward strand.
ATGTAATAATCAGGGCCTCGTCTTCTAGGGATCCTAGGCTGGAGGTCGGAGTTGGGGAGATGGGAGATTCAAATCATTGTCAACTTTCACTCAGCACATTTGTCCACGCCCATTGCACCTGCCATGCATGTGCTCTGCTGGCTGCTGTCTCTTCCTCTCATGGGCCATTGTAGAGTTCAAGTCTCCCCCGCATTGTTGACATGTTTACTCCCCTCTGGCATGTGTACCCCGCTCTGTCCATAGACTGTGGTGCTCCTGAATTCCTTTAGACCATCTAGTTCCACAGAGTTCTACAGTTAATATTACCAGAGAGTTCTTTCTACTCGCTATAAGCTGGCTCTTCTAAGAGAGCACAGTAATTCTACAGAATATAAAGAGCAAACAAAGGGCTGGTGCTGTGGCGCAAGGGGTTAAAGCCCTGGTCTGAAGCTCTGGCATCCCATATGGGCACCAGTTCAAGTCCCAGCTGCCCCTCTTCGATTCCAGCTCTCTGCTATGTCCTGGGAAAGCAGTAGAAAATGGCCCAAGTCCTCGGTCCGCTGCACCCACGTCGGAAACCTGGAGCAAGCTCCTGGCTCCTGCCTTTGGATAGGCGCAGCTCCAGCTGTTGTGGCCAATTGGGGAGTGAACCAGTGGATGAAAGACCTCTCTCTCTGTCTCTGCCTTTCTCTGTAACTGTGTCTTTCAAATAAATAAAATAAATCTTTAAAAAAAAAGAACAACCAAAACAAGAGCCTGGCCCCTCAGCTTATGAACATTTTGTTGAGCACCTATGATATGCCAGTCACTGTGCCAAGTGCTGCAGTTATAGAAATAACCAGAACAGATACTGAACAATTAGAACTGTGAGGAACTGTGATGTGTGTTACGGTGTAGGAAACACAGGGTTGAATAAGCATAGCTCAGCTATAGCAAATACATTTTATGCAAAGATGAACTAATGCAGAGAAAATACAGAGAATATCTGATTTGCAATTGACTGCTTAGTCAATAATAACAGAAAAAGTATTAATTATCTACACTAGCACTGAGATAAAGCAATGGCAAATCTTAACCTTTTCGTGTGTTAGCACTCTTAAGTAGGCATGCAATCCCCTTAGCGCCAACCAAAGATGGAGCAGTGAAGGTGCTCTACTCCGGGGACAGGCCAACGGGGGGTGTTTTCTGCAGATAATTTAGAAACAATAGTAAATAAAATAGGTTTGGTGGTCTGCTTTTGATGATCACCATGTGCAGATAATTCTAACAATCTTCGTGCTAAAATATCCTTCTCTGTGGGAAAAAAAAAGAGGCACTGGTTAAGGTTCTAAACAATTGGATTGTTACTGTTGAATTTTAATAACACACATAAGCTTCAAATAAGCACATTTTAGTTTCATAAACATCGAATACTACATGGGCACTATTTGAAGAACTCCAAAGTTGTACCTGGTCTCCTACATGTATGAAGAATTAGATATGTGTGTTCTATATCTAATGCGTTCCCTTCGAGAGGAAAGTTGTTATGTTTTGAGTTTTTTGGGGGAAAGTTCATCTGTATATTCTTGAGTGTAAATAATGAGGAAGGATGTGACGTTTGTGTGCCTAGGACTAAGGGAACGCTAATTAAAAGTGCAAGGATATTTAACCCTGAATCTCATCTTAATAGCAAGAATTTAAAATAACTGATAATGCTGAGTGTTGAGAAAGATCCAGAGCATTGCTAGTGATTGATCCAGAGCCTCTCTGCGAAAACTTAATCTACAAAGTTTGGGCATATTCAAACACAATTGCATTCCAATAGAAATTTGCCTGTACCTCAAAAGGCTTTCAAGAATGTTCAAGATCATATCTTTTGTAACATCTTCAAGCCAGAAATATTTCAAATTTCTGTAAAGAGTTGAAGGTGTAAATAGTGGTCTGTTTACACAAGGGAGTCACACAGCAATAAAGGAAACTGCCGTACCCTCAGCAACAGGGTGAATTCCAAGCATGATGTTAGCTTAAACACATACAGGAGCCATAGCCAAAATGATAGGTAATTTCTAATCCCATTCATAGGAGCCCAAACATAGAAAAAATACTCCGTGATGTTAAAATTCAGGGCAGTTGTTACCTTTTGAGAGGATGGAAAGGAAAAGCTGGGGAAGGGCATGAGGGTGTTTTCTGGGGTTTCCTTGTAATGATCAATTTCTTGACCTCGTTGGTGTTTATATGGGTGTGTCCTCTCTGTGACAATTCAATAGAATGTAACTTTATGATATTCTGAATGTATAATTCAATAAGAATATTTATTGAAAAATCTAACTAATCCATTAAGGTATGAACAAAAGATCTTACCAACATTGCATTTTTGAGCTGTCATTATACAAGCTGACATGGGTGAGCTCAGAGAGTTACACATACAAATAGAATGCCTTTTTTTTTTTTTATCAGATATTCACTGTTTATTTGAAAGTCAGAGTTACACAGAGAGAGGGAGAGGAGAGAGAGGTCTTCCATCTGCTGGTCACTCCCCAGATGGTCACAATAGCCAGTGCTTCATCCAGATCTCCTTAATGGGTATAAAGGCCCAAGCAGGAGCCAGTGCCATGGCGCATTAGGTTAATCTTCCGCCTGTGGTGCTGGCATCGCATACGGGCGCCGGATTCTGTCTCAGTTGCTCCTCTTCCAGTCCAGCTCTCCGCTGTGGCCCAGGAAGGCAGTGGAGGATGGCCCAAGTGCTTGGGCCCTTGCACCTGCATGGGAGACCAGGAGGAGGCACCTGGCTCCTGGCTTCAGATTGGCATAGCTCCAGCCCTTGTGGCCATTGGGAGTGAACCAATGGAAGGAAGATCTCTCTCTCTCTCTCTCTCTCACACACACACACACACTGTCTGTAACTCTACCTGTCAAATAAATAAATAAAAATCTTAAAAAAAAGAAACGCCCACGCACTTGTGCCATCTTCTGCTGCTTTTCCCAGTTACATTAGCAGGGAGCTGAACTGCAAGTGAAGAAGCCGGGACCTTAAACTGGTGTGCGTATAGGATGCTGGCGTCACAGACAGCAGCTTAACTTGCTATGCCACAATGCCAACCACTAGAATTCCCTTTAAGAAAACCTGAAACAGGGGCCGGCACTGTGGTATAGCAGGTAGAGCCACCATTTGCAGTGCTGGCATCCCACGTGGGTGCTGGTTCAAGATCTGGCTGTTCCACTTCTGACCCAGCTCTCTACTATGGACTGGAAAAGCAGTAGAGGATAGCCTAAGTCCTTAGGCCACTGCACCCTCTTGGGAGACCCGGAAGAAGCTCCTGGCTTCTGGCTGCGGATTGGGCCAGCTCTGGCTATTGTAGTCATTTGGGGAGTGAATCAGTGGATGGAAGACCTCTCTCTCTCTCTCTCTGCCTCTGCCTCTCTGTAATTCTGCCTTTCAAATAAATAAACAAACAAAAATTAAAGACAAAAAGCAAATCTGAAATAGAGAGACCCAGATTGATAAAACAAGCAAAATGAGAGAAGTGTTATTTATATAGTTCTGAATGGACCCTTTAAGGGATGATTCTCTTTTTTTGTGCTTTTCAAATATATGATATGCTTTTCAAATATATGATTCTAATACTTAGGAAGAAACCTAGTCATAATTGTTAAAAGATTTATTTATTTATTTACTTAACATATGGGACACTGGCACTACAGGCAGTGGTTTTACCCTCTATGCCACTGGGCTGACCCCAATCTATTAGTAACTTTTAAAAATACATTAAGTGTTCCACTTTCTACCTCTCCTCTCTATTTCTTTTTCCTACATATTTTTCCTATGAGACTCTCATGGAGGCTTATTATTACCTTTAGTTACATCATCATCATCATCATCATTATGCTACTGCCTTTGCATCATGTTTAACACCAGCCAACAGCTTTCTCCTTGATGGGCAATGCACCTCCGACATAAAGGGGGTGGACAGGTTCTCATCCTGTATGCGCACATGGGCTCAGTGGCTAGATTCCTCTAATATCCCATGGCTTGTATGGGACAAAGCGTTCCCCTTATCTGGCATTCTTTCTTCAGCAGCCCTTGAATTTGTGAAATTTCTTGATTGCAAAACACAAAAATTAACTCTGGTCATCCTAAGACACATAGAAAAACAAAGGAAGAAAGGGCAGGAGGATGAGAAGGGAAAAGGAAGGGTGGGGAGGAGGATGGGCAGCAGCGAACGCCGGAGTGCGGTGGCTGCATACCAGGGGCTGTGTACCAACAAGAGGCTGGAGCGCCCATCTGGGAATGCTCGCAGTTAGCCGGCAGCTCCAGAGGCTTGGGGCAGGAACCATTATACAGACATAGTCTGGTCTTCATGTTACTGCTGGGTTCACCCTGAAACAAAGAAAGATTTTTACTTACATGGGACTCCAACTCCCTGAATGCAAGCCCGATTGGCTGAGATTTCATTTCATGCTCATTTCTGATCATGAGGATACTAAGGGACCGGGAAGGATTTGGGTTGATTCATTCCTGGGAGGAGGCGGTCACAACTGGGGAATTTCCCGAAAGAGCTATGAGAGTCAGGGATTTCCCCCTAAGGGAAATTGGGGTGCTAACTGGAGTGAGTTGGATGACGGGGAGTCAAAAAATAAAATGAAATAAATAAAAGGCAAACCTGTTCATGTTAGCAGCTGGAATTATGATCAAGATGAAGGCCTGAGGGGTGGTGCACATGGGGCTCCGAGTGTAATGAACTGGAGACTGCTGTCATTCACAGTTGAACAAACTTGATGATTCCTGGTCCTTTTGCAGCAGTCATGGCTGCGTACGACTATATTAGTTTAAATTGGGCCCAACACTTGCTTTTCCAGATTGAGTTAATCCTGTGTGGGGTGGGTATTAGGCCCACTGTTTACGATGTCACTCAGGATACCTGCATCTTGTCTTTGTGTCTGAGTTGAGTCCCGGCTCCACTTCGGAATGCAGCTTCCTGCTAACATGCACCCTGGAAAGCAGCAGGTGATGGCTCAGTGTTGGGATCTTCGCCACCTGCGTGAGAGACCCAGATGGAGTTTACTGCTCTGGGCTTTGACCTGGCCCAGTCTCAGCTGCTGCAGGCATTTGGTGAGTGAGCCAGTGGATGTGAGATCTCGCTCCTCTCTCTGTCTGAATCTACACCTTTTTTGTTGTTCAAAAAGATAAAGGATTAAACAGGGTGAAAAGACAAACAGAGCAGTAACAACTGATGCTACTGGGCATATAAAAGAACAATAAGGCTATAAAAGAACAATCAGTGATGAAGTGGCAACACGAGAGGCGCAGGCTGCTGCCATTGCAGCAGGTGGAATGGTTCAGGAAGTCCTGGTGGAACTTGATGCAAGCGTGTTAGTTTGCTAGAGCTGCCATAGGAAAGAACCCCACCCTGGTGATGTACATCACTGATATTTATTGTCCTGTAATTTGGGGGGCTTAGAGTCTGAGACTGAGGCATTGGCAGAGTTGGTGGCTCTGAGAACTCAGTGGCAGAGTCTGTCCCAGGTATCTCTCCTGGTGCCTGGAGGTCTGAGGGCAATGTTGACCTTCCTCGGCTTGTGGATGCACCACCCCTATCACCGCCTTCAAGATCACATGAGGCGCTCTCTCTCTCTCTCTGTGCGTCCATCTCTGCATTCAAAATTTCCCTTTCTCTAAGTAGCCAGTCATATCCTAATGACCTCATTTTGACTTGATAACCTCTGTCTAGATTGAATTTCAAAATATGGTCATATTCTGAGTTATCAGGGCTGAGAATTGAAACACACTTTTCTTTTTTTTGGGGGGGGGGGACACAATTCAACCCATAATAGGGAAGAAGCAAATCTTTTCCCAGGGACTAAAAGACCCGATTGACACTATGTCCTATACAGGAACAGCTCAGTCTGTGAGAAGGCCAATGACAAAGCCGTGGGTGCAGAGTCCATGTCTTGAGGTCTGGTCTTTATTAATTCTGCCAAGTTCCTGATTTTGTGCTTGCTACACAGGATAAAATCATTTCCTAGGAAAGTACTGGTGGGGCCCTGTTTTGCACATTTATTTTATTTAGAGGTACCATTTTTTTTCCATTTACATTTTAGTTTTCCAAAATTTGCTGAGGATTTTTGCTATCTTTAATAATTCTTTAGCCTTTGCATATGATACCACTGATAGGGAGATGTTGTAGTTCTAGAGTTTACTACTAACAATTGACATTTATTAAATAGTTTTTCTGTGCTAGGAACACAATAAGGTCTTTATACAGACTCTTATTTACTTCTCTGGATACTCTAATTTTACACACAAACAAGCTGAAGCCATAGTTCCATGATTTTCTTGAGGTTGGTAGCTGGGAACAGTGAGGAGAGAATTCAAACTGAGACTGAAACTGAAGTACAAGTGTCACACTACACAGTACTGCTCAGAAAATGTTTCAATCAGTTTCCCCCAAGGTCCCTTTCCAGATCCTTACTCACCAACCAGTATCTTTTTTCTGCATAACTGGAAGGTACCTGTAATATTTGCTGGCTAGTAACAGCAATGTTGTAAACAACTGTTCTCTTAATTTCTGGGGCAAGCCACCCATAGGGGGCAGAGTAGAGGAGGAGGTGAGAAGGGAGGGAAGAGGCAGCCAGGGCTGCACCCGGGCCCCTGGGAGGCTTTATTTTTCCCCATATGGCTGCTCTCTTTCCCTTCTCCTTCCAGAAGTGGACAGGTAGGGTAGAAGGAGCCCTCCACTCAGAAAGAGGGCCAGAGGTCCCAGTCCAGTGCCCAGTGCTTTCTGATGGCGACTGAGCTAGACAAAACCAGAGCACTCAGGAGTTGGAGAGTTTAAGAAACATACAATTGGATCTCTAAAGCCAAGGGTTCTGTACCCCCAGGTTCTACCAATCATGACTAAAACATCTGGAACAAACGTGTGTCTGTATGGAATACTTGGACTTCTTTTCCTTGTCCCTAACCCTGAACTATACAGCATAGCAACAATTTATTCAGCATTTACATTGTAGTAGGTATTACACTTTATGTAGAAATGATTTAAAGTATACAGGTTGGTGTGTGTAGGTTACATGCAAACATTACACCATTTTATACTATTAGGACTTGAGCATCCAGAGATATCGGTATCCAGGGGGTGGGCGGCAAGATGTCCTGGAACCCACTCCCTGCAGACACCGAGGGATGACTGTATCGGAGAGACACTCTAGGTAGTATCACTTCATTATAAAATGATTCCTTTCTGTTTTGCTTGGTTTGTGCCGCACGCAGGTCAGCACCCTCTGAGTTATTTCATGTGAGGCCGTCAGTGCTGAGAGATGAAATTGTCTCCACCTGGCGCCTGTACTGCATGGCATTCAGTGAGTGTTGATTTTAGAAGAGGTAAGACACAGATGCCTCCACGTTCTCTCCTCGCAGCTGGTAATGGATGAAAAAAGCCGTGCGCCGAGCTCCAGTCTTGAGAGAGTTGGGGAGAGGGGAGGCGGGTTGTATTACACTGTTCTTTGGCAAACATCAGCTTCTGCGTGCGCCCCAGGCCTTCCTCTGGAGGTGCACCACATCAGGTATGCACAGGGCGCGAGAAGACATCAATCTTGCCATCACTAATGCTTCGCATTTGGAAATTCTCTATTTCACAAAGCTGCAGCTTCCAAGAGGTCTGACTGCTCCCTTAAGGATCTTTGTGCACAGCAGTACTTTCCCTCCTGTTCTAAGGGAGGGCAATTAGCTCTTCTCTCTCGTTCCCACTGACTGTGTGCACACCCCTTGGCCTTTAGCCAGTTTCTGGATGGGCTTGAGAGCTATAAAAACAAATCCTCTGTGATCTTTCAAAGCAATTCATCTCCTCCAGGAATGTGCTGAGGTGGCCACGGCCGCCTGCCCTGGCCGGGATTGGAAGTGGTGTGATGGTGACTGGGTTGGATGGTGAATGGAGGATTCTCGATACCAGGTACCAGCCAGCCAGCAAGGCACAGGCTTGTCCCCTGGCAGCAGGAAGCTGCTCTATGGGCCAACTGCAAGGCGGAGAAATGGCCTGATGCAGACCAAAGCCAATCCTGACTGCATCGCTGCTCTGCCTACCCAGTTGGGGCTGGAGCCTGAGCCCTGCCTCACTGCTGATGCTGCAGAGAACTCACAAAGCGCTCGCTGTTGGCTCAGGACACAGACCTCCCACATCCACAGATACAACAGAGGGAGCTCAACATGCCTTCTGACACTAAGCAAATAACTTAAGGCATAATATTTAAACCTCCTTGCATATCTAGAGTCAGATCTTCCATTCCATTTCATGCTAATGCAAATACTAACAGCATGAGATATTTTTAGTCCTGGGCAGTGTGTGCTAAAATAGCTCCTGGCCTCTCTGGGCTTTAAGATCTGCATCTTATTTAGCTATCAATCCAATTAGCAGGAAGGGTGCCAAGTCACTTGTACGTGGAGGGAGAAGGGGAGGGTGCGCCCACAACCACCAGGACTGCGGAAGGCACTGCCGATGCGTCTTCACAAGCTGGACTCATGCTTTCTTCCTCTACTCCAGCCCACTCGTGACCTTACGCGAGTCTGAAGAAGGAAGTGTTATTACAGCAGCCTCAGAGAGATAGAGTGTGGTCTAACCGAGTATTGCTCATGAATTATCATCTGTAAATCGGAAAGATCTCTCTTTTCTCTTAGGCAAGGAATGGGGAACTTATTTTTTTTTTCTGCCAAGGGCCATTTGGATATTTATAACATAATTTCTGGGCCATCCAAAATTATCAACTTAAAAATTAGCCTGCTAGAGATTTATTGAATTTCAAGTCCCAATCCTGATTGCGTTGGCAGGGCCAGATCAGATGATTTCCCAGGCCTTTTATGGCCTGTGGGCCAGATGTTCCCCACCCCTGTTAGGCAAATAGAAAAGTACTATGCATTGTGTTATGATATCAAAAAGAATTTATTTTGATGATTTTAGACCAAAGGAGCCTAATTTCTTGGAGCCTATTTTCAGTATGGCCTAAGAGTTGCTGAATTTTCCAGCAGATTCTATTACTACCTTTGCATTATGATTTTTACATTTATCCTGCCCCTCGCCAAAGGAGAGTTTGAGTTAGCATCATTTCATTCCTTTGGACTGAACTTTTGGAGCCACGGCCTTTGCTGAGTGTTACTGGAGGAGAAAGGTGTCTTCATTGTCCCTTGGGGAAATGTGATTGAAAGCCATGTGGAAACCAGCTCAGTAGAAATAATCTCCAAAGATTTATATTCAGAAAGTGATGTTTCCTTGATTTTGGAAAATATAAGTACTTTGAACAGTTGAAAGGTGCATTTCTTCTACTGCTTTTTAAATTTTTTACCCGTGCTTGTGTTCAGGCTTTAGAACCATGTTACCCCATAGAAGATGATGCAAAAAACAACACAAAGAAGTGCTGGGGCAGAGAAACACATGATGGTGACTCATGAGCAGGAGAGTGTTGGCAATGCACTCTGTCCTCTCTGCTCATCTCCTAACCCTCCCTTAGCTCCCTGCCCATGGGTGAGGTTCCCCCCCCACACACACACACACATTCTGTCTACCTCTTGGTCTCTCTGTTTTACATTGTTTCCTTCTGCCCCACAAAACTCTTAACAACTTACACATGGCTTCTCAAAAACAACCATTTCTGAATTCCCTGTGTTCTGCAAGAGTAAGCATTCTGATGCTTTCCTTGTCTAAGCAACAGGTCCCAACAGCTGTACAGGTCTCTGGACACACTGCACAGGGGTACTAAATGTTAGGGAATTGCTTGTAGAGTGTATATAAGCCCTCAGAGAGAACTGCCATGATCACAGCCTTTGGTCCACATGGTTTACCACAGTTTGCCTTGGGCGTGTCAGGGGCAGGGTCTTGCTGTCTTGTTGGGAAACATGGCACGGATGAAATAAGGATCCCTCTGCTTTCGTGTGTAGTCCTCTATTGCCAGAGCAGAGATCATAGTTAAGTGCCTAATTAAAAGGCTGAAAAGACACAAGGGAAATAAACTCCAGAGACTTTTCAGAGAACTGGCCTGTGAGTTCATAATGGTTTCACCAGAAGATGGGATCTCCGGCATTGCATGTTTCAGAAATGCCACAGCCTCAGCAGAGAATCAGGGGCTGGGCGTTTGGCAACTTTTTTTTTTTTCAAGTGTTTCCAAAGGTAAGCCTTTGCCATCACTAGCAATTATACATCATAAAAAACTCAGCCAAATGAAGCAATTAAGAAGAAAAAAAAAAGACCCTTGAGGTTTTTTTTGTTGTTGTTGTTGAAGCTATTAAACTAAGTAAAGGGATTCTTCACCCTAATGAATTTCTTACTGTGTGTAGGAAAGCCAGTGGCAGAACATACAGGTACAAATGGCTCAGACAAGTAGCAACTCAGAAGCACCCGGTCTTGTACAACAGTGTAAACTCAAGGTTTGCACTTCACTCCCTAGTCTGATGTTAGCTAGCTGATGGACTGAAGGCCGGGCATCCCGAGGGTAAGGAGTGGACTCCTCCAGTGGGAGAATTTTTATCAGAAGGGAGGTCACCATTGTTGTTATCACCGTGTACTGTTCATCAAGCAGTGTCCCTAGCACTTGGGGGTCTGATGTGCTGTGCCCTTCTCAGCAACTCTAGGGAGGTGGAGTAACCAGATCCAATTTCAGATGCTTCTCATCAGGGAACTAAGAGACTTTGCAAGGCTCACAGTCAGGTGACCTCAGAGTCCCAGGACAGTCTCACTTCAGATTCCAAATCCATGCTTCTTTCACCTGCCCCTCATCCAGGTGAATCCCAAGGGTGCCTGAGGAGGGGGAAATAAAATCCCAGTTGGGCTGCCTGACAGATCTGAGAATGAATGAAGGAACTGTTACTGCTGGGCTACAGCTACAGCAAGTACTATATGGATTCTGTACTACCATTAAACCAACCCAACTGCCTGCAACAACCCTCACCACCCTGGGTATTAAGTCACCTGGTGTCTGGAGTTCATCAGGACCAACTCAGCCTTCTCCCATGCTCTTGTTTGTTGTCTTTTCTTGACTGCAGGTCACTACCTGACAACCTGACATCTCACTGGTTCTATCCAATTTTTCCACTTCCAATTTGTTCTTCCAATTTTTCTGCTCTGTGCTCCCTGTGGACAAGATTCCATGATTCTGAACATTTTTCTAAACACCAAGCCACTGCTTTTACAGCTGTCAGAACTATTTAATGTATTTTTTTTTTTTTTTTGTCAATCAGTACATGTTATTTCTTTGTCAGTTTGATCGTCTGCTGAATTAATTCTCTCCTGTCTGGAAGCCGAGGAATAATGACCGAATAAGGTTCCACCTAGCAGTTGTCTTTCTTCTTCTATTTCCTGAAAGTAGAAATGTAGTTCTGAGAGCCAGAGCCCAGAGCTGATGTGGCAGGGACTAGGAAGCTGGATAGACGTTCCATCAGGGTGGCTGGAGAGGAGCGGGTAGAACCTCTGTGTATGAGCAGGGTCTGCACGGTTGTGGTTGGAGTGAAGTCCTCTTGTTGTCCCAGCAGCAGCCTCCCAGGAATGGGCTTGCAATTTGTCCCTCTCCATCAGAGTACTTGGGTTTGACTCCTGGCTCTGGTTCCTGCTAATGCAGATCCTGGGAGCCGGCGGTGATGGCTCCAGTAATTGGGTTCTTGCCTCCTGTGTGAGAGACCTGCATTGAGTTCCTGGCTCGCAGCTTTGGCCTGACCCAGCCCTGTCCATTGTGGGCATCTGGGTAGTAAACCAGCAGATAAGAGCACCTGGTGTTCTATCTCTCTCTCTCTCGCTCTCGCTCTTGCTCTCTTTCTCTCTCTCCATTCACCTCTCAAATAAATTTTAAAAATCTACAAGATAGCATTTCACATCCAAAAGATTAGCTAGAAAACATTAGAATAGACAGAAAAGGCTTAACAGCTTTTGAAAAATACCCAAATACAGTTAGAATGATTAAATGTATTTTTTGAACAAGCTAATATTTTGCATTTTAAGTAGAAATTTTTTTTTCAAATTTTTATTTATTTATTTGAGAGGCAGAAAAACAAAAACAGAGAGAACTCTTCTTGCCAGTAACTCAACCCAGGTCTACCAGGTAGGTGACAGAAACCCAACTACTTGAGCTGTCCCTGCTGCCTTCCAGGGTGCACATCAGTAGGAACCTGGAATCCAACCCAGATACTCCCATGTGAGACCTGGGCATCTTAACAAGCATCGTTAAGGGCTAGGCTGGATGCCTGACCCAATACTGGCTTTTGATTGAATTTTTAGATAGCATTTTCAGCTTATTAACATTTAGCATTTAGATTTTTAAAATCTTTCACATTTATAGCTAGTATGTTAAATCTTCCATTTACAATTTTCATTAACCCTCAGTAAAATTCAAATTAGTTTTAAGGTACAGAACATCTAATCCATTAAAGTAGTTCCTTCTAAGCATCTTTATTTCCTTTCCACTGATTTGAGCAGTTTTATTTTTTTCAAGTTGAAACTCTGCAAAGTGCTACCTATCTTTCTGTTTCCAAATTTCTTGTTAAAAATAAAAATGTCAGGACTTCATCTTTGATGGAATTTTTGCCTAATTCTAGTTTATTACAATTTGAAATTGTAATTTAATGTAATTTAAATTGTAAATGAACTTTAATTAAAATTTGAATTCTCTTTGTTTTAAAATTTAAATTAGTTAAATTGAAAAACACTTGCTGAAATTGTGGATTAAAGTTGACATGCCTTATGAGGAGCTGGTGAAACAATATTAAATGTGCTTAAGTTTTGGAAGAAATAATTTCATATGAAGCATCCAGAGTATATACTGAATGCCAAAGTTTTGCATGGAAAAATGGTTCAGATGGACATTTTCAGTAAACTTTTGTCACTATTTTAATATTCTAAAAGGATTATTTTATGATGTAGCTGATCAAGCCAATAATTTAGCCAATGCACAAAAATATTTTATTATACAAGGAATCTTCACAAAGTTTGTGGAAAATGGATAAAATAATTTTATTTTATTGCAAACAGATTTTGAAATCTGTTCACTATGTACAGTTGGATGAACTTTTCAAAGATCCCTAGTATATGTATTTGATTATCCATGTATGCAATCAAAAATCAAATTCTTAAATTAAAACTGCTTAAAAGTGCAGCATATAAATGTTGATCATTACACATATCAAGAATTGATGTTCAGTGGCTTGGCCTGCCCTAGAGGGACAGGATTCTGCAGTTAACAGGGGCTGGGTGATGTGATACAATGGATTAGGCTGCCCTTGGGATGCTGGCATACCATATCGGAGCGCTGGTTTGAGTCTGAGCTGTTCTGCTTCTTATCCAGCTTCCTGCTAATTAGCCTGGGAAGGCAGTGGAAAATGGCTCAAGTACTTGAGCCCCTGCCACCCATGTTCCCACCAGGATGAAGTCCTGGCTCCTGCCTTTGGCCTGGCCCAGCCCTGGCTGATACAACCATCTGAGGAGTAAACCAGCAGACAGAAGATCTCTCTCACTCTGTCTCTCCCTCTCTCTCTATTGCTCTGCCTTTCAAATAAACGAATAAAATCTTTAAAAAAGTTAAAATAAGAACATCAATAGTAATAGCAACTTCTATTCTAAATAGATGTAAGTCAGCTCTTTGCTAGGTACTCTGTACTAGTTGTTTTCATTTAATTGAGCAACTTTTTGAATTAGCATTATTATCATTTCACAGAGAAAGGATCTGAGATTCAAAGAGGTTAGTGATATAAGTTGCCGGAGGGATGCAGAGACAAGACAAAGGCCTGTCTGCCTTTTATAGATCCTAAGCTATGAAACACCAGATGGAAGTGACTCATCCCTGCCCCAGATCAGGAAAGCCAGAGGAAAGGAAAGAGGCTAGCTCTCACCCTGCTGCCTAAATGCAAAGAGCTCAGCATCTCTGTGGATTGCAGCATCTAGGACAAACAGCAGGTGAGCTGAGAGGGTTCCCGGTCAGCCAGCAGGAGTGGCAGAGGAGGAAGCATAGGCGACAGGTCAGGCCCAGGCACCTGGCCAGCCGGAGGGTCAGGCACCAGCATCTCCTGCCAGTGGCTGCAGCTTCGCAGTCCACACAGTCAGCCGCCTGCTGGCTCCTGGCTGCTCAGTGCTAGTCTCCATTTTTCCAATGTAAGGCCTATTTTGTGTCTAATCAGTCTGTTACACACAGAAGGATGTTCTTTCTGTTCTCCAAATAACTGGAAGTCAGCCCTGCACAGCTGAGAGGGTGAGGCGGTCTCTTGTCTTGTAACCTTATAAAGGAGCTCAAGGGTGCATGCTCAAGCCCGGCTCGAGGCATAAAGCAGTGGCACAGGACTCCTCACAGCGAGAAGGACATGCGTGGGATGTTTTTGAGTGGCTTCTGCAGGGATGAGATTTGTGGGCTGACACGTTGCATGAGCCTTGAACCTTTCTGAACACTAACTAGTAAATACCCCTCTTCCCTTTCCTGTCACTTTTTATAGCTGGCGCTGGCCAGCCTGTGGCGATTATGCTGAATTTTCATACTCCAGTGACAGATCTGGGAGGTTGTGATATGCTCTGTCACACCGGTCACCCACTTGTGGCTTCCGCCTCCCCTCTGCGGCCTCAGCAAGAGCAGGGCTTGAGAAGGAGCGAGGAGGAACGTGGTGGGGATTTCCTTTTCTTTCTGCTCAGGATGACCGGTACCACATTCATCAGATCATGTTTCTCTTTTAATCTCTTATCTCATACTCTTCTCAGATTGAATGTCCCTGATGAGTGAGATGGTGAAGTCTTTTTGTTAACTTTTTAAAGTTTGTGGTCAACTTTTTTTTTTTTTTTCAATATATTCATCACCATTGTCTAATAGAATGCTATCACAGCCCCAAAAGGAAACCATGTTGTCTCTAGCAACCACTGCCCTTATCTCCTTCCCAAGCCCCTGGAGATCAGTTTTCTCTCTGGTTTTCTGTCCTCTGACTCTTTAGATTCGCCTATGCTGAATATTTCATAGAGATAGATTCACACCATGTAGGCCTTTGCGTCTCATTTCTTTTACTTGGAATGTTTTTAATGTTTGTCCATGTTGCAGCTGTTGCCAGGACTTCATTTCTTTGTGGGGCTGAATAACATTTCCTTTGTTTAGCTATCATCCAGCTCGTTTATTTTTTCACTCGTCAGTTGCTTCCATTTCCATTCTGAATAATGCTGCTACACACATTTGTTTCCAGGTTTGTATGGACATAGGTTTTCATTTCTGTTACCTGGGAGTGGGATTGTTGGGTCATGTGGTAACTCTATGTTTAAACCCTTGAGGAACTGCCAAATTATTTTCCCAGGTGACTACACCATTTTATATTCTCTGCAGATATACCAGGGTTCAAATTTCTCCACAGCCTCACCAACACTTATTATTGTCTCTTGGTTTTATTGTAGCCGTCCTAAAAATGTGAACTCATTTTTTACTTGATTTCCCTAATGGCTAATGATGTGGGGCATCCTTTCATGGGCTTGTTGGCCGTTAGTATCGCATCCTTGGAGAAGTGTCTATTCAAATGTTTGTCCATCTTAAAAAAAGATTTATTTTATTTATTTGAAAGAGTTACAGAGAGAGGTAGAGACAGAGACAGAGAGAGAGAGGTCTTCCATCCACTGGTCCACTCCTCAAATGACCACAACAGCCAGAGCTGAGCTGATCTGAAGCCAGGAGCCAGGAGCTTCTTCCAAGTCTCCCATGTGGGTGCAGGGGCCCAAGCACTTGGGCCATCTTCTACTGCTTTCCCAGGCCATAGCAGGAAGCTGGATCAGAAGAGGAACAGCCGGGACTAGAACTGGCGCCCATATGGGATGCTGGCGTTCCAGGCCAGGGCTTTAACCCGCTGTGCCACAGTGCCAGCCCCATATTTGTTCATTTTAAATGGAGTTACTTTTCTTTTTGATTTGCAAGAGTTCTTTAAATATTTGGGTACATATCTCATATAAGATATATAATTTGCAAATTTTTTCTGTGGATTATTTATTTTACTTAAATAAAATTATGATCTGTTTATTTTTAAGGAAGTGAAAAATATGAAGGGACAAAGGAAATCTTTATGTAGAAAGTGACATTAGGGCTTGGACTTGAAATAAATGATAAAAATAAAATAAACTTAAAAGTCACTAAAATAAAAATATGCATTATAATGCATGCAATACATATAGATTATTTAATTAGGGTGTGGCTCAACCAGCTCTTTTTGTGGCTTCATTTAAAACTTGGGGTTATGCAACCTGTTGCATTCAGCTGGAATTATTTACTAGAGCTGAAATCAAGTGACCTTGAGGTATTTGTGCCTAACCTGCTGCTTTGGTTACCTCCAGGCCCTGGATTACCCTGTCTTCCTGCCCAGAATAAACCTTTGTGTCCTCTATCCTGACTTCCCTGGGCCTGAGATTTGTTTGCCATCTGTGGGGTAAGCCCTTTGTTTCTCGTGACTATATTCCTCATCCTGATAAGCCTTACTCTGTGTCAAGTGGGATGGGGCACTAAGCAGCATCTGTTATGTTACTCAAAACTTACCCTCACCTTGAAGTTTGCCTCCCTGAATTCTATAAAGTCTTCATCTGTGATCACTCCAAGCAGCTGAAATTTCCTTCACAAACAACTAGCCAAGGATATCTGTACTCGGTATTTTTGTTTGTGGATTTATGATAACTTTTTATGTTTTAAATGATACTCTTATGCTACTCCCCAGGGCAACTTAAAGACCAGCAACAACCTCTTTCTTGCTTCTAGTATCAATCAATTCTGATGGTTTACCAAATATCCATAAATGTCTCTTGGTAGGAAATAAGAATAAACCGAATAAAACCCACGTTTTTCAGGAATTATTGGGAGTGACTCTCAGAGAAATCAAGTCAAAGTGATGGATGGCATTTACAAAACTTGCTTTGATTTGTAGAATTTGCAGTCCATTGCAGAGAAAGCAGACAGTGTTGTGTCTTAGAGATAATTGACAATGAATCTTGATGTGAATGGGATGGGAGAGCGAGCGGGAGATGGGAGGGTTGCAGGTGGGAGGGAGGTTATGAGGGGGGGGAAAAAGCTACTGTAATCCAAAAGCTGTACTTTGGAAATTTATATTTATTGAATGAAAGTTAAAAAAAAGAAAGTGAAAAGAAGACCATGAAAATTCTTCATAGAAACACACACACATGTACATGCACAGATACATGCACTCATGAATGCACAACACACACACACACACACACACACACACTAGCTTACAGAGCCAAGTCAGTCGTTTCCTAATGATTGCACACGACACATGGTGAAGCATTATAGCAAATTAATGCCAAGTAAGGCAAATGAGTTTTTGCAACTAGAAATGGAGAGAATGTTGTTAGTGTGTAAGACAAAAAGAAAAGAAGTACTAATTAATGACTGCAAGGCAAGGAATGAAATGGAGTTGCCTAAAAGGAGAAGTAACAGCACATCTCACTTCACTGTGCATCAGTGAATGAGGTGTGAATTGTACAGATAGCACGAAGTTAGCAATGTGCCTCCCACAGGCGACAACAAAAAGCTAGGAAAAGAAAGGATATCCTGAAATAAGAGAGGAAGCTTCTCTTCTCTGTCATCCTGAGAGATAACAATAGGAAGCTTTGAGGATGAGAGCTGTTAATTGATTGTAGATTGTTTTTGTTTTTGTCAAGTTCCCTTAGGTAAACAAAGGAAATCGATAAAACAATGGGAATTTCTGATCCATGTAGGAAATGGGAAATCTTGTCAGTAAAAGCTGGACAGATCCAAATTGATACAGAAGTGATGGAAAGTTCCATCATCTTCTGAATATTTGTCTGCTCTGAGAATATAGCGGAGCATCTACCACTTACATTCAGGCCGTGGGACTGGCGTGAGAGAAAGTTAATCAATCAAATACGTCAGCCGGATTTCTAGCCCTGCACCACAAGCTACTGCCGTGCTGTCCCGTGCTCGCCCTGAAGCGTGAATGTTTCTTTGACAAATGCAGAACTGCATGACAAACCTTGCCTCAATAGAGACCCTTTGGATAACCAAAGTTCATCAATAGTTTGGTCAATTGATGGATCCTCAAAAAGAGATATCCTCCAAAGCCAAAGGAATGGAAACATAATATTTACAAGTGGGAATATCATGTCAGGAATATCATACAGTGAAGCATCATAAATGTTGAAATGAAATCTTGCTTCATACGTCACTCAAAGAAGGGCATCAGGTTCAGGAAGAATATGTACATTCATAGTTTTCTTCTTCTTTTAAATACTTATTTGAAAGGGAGAGAGAGGCACAGGGAGAAAGATATCATTCTACCATCTTCTGATTCACTCCCCAAAGGCCCACAACAGCTTAAGCTGGGCCAGGCAAAAACCAGGAGTTAAGGATCCAATCCAAATTTCCCATGTGGGTGGTGGCAACCCAACCACTTGAGCCATTACCTGCTACCCTCCAGGATGTGCGTTTTTTTTAAAAAAAATATTTATTTATTTGAAAAGCAGAGCTACACAGAGAGAGAGAGAGAGAGAGAGAGAGAAAGTCTTCTATCCGCTGGTTCACTCCCCAGATGGCTGCAACGCCGGGAGCTGCATTGATCCAAAGACAGGAGCCAGGCACTTCCTCCAGGTCTCCCAAGTGGATGCAGGGGCCCAAGGACTAGGGTCATCTACTGCTTTCCCAGGCCATAGCAGAGAGCAGGATTGGAAGAAGAGCAGCTAGGAGTAGAAGTGGCACCCATATTCATACATGCAAAAGCCAATAGGCATTTAAGTATGTGTAACTAGTTAAATGTAAGTACAAAGCAAAAACAACAGAATTTTGAAAATACAAAGCAGTTATTAAAATTCTGTCCATTGTCCATTGGCTGCCTCTTGCTTATAAAAGCAATTACAGGCCGGCGCCGCGGCTCACTAGGCTAATCCTCCGCCTTGCGGTGCCAGCACACCGGGTTCTAGTCCCGGTCGGGGCGCCGGATTCTGTCCCGGTTGCCCCTCTTCCAGGCCAGCTCTCTGCTGTGGCCAGGGAGTGCAGTGGAGGATGGCCCAAGTGCTTGGGCCCTGAACCCCATGGGAGACCAGGATAAGTACCTGGCTCCTGCCATCGGATCAGCGTGGTGCGCGGGCCGCAGGGCACCGGCCGTGGCAGCCATTGGAGGGTGAACCAACAGCAAAGGAAGACCTTTCTCTCTGCCTCTCTCTCCCACTGTCCACTCTGCCTGTAAAAAAAAAAAAAAAAAAAAAAAAAAGGCAATTACAAGTGGATATATTAGATATGAGAATCATTGTCAAGCTAGTATTTTTCATCATTTATTTCCTATACTCCCAGTTTTTCCATATTCATTGGATAAGAGCTAGAAGTCTTTCAGTGAAATCTAATGAAGAAATTTGCTAGTCTAACCATCAGAGCAAATGCTCCAGCACCTGTAAGCGGCCAACTCCACACTGTGTTCAGTTCTGCTCATTTTCCCACTAGTTTCTCTTTTCAATATATTCCTCTGAAAGAAGGCTTTGGAGATATTTCATCTGTCTCTATTGGCTGGGGGGTGTTACCTCCCCCACCAGCTTTGATTGGCTAACAAAGAAAACAGTTACTAAGATCTACTACACAAAACCACAGAAAATCTAACCCTGAAGCTAAAGCAGCTGTTGACCTTTTCATCACTTCTGCATCTTGTGAGAATGACCTTCTGCCTGAGAAACGCACCGAGAAAGTCAATAGCAATTCTTGCCATTGCTTTGCGTGTCCCATCACTGCGCCAAGCAAAAAGCGAATGTGACTGGGGCTGGCGCACGCAGTGAAGAGAAGGTTAGGGGTTCTTTTGTAAGGCACCTCTCTCAGTTTTGCTGCTGTCAAAATCCATCTTTCCTTAAAATTCCTCAATTAAAATTCTTGCTGGAGAATTATCACTATAAGGGCATATTAAGAAATCATACTGTTTAAGATGTGTTGATGTGTTGCCACATTCTTAACATGTTATCAGGATGAGAAAATGAAAAAAAATATGAACAGAAGGGATTCTGTGGAATTTGTAATAGATTTGTTCATTGTTTCTCCTTCCATTTCTAACCTCTTCCCTCCCCCGCCCCTTTCTCTTCAGGAACTGGTAATAAAACCCTGTTACATGATTTTGTGAAGTCAGGACAAGCTCTGACGACCTCAGATGCCTGAAAGAAGTTAACAGGAGGAACAGGCCGGCAGCTTGCTGAATTTTCATTGAAAAGACAACAAATGCTATGGAATAAACAACTCAAAATGAGTGCTAGCTGATTCCTAAAGTAAAATTCCTTACCTGAATACTGGTGTTAACTGAACTAACTTTTGTGACGGAAGGATAATCTTTATGATCTTTATGATTATCCTTCCTAGGAAATGTTGAATTATTGGTTTTTGCAATCAAGTTGCACAGGCATGGCTTATTTCACCTCATCTTTTTTTTCAAAAATTATTCATTTATTTATTTATTTATTTATTTGACAGGCAGAGTGGACAGTGAGAGAGAGAGAGACAGAGAGAAAGGTCTTCCTTTGCAGTTGGTTCACCCTCCAATGGCCGCCGCGGCCGGCGCGCTGCGGCCGGCACACCGCACTGATCCGAAGGCAGGAGCCAGGTGCTTCTCCTGGTCTCCCATGGGGTGCAGGGCCCAAGCACCTGGGCCATCCTCCACTGCACTCCCGGGCCATAGCAGAGACCTGGCCTGGAAGAGGGGCAACCAGGACAGCATCTGGCGCCCCGACCGGTGTGCCGGAGCCTCAAGGTGGAGAATTAGCCTATTGAGCCACGGTGCCAGCCTCACCTCATCTTGATCCTCTCTTTTCACACATTCATCGTGAGAATGCAGATGTAATTCAAACCTGATCTATCCATTACAGGTTAAAACTGAAGTGATGAAATCAAATCTCTGTTTCTTTAAGTAAAAGTTTTTAATTGACAAAAATTGCATAATCATGTACAATATGTTGTTTTGAAATATGTATGTGTTGTGAAATGGCTAAATGAAGTAAAGAACATAATCGTTACCTCCCATTACTTTTTTTTTTTTTTTTTGAGGACATGAAACCTACCTTGAGCAATTTTAAGAATATAATACACTGTGATCAGCTGTAGTCACCATGCTGTATGATAGATCTCCTGAACTCCCTCCTCCTAGTAAAATTTTGCATCCTTTGACCAACATCTCTCCAACCAGCCCCCAGTAGACACCATTCTTCTCTAGACTTCTGTGAGTCACTTTTTTAGAATCCATATGTAAGTGAGACAATGTGATGTTTATCTTTCTGTGCCTGACTTATTTTACTTAACAGAGTGTCCTCCAGGTTCATCCATGTCATTGCAAGTGACAGGATTCCCTTATTTATAGAGCCTACAGAAATACATAGTCTATCATTGATCCATCCATCTAATCACTTTTCTTTATCCATTCATCCATTGACAAACACATTGATTCCATATCTTGGCTTTTGTGAATAATGCTGCAGTGAACATAGCAGTGCCGGTACTGTTTCATCACGTAGATTTCATTTCCTTTGGGTATATACACAAAACTGGAATCTCTGGATCCTATGTTAGGTCTATTTTGAAATTTTTGAACAATTCTTATACTATTTTCCATAGTAGCTGTACTAATTTACATTTCTATCAGCAGTGTGCAAGTGTTCCCTTTACATTCTTGTGGGTACTTATTTTGTCTTTTTGATAATAGTCCTCCTAACAGGTGTGTGGTGATATCTTATTGTTTTGATTTTTATTGTTGTTTATTAGCAATGTTGAACATTTTTCATGTTTATTAGCCATTTGTATTATTTCTTTTGAGAAATGTCTGTTCAGATCCTTTGTTCATCAATAAATTGGATCCTTTTCTTGAGTTGCTTGAGTTACTTATATGAAGTCTTCAACAAGTTAATGAGAAATGCATATTATGAAAAAACTGTGCAGGGATTTCAAAAAAACTTGCACCAAAATAAAATATTTTTAATTTTATTTTTTCCATAAATTTTTTGAAGTATTCCTGTATTATTCTGAATATTAACCCCTTATCAAATGTGTGGTTTGCAAATATTTTCTCCCTTTCTCTGGACTTCCTTTTTGTTTTGTGGATTGTTTCCTTGGCTGTGTCCATCGCACACAGGTTAACATCATAGTAATGAAATCAAATCTTTATGATTCGCTAGATTTTGTGGGATTGTGTTTCACTGTTCGTATCTAGTCCCAGAGCCTTTCTTGCCCCTTGTGGGTAAAGCCCTCTACGTGAAGTTTGCTGTCATCAATAAATTCAGGATTCTGACCTTTCCCATCGCGGCAGTTCCGTGCTCAGATAAATCTTGCATTGTTTTGGTGGTTTTAATGACCAGTTTCAAAACAATCACTTTAAAAAGAAACGCACACGGTAAACAATTCAAGCAGTAAAAAGTATACATAAGAAGTCTTCCTTTACGTGAGCAAAGCCTCTACATACAAACAGAAAGTTTCCTTTTTTTCAGCCTATAATTCAAAACTCTCCAGGATGTTTCCTCAATGTACTTCCCACCTGTTTTTTTTTTTTTTTTTTTTTTTTTCTGCAGGCATATACCCCCACTCTAGCCATAACTGCCATCCAGTTCTTGGTTGGGTTCTGGGTCTTTGCTTTGCTGGTCACCGCCCATTCTCTTGCCCAAGACTGCCCAGGTTCAAGGCCCCCTCACCTGCCTTGCCGGGTCTTGAGAATTTCCCTAGTTTAAAATGATCTTGCCTGCCCATTTCATCTTCTCGGAACCTTTTTTATGATTTTCATGATTTGTAAATTCCTTGCGTTCACCTCCTGCATTTGCCTCCATTACAAGCAGAAGATCTAAGAGAGAAGAGATGAAGACAGCTAGACTCTGGGTTCATCTCAGCCATTAGCAACTGTGCAGTCCAGAGAAAGCCACTAAGCCTCCCAGAGGCTGTTTCTCCCATCTGTTACTATCTTGAAAACAAATAGCCAAGCACTGAAAGATGACAAACAGGAACTTGCTGCCCTGCCTCTATTGTATAGGGAGACACAGTCTGTCTTCCATATGTAAGTGAAAATAAACATTTCAAGTACATAAATCAGGTTATTACTGTTCTCAAGAAATACATGCCTGGTAGAAAAATGAGGAATGCATTTATTGAAGTGTATGAGCTCAACACTAGGAATTATAAATTGGAGTGATTAATGTGGAATCCCAAGTTCCATGGAACGTGTAATTAATGTACTAAGACTCTCCAGATAACTTGCAAGTGTGGATTGAATTCTTGGACTTCCATTGGTGGCCTTTCAAATTGAATAGAATCCTTTTAAGTTTTCTTAAAGTGTTGTTTATAGTATGAATTATGTCTTATGTGCTGTGAGGAGCCTGTGATCTTATTTGAACAGTTAAAATGCTCAGTGCATAATTACTAACCTGCTGCTTGGAAAGAATTTCATTTAAATTGAATTAAAGCAGACTTTAATATTCATGAGGATAGAACTATTATCTGAATAAATCTATCAGACAGAGTTTTGTAGGAAGAATTAAATAAAGCTTAGCAACTTAATATTTTAATGAAAAAATATTCAATGCTGGACATAAACATAAAAACCCTTTAACCTTTCAGGTCATGGAAATGAGCTTATAAAAGTCTCAGATCATATTAAGGCATATTCACAGACACACACACAAATAATTTTTTTGGTTTAAATTTATATAAATAACTTTGAGAGATTGGAGGAAAGAAATAATATTCTAAGAAAATATAATTTATAAAACTTATCCAGGAGATAAAAATTAGCAGATGAGTTTCCGCAAAAGAAATGGAAGAGTTAGTAAAATACTTGCTTTTGCTCCTTCAAATGGTTTCCTGGAGAATTCTACAAAATGTAGAGAATTAATAATTCCAATGTTACTTAACTTACTTTGCATCACAATGCATTTTCTGAAAGAGTGTACCACCGATATCAAGGAAACCACAAAGATCACATCAAAAGGGAAATCCAGACACCAATCTCATTTATCAATAGAATACAAAACAAAAATCTGAAATCAAAATATTAGCCCGAAATCTCGGTCATTTCTTTAGAAACTACAAAATGTTACCAATTGAGACTTACTCTTGAAACATAAGTTTAGACCATGTTATGAGCCACAGTTCATCATCTGGTAGCTCTAAGGAGAAAAAGCATCTGATCACTCTGAACAAAGTCATGAGCCAACATCATATTTTATGAGAAAACTTAAGAAACTTTCAGTAGAAATAAGAAAAAAAAAACAACAGCAACGTTCAATATCACCATCATAGTTTAAATTTGTGCTAAGCTATTAGGTAATGTGATTTTTTAAAAAAGATTTATTTACTTATTTGAAAATCAGAGTTACAGAGAGGCAGAGGCAGAGGCAGAGAGATATACATGGAGAGGTCTTCTATCCACTGGTTCACTCCCCAGATTGCTGCAATAGCTGGAGCTGGGCCAATCTGAAGCCAGGAGCCAGAAGATTCTTCAGAGTCTCCCATGCAGGTGCAGGGACCCAAGGAGTTGGGCCATCCTCTACTGCTTTCCCAGGCCATAGCAGAGAGCTGGATTGGAAGTGGAGTGGCCGGGACTAGAACTGATGCCCATATGAGATGCCAGCCATGCAGGTGGTGGTTTATCTGTCACACCACAGTCCCTGCCCCGGCAATATGATTTTTAAAAGGCAAATAAATTAAAGGTTCAGCTATTTAAAAGTAGGAGTTAAGATTATCTTAGTTGAAAATATGATTTCATCCTTAAAAATTGCAAGAAAATTAACCTACATAATTATTGTAAGCAATAAGGAGATTTAATAATACTTGAACAGTAGAGGCAAAATAATTTGTAATGATAATCCATTGGCTTCTAAGTATACAACGGAAAATAAAGTTGAGTAACAGATTGCATTTCTAGGAGTAATAAAAATAAATTGAAATTAAAAAGTAATATGAAAATCCTGTATGAGAAAAATATGTGGACACTTTAGTTTTTTAAAGATGTATTTTATTTATTTGAAATACAGAGCTACAGAGAGAGGTAGAAACAGAGAGAGAGAGAGAGAGAGAGAAAGAGAGGTCTTCCATCCACTGGTTCACTCCCCAGATGGCCAAAAAGGCCTGAGCTTAGCTGAGCCAATTCAAAGCCAGGAGCCAGGAGCTTCTTCTGGGTCTCCCATGTGAGTGCAGGGACCCAAAGACTTGGGCCATCCTCTGTCGCTTTCCCAGGTGCTTTAGCAGGGAGCTGGATCGGAAGTGGAGCAGCCAAGACTCCAACTTGTTCCCATATAGGATTCCGGAGCTGCAGGTCAGGGCTTTAACCCGCTGTGTCACAGCGCCAGTTCCCCCCAAATTTGGACACTTTTGTAGGCACAAAATAAGACTTGAAGAAATGGGGAAACATATTCTGTTCCTTGATAGATACATTGATTGGCTGAGTCTCATTTCCCAAAATGTTAATTTATAAATCCAGTGTGATCTCCATATAAATGTTAACTGCTTTTGGAATCATACAAATAGTATCTCTTCCACAAAGCTAATCTTGGTTATTATATAGGAAAATTATATTTTGTATATGTATTGAATGATAGAATTTATATGACAGTTTCCCAATTATTGTGTTATCTTATTAATCACAGATCTGTGAAGAATATATAAATAGGGCAATTATAATAATCCCCAATTACATTTGCAGAAGCTAAAACTAATTGTCATACATCAGGTAAACAGTAAGGCCAGCATTTAAACTGAACTCTTCTGACAACAAGTCAAATTCTGGGGCAGGAGACAGCTTAGTTTAATGGAAAGTAAGTTTTCTTAGAAGTTAGGAGCCCCAGGTCCTATTCTCAACTTTGCCTTTGATCCCTTGCATATCACTGGATGTGATAATGAACTTCTCTTTCATTTGGTTTCATCACACTGAGACCAGACATGAAAACACACACTGCACTTATCTCTGAGTGGGATTACAAAGCATAAAATAAAAGAGCAAATGTGAAGATGATTTGGGAAAAAAGTAATTGCATAGCTTCGCAACCAGCGGACAGCAGACAAAGCATACGCGTTTACGGTAAAAAGGTGGAGTTAAGAATAACCACCAACAGGAGAAGCAGACAAATTTCAAGAAAATGAAGCAGGGCAGTAGTGGAATCTGACGCGTAGGAGAAAGAGAAGCCAACGCGCAACACTACGGCGCATGGACTAGAGACATAGCCTCTGGGGCTGCTGATCCTCCCTCCAGATGTCTGCACTGTCATGGGATCGAGAGCATATCGCATACATTCCTACCACCGCAGGCCGGAAGTCAAGGGCATTTTGATGACGATGTCAACGCCCCACAAGTAAAGCCTCCCACTCAGGATAGAAGTGCCTGCAGTGACATGCCAGTCAGGTCAGAACAAAATCTGATCATTAACAAGTTCCACCTGCATATACCAGTCTCTCAATCAGCTTCCTGTTGTCATATTCTTCAAAATAGCCATTGGGAAAACAAAAAAACTTCATTGATGTCCTTAGAAAGTTTCACTAAAAATTTCCAATCATTAAAAACATACAGTAATCATCATGAAACATGAAACAGTCTTTGCAATTTTTTTTCCATGCGAGAAACCAATATATTAATTGGATTCAAATTGAAGAAATGTCTTTGAAAATATTATCAAAGGATTAAGAGCTGTAAAATAGAGGGGAAAATTTGGGATGTCGGTGTTTCAGGCAGTAGCTTTACGGGCTACACCACAATGCTGGCCCTGGTCCCAAATATTTCTCAAGAGGTCTTAGAATCAAAAAGTTTGAGAACTACTATTTTTAAGTACATGGTAAATTGAAGACCACTAACCTACAAATGAAAAAATAAAAAAACATTCTTAGTGTCCAGCACAATGAAAACTAGACATAACACTGTGAAATTTTAGAGACCGTTTGATAAGTAAACTATTCTAAAAATTTTCCAGGAAA
Source organism: Oryctolagus cuniculus (assembly GCF_051225735.1). NCBI lineage: Eukaryota > Metazoa > Chordata > Mammalia > Lagomorpha > Leporidae > Oryctolagus > Oryctolagus cuniculus. The sequence continues at coordinate 107,453,967 of NC_142872.1, forward strand.
ACTAGGCTGTTAAGGAAACTGTCGGAACAAAAACCACAGGAATAGGGCATTAAAAATTCTAAGGGAGAAGGTGGGCATTTAGTGCAGCAGTTAAGTTGCTGCTTGGGTCACCTCCATCCCACGTCAGCGTGCCTGGATTGAGTCCCAGCTACTCTGCTTCCAGTTCAGCTTCCTGCTAAAGTATATCCTGGGAAGCAGCAGATGATGACACTGGGGTCCCTGCCATCCATGTGGGAGCAATTGAATTCTTCGGTCCTGGCTTCAGCCTGTTCCAGCCCCAGATGTTACAGTCACCAGGGCAGTGAATAGGTAGATGGAACAGATGTAAATAAGTTAAGTATCATCTTACTAGAGCAGAACTTCATTAGGTAATATGACAATCTTGGAAATCTAGAACTAACTGCATAAGATAATTGTATATAGATACAGGCATCTGAACACGTAACTTCAGAAGAAATATACGTTAATTAAAAGGGTTATCTGTGGAGATGGGAGTGGGGCAAAGATTAATCAGGAATCCTTGCGTTTCTTTTAAATTTAACAATTTAGATATCTAATTAGCTGAATCAGTAGGGAGGTCACAATTAGGAAGTTTTCAGTTCGACCTTGGAAGGTTGAAGGTTGCCTGTCCTGATGTTGGAGGTGAGAGTTCTTGAGATCAGCTCAGTCTCTAAACTCACATCTGTGAAGCCTGGTGTGTTGTCTGAGGAACAGTGTAGGTGCCTTTCACTATTAAACTGATAAGTAACTCAAATCACCACGATATAAGCTATCCTTCTATTTTCCTTCTCTCTAGGTTTTTTTGCTTTGCTGTCTCCATAGAAACTTCCATTTATGAATTTGGACTGACTAGTTGAAGTTTTTGTTAAAGAGTTTTTAAGTTTTCTGAAAGAAGACATTTATATTGACATTACATTTTTGGAATTTCTTGCCTGAGTTGAGACAGGACCATGAGTAATCTGGATTAAGTCCAAGGGCTCCTCCAGCACAACAAAGCTCTTTGTAGTGATTCTTTCCATTCCAAATGGCCCACATGACAGTAAATGATGGACTCCCTGGAATGACAGTTGGGGAAGAGAGACACCTGAGACTCTCATGCCCCCTTATGGTCATGTGGCTTCATTGAATGATGGAACAATGGATTCCGGCCCCTAGAGTGCCTCTCCTTAGGTCTGCTATAACAAAAATATTATGCTGGGTGGATTAAACAGCAGGACATTGTTTATCACAGTTCTAGAAGCTGAAGTCCAAGATTGAGGTGCTAGCAGGTCCAGTGTCAAGTTTGAGTATCCTTGGTTTGCAGATGGCTGTCTTCTTGTATCCTCAAATGGCAGAGAGCAGAGAGAAAGCAAGCTCTCTCATGCTCCTTACACGGGTACTAATTCCATTCAGGAAGGCTCCACTCTCATTACCTAATTACCTTCAAAAGTCCCCACCTCCACAAAACTTCTCACTGGGGATTTGGCTTCAACATATGAATTTGGGAGAGGACATAATCATTCAGTCCATAGCATCTTAATATATTCCAAATACCATTCTTTAAAAAATAAGACAAAATTATTTTTCAGAAGAGCTCAGTGGTTTAGTGATTGCAGTATGATCAACTGTCCTGGTTTGCTTGATGTTATTTTAGCTTTAGCATTCAAAGTCCTGTATCCTGGAAAATCTCTCAGTCCCAGAAATCTTGGCACAATTGGTCACCTTATGGTTAGGATGCTTACTATGAAGTTACTGCCATTAAAAACACCCCAGCTTTGCCAATTAGCTGTGTGAAGTTGTTGGAATTAATTGATCTCATTTTTTTCTCAGTTACCTTATAAGAAAATGAAGATAATATTAGTACCTAAGTGGTGACGTTATGATAATAAATGACGTAATACATGTAAGGAACATAAAATATTGCTAGCACATGACAACTAGTTAATAAATGTTACCTAGTAAGGAAAAGAGTAATATATTTATTTTCAAATGGAAATACGGTTTAGTGTTCACCAAAATAAACAGTTGTGTGATATCATTTTGTTTTGGGGTTTGATGAGATCAAATAGGATCAACGGGTGTTCTGAGATGTCATTTAGCTGAATCAGAACCAAATGTTTATGCAATGATCTTAAATACCCTATAGAAACACCTGTCAGGGAAAGTTGCATTCCACGTTCATCTGTGCTGTAGACAAAGCAAAGCCTTAATCAAGTGATGATATTGAAGCAACTCTGTAAACAAAACTATTTTCATAGCTGAGGTCATGTTCATGTTGATGAAATTGAAATAGGCATCAGGTATTTACTGTTGACAGGAGAGGTCATAAAATATGGAACAGAGTGAGGTAGGGCCAGATGTCACCGAGTTTGAATTGTTCCAATATTTATTATCTTTATGGCATTAGGTAAATCCTTTTTCTGAAATTCAGGATTGTAAAAAACAGATGGTAGGTTTATGTTTCTTTTTGTTTGCTTCTTTGTTATTCACTGTCCATCCTCTCTTGTTTCACTGCTATTCAACAACTGAACATCCTTCTTTTCTTTTGATAATCCCCTACCAAGTGGGCATTGGTCCCACTGTGGAACTGAAGTATCCAAAAACTGCCTCCTCCTACCCTACTGTAGCTCTGACAGTAGTTACTAAACCCTGGATGTACCAGGATCACACGCACACAGGGAGCTTTTTAAAAAAGATTGCTGAGCCCCTTCCCCAGGAGATCTGACGATTAGCATTTTTAGCTAATTCCCAGGTGATATTGATGCTGGTGGTTGATGATGACACTTTAAGAACTACTGAGACAGAATGTGGGAATACGGCTTACGTCAATCCAAGAGATGCAGCTGTCCGGGATTTGAGACAATGACACAAACACAAGGTCAGTTGAGAAATTATCTGTGGAAAGAGCAGGCATATCAGGACTCCAACTCTGACAACACCAAGTGTTCAGCAGCAGATATCAAAGCAGGTTGCAAAATTGCTGCTGGGAATGGCCTTGGCTACCTATCTAGCTCTCCTTGACTCTTGCCTGTTTTCTGGGGCCTCTCTCACATTTCCGTCAATTCTATTAGCTACTCTGTGTCTTTTAAATAAACTGCCTTTATGAGTGTGTTTACCAGGGTCGTGTTCTCTTGCATGCACGTAGAACTCCTATGGAAAGAGCTATGTATAAATAAGTAAGCTGAGACTTGGACCATTGTCTGTCAGGGGTCTCAGTAACTCTATTGTTGATTCCAACTAAAGAAGTATGTTGGAAAGTTTTCTGGAGACTATATGAGCCTGGAGAAGAGGACTGAACCCAACCAAGTGGCTGGGGGTTGGGGGGTAGGAAGTGGGGAAAGGGCTGGGGATTGGGGGATAGGGAGTGGGGAGAGGATGCCCAAGTCAGTAAACAGTAGGATGAAATGAGAGCCCTATGAGGTCATGGAGAACTGGTGTGCCAAGAGAATTGACATGTGAATCCACAGAGCCATGTTTCTCAGAGCTCTCTGATCATGTGAATCCCTCTGCAGATCCCAACACAGGGCCCCATAATCTAAATTTTAATTCATCTTAAAGCAATCTCAAGAAATGCTACCACCAATAATAAGAGACACGTAGGTGACACAACTTTCTAGAACACTCTCTGACAGCATGAGTGGGGAGAGATTGGAGGGGCGGAAGACTGGAAGCAAATAGTCCAATCAGGATGTTACTGCAATTACTGGAGCAAGAAGTGAGATGGGTCTCAAAAACAGCCATAGGAGGGAAAAAGACCCAGAACCTACTAGAAATAACAGGACTTGTATGTTGAATGACATTCAGTGGGTGCTGAGGTTTGAAGTGAGGAATGGTGAAGGGATGGAGGAGAATCTACCAAGACTATGCCCAGTTCTTTGACTTTGGTGTGAATGTTGCTTTTTAAAAAGCTGAGAAGTAAAGTAAGGGTACAAGATAGGGCAGAGGACAGAGGCAGGGACTAGGAAACTGTTATTGTTTTTGATAACAGTACAGAGAAGTTTGAAATGGTTTCAAGAAGCGGAAGGGTAGTCATTTAGCTGTGTGGTTGAAATGCTCATTAGCACCTCAGTGTCTCATAGGGGGAATAATCCCGGTGTAATGCTGGCTTCAAATCCTGACTCCAGCTCCCTGCTGAGACAGAGCTGAGAGCAGTGATGCTGGATCACACAGCTGGGTTCTGGCCACTCATATGGAAGAACTGAATTGAGCTCCCGGAACCTAGCTTTGGGACCAGCTCGGGGTCACTGTGGGCATTTGGGGAGTGAGCCAACAGATGTGAGGTTTCTCTCTGTCTCTCCCAAATAAATGTTAAAAAAAAAATAAGAGAGGAATTCTGGGATCCTAAATATAATCTGTATATTGTTGCATGGACATTTTTACAAGAGAGGAATAATTGAAAATATTTATTGTTCTACTCTCATGATACCTCCTTTTTCAGTTTGGGATGCTAGAGTCACACACACAAAGCAATGTTATAGCAAGAGAGTGCCGTGTGTGTGTGTGTGTGTGTGTGTGTTTTGTTTGTGGTGTGGGAGATGTTTCTGGTGTGAGTTTGCAACAGCATCCAAAGTGTTCACATAGGTCTTTAACACGGCCTCAGACTGGGGCGCGAAGGTGCTCTGAGTCTGTCCTGTTTGGGAGCGGTGCACTTGGGGAAGGAGTGAGAAATGTAGCCGCTGAGAAAAACTCAGAGAAGGGGAAAGAGATTGCGCTGTAGAAGGCAGCACGGAATGGTGGCGACTGAGAAGTTGCTGCCCCCAAACACAGCTCCACCACAGCCTGAATTCTCACCATGCCTGTATAATGAAATAGACGATTCTTGTTGAAAGGTCAATATTAGTGACAAATTTGACATTGAAAGTAGTATCCTTATTACATCTGCATTTCTCCTGGAATTTAAAATCTCCTTCCTTTCTTTTTTTTTTTTTAAAGAATTATTGATTTGAAAGGTAAAGTTATAGGGATAGAGGGAGAGAGACAAAGAAAGACTTTAAATCCAGTGGTTCACTCCCCAGATGGCCACAATGGCCAGGGCTGGGCTGGTCCAAAGCCAGGAGCTTCTTCTGGGTCTCCCATTTGGGTGGCAGGGGCCCAAGTACTCGGGCCACCTTCCACTGCTTTCCCAGGCACATTAGCAGGGAGCTGGATCAGAAGTGGAACAGATCAGACTCAAACAGGGGCCCATGTGGGATGCCAGTGCTGTGTCACAATGCCAGCCCCTGGACCTCTTTTCTAACATCATTCTTCCTTCAGGTAGTTTCATTCACAGTGCTGATTTGATGCTGTGCCATGTTAACTATTTTTTTTGTAAATTCCATTCCAGTTGATTCAAAGTTCTTTCAAATGCCAAACCAGTAAGTGAATAATTAATGTCGGTGAACGCAGTCTTCCTACGTCCTTATAGGGGAACAAACCTGCAGAACAGCAGAATGAAGTCCAAGCACGCCTTTGTGGGATCGTGTCTCCTCCGACCTTCAAAGTCTTTGACAGCAGATTTTATCCTTCAAACACAAGATAAAATCTGAATAGAGCTGAAATGTGTTAAAAAAAATCCCTCTGAGGTTAGTGCTATGATTATTCCAATATCATAAATAAAACAGTAAGTCAGTGAGTTTCAGCAATGTGGCCAATGCCACACAGTAACCCCATCTTATCACCAGCTTTCAAATTCTCATCCTATTTCTTCGAGGAAATACAAAGCAAGGAGGCGATGTGAACAGCTTTGTGCGCTTATCCTCTTGGTAACAGTGCCTTCCACAGCCTTGGACGCTGCCCTGTGTGATGCTCTGCATTCCAGATACTGACTGAAGCAGTCACAGCACATTTGTTTCTCGTAGGATTAGAAAGGATCTTGAAAAACGAGTTTCCTTTTTATGCTCGCTCTCTCTCTCTCTTCATTTCCACATATGAGAGTAAACAATTTGGTATTTGTCTGTCCGTGTCTGTCATATTCCATGTAGCATAATGATCTCCAGTTCCATTCTCTTTGTTACAAATGTCATTATTATGGCTGAGCAGTATTCCATCATATATCTATTTATTTCTTTTAACCACTCATCAGCTGAGGGACATCTATATTAATTCCGTATCTTTGCTATTGTGAGTTGGGCTGCTATAAACATGGGACAGTAGGTAACTCTTTCGTATGCTGACTTCATTTCCTTTTGGATAAATCCTTAGAAGTGGGATAGTTGGGTCATATGGTAGACTTATTTTTTCTTGAGAATTTCCATATTGTTTTCTATAGTGGCTATACTAATTTGCATTCCTACCAACAGTGTATTAGGGTAACCTTTTCTCCTCAACCTCACCAGTATTTATTATTTTTTTAAAGTTTTCAGATAATAGCCATTTAATTGATATGTGATGATAATTCACTGTGGCTTTTGTTTTGTTTTTCCCTGATGGCTAGTGATCCTGAGCAAAAAAAAAAAAAAAAAGGTTTTCTGAATCAGCTATTACACATTTGCTTCTAAGCTGAGTGTTGGTACACACCTGTTTCTGATTGTGTAGAACAGTAGCACTGTCATCAAATCCTAAGACTCTTGGTTGGAATTTTAAATAATCACACATTGTTGAAATTTCTGAGGCTATGAGAAAGCAGTGTGTTGAAGCTGGGCCTACTGCCGGCTTCCAGATCCCAGGAGTTCCTTCCTGCCTGTGCTGTCCCCCAGGATGGCTTCCGTTCCCATTTCCCAGTCACCCTCGCTCAACCGCTCCCTCCTCCCATGCTCAGGATGGCTCAGCAACTCTGCTGTCACATCAGCTCACATAAAGGAAGTCTCCTCTTTCTCATTTCATCTATGTATTTCTTCCAGTAGTTTCTCCACCCCCAAATGATAATGTATGCATGTTATTCTTTTCCTTGGAAATCCCAGCAATAATTTATTGCCTACAGAATAAAGCTTAAACTCCTTGTCATGGTATGATGCTAACAAATATACTAAATGTGAAATAATTATAGTTATTGTTCCATATCTTAGTTTTTCCTAAAATACTCTTAAGAGGAATATACATATCAAATATTTTCCTAAATTGTAAATAGATGAAACACAGTTGAATTACTTACCTAAAATATCCAGCCAAGCACAAATTATATGCCTTAGTTCCCAGTTTCATCTCTAGAAGAGATTGTCCAGAAATAGATGATTGGCAGATAGAATGATAGAGATAAAAAGATAGGGAACAGAGAGAGAGAAACACTTCCACTCTTTGATTCATTCCCCCAAGTGCCTACAATGAACCTGGGCTGGAGAACCAAAGCCAGAAACCAGAAATTCAGGCAAGGTCTCCAGAGTGTGTGGTAGGAACCCAATTATTTGAGCCATTGCTGTTGCCTCCTGGGGTCTGTATTAGCAGGAAGCTGGAGTCAGGAGCCTCAGGCAACACTGAACCCAGGCACTCTGATATGGGACACAGATGTCTTAACCGGATTTTAATTTCTAAGCCAAATGCCCACTGAGGATTTAAGTCCAGACTCTGACACCTATAAGTGTAAAACTCCAGGAAAATTGTTGAATCACTTTAAGGCCTAATTTTTATATGTATCATTGGAATAATGAAACACAGATTTTAGCAATTTTATTAGGACGGAATAATGCAGTTGGCACTTTTGACACATGAGTGTTCAAGAAATGCTCATTTAAAACTTGTTCTGCTCTGATTTACCTAGGGATTTCTCATTTGAGTTTTGATCTCTGGTAATAAATTCATTGCAGCACAGCCTCCCAGGGGACCATGACATGGTAGTGGACTGATGCCGCGGCTTTCCAGGCAGTTTGTCTTCAGAGGCTAATGAGAGGAGCTCCCCTATGCAGCCCGACTTCCTTCAGACCTCAGTGAGCCTGGAATAGGTGTGGAGCACAACAAGCACGTGGTGTGGCCTCTGCCCCTGAGCCCTCAACTGCTAAGAAGCAGAGGGGCTGGCGCCGTGGCGCAGTGGGTAAAGCCACTGCCTGCAGTTGCTGGCGTCCCATATGGGCACCAGTTCAAGTCCCAGCTGCTCCACTTCCGATACAGCTCTCTGCTATGGCCTAGGAAAGCAGTAGAGGATAGCCCAGGTCCTTGGGCCCCTGCACCGCGTGAGAAACCTGGAGGAAGCTCCTGGCTCCTGGCTTTGGATCAGCTCAGCTCCAGCCTTTGCGGCCATCTAGGGAGTGAACCAGTGGATGGAAGACCTCTCTCTCTGTCTCTACCTCTCTCTGTAACTCTGTCTTTCAAATAAATGAAATAAATTTTAAAAAAAGAAGCAGAAACGAGACACAGAGAGTGGGTCGCCACAACTACAGCTCATTTTCAATAAGACTTCTGGAAAGAACAGTCTCTTGTTTAGGACAGCTTTTTGGGGTTAATAAATACAAGGGGGTCTTCATAGAGCTCACAGAAAGTTTGTATGATGAAAAAGCCTGGCATGAGTATCAAACATTTTTTACACTAAAATAAGCTTATCTTTTGATTTCATTTTCTATGAGCTTTAAAAAAGTACCTTGTAGCATAGCAGGTTAAGCCACTGCCTGCAGCAGCCAACATCCCATATGGGCCCTGGTATGAGTCCTGGCTGCTCCACTTCTGATCCAGCTCCTTGATAATGCTCCTGGGAAAGCAGCAGCAGATCACTCAAGTGTTTAGGCTCTGTATGCACATGGGAGACCTGGAAGAAGCGCCTGGCTCCTGGTTTAGGTCTGGCCCAGTCCTGGTCATTGCAGCTATTTGGGCAGGGAACCAGCAGATGAAAGACTTCTCTCTTTCTCTCTCTGCCTTTGCCTCTCCCTTGTTGTACCTTTGTCTTTCAAATAAATAAATAATTTTTTTAAAAAGTACCCTCATATTATCCAAGCATCCAAAACATTCTTGGAATTGCTTATAGACTTATTAAAATGTTACTGATCCTAGAATTAACAAAAACAATACTGATACCTTCGGCATCATCTAGAGCTAGATTTTTTTAAACTTTTATTTAATAAATATAAATTTCCAAAGTACAGTTTATGGATTACAATGGCTTTTTCCCCCCATGACTTCCCTCCCACCCACAACCATCCAATCTCCCACTCCTTCTCCCATCCCGTTCACATCAAGATTCATTTTCAATTTTCTTTATATACAGATCAATTTAGTATATATTAAGTAAAGATTTCAGCAGTTTGCACCCACACCGAAACACAAAGTGTAAAATCTGTTTGAGTACTAGTTATAGCATTAATTTCATTGTACAACACATTAAGGACAGAGATCCTACATGAGGAGTAAGTGCACAGTGACTCCTGTTGTTGACTTAACAAATTGACACTCTTGTTTATGGCATTAGTAATCACCCTAGGCTCTAGTCATGAGTTGCCAAGGCAATGGAAACATTTTGAGTTCGCTGACTCTGATCTTATTTAGACAAGCTCATAGTCAAAGTGGAAGTTCTCTTCTCCCTTCAGAGAAAGGTACCTCCTTCTTTGATGGCCTGTTCTTTCCACTGGGATCTCACTCACAGAGATCTTTCATTTAGGTGTTTTTTTTTTTTTTTCCAGAGTGTCTTGGCTTCCCATGCCTAAAATACTCTCATGGGCTCTTCAGCCAGATCCAAATGCCTTTAGGGCTGATTCTGAGGCCAGAGTGCTATTTAAAACATCTGCCATTCTATGAGTCTGCTGTGTATCCCACTTCCCATGTTGGATCATTCTCTCCTTCTTAATTCTATCAGATAGTATTAGTAGCCACTAGTCTTGTTTATGTGATCTCTTTGACTCTTAGACCTATCATTATGATCAATAGTGAACTGAAATTGATCACTTGGACTAGTGAGATGGTATTGGTACATGCCACCTTGATGGGATTGAATTGGAATCCCCAGGCACATTTCTAACTCTACCATTTGGGGCAAGTCCGATTGAGCATGAAATGGACACTATTAGAATCAGTGACTTGATCAGCCCTTGTCCTGACTGTTGATGAACAACTTAATACTTCATCCCTTTTAGTATTTTTTTGTCCTACTTAATACTATTGGTTGAACTCTGTAATTAACACACAGTTATTCTTAGGTGTTTTAATTTAACTGACAAGTGATCCTTGTTAAATATAAGAGTGGGAATAAGAGAGGGAAGAGATGTACAATTTAGAGCCAGATTTAAATCTCTGCTCCTTCACCTACTGGCGACGTGTCCTTGAGTAAGTTACATGACATCTCCGGATCCATTTTCACAGCTGGAGAGTGGGAACAATAACAGGACCTACCTCACAGATAGGATAGTTGCAGGATTAAAAGAAACAATAGATGCAAACATTTGCGTATGGTATTTGGCACATCCTAGGGATGCAAAACGGTACCAAACTTATCATTTCCTCATCTGAAATACTTTTCTGCTGCCTTATTTGGGCTCACTTTGAAATATTCTTGTTTTATATCTGAATTTATCCTCCATTCCCTCTCCCTACTGCACACAGTATTTCTGCTCTCTTCTGTTCAGATATTTTTTCCTTACAGCAAAGAAGCCTAACTGTGAGATAAAATGGAGTTGGAAAGATGACAAAGGACCTAGTGTTTGAATTTCTTGGAAGAGCCTTGACTGGGCCCTTGGTCAGGAATCGTTACCAATGCTATTTGTCACACTACAAGGGGATCTGACCAAAGGGAAGGGACTGTGGAGACCAGGAAAGGAGAGAGAAGAGGTTCTGGCTGGTTCTCAATTCCAAGTTTTCATTAACAGTCATTAGGAGCAGACAAGTTGGTTGTGTTCCGGAACCTTCTAAGTTGTGCAAGAGAAAGGTTCTCAGAGAAAAGTGCCACTTGAGCCTTCCCATCACGCCTGGGAATGTCAGCGAGGTGTTTGGTGTGACTCTAAGGCTGATTATAGCTTGGCATGTGTAAATCACCATCTGCACACACAATTTATCTCAGTCTTTTTAATAGTGAAGTTTCACTTAGAACGCTGGGATGCTTTCAGGTGAGATAAATAGTAAGCGTAAATGACCCCCCTTACATTAAAGAACAGATGGTATGAAGATTAGCATTATCAAGTAGTAAATAATGTATTTTGTTCCTAAGGGAGACCTTTATGGAAATTTTCATCATCAATTATAATGAATCTGAAGAACCACTGAGCATTGCCTTCTTTTTCCAAATTAATTGATGCTGTCCTCATTTCCAGTACAACTGTAGGGATGCTACTTGTTCAGTTAGTCTAACAATGTAAGTGCAGATCCAGATATGCCTGGAAGAATCCAGACAGTTTTTTGAAAACTTAGTAACATTGCACGACCGTGGAACACAAAACCCAGGTTGTCTGGGACCAAAAATTATAACAAAACCTTGTGACTTAATTACTGCTCAGCACTCTGTCTTTCTCAGCATGGTTCCTCTTCAGCCTCTCCTTAAAATATTCATTGTCCCGCTTTCGCTTATATCCCTCCAACTGCCTTACAAAAACACACTTAACACAAATATTCATAACAGCTTCACACATTTACCATGTTTTCCTATCCATTCTTCAGTCTTCCTCCTTTAGTAAAAAGAAAAGAAAAAGAAGGGGAGGGGGAGAAAGATCTAGACATTAGATCACTCTAATGTTAATTTTTCCTACTGACATTTAAACTTATTTTCAAATAATCATGCATTAAATGATAGTTCAGGAAACTAGCAATTTCGCAAATAAGAAGTTACTCTGTGAGTTAATGATTATACGAGGTACTCAAAATGCAATTAATCTAAAGAAACACTTGTCAGTTATTTACGGTGATTGTGTCCTATTTAGGTGGTGCTGTGTCTACTTTTTCAATCGTTGTATTGACAATACTTAAAGCAGTTCCTGGTATATGGCAAGCCCTCAAGAAATATTTGTAAAAAGAATTTCCTCACTGAGCACCTGCTACAAGCCAGGCACTGAATTAGGTTCTGATTTATGGGGAGCTTCAGTATTGGAGGCGTCCACAGTCTGTAGTAGCCATAGCAACACAGAAGAGGGGCCGTGGATGCCATTAATCAAGTGATAATGGAAGACACAGGGAATAACATGAAGAGGAATTGCATCTCATGCAGAAACTAGCCACATAAACAAGGGTTCAGCAGGTAAAATAGGAGAGTGAGGAAAACATTCTAGACAAAAACAATAGTGTTTTCTAAAAGGCTTGGAGATGGGGCCAGCGTGCAGTGGGTTAAACTGTGGCCTGCAGGACTGGCATCCCATATGGGCACCAATTCAAGTCCTGGCTGCTTCATTTCCTACGCAGCTCCTTGGGAACACAGCAGAGGGTAGCCCAAATGTTTAGGCCCCTGCACCCATGTGGAAGACAGGGATGAAGCTTCTGACTCCTTGGCTTTGGCCTTGCCCAGCCCTGGCTGTTGCGGCCATTTGGGGAGTGAACCAATGGATGGAAGAACTCTCTCTCTCTCTCTCTCTCTCTCTCTCTCTCTCTCTCTCTCTCTCCATCTCCCTCAGCTTCTTCCTCCCCCTCTGTAACTCCTCCTTTTGAATAAATAAATAAATGCTAAAAAAAAGAAAAAGGCCTAGAGGTTTGATGGCACTTCAGAAGTGTAAGTGAATAGTGTATTCAGGGTTTAAGCTATTTGTGAAATTAGGCATGACAGAAAGAAGCTTAAAAAGCATCTGAAGGGTCTGAACTTTATCCAGGACTGGGGAGTCATTTAGAATTTTTGCCATGGCATAATGACTTGACGTGTGTAAACTACCAACAAGCACCAACGTGGAGCAGAGATACCCAGTTTGGCTGGTATGGCAGACCTGCAGGAGGGCACTGAGGGAGAAGGTCTGAATGAAAGACAGCTGGCAGAGTAGGATGGGGGAGGTCCACGGTGGGCCCTGGGTTAGAGCTAGAGCTAACAGGATTGAACCACTCACTGAAGGAAACGATTCAATGATTTCTCTCCAATGTGATGATATCTAAGGAGACAGGAGACGGGAGAACAGGAACAGCTTCTGGGAAATGATGAATTCTCAAGAAGATTTGCATCAATCATTCCAGTCTTGATAGTTTCACTGTGATGAATGGCAAGCAGCTGGAATGTGGGCTTGGAGCTCAGAAGAAAAGTCAGCACACAGTCAAGAATAATTTTCTTTAGAGGTTGTGGTTGAAGCCCTGGGTGAGTTCACCAAGACAGAACATGCCATATATAAGAGCAAGAAGACTGATGACTAAATTATGGCAAATGTCTCTATTTAAGGGAGATTGGAGAAAGAGTGAAGAAGATACCATTAGGAAAATGGACAGTAGGCAGTAATAGAAGAAACCAAAAAAGGCCGTTTCATAAGCATGCAGGTTTAGTAGGATGCCTTGTGTACTTACAAAGTCAAGCGCGGGTATTGTGGCACAGCAGGCTAAGCCACTGCTTGCAATGTCTACATTCCATATCTGAATACCTGCTTCAGCCCCAGCTGTTTCGCCTCTGACCCAGCCCCCTGCTAATGCATCCTAGGAGGCAGTAGATGATGGCATAATGGCTTCCGCAGTGCCACCACTTGAAAGACCGAGATGGAATCCCAGGCTCCAACCTGGTCCAGCCCTGGCTGTGTTGGAAAAACGGGGAGTGAGCCAGTGCATGGAAGATCTCCCCCGACACCCTGGTGCGTGTGTGTGTGTGTGTGTGTGACTCTGTCTTTAAAGTGGATGGAAATGAATTTAAAATAAACATTTTTTTACAAAAATAAAAATTGATTGAGGGTTTTGGAAAGTATAATTAACCAGTGACTGTGGAATTCAAATTACAGGGCCTTCCACAGCAACTGTGCGGGAAGGAAGGAGGTAGGTAGAGAGCATTGTGGCTACTCCATGAAGATGCTAGCAGTGAAGGTACAGGACAACCCACTGAGACGAAGGAGGCAGCAATAGCTGCACAGATTTTTATTAAGATCAGAGAGAAACGTAGTCCAGAAAAAGTGGTCATTGGAGAGAAAAGGTCTAAAGAGTCCAGAAAAAAAAAAAAAAAACACTATTCATGGAACAATCCAGAAGGAAAGAAGAAAGTGGAATTTATTGCTTGGGTTTTAAAATGATTACATTCATTTCCCCACTGTGTCAAATGATGGGAATTATGAGTTCTCCACAGTCTAGAATCAATAGAGCTCTCTAGAGAATCTTTGATTAAAGATATAAAATCATCATGCTATTTTAAGGATTTCTTTTTCTCTAGGGCTGAGATTTCAGGATTGGTTGGAATACAACGTCAGTCTGAGTTGATCTGAGAAGGTGGCAGCCAAGACTCTAATCTGTATGTTGGCAGAATGGGTTCCACTGTTCTAGATGTTTCTCCTTGGCCAATAGCACAGGCACTCCATTTGTGGGACTAAAGAGAGTAATTATGTGTAATACACTCCATTCAACTTGGATCTACTTTAGAGGAAAAATAATTCTTGTTTTAAGGTGGTTGTAAAATCTTTACTCCTGTGTAATAGACAGACTGTGGGCTGAGAGATTAAAAAGTACTAACACATGTGCTTCTGACATGGCAACCCGGTAGCATGAATGAAAATTGAGATGGAAGGTTCACCGATAACTGGTAAATGCACCCAACCAGCAGGCAGGTGGTGTTAAAGCATAGGACCTTTTCCTTCCCACCATTTTTCCTAGGAAAAGAGGAAAATAGAAATTGATGACATTTGCATTGGATTGATGTGTTTGGTTGTAGAGGGCCTGTGAACTGAAGATGCTAATAGCTTTGGCAATAATCAGATTGGGTGTGAATGGTATTATTTGATCGGCTATCACATAATCTTCACAGAGGATTAAGCTTTGTTTTCAGAGCAACTGTTGCTTTCTCACGATGTGGAGAGTATTTCATGTTGCCTCTCTAAATGGGGCTCTATAGAATCTAATGACTTTCAGCAATTAAAATACCTGATGGATATCAAAACTGTCAAGGCAGTAACTTGTACAAACAAAACCAAGGAGCCTGAGAAAGTACAAGTCTTTCCCCTTCTAAGCCAAAGGGGGAGTTTTAGATTTATAGGAGCTAAACCCCCGGCTGTTTGAACAAGTTTGGTGTTGCCGAAGTTGCTAAGTGAAGAATCTTCAAAGGGAGAAGTAGAAGGAAAAAATAGTTTGCTAAGTAAGGTATTTTGAGTTTGTTTAAAATGAGGGTCGAGTATTTCTCAAGGAGGAAATAAATAGGTATTAAATCAGTACAGAATTCTTGGGAGTTCTTGAGTTTTCTGCAGTACATGTTATACATTGCTGACTTCTAGTTTCGTACTGTGTTGGACATGGCTTGTTAGCTATAGTGAGGTAGGCCACACTGTAAGGAAATCAGACCTTCATCTACAGAGGTAGGCAGAGGTGCTCAGGAATGACCAAAGATCTAAGCTGAAAGACAAAGCTGAGTGCTAAGGCAACAGAAGTCCCAGATACTTGAGAGCCATGTCCTTTTCATCTTTTTGTCCTGGTGATACTTCACAATCGCTAGTATGTGGAAGTCACTTAAAAATTATTTGTTGGGGCCAACATTGTGGTGTAGCATGTTAGAGCCACAGCCTGTGATACACACATCCCATATGGGTGCTGCCTCCCCAGCTCCTCTACTCCTGATCCAGCTCCTTGCTTGTGGCTTGGGAAAAGCAGTGGAAGATGGCCCAACTGATGGCCAACTGAGGAGTGAACTAGTAGATAGAAGTTCTCTCTCTCTCTCTCTCTCTGTGTGTCTTTCCCTTGTTCTCTGTAACTTTGGCTTTCAAATAAATCAATAATTCTTAAAAATATATTATTTGTTGACTAAATGAAGAACAGGTGATGAAGGATCCTATAGCACCAATAATGGGGATATCCAGAAATTCAGGCAATGGGCACCAGGGCAAAGTGTTTTAGGAGACAACGGGAGACAAACCTAGGTAGAGGTTCAGGGTCAAGCATCTGTGGCCCAAGAGAACAGGAGTGGATTAGTTCTCGAGATATTGATAATGAAAGAAAGGTGCCAAAGAAAAAAATCAGGCTAGTGAATAAGCCAGGTGCTTACTTGTCTGGTCTGCATAAACAAATCATTCTATCATTCAACAATTGGTTATTGAATGCTTTCTCTGAGCCAGATACAACGAGAGACAGCAAAAATAAAGCAAAAAGAGATAAAGATCCTTGTTCTCATATAGCCAATTGTAAGAGGAGACAGCAAATAAAGAAAAAAAATAAGTAAAATACACAGTTTGCTGGATAGCACTAAACACTTTGAATAAAAATAAGGCTAAGAAAGCATTGCAAGTAGTGGTGATTTTAAATCAGATAGTGAAGAACAGTTGAATAAAAACCAAAAGAACAACAAAAAGTAGTGGAATGATTCACACAGTTGTCTGGACAGGAATGGCCCAGGGAAAGGGTGCAAAGGTCCTGAGGCTCTGGGGCTGGAGTGAATGAGAAGTTCTTTAGAAAGGAGAGGGCTTGTGTGGCTTACAGGAAGTGATCAAGGAGGCAACCAGTAGAAGATGAGATCAGAGAGGCGAGGGGAGGGGTAGATCATGTACAACTTTGTGGGTCGGGCTAGAGATATTGAAAGCTCACCTCTTTAAGATCAGAACTATTCCTCAACACTAAGGTCAGGTGGACCTATTGGGATTAGTCCAATGAGCAGCACGCTCTGAGGGCTGAGGAGGTTGGGGATTAGGTGGATCCTATCAGCTCATCCTTGGGGAAGCAAGGTGTATCATTAGGACCTTGTGCTTCTGGGGAATCTTTCCCAGTCTACCGTGTCCAATCTCAAAGGAGCATATTTTGTGCCTTATTCCTATAGAAAACTGAAACTAAGCCATTAGCTTCTCTGGTTCAATATCAACCAATGTATGCATAACTCATGATTAGGACAGGCTTAACAGTCCATAGTATCTAAAAGAACACAATGATGAGAATGAGGGACACTGGAGATGGCATGCTAGAATCGGGTCTGGTTGCTTTAAGCTGGTTCACCACTGGCAGCTCCTTCCTCGTGTGAGCAAGGATGTCTAGACAAAGCTCTCATGTATTTCAAAACTTATTTTACATCTTTAAAAATGTTTATGTTTGAGGGGCAGAGAGACAGTGTTCCCATCCTCTGTTTTATTCTCTAAATACCTGCAACAGCCAGAGCCAGGAATGCAGTCTGGGTCTCCCACATGGGTGGCAGGAACCCAGTAATTTGAGCCAACATAGCTACCTCCCAGGGTTTTCATTGGCCAGAAACTGCAGTCAGGAGCCAGACTTGAGTCAAACCTGGGCACCAGTGGGGGAAGAGGGTATCTTAATCATTGGGCTAAATGTCTGTACACAGCTCCAATTCCTATAGTTTCTCCCCCCCCCCCCTTTCCTCTCTCTCTCTCTCTCTCTCTTCTCTCTCTTTCTCCCCCTCCCCCATCTTCTATCTTGGTATATGTAGTTAACTAGATACATAGTTAACTGTTGTTATAAGTTTATAAGTAATTTAGCCTTCAGATAAAGATAATAAAGACAAAATGAAATCCAAATTAAAGAAACCTAAGTGAATAAGGAATCTCAAACATTCTAATTCTGGGTCATCCACTCCTCTGCCTTATCCATTTACTAAACCAGTTACAAGGCAAGAGCTGATCCTTACAGAATTTCAAGAGAAAGGACAAAGAGAATTGGCAAAAAATGCAGCCCTGGTGCAGACATTTAGAGAGCAGCTATTCGAACAAAATTACTGGGCTGCTTCATTTCTAAATGCTTTCAAATGCTGAGCAACTTCTCTTCCCGCAAGAATACATGCCTGGTTCTTCACCTATGTCAGTAGCAGCAAGGAAGTGGTTTAGATAACATGTATTGTTTTTCCCATTTTTTTGCTTCTGGAAAACAGGACCTCTTGGTTGGGGAATGACTCAGAACTCTCTAGGAATTAGGTTCTATTCTATTCCATATTCGTCATCAGCCAGGCCTAGGTTTCCATGGGTCTAAATTCAGTTGTTCAGCTGATGCTTAGCACAGCTAGTCTATCAAACAGGCCATTGTGGAGTCTAAATAGACACAAAAAGCTTTTTGATTTGGGCAGTTCTCATGAGAGCTCATTGAATTTATTGTGATATTTTTCTTTATACAGAAAAGAACCAGATTAGTGTCCGATAAAAGATCAGCACATTTATAAATGCTGACTGCTGAGTTGTGGGCAACATGTGATTGGGTACAGAATTCGTAATTATCTTGCTTTATTGTGTTTGCTGCAAGAACAGGGAAGGGTAATGAGGTTCTGATCTCTTCTGCTGGGGCCTGGAACAGCTCTCAGGCAGGTGGAGATGAGCCAGTCCCTGGGGCCCACGCCAGACCCACATGGGGCTGATTCCAGCAGTTGCTGAGAGACCACATGATAGGCGTCAGCACCAACTGTGGATTCAGAGCGGAAGGCGGAGGCTGGAGGACGCAGGTGTGCTGCTGGGTTAATCTGTGCTTGAGCTGACAGGTGCTCTTATTACCCCTGGGGCAAGGTATCAATATGGGGGTGGTGGTGAAGATGAAATCATAGCTGGAGAGAAAGAAGAGCAGTGGGCATTATTCATGAGACAACTAGTATTTCCCGAAATGGCCAGGTTGAAAATCAGGGACACTTAAGTGATGATGAGACAAGATCCAGTCACTCAGAAGCAAGGGGTGGTTTGCTTCCCTGGAGGTGAATTGGGCCAGCCAGCTGTGTAAAGCAATATTGTTCGTTTGCTGTGGAAACAAAACAAGACGCATAGAGACACACAGACTTTTTACTGAAGCACAATGTGTGTACAGCGTAAGTATATAGTGTTACGAATATTTAAAAACCGAGTTACTCTTGTAACCAACACCCAGGCCAAGAAACAATACTATCCACCGGGACACTCACTTGGATGCTCTTCCAATCATTACAGGTCCCAAGGGAAACCACTATTCCAGCTACTAATAGTAGCTGTTAATTACACCTGGGTGGGTATTTTATTGCCAGTGGTACCAAACATGCTTCGCAGTTTCACTCAACATTAACTTGCTAGGAATCATCCATGGTGTTGCCTGTCATTTATTCTCATTGCTGTATGTAGTCATCAAATGAATATCTCATTTTTTATATCCATTTTTCTCTTTATGGACATTTGGACAGTTTTTAGTGTTTATTATTAATAGTGCTTCCATAAGCACTCTAGTACATTCTTTAGGTGAATATACTTATTCTTATGTTGGTTAAATACGTGGAACTAGAATCACTTTAATAAGGACTATGAGGCATCTTAAAAGAGTTAATGGAAAGTTCACATTTTTCCATAAACTTTTTGAAGCCCCCTCATATATCCAGCTTGGTAGATAGCACCAGGTTTCCAAAATGTATTTTTGTCAATTTTTGTCTGCCTCTACTTCTTATAAAATGCTAATGGCACAAAAATTTCCACTTAACTCTTGCCTGAAGTCCTTCCTTTATTTTTGTTTTAAAGTGTCTATGCTTTGGGTAACAAAAGGGCTTTATGCCAAGTCCCAAGAAGTTTTTCATGCTATAGTTAGAGCTATAGAAAAAAATGGGAGGGGAAGATTGGAGAGTTGGCATGAACATTTGAAATATTTTTCAAGTGAGCTGACATTGGGATTCGGCTTGGCCTCCCTCTCCTGAGAGAAGCCACCATGCTGGAGTTGAGGTAGGGGGGACCTGGGCAACACTTTCCTTCTTATTTTCTTCAAGGTGACTTTTCTTATGGTTATAAAAGGGGAGGCACTGTGGTCTGGCACGTGGCTTCTGTGGCTCATGTGAAGATGAGTGGGTGTGTGAAGAGCTGTTCACACTGTCTCTGGGGAGGTGTTGCCAGTGCGCTTACTCAGCTACCACCTTGCTTCTGCCTCAACACCACCTTCTTTCATGAGTGCTCCTATGGCTTGTTTTCAAGTCTGATCATTCAGGTTTTTATGAAATTGGCCCTCAGTAGACAGGCAGCTTTTAGCAGGCCACTAATTTTTTTGTGTGGTTTTTAATTACTTGAAATCAAGAACACTGAGTTTTGATGTCTAAATACAAAGGGTTCCCTTTTTATTATCTCTGTGGATACCAAGTACTGAAAAAGTCACTTACTGGAATTGCTTTACTTCTAGGAGTAAGGTTGGATTACAGACAACCCTACTAGTCTCAATAACCAGTATGTTGTTATCCTGACTGTAGGATCAACTCAGTCACCTAAGTATTGCCTTGAGAGAACATGACAAGAGGGACAAACTCTGGGTGCTACGGATCCCATTAAATGTACTGAAAGCTCTGAGATCCCTCTCCTGTGACTTGGCTTTGCACAGGAAGTAGAGGGTGGGAGGTGCGAGGAAAGTAAGAACTAGGGTTGAACACTAAGTAGGGCCTAAGAGTTAACTAAGGGCTGCTATTTGGATAGGGAACAAGAGCCTAAGAAACTTGGGGACCCAGTCTTGTAAGACAACCTCATGCAATTTAAAAAATTTAGTGGGGCTGAGTTCACAGTCCCTGGCCCCAGGCCCTAATCTGTGGAGTGAGTATTTGGAGCTTCCATAGCCAGGCAGCTTCTGCCACCACTCCACCAGCTGTCAGCAGGAACTGAAACTCCAGCCTCATGGAGAGGTCAGGAGTAGGATTTTAGGACCATGCCTTGGAGCTCATAACTGGGCCTATTGCACAAAGACCTGGCACCTGATGAAGCCCAAAGATCCCTACTACCCTGTCAGTGCTCATAAACTGAGCCTGTAGACCTGCCCAGCGCTAGGCAGACAACTGTGCAGTGGTGTGTCAGGCTCATTTTGGTGTGTGTCACTGCCAGACTTGGGTGGGCTTGAAGGATACCCCGGGGACACTGTGGGTCCTAGGGACTGTGAGAGCCAAAAGTGACTAGCCGGGACCAATCTGGATGGCCAAAAGGCTGCCTTTGTCACCTTCCTCCAACTTGAGCAGATAGCCAGGAATCAAAGGACTGTGTCTTGGAAGTATTAATTAAAGACAAAATGTAAACAAATTGTGTGAGAATTCATTTTCTTCAAAAGTATTATTTTTAAGCAAGGAGAGACTAGAAGAGGTGTAACAACTCAGAGTGTTGATATACTCTGGGTAGTCCTAATCAGTCTGACGATTTGGAACACAACAAGATTGCCCCATGTTACCACTTTTGTTCAGCATGATACTGAAGTCCCCAGACAGAACAATTAGAAAAGAGAAAGAAATAAGGGGATCCAAACTGGAAAGGAGGAATTCAGTACATCACTCCCAGCTTTGGCCTGGCTCAACCCTGGCCATGGCAGGCTTTGATAAATGAATCAATGGGTGGGAGCTTTGTTGTCTCTCCATCTCTCTGTCTCATGAATAAATGAATAAATAGACAAATAAATAAATGTAAATCTCAAAACAAAAATAACCTCGGTTTTATTCTTAATTTTTAGACAATGGACATAATTCATACTTCTGCAGATAAACATTTCCTTGATGGTTGTTAAATTTAAATTAAGGGGATTTCAGAACAGATTGTGTGATGACTTCATGACAAGTTTGCACAGATATTTTTATGAGCAAATTCTCTTAACCAGCTTTTTAAGTGAACATTCTACTCTTCCTCATAAATTTCAAGGCCTTATGTGAAAGTATTTTGTGTTTCTAGTTAACTATAACTCTGTTTATGTGACATTTTCTTCTTTAACATGGTGAAACTCTACTTGAATCAATGGCTACAATATGCCCTTTTTATGAATAGAATATTTATGTATTTATTTGAAAGAGTTAGAGAAAGAGAGAGAGCAAGCAAAAGAGATCTTCCATCTGCTGGTTCACTTCCCAGATGGCTACAGCCCTGCGTGAAGCCAGGAGCCAGGCAACTGAGTCTCCCACATGGGCAGCAGGGACCCAAGTATTTGGGCCATTTTCTGTTTCTCGTCTCAGGCTACGAGAAGGGAACTGGATCAGAAGTGGAGCATCCAGGACTCAACCTGGCCCTGATACAGGATGCTGATATCACAGGTGGCAGCTTTACCCACTAGACCACAAAGCCAGCTCCTAAAGATCAGCCATGGAGCTCTCACTGTGGACGTGTGTGTAAGGAAAGAACCAGAGAAGAAATTCTTTATTCTTTATCATAAGGAGCTAGTTGGTGTGTGTTTGTCATTGGAGCTCTAGTTTGAATGACAGCAACCCAATCTACACACAGGTAAGGAAGACAGGGAATTAATTGATTGTTCAGCTCCCTACCAATATCTTTCCTGCTTGTTAGCATTTCCATTCTCACTGGTCTGGCTGCTCATTTCCTGCACTCTTTGCTTGTGAGTTCTTTCTGGGCTTGTGTAGGAGAGAGTGGAAGTACTCTAGAATGAATCTTTAGGTAAATTCATCAACCATTGACTGGAGTTACTGAACAAACATCCAAGCCCTCTCTTTTCTCAGGCATGTACCTACACTAAGTCCAGGAGTTCCCTAACAAGATCAAGCTCCACTCACCCAAAATGACAGTTTGCTTGATACTGCACCCTTTATTAGATTTTGTTCTATTCCTTTCTCATTTTCGTATTCTCTTACTAGCATTTTCTGGCCTTAATTCTTAAATAAACTACTTGTACTATAAGCCTTGTATCAAGGATTACTTCTGGGTGGGCTTAAAAGCAATTGGTTTTTCTAAGTGAGCATTTTTTTTATTTTTTTATTTATTATTTATTTTTTTTTTGACAGGCAGAGTGGACAGTGAGAGAGAGAGAGAGAGAGAAAGGTCTTCCTTTTGCCGTTCGTTCACCCTCCAATGGCTGCCACGGCCAGCGCGGAGCCAGGTACTTATCCTGGTCTCCCATGCGGGTGCAGGGCCCAAGGACTCGGGCCATCCTCCACAGCACTCCCGGGCCACGGCAGAGAGCTGGCCTGGAAGAGGGGCAACCGGGACAAAATCCGGCACCCCGACCGGGACTAGAACTTGGTGTGCCGGTGCTGCAAGGCAGGGGATTAGCCTAGTGAGCCGCAGCGCCGGCCCTAAGTGAGCAGTTTAAAGATAAATCTCAGCTACTGCTGGATGTAATGGTTTAAATAACAGCATTGAAATGATGAAGAACCTTGTTTGGCTCTTCAGTCCTTTATCCTAGCTTCATTATCTCCCACTGGGTTCCATTAGGGGGGAAGGTGGTTGACAATGACCTAGCTATAGATCCTTTTCTCCCAGAATACCAACACCAAAAGAACATTCCTCCCAAATTTTTATGATGGAAAGAAACTAACTCCATTGACCTTAATTAGTCCATGTCCACCATTAGTCCAATCAGTGTAAGAAGAGGGATGGACTGCACTGGCTGGAATATACCTAGGTCAAGTGTCTAATCCTGGGGCTGGGGTTGAGTCAGCTTCATTCATACCAAGTTCTTTGTAGATGAAGGAAGGGTGGATTTTCCAAGGAATAGTCATGTTATGTGCTCAGAAAAAAAAGACAGAGGATTCTAGAAAGGTAATAACTAGAAAGAGACAAGATATTTATGTAGAACAAAGTACAAGGCAAGTGTGGGTATCAAATAGGTGTCGAGGGCATTTGTGATATAGGTAAGACTATTGTCCAGGATTTGAGAATGGTACAAGGCATAGGAAAAGGAGAGATTCAATTCTTGTGAATCCATCATTGAACTCCATCTGTGAATCATGACCAACGTTATTCTGAAACATGAGACTACCATCAGTAGAAGTGAGGCACAGAAAAACTCCACTGTGGTTGGCCAATGGCTTGCTGTAGTCTTGTATTAAGGTACCCAACAATACATATTGCATAGCATTGGTCAGAGAAATCATCAAATAGCCTACCACATACTTTAATCATTTGGTAATCAGTAAACTTATGTACTTACTTATTTGGTAAGAACCCATTGATCATAATTAATGCAGTGTTGAGAATAATTTTAAAAGTAGCACTCATGTGATGGAGATAGCAAAATCTACAAGACACTTTGACCTACTTCTTACCTCTTGTCATATACTGCAAGATGATGGGACTGTGTCTTCTGTGTTTCATTTGCTTGTTCTTCATCAGTCTATGCAATTTATATTTTATCGTTTTTGTTATCTTCTTGCATTATTACTGAGTACTGATTCCAATTGTCTACAACCCATATACACTCACTGTCATATGATTTATTACTTGATGACTTTCCAAAGTTGAAGAAATAGCTGTCATTTGGCTATTGTTATGAGGTTTTTGAGAAAGGCGTGAAGATAACACCAAAACACTAGCATCAAGAAGCTTTCCTATTAGGGAAAAAAGTAGACCAAATATTATAGATACCCAATGGTCTACTTAGATATAAAGGGAGAAATTAGGCAGCAAATTGGATAGAGAGCACTGTTCGTAGTCTTCCTTAAGTATAATTCAGTGCCATTTTATACATATAGATCCTCATTTTTACAAGCATGAAATAGCTTTTAGGAGATAAAAATCTCCAATTGCAATCCAGAGCACTGCTAATTTGTCAATATTTCTATATAATTTCTCTGTGTACAGTGAAGACACAAAGAGTATTGAAAGAGGAAAGGATTTGGAATTGGCCAGATTTGATTCACATTCTGGCCTTGTCATGTATGAACTTAGGATCTGTAACATGTTTCAGGCCTCTGAGCCTCAGTCTTCCCTTCTTTGTGTTTTTAAGGATATATTTATTTATTTGAAGGAAGAGTGACATACAGAGAGAGATCTTCCATCTGTTTTTTTCATTCCCCAAGTGGCTACAATAGCCAAACTGGGCTTCACTGAAGTCAGGATCCAGGAATTTCATCCAGGTCTCTCACGTGGGTGGTAGTGACCCAAGTACTTGGGCCATCCTCTGCTGCCTTTCCAGGTGCATTCACAGGAAGTTGGAACAGAAGCGGAGTAGCTGAGACACCAACTGGCACTCTGATAAGGGGTACTGGTATTGCAAGCAGTGGCTTGACCCACTGTGCCATAATGCCAGCCCATTTCCTTTTCTTTCCTGAGTTGCCATGATCATAAGAATGATTGGACAATATCTGTCTCACAAATCTGTGAAGATTGAAGAGATAATAAATTTATCTATGGGGGACTTTAAAAATTGTGGAAAGATGGAAATAATAGAAAAACTCATTTTGTTGCAAAATAATTTTGAAATATACATAAGTTTTTTTTCAATAATAAGTGTTTTCCATGAAAATTTTGAGAGACCTTTTGGATGCATTTATTTAAAATTTTTTTCAACAAAATAAACATCTTTTTAAATTTCATTTTTGTCGCTCCCCCTCTTCATGGAGGAACGACACAGGACCCTGCGCTGTTCTTTTGTCTGCTTGGCCCTTCCCGGGTTTGCTGCTGGTTCTTCCCGGGTTGGCTACCGTCCCTTCCACCTCCGTGGAAGGGCGGTTCCCCCTGCCACATTCCCCACTTCCGCGGGGGAGCGGCACACCGCCGGCCGGCTCTCTCGGGGGCTGCACAGGTGTTCCTTCAGATAGATGTTCCTGGTGCATGTTGTCTCTCTCCTCCTTTATAGTCCTCTTCCGCCAATCCCAACTCTGCTACCCACATGCCGAGTACGCTGCTCTCCTCCAATCAGGAGCAGGTCCTGCAGCTTGTCAAGTTGGTGAGAGGCAGCTGGGTAGAAGCTGTTTCCTCCTCTCCCAGCACCATATTGTGGGAGAGCAGATGTATAGAATAAGTCTTAATTCCAGTAACAGTATAGTCCGAGTTGCTCCCCACACATTTTCTACTAATTTTTTGCAGTACTCTTGTACTAGTACTTGTGCTAGTGTACAAACAAGTTTAAAATATTTTTAAATTTACTTATGGAGAGAGAGAGTGGGCTATCATCCACTGGTTCACTCCACAGGTGCTTGCAAAGAGTAGGGCTGTGTCAGGACCAAAGCCAGGGACTTCAAACTCAATCCAGGCCTCCCATGTGGGTAGCAGGAACCCAATTAGTTGAGGTTTGCCTTGGCAGAAAGCTCAAGAGTCAGAGCTACGAATTGAATCAAGAAACTCCATCTAGGATGCAGATGTCTTAACTGTTGTCTTTGCTGCTAGGCTGAATATCCACTCTTACAAATATATCTAAATGAATAACTGGAGATGTTCTCAGTAGAATAAGATTAGGATAGTGGCATCATAAAGTGACAACTTTAAGGGGAAAATATTGGCTACAGGACAGTAACAGGTAAAGAATAGTAACTAAAGACACAATGTAAACAAATTGTGTGCGGATTTATTTTCTTCAAAAATATTATTTTTAAGCAAGGAGAGACTAGAAGAGGCGTAACTTAACTCAGAGTGTTGTTATATTCTCAATAGTCCTAATCAGTCTGACAATTCATTTTCTATTTTGTTATAATTAAAAGAAGATAGAATGATTTTTGTTCAAGCAGAAATAAACATACAACCATGAAGAGAATTCTCTCCATATTTCTTTCTGGGAAAATCATATAACAGTTTGCTTCTCTGTCTCTCTTGGGCATAAGAAATATGTTTGGATGGCACTGGGCCATTTTGCTTTATTCCTTATAAGGAAGAAAGCTATAATGGAAATTTCCTCTAGAATTCTAGCTGTCCTTTTCATAGCTAAAACAAATTTGTGGTTTATTTTTTCTCAAATATCTGTTACATAGCCTAGGTGAGTCATTTGCCTTAAGAAGAGATTGACACATCTAAATTCAGAGTAAATGAATTTAGCAAGAAAATAGAGGGAATTTTATAGAGATAAATAATATGATCCACAACGGAAAACATCTTTTTGTCTATAAACATAGCATCACATAAGTCATACAGTTAAAAACCATACTACACTACAAGGAAAAATAGACAGAAATACAGTAATAGTAGGTTGTTGCTGTGCATGATTGACAAATCCTAAAACAATGAGTAAGGTTATGGAAACCAAAGAGCCCATGAAACAATTATAAAGATTGTCAGCAATCTTAATACAAATAAAATCATGATAGATTCCTAAAGGCAGTAAGAACACAGACAACATACTCTGATGAGATTGCAATGAAACAAGAAATTGACCACAAAATGAAAATCCCTGACAATAATCCTCATTGTCTAAACATTAATATAAAAGTCTCAGATAAAAGAGGAAATCAAATCTCATATTGATGAATCTTATCTACAAAGCATTATTAATAAAAGCCTGCAATATGAAGCTATAGGATTATTCGAAATATTTAGGGAAAATTATTGTCTTAAAATTTAAGTTGACAAATAAGAATAAATGACAACGAAGTAATGAATGGCATAACCAATCTAAGCAATATAAAGGAATGAAGCAAACTCAAGACAAACAGAAGGAAATGACTACTAATAAAGGAACAATGAAAAGATTGAGGAAACAAATGAAAGCTATGGTTATTAAAAATACTATAAACTACTAGCCAATAATTTCAAGGAACAATGATTAAAATGAAGAAAATAAGAAATGAAGATGGCAATACCACATACACAAAATAAATAAGTAGTTATTATCAGATATTTTGCTTCATTTTATGAAAATAAATTTAATAAACTGAATTAAATGGGTAAATAAAGTATAAGCTACCAAAATTGATCTATCTAAAGAAACAGAAAATCCAAAAGACTGGTTAGATAAAACAGAGAAACTTGTTCAAAATTATATTCTATTTTGTACACTTCCGACACACAAAATATTACTGAATCCAACATTTTAGAGAACACAAATCCGCAAAGATATGGAAACTGTTTTTGGAATATAGAAAAATATGGGAAAGCTTCAGAATATTTATGTGAAGTCAGCATAATTATTTTAACATGACAAAGAATAATCTAAATAATATAATAATACAATAATAATTAAAGAAATATAAGTAGTATTTAGAAATCTTCCATATATTTCACTATAAAGAAAAATCTGTCTCAACTAATTCTACTGGCAGGTTCTATCAACCATTTAAGAAGCACCCATATGATTAACAAAAAATGCATTTGTAGAAAATAGAGGAAATGGGACTATTTCTTCCTTTACACAAAATCCTTAAGTAGCACAGGAAACAAGCATTATAAATCAGTCTCATTCATGAATTCAAATGTATCATCCTAAATAAATTGTAAACAATCTAAATCCAGTAATGAAAGTGAACATTTATGTATACATATGTGTACTATGTAACAATAGCATTGTTATATGCATGTTTTTAAAGTATCATTGCCATACTGGATTCATCCAAAAAGATGCAAAGCTGATTTAATACTATAAGTTGATTTAGTTCATACTTTCTAGAGGATCACATCATTATATGCAAACAAAATTTGTTAAAATTTAATACTCAATCATGAAATAAAACTCAGTAAACCAGGAAAGGGAAGAAAACTTTCTGGTAAAATGCCCCCAGAAACACTACAGGTGACACCCTAATTCATGGTGACATGTTGAAAACACTCTTCAAAATCAGGAATGAAGCAAGAATGCCCTCTGTCACCACCCTTCTACTGGTTGTCATAAGTAATACAGAATAAGAAAAAGACAGAGCAAATTTGCAGATTAGAAAGGATAAGGTGTCAGGCTGATGGTCTCCAAGGTCCTGCACCGTCCCCTGCCTTCATTTCTTCGTGTTCTGCCCAGCCTCGCTTCCTCTTGCTGTTCCTCCAAGAAAGGAGTCAAGGTCTTGTGTTCCACAGCACACTGGGGGGACTGTAGTCCACAGCGATGTACTACTCACTATGTAGAGCACTGGATGAGAGGGGCTGGTAGGCTCCAAGCAGACAGATAAAAGGAAATGGAAAGATTAGTCATCTGGCTTTGATCAGTTTACTGTGTGTGTATGTTTTGAGATATTGCACTGTATCTCATAAAAATGCACATTTAACATGTGAATAAAAATTAAATAAAATAATAATAAAAAAGAGGAACAGGCATTTGGCACAGTGTTAAGTTGCTACCTGGGATTCCTCATCCTATATTGGAGTGCCTGGGTTCAAGTCTCATCTCTGTTCCCGATTCCAGCTTCCTACTAAAGTGCACCCTGGCGGGTAGCAGATGATGGCTCAACTTGGGAGACCTGGATGGAGCTGCTGGCAAAGCCCTGGCTATTGTGGGCATTTAGGGGATGAATCAGCAGATGTGAAATCTCTGTGTCTCTGTGTCTCTGCCTTTCAAATAAAATAAATATCAGGAAAAAAAAAATCTAAACGTGAACTCATCAAGCACCTACCTCAGAGCCGCTGTGCTTGCTCTTCCTGCTGCCTGCAACTGTAACCTGAGGTGTCTTCCTCTCACCACGCACCCCTTCAGGTCCTTGCAGAAATCTCTCTCTCCGCGTGGTCTTTGACTGCCCTATTTAAAAAAATCAATCATCCTCTCCTCTGCTTTCTAACTCTCATCTTTCCCTGTCCTGTTCTATTTTCTCCAAAGGATTTCTGGCCATCTAACATTCTGCATATTTACTTCAGATGTCTGTCTCTTCCTCTGAGAATATAAGCTCCACTAGGGCAGGGCTGGCTCACCCTCCCTCCCTTCCTTCTCTCCCTCCCTCCTTCTCTCCCTCCTTTCTTCCCTCCCTCCCCCCTCCCCCTGCACTCCCTCCCTCTCTCCTCTCTTCCTCCCTTCCTCCCTCCCTCCTTTCCTCCCTCCCTCCCTCTCTCCTCCCTCCCTCCCTCCCTTCTTCTCTCCCTCCCTCTCTCCTCCCTTCCTTCCTTTTTCCCTCCCTCCCTCCCTCCCTTCTTCCCTCCCTCCCTCCCTCTCTCCTCCCTTCCTTCCTTTTTCCCTCCCTCCCTCCCTTCATTCCTTCCTTCCCTCCCTCCTCTTTCCCCATCCCCTCTCCTCATCTCTTCTCCTCTGCTTCCCAAATTCATTGCTGAATTCCCTAGCCCTTGATGGTACCTAGAACAGAGAAGGCACCTAATTAATGTTTATTAAAGAAAGGAAGATCTATTTAGAAAATCCAAAAGATTATAAGAATGAATAAGAGTTTGGAAAGATTTCTTTAAGTGAAATCTATATAGAAAGTTATTTGACTTTACACCACAAGTCAACTAGAAAAAATATTTGAAAAACATTTTTCTTACGAAAGTAACAACAATTTAAAGTACTTAGGATTTTCAAGGTAAAAACCGTAGATTCTTTTGAAAGGTGTAAAAGCAAACTGAAAGAAGTGGGTAAATACACCACATCCTTGGATAGAAATTAAACACAGTAATTTTACTTTTTTTCAAATTGGTCTCCAGATTTGAAGCAATTCAATATAAGTTCCAACAGTGTTATTTTTGTGGAATGAATTTTTTAAGATTTAAAAGGGTAACCAAAATATTCCTAAAGAAGAAAACAAGACTGAGAGATTTTCCTTATCAGAAATCACTATAAATCCATTGGGATTTAAAAATATGCGGTTGACATAGGGATAGAGAAGTAGATAAATGGAACTGAGGACATATCCCACACAAACCCACACACATATGAAATGTGGATTTATCACAGATCAGTGAGTCAAAATCATTTCATTTTGATGTAGTTGAATTTATCAGTATTTTCCTGGTAATGTTTGTGCTTCTTATGTCTTGATAAAGAAATCTCTTAAGACTCTTCAATAATCAAGGTATTCTCCTAAATTATTTTCTTAAAGTTGTATAACTTTTCCTTATATTTATGTCGGCAATCCAGTTGAAACTCAGATTCCATGCAGAACATGAGGTAAGGTTCCACTTTGAGTTATTTATTTTTCCACAGGTGGAATCAATAGTTAAGGCCATCTTTGCCTCACTCATTTGCAATGCTCATATTGTCATAAATCAGGTCTCTGCACATATGTGGGTCTGTTTCCTGTGCTTTCCATGCTGGCATATATAAATATGAAAAGATGTCCAGCCTCGTTAGTCACGGAAAGGCAAATTAAAACATTTCATATTCACCAAGTTGGCAAAAGGCTACTTTTTGGAGCCAGATGAACTCAGGCATTTATACAGACATGAAACAGTAGAGACATTCATTTATGCCTCATGAGAAGGCATGTTCATCATACCATTTTAGAAAAGCTTGGCATTACTTAGTAAATTTGAACTTCTCTGACCCAGCAATTCAATTCCTAAGCATATCCCTCAAAAGAACTCTGGCACAAGTCCACCAGGAAGGATACAGAAAAATAACAACGGTACAGTTTGTAAACTAAAAACCTGAAGTAAGTTAACCATTTTCACCAATAGACCGGGTAAATGACTTATGTTATGTTTCTATCCATACAATGGAATATAGATAGGAATGAAACAGAATTACCTTCAGTTATACATATCAACAGAGGGAGATTTGAAAAATATACCACAGGGGCTGGTGTTGTGGCACTGCTTGCAATGCTACAAGCATCCCTTATCAGAGTGCAAGTTAGTGTCCTGGCTGCTCTGTTTCCAATCCAACTCCCTGTTAATGTGCCTGGGAAAGCAGTGGATGGGGGCCCAGGTGCTTGGACCCCTGGCACCTATGTAGGAGACCCCAGTAGGGTTGAAGGTTCCTGGCTTTGGCTTGGCCCACTCCTTGGTGGTGTGGCCGTTTGGAGAGTGAGCCAGCAGATGGATAATTTCTCTTTCCTGGTTGCTACCTCTCCCTCTCTGTCTCTATGCCTTGCAAATAAACAAATAAATCTTCAAAACTAAAGTACCAGAATTGAAAGAAAGTAGTCACAGAATAATACATGAAATATGAACATTAGATGAGTGGGGACATATATAGAAATAGTAAATCTATAAAGAAAGGCAGGGGAATGATTTATGGAAAAATTCAGAATTATGGTTACTTTTGAAGTGGGTTGAGATGAGAGGGGACGGTGTTCTAGGGGTTGCTAAATGTATAGTGGGGACATTATAAAATTATTTTTAAGCTAAACCTATGAATATATATCACCTTTCATAGCTATCTTTTATATAATAATATTTTAAAGAAAATTACAATACAATATGGTAAATGCTAAATAAGAATCATTTTTTAAAGAGTTATAGATGAAGATTAGAATAATTAAACAGTTACTAAAGAAGAAAATCCAGGTATACAGTAGGTGTGATAAGCCAGGAACCAGGCCAATAGGACTTGGCTGGCTTTGTGGTCTGGGCCAGGACACTGAAAGACCAAGTGGATAAAACTCTTAGGACAAGAAACTGGACGGTGGCGACAAATGATCCCTTAGTAGTGCTAGTGATGCACTGACAAACTTGTGACCCAGTTCATGTGTGTGTGTGGTCTTCATGAGGAAGAAAACTCGCACTTTCTGAGTGCATTGATTACTAAATACCACTCTACCCATCCCGCGTTCTCAGGATCATTTGCATTGATTGCAATTTTGATTGATTTCTTTATGAAAGCCACCTTTCAATTTTCCATAATATTTCTTCAAGTTATAACCTAAAGTTTGTTATTTTTAATATTTTCTGGAAATAGTCAAATCAAGCTGTGGAGACTCTTGTTTGAACATATGAACAGAAAGTTACATTCTCACTATTTTTTTTTTTTAAGATTTATTTGTTTACTTGAAAGGCAAAGTTACAGAGAGGTAGAGGCAGAGAGAGAGAGAGACAGAGAGAGAGAAAGAGAGAGAGGTCTTCCATCTACTGGTTCACTCCCCAGGTGGCTGCAACAGTTGAAGCTGCACTGATTCAAAGCCAGGAGCCAGAAGCCTCCTCCAGATCTCCCACACAGGTGCAGGGGCCCAAGAACCTGGGCCATCTTCTACTGCTTTCCTAGGCCATAGCAGAGAGTTGGATCAGAAATGGAGCAACTGGGACTCCAACTGGCACCTACATGGGATGCCGGCACTGGAGGCAGCAGTTTTACCCACTACGCCACAGCATTGGCCCCCATTCTCAATATTTTTAAGTGTAACAATCTATTTCTGATTCTGTTCGGTTTATTCCTTATATCTAGTAAAGTTGGTTGTTAATCATACCTTGAGATTACAGTAAACCTTACATGATTCATAGCAAAAGAATGTCTATTAAAGTATTTCCTTCTCAAATTAAAAATAAAGAAAATCCCAGTAGTTTCTCTCCAAAGACAAGCAAAGTTATAGCTGCATTGAATTGAGTTTTTGAAAATAATTTTTGTGTTTCAACACTATAAATGAAGAAATATGTCTTTCAATGCTGTTACTTCCATGTGTTCAACTTCTCCAGAGTTCTTCAGTCCAGCTCCCCAAGAAGGAGGACGCAAAATGGTACGTCTGTTCTTCCCTCTCCTGCTGTCCTGACACTAACTCAAATCACTTGAGTCCAGGTTGCAGATCTTACTTAACTTCCACCCATTCTCTGTGGAAATAGGCCAATTGGTTTAAACTCAATTTTTGAGCTATGAAAGTTCCAAAGATCTTGCAAATCACCCTGGCGGTTCATTCATCCTGGGCAACTGTTGCTCGCTCCATTTCATTCAGAAGCAGGACACAAATGCCTGGTATGCTCATTGCCAGCTCCTTAGACCTTTTTCTGAATTCACTCAGTCTTGGCCACTTAGTTTTCCTGGAACTCTTTTGGGATATAATGGGCAGAGTAAACAACAAGGAATGAAACCAAGCCCACATTCTGATTCTGAGAAAACCCCTCCCCTAGCAAGAAATCAAGCATGGGGGATGGGGAGGGGAGGAGAAAGAAAGGAGTAAACTGTTCAACCAGTTCTTTGTGATGTTGAAGGAAATGACTTCAGCTATTGGCAGAAATTGAGAAATCTTTATCACCTTGGGTCCACACGTAGATGCTTCCTTCGCAGTGTAAGATTCAGGCCATGTCAGTCTGATTTATTTACCACGTCTCAAGAATCTATACTCAGCCAGCTTGCAGCTGGCCCCCGTAACATAGGCATCATTGCTCTCAGAGGAAAATCTGAAAGAGAAGCTTGAGTTTGTGAAGTGAAAGAATCTGCTCTGAAAAATGACAGCTCATCACTGTCAAAAGGAAAAGTACAACACATGTGAAGTTTTAATTGGCTTTATTTGAGAATCAAGCAACAAACTCATTCCATAACACAGACTGGGTGTTCTCATGAACCAAGCAGAGGAGATTGGTTTTAGATACTGAAAAGGGTTGAGGAAAGTAGAAACAGAGAAAAAAAAAAAACCAAGTTGCTTAAAGTTACTTTTATTTTAAAGGTCCAAGCAGTCCTACCATGCTAGAGTAAACCACCGATTTGAAGGCAATTTCTCTCTGGAATCTTAGGAAGCTCAGGTAAACACTTAGTTTCAGTTAGGAGACAAACTTGAGCTTGAGTGACTCCATTTTGTTTGGTCTGTTGGACCCTGTACAAGAGATCAGTCCAAAGCAGTAATTTTTTTATGTATTTTATTTAACAGCATACATGCCTTCATTGGCTGCTGAAACAGGAATAGGGATTTCAGTCTTTGGGACCACTCAGAAATGCCCTGTGTCCATGACATTTAAGGAACAATCTGTTTGTAGCAGTAGGTACACGACGCTGAAGCTGGGGCCGATTATATCAGGCTCCACTTTCCCTCCCTGAGTTTTCATTTTCTTTGTGTCTGTTGCAAAAATTGTAAGTGAACCTCATCTAGAGATTAACTCATGAAATTCACAAGGCTTAGGCTTGTCCTGCAGGACTTCAATGACAAGGCTGAGGACTCAATGACTATCAGTGATAGACTGTGTTTTGAGATCCTTTCTGGAAGGTGCTATCAATCGACCTATGGATTTCAGAAGGACCAGAGCCCACTTCGCCATAATAGTATTTTCAGAGCACCTTGACCTCCTAGTGTTGATCAATCCAAGGAGGACCATGAGCTCAGGGGACCAGAGACCCACACATAAGCAGATCTCAACTTAGTCAGATTCACCACCCTGAATCCTTGAGGGAGTTTGGGAATTGATGGATAGCTACCCATACTCCTTGCTTTGTGCATTACAAAATAAACTCCTGCTATATTCCACCACCCCTTACCTAATTGAAAAGGAAGTGCCAGTGTTTGTCTTGTTGCGTATCAGGCAAGTGAACCCAGGGTTTTTGGGTCCTATAGCAATGCTGCTGGTAGAAATCACTCAAAAGAAACATATGTCTGTAATAATACACTAGGAGTGCTATCACAAGTGATTATAACTGTGAAGGAAAAATGTAAGCTAAACATGAAAAATAAATTTATTCAGGTCATATAATAAATCCTGAGAAGCCTAAGGAAAAACAGGCCATAGTAATGAAAAATTAGAAAATTTATTCAGTTTATGAGAAGAAGGCTTTCAACTTTCCAGAAACAAAGCTTGGAATCTGAAAGCCAATTTTTCATTTTCTTTAATTTTGGGGACTGTTGAAATAATCCAGTAAATCAGTTTTATTAACTTGTACTCCCTTTTAAATAATAAACAAAATTGTCAATTTATTTTAGATGAACAAAATCAGTGGCATGAGGCCGACAATGTGGATCAGCCAGTTAACCCTGCACCTGCAATGCCAGCACCCCATATTGGAGCACCAGTTTGAATCCTGGTGTCTTTGCGTCTGATTCAGATCCCTGTGAATGTGCCTGGGAAAGCAGAGGAGGACGGCCCAAGTACATGGGCTGTGCCACCATTGGAAACCAGGGTGAGGTTCTGGGCTCCTGGATTCACACTTGGCCCAGCCCAAGCCATTGAGGCCATTTGGAGAGTGAACCAGTTAATGAAGACTTCTTTCTCTGTCTTACCTTTATCTCTGTCATTTTGTCTTTCAAATAAATAATCTTAAACAACAACAAAAACCAATATCATTTTTGTTACCATATGCTAGTATATTCCAGATTATTATACAAAGATTCCTTTAAGTGTTTTTTTTTTTTTAAGATTTATTTATTTGAAAGTCAGAGTTATACAGAGAGTGAAAGAGAGGCAGAGAGAGAGAGGTCTTCCATCCGCTGGTTCACTCCCTAGTTGGCAGCAACTGCTGGAGCTGCGCCCATCCAAAGCCAGGAGCCAGGTGCTTTCTCCCGGTCTCCCATGTGGGTGCAGGGACCCAAGGACTTGGGACATATTGTACTGCTTTCCCAGGCCATATCAGAGAGCTGGATTGGAAGTGGAGCATCCGGGTCTCAAACCGGCACCCATATGGGATGCTGGCACTGCAGGTCAGGGTATTTACCCGCTGCGTCACAGTGTCAGCCCCTAAAGTGTTTTTAATTCCCTTTTCATTTAGCTTTTCTTGAAAGTTTGTATTTGAAGTAATAGATAAGATAGGAGGCACTTAGGAAATATTGAGAGAGTTGCACTTATGATCTGTTCACATAAAATAATTCGCAGAACTCTTAGTTTCCCTGGCTTAATTAGACATTGAGGCTAAAACATAGGGAGCAGTGAAGGGGGCTGGATGTGCTTCAAAAAGAGAAAAGCGATGGTACTTGTGAGCAAATTCATGGATGGGTTATCAATTTCGAAGCTTACTTAAAACATAGAAAGTTGTGTTCTTTAAGAACTAATAGGGTCTCCCACACAATTATTCGTAGTTCCTTCCCAAACTTCCCTTCTCCCTTCATAAATTATGCTGTGCACAGTCTTTAAAAATTTTTACTATTTTTAAACAATAACAAAGCACTAGGGGTGTGTTTTGGTTCTGCAGCTGCAAGGGGAGTTATTGTTCTTGTCCACTTGAAGTGATGAGATTCTGAGAGTTCAACTGCAAAGAGGTTAATGACTTCTGGCAAGTGGCTTTGCAGAGACCTCTGGGGTTTGCGTGACACAGGACATGCATTTCCGAAGCAAAGGGAAACAAGGCAAGATTTGGTTACCTCACTTTTTGAAAAATGGCCTGTAGAGGATACAGCGATGGGAGCTATCAGAATGACTGTGTATTGAAACAGCCATGAGCCATTCACTCAGCAGAGGAATGAGGAGTCATCAGAGGAGATGATACTGTAAAGAAGGAGGAGGAGGCGGGGGAGAAGGAGGAGATGGGAATGGAAGTGCGGCTGTTCTTAAAGGGTATTCAGGTGACTCTCCCACGTCCCAGTGGAACCGCTGTTCCCTTCCTACACTGGTGTTGTTCACTCAGGGCCTGCACCCAGCACAGGGCTTGATGATGTCTTACTCTCTCCCTGAAAGGATCCTGTAACAATCTGGATTGAGAATCAAAGTGATCTTAGAGACCAGGTGCCTGTCCAATTCAATATCAACACTAACTTTGGGGATTTACTTTTGGTGAAGAAGAATTTGGGGATGATGGAATTTCTGGCATCTTAAAATACAGTTGTTACATCAACAACAGGAGTCACTGTGCATTTACTCCCCATGTGGGATCTCTGGCCTTAATGTGTTGTACTATGCAAATTAATATAGAACTAGCATTCAAACAGTACTTTATACTTTGTGTGTCTGTGTGGGTGCAATCTGTTAAAATCTTTACATAGTATATACTAAGTTGATCTTCTGTATATAAAGATAATTAAAAATAAATCTTAATTAAATGGGATGGGAGAGGGAGTAGGAGATGGGATGGTTTGTGGGTGGGAGGGAGGTTATGGGGGAAAAACTGCTATAATCCAAAAGTTGTACTTTTGAAATTTACATTTATTAAATAAAATTTTCTAAGAAGGAAAAAAAAAGAAATAAAAAAATACATTTGGCAGCCCCACATGTGAAGTGATCTCTTGCTCCTGCCAAGTCGACCTGGAGTATCCCATATCCCAGTTCAAAAGGGAAGGGATTTTTCTACTTCCAAGCCAATGCCAGGAATAAACATAAGATAAGTGGAAGAGTGTAGAGTTTTTCATTTCCTACTAGTTGTGTTTCCAACTAGATGTGTTGCCTTCTCAAATACAGAGATGCTTTCAATCGTTGCACCTTATCAAGTATTTTTGGGATTTCTTTCATTTATGTCATTACACAAGGGTACTTTAAAAAGTGTAGAAAAAGGACGTCAAAGGTTAATTTATTTTGGTGCAAAAATTTTGAAATCTATGCATAGTTTTTTCAGAATATGCATTTTTATTAACTTTGTGAAAGTAACTCTAATAAATAAATAAGTCTTTAAGAAAAAGAAAAAAGTAACTCGTATGTTAATATATGCTCATACTACCATTCAGCACCTTCATGGGCCTCCCTGTACAGCTAAGTCCATTAGATTATTTCCATCTGGGGAAA
The DNA here is from genome assembly GCF_051225735.1 of Oryctolagus cuniculus. Taxonomy (NCBI): domain Eukaryota; kingdom Metazoa; phylum Chordata; class Mammalia; order Lagomorpha; family Leporidae; genus Oryctolagus; species Oryctolagus cuniculus. The sequence goes on from NC_142872.1 coordinate 107,491,850, forward strand.
CTCATGCTTTAGTTCCATTTCAGATACCCATGTAGTGCCATGTAAATGCTTCTGCTCACTTGTTTTCTTTGTATTCTTTTTGTGTAACTAAACCACTTGACCAGAACATCAGGGTGGTATCTGCACTGATAACATGCAGGAAGAAAGCCGTCATTTCTAGAACTTTTTCGTGACCTGGGGGAGCTGGTAGAGAACCAAGCAATTGGCTCTTGGCCAATTTTTATCTGAACAGAACTGCAGACTTGGCAGTGCTTTTTCCGGGGGTTAAAGCAATTCTGTCAAATTTCTCTACTTTCCCATCCTCACAGCCTCCAGAGGTATTTCACAAGAACAGATGTTGATGAGACATTTCCCCCTCTAGGACTGGAGTAATAGAGAATGCCCAAATTGACCCTCACTAAAGAGTAATGAGGAACCTCTGAAAATGGGTGCTCCACCAAAGACAGGAACTCTGCAAAAACAGTTCTTGTAGTATGTTTGCCTTTTCTCTGAGGAACGCTTCGTATTTTTCATTGGCTTTACAAATAAAAGCCTGACCCAAGAAATGCTAAATCACAGGAGACTGAAAGCTTTGAGAGAAGGACTGTGCTCTGAGGGAAAAGGACTCCAAAGGTGCAGCAGATTGATGATGAACCGTCTGACCATTTGGTAATGTCATCTGGTTCGACACCACATGAAACAGACACAAGATGTACAATGATAATTGGCTTGATTCATTTGGCGAATATGCACACTCACCTAGCTTCTGCTTGGTACACAGAAATCCACATAGATGGAATTTGTCCTATTTCAGGCATTAAGGGGAACGGAAACTGACCTGATACCTTTCTGAAGCTTACTTCCCCAGCCAGAGTTAGGGGTATTCTCAAAGATGGTGGGGCACAGGTGGTATAACCTAAGGGAAGGCCTCTTGATAGAGTTTAAATTTCCACCCTTCCTTCATGTTAGCTTGAGTGGTTGCTTTTCTAACACCTAACACTAAAATTTGAATGAATCAGAGACATTCTTAGATCTTTAACTCCTTTAACTTTAAATCGTCTTTATTTATGCTAGTTCTGATGGCTAAAAGAGAGCTGGTATGATTTTAACCAAGGAGGAAATGAGGACACTGGCTAAATCCTAAACACACATTTAGCTATATATCTTATCATACTCCCATTTTTCCCCTAGTGGGATAGCATATAATATTTCAATATAGCAACATTTCATGATTGTTTTACCCTTTAGCAGATGTTAAATGGGAAATTAATGTGAAGAGAGGTATGAAACCACTTATTGTTTATGTTGGTAAAACCTCTTAGCAGAAAACATCAGTGGTTTATTATTTTCATTTAAAGGATAATTTTTAAAAAAACTGGAGACTGAACAACTATTTGGTGAACCTAAATGTATCAGAATTATATATTTCTAATACATTATTCTATATATGGAAAATTAAATGCATATTATGTGCATTTCATGAATATTAGAAATTCACTCTAAAATCATGTAAAAAAATTTTATCCGGAAAAATCAGCTTAACATATTGGATTTTGTTGACTAATTTGATAAAGAAGCTAAAGGAATCAAAAACAACATTCTGAAAAGCATTTATAGAATAATGGCATTGCTTTTGCTTCCTCCCACCTTATTGAGGAATAATTGACAAATGAAAGTTGCCAATTATTTAAGACATACAGCATAATATTTTGATACACTTAAACATTATGAAAACACACATAGTCTATCTGCATTCTTTTGTGGCTCACTGAGCTCCTTTAATATGAATATTTTGAATTATTTGTAAGGCAGGGTCATTTGCTGGTTCTTTGTTTTGTTCCTTTAATGGTGACATGTTTCCCTGTTTATTCATGAGCTTTGTGGTGTTGCACTGGTATCCACACATTTGAGGATGTATGTAGTTACCTATTCCAGTCTTTACAGACCAGCTTTGATAGGGAAATCCACCCACAGAATCTGGGTGGTCCAGCTGCCAGAGTCCATGTGTAGGCTGGCTTCAGACATTCTCAGACTGGCTAGCCTAGTGTCTGAGTCAGTGACTCAATGAACCCGCTTCCAGGCTTCACAAGGGGCTTGCCTTCTGCCAGGGGTCGTGAGGGGAGACCTCAGGACAACAAAGAGCAACCTGAAGCCTAAGTGCATGAAGGCTGTTGTTGTGTTGAGTTGGACCTGGAGCCTGGGACTCCAGGAGCAAACTTGGTACCAAAATTCACAGGGGTGGGCCTGGTGCTGGGTGATGTGGTAAAGGTGATTTTTTACTTTGCTCTCTTCCTATGTGGAAGGTATTTCTTTCTGTAGTGTGCTTTGCAGACTTTGAGAAAGGGTGGCGTGTGTTATATGAAACTTTCCTTCCTATACTCTTCAATGTATGTTTTCATATTTCTGTGTTCCATCCAGGTGCTGTAACCTCTCACCTGCATTCCCTGGCTCCTATGTAGCTCTTTTCATGTGGATAGTTATTCAAATTAATGTCTCCCTGAGACGATGGGTATTGGCTTCTACTTTTTCAACTGACTACCTAATTGACATTACACCATTTCTGATCCAATAATCAATGGCATATTATTGCAAACAATAGTTTCTTATAAGTATTTCTTTATCAGAAGAAAAGACTTTATTTTGTACCAACTCTTCTTATCAAAAACTTTAATATAAAAGTTAGCTGTTTTTCCTTTTAACAGATAATCCAAACTATTAATTCTTAGGTAAAAGTGCTTACTCAGCAACTATTGCATATGAGGGTGCAAACCAGGGTTAACTTGTGCCAGGCCATAGCTGCTGATTTTTCCCAAGATAATGACACTCTACCAATCATTTTTCTATCAAAGAAATCCATACTTCAGCCTATTGAGAGCTAACTAAGAAACAAATTACAACCGATATCATGGCTGAGTTTGGCTCTTAGGTCACATCTACCCACAGGGTAGGCAGAGTGAAGTCATTGAAACAAATGCTAAATAAGTAAAATATTATTAAAGAAGAGGGATTGCCTAGCTGAAGTGACATCAAGATAAAGGAAAAAAACTGAAAGAGGGGAAACATGCATGGCCCGCTCATGTAGTGAGAGGCAGCAGGAGTTTGAAAGGTCTCATAAGCTTTGTCAGATCTGGGTCAGAACAAAGACAAATGTCCTACAAACTTGTGGCTTGAAAGTGCATGAATAATGAGTGATTTTTATGCAGTGGTTTAAATTGTCCAGAGTACTTTCCAGCAAGTATATTTAATGCTCAACAACAAATCTAAGAACCTTTCAGGACTGGGTCTATATTTTTTTTGACTTTTCTACCCCTGTGGTTTTTGCTGTGCCTAGAATGTAATAGATACACAGGAAAATGTTAATCAATGAATGAAAGAAATTAATATGAGTTAGTCAAAACCACTTGTGTATAGAGAAACTTGAGTTCAGTCTTGGTCTTCTGATTCCAAATCCCTTTTTCTTTTTATCAGGTTAGCTTTAATCTTTCCTATGGAGAAAAAGCCAAATCTTTGGGGTATGTCTTTTGATTTTTTTCCTGATTTCAAAACAAAGGCTTCAGAGTTCTAAAGTACTTATATTTTATTATATTACTTTTAAACAGTGAAGCTAGCTATTTTAAAATTAGGTGCTGGATGGGGCTGGTGTTGTGGCATAGTGGGTTAAGCCGCTACCTACCATATGGGTGCCACTTTGACTCCTGGTTGCTCCACTTCTGATCCAGTTCCTTGTTAATGCTAAAAATCTAAGTGCTTCGGCCCCTGACATCCATGTGGGAAACCCAGATGAAGCTCCTGACTCCTGGCTTCAGCTTGGCCCAGCAATGACCATTGCAGCCAGTTGGGAAGTGATCCAGCAGATGGAGGATCTCTCTCTCTCTCCCTCTCTCTGTCTCTGTAACTCTGCCTTTGAAATAACTAAAATAACTCTTAAAACAAAATTAGGTGTTGGAAATTTTTTTTCTATAAAGGGGCATGCAGTAGATATTTAGGATTTTTAGGCCATAAGTCTCTGTTGCAACTCCTGAATTGTACCATTTTAGTGCAAAAAGCAATCATAGAAAACATGTAAACAAATGGGCATGCCTGTGTTCCAGTAAAACTCTGTGAGCACTAATATTCCAATTTCACCTAATTTTCTTGTGCTACAAAATATTATTCTTCTTTTAATTTTGTAAAACCACTTAAAAGGATAAAAGAAATTTTCAGCTCATAGACCCAACAAAATCAGGCAGCTGGTTAGGTTTGGTTTACAAGTCTTGGTTTGTCAATTCCTTGTTTAAATAATGAAATAAAAAAAATGAGAACCCAACTTCCCTGTATGGCTAGTTGAGCAAAATCAGCAAGTCATTCTGGTGATGAATTCTGATTGTCAGATAAAGGATATTTATTTGAGTTTTCTCAATGGCTTCTTTTTATTTTACTTTTTAAAATAATTCTTTGGGCCGGCGCCGCGGCTCACTAGGCTAATCCTCCGCCTAGCGGCGCCGGCACACCGGGTTCTAGTCCCGGTCGGGGCGCCGGATTCTGTCCCGGTTGCCCCTCTTCCAGGCCAGCTCTCTGCTGTGGCCAGGGAGTGCAGTGGAGGATGGCCCAGGTGCTTGGGCCCTGCACCCCATGGAAGACCAGGAAAAGCACCTGGCTCCTGGCTCCTGGCTCCTGGCTCCTGCCATCGGATCAGCGCGGTGCGCCGGCCGCAGCGCGCTGGCCGCAGCGGCCATTGGAGGGTGAACCAATGGCAAAGGAAGACCTTTCTCTCTGTCTCTCTCTCTCACTGTCCACTCTGCCTGTCAAAAAAATAAATAAATAAAAAAAATGAAAAAAAAAATAATTCTTTAAGATTTACTTATTTATTTGAAAGTCAAAGTTACACAGAGAGGAAGAGACAGAGAGAGAGAGAAAGGGAGAAAGAAATTTTTCATTCACTGTCTCACTCCTTAAATGGCTACAACAGCTGGAGCTGGGCACATCTGAAGCCAGGAGCCAGGAACTTCTTCCTGGTTTCCCATGTAGGTGTGGGGGTCCAAGAACACGGGCCATCTTCTGCTGCTTTCCCAGGCGCATTAGCAGAGTGCTGGGTTGGAAGTGGAGCAGACAGAACTCAAACCGGCACCCATATGGAATGCTGGCACTGCAGGCTGCACCACAGCGCAGGCCCCACAGTGGCTTCTTTTTAAAGCTGCCCAAAGGGCAGCAAGTGGTAAGTGGGCAAAACTGTTGGTGGTAGGGCATTATGTCATTTTGGGAAAACTGAGTGAGAAATATGGACAGAGAAATCATAGGGAAAAGAAGGAATTTCCCAAAGCACTCTTTCTGTCTTTCTACAATTCGGTAATTTGAAGTCAGTTCAGAATCCTGTCCATGTTGAATCTCTCCAGGACTTCAGGAAAGGAAATGCTAAGACTAACAAAAAGAAAGACTTCCTAACTGAAAATACAAAGCATGCTATTTATTTTAAAACAAGATGACTTTTGTTTGAGAACCTGCATTTCTAGGCTGGTGCATTGATAATCAACCGCCAGAAAAAAACCTCTCAAATACTTACATAAGACAGAGGCATCATGCCTGGTTTCCATAGAGAAATGGAAAATAAATTCAGAGAGGGGAAAAACCAGAAGTGCTGCTGGTGGGAAGGAGGAGAGATGAAAGAAGACATATCCAAAGGTAAAGCAACGCTGAGGTGGCGCTCCGCTGATGCAGACAGGAGCTGGCTGTCTCTGTGTGTATTTGTCCACCTCCTGTGGCTTTAGCAACCTACCTGAGGCTGGGTGATACATAAAGAAAAGCAGTTCATTTAGCTCCCAGTTCTGGAGGGTCAAGAGCACGGCTTCTGCTTTTCTCTGCTGAAAGCTTTATGGCAGGTGGCATCCAACGGGGAAGCATGAGTCAGAGAGCTCGCACAGTGAAATACAAGGCTGGGGATCAGAGAGGGGTCAGTCTTGCTCTTTCCATAACAACCCACTCTCTGGAGAGTAATCTGGGTTCCCATGAAGAGACACACAAGTTCTTTGGAAAGACGCCACAGCATCTGAGATGCAAGTATAGGGTTTATATGTTATTTTTGAAAGTATACAACATTTCCACCCTTGAGTGTTGACTTGGGGAGTCACAGAAACATTTCAGCTGTCTCCTCTGCTGTTTTTGAGTGCTGGTTTCGGAGTAATGCTTGAGTGTATGTTTCCATTGTGTATAGTAGTTTTTGTTTCATTTTCCTTCCCCCTGAACTGGAACATTAGACTGTAGCCTCCTGTCCTTGTCTTCCTGGGCAAGTCCTGCTTCTTTTCAGGAAAGTCTTTATGGGCCAAAGGACATTTCATCCATTTATGCACAAATTATGACAGAAGTTAAAGGAGTAAGATCTCCCTATTTGGAGTGTGTTCTGTTTGATGACTAAAAGGACACACATCGGGTCGTGGTAAAACATAGGGCTGGTTTGTGTCAGCTCTACCTTAAATAACTTTGAAACATTGGGAAATTCATCAAATGTCTTTCAACTTTTTCATCTATAAAATGAGGCTAATTGAACCACATTTCAGTCAGTATAGGTTTTGCTGTGTTGTCACAACACACACACACACACACACTCAAAATTTCAGTTGTATAAAAAACAAAGGTTTCCATATGTCCACGATGGATTGGAAGATCTTTGACACTGATAATTATTTTGGGCCTCAGACTCAGTACCTGATCACATGTATTCCAAAGCAATCAACACATCCTCCTAGTTCACAGTTTCTTTTTTTAAAAAAAGAAAAAGATTAATTTTTTTATTTGAAAGGCAGAGTTGGGAGGGGGTGAGAGAGATAAAGATCTTCCATTGTCTGGTTTATTCCCCAAATAGCCACAATGTCATAAGCTGAGTGAATCTGAAACCAGGAGCCAGGAGCATCTTCCGGGTCTCCCAAGGGGATATAGGGGCCCAAGCACTTGGACCATCTTCCACTGCTTTCCCAGGCACATTAGCAGGGAGCTGGATCAGAAATGGAGCAGCCAAGACTTGAACCAGTGCCCATATGGGATGAGGGCAGTGCAAGCAGTGGCTTTATTTTTTTTTAAAGATGTATTTATTTATTTGAAAGTCAGAGTTACACAGAGAGAGGAGAGGAAGAGAGAGAGAGAGAGAGAGGTCTTCCATTTTCCATTTGATGGTTCACCACCCAATTGGCCACAACTGCGCCATTGCAAAGCCAGGAGCTTCTTCCGGGTCTCTCACAGGAGTGTAGGGGCCCAAGGACTTGGGCCATCTTCTACTGCTTTCTAGGCCATAGCAGAGAGCTGGATCGGAAATGGAGCAGCCGGGTCTCAAACTGGCGCCCATATGGGATGCCAGCACTTCAGGCCAGAGCGTTAACCCACTGCACCACAGTGCCAGCCCCAGGCAGAGGCTTTACCCGCTATGCCACAGTACCAGTCCCAAGTACACAATTTCAAGTGTCTTCTCCAAACCTTGAGTTCATTGAATGTAATGTACACAGGTTCATAAAACAGTTCATGTACAATATATATATATTATTAAAAATATTATATAGGAATTTCAAATTCTTTGCACCATTATAAGCTTATCTTTTAGTTTCATTCATCCATAGCTTATTTTGAGGTCCCCTTGTATGCTTCCAGTTATTTCAGGTAAGGAGTTTCTACATGTTCTGCCATAGAAAACTACAGGCTGCCATCCTTTATACCTTCAAGGAACAGTTTCATCAGCAGCCACTGCACTACTTGGTCCCTGAGCCAATGCCACACACTTTAGTTTGGTGCAGCACATACTAATTTTTTTATCCACCAACTCAGTGTGGGTTATGCTGTGATAGCAACTATATCTCTAAAAGTTAAGGACTTACAAGTATAAAACATATTTCTCATCAAAGACACTTTTCATTCAGTGTGGAGTAGGTATTTACTCATTTCAATCTTGCAAGGACCCAAGCTCTAAGGAGTATCACCCCCATGCCAAACCTTGCTGGTTGCCATATCCAAGAGTCAAGAGAACAGCAGGGTTCTCACAGCTGCAATTAAATACAAGCCTAGGAACGTATGTCCATTCTACACAGAACTCAATGGCAAGAAAAAGCCACAAATCCCCTTACTCAATAGACTTACTCGGTACCTACAGAGATGCAGAGTCTTCAAAAACTTTATGAAAAACCACTGATGACTATCACAAGTTAGATAAACTGTCCCTTATAGCCATAAAATTGCTCAATGACATTATTCTCACTATGGTCTGAAGAAATCATTGGGTGACAACTCTGGGCCACAGAAAGATAATCATTATGCAGGCATAGGACAGTTCAATCTTTCAAGAAACGTCTCTGGGTCTGGAAGGACTGCATATTTCAGGGCCTATGAGTGAATCACTGTAACTCCCGTAGCAAGTACATTAGCTCTGTTTGCATTCACTCACACCTCGCTTTTTTGTGCTATGATTTCTAGGGGACAAATGTAGTCATTTCCAGCAAAGCCTGAAGTCAGGGTTGGGAAAGGACACAGCACTCCGAGCTGGTTCCTGTCCAGTGTATTGGCCAGCAGTGCCAGCAGAGGATTTGTCAGCAGCCAATTTTCCACTTCCTTCCATTTCCCAGCAGTTCTGAGAGAATTGCTGAGGCAGCAGTCACAAACAGAGCATCCTTGTTTGGTGATGGTGGATGGTGTTTAAGCACAGTGGTTGATATTCAACAGGAGACCACTGTAGCTCAATTGCCTGAATGTTACTAAGCTACATATTCATGCAAAAGATGGCTAGTACATAGGCACCCAGGAAAACTCTTCAATTCTGTCATTTCTCTGTCTTAGCCTCACAGGAAATGGGAGCACATAAATGTCACACTGAAGCTAAATGTGCACATGGTTACAGTTCCAGCAACTTGACTAGGTAAAAAAGCAAACAGAACATTCCATGATAGGCATGCGGCAAAGAAGTTAAGACACCACTTAGGATGCCTGAATCCCATAACAAAATACCCTGGGTTCAAGATCCAGCTCTGCACCTGATTCCAGCTTCCAGCTAATGTGTACTCTGGGGAGGCAACAGCTGGTGGCTCAAGTAGTTGAATCCCTATCACCCACATGGAAAACTGGGTTGAGTTCCAGCCTCCTGGTCTTGGCATTTGTCTGGTGCTATTTGTTGCAGGCATCTAGGAAGTGAACTAAGAGATGGGAGATCTCTGTCTGTCTCTCTCCATCTCTCTGCATTTGCAAATAAATAAGTATTTTTTAAAAGCAATTTTCCCATCATGTGGCCCACATCCTGCAGGCAGTAACATGGACAATCACTTTGTAAAGGTTTGCACAGGCTAAGAGTCTGGGTGACAAGTAACTGGGCTTTGATGGAAGAGCGTGTGATGTCCCTGTGACTATTTGAAATTTAACAAGTTCCTGACTTAAATTGTATCTTGTGGAAATTTAGTCTTATAGACTAGAAGTTCTAGAATAATTTTTGGTAGCCTATCTCTTGGGTCTTTCAACTGTAGGACCGTGGGTAATTATTAATCTCTACTCCTCACTTTCCTCATAAGTAGATATGTTACTCTATGCAAAGCCCTAAGGCCATGGTAAACCCATAAACCATGCTCTTTAGCAGTTCAGAAATCATTAGCTTCTGGGAATATGGTAAAGCAACCACAATATTTCATCAAACTTGTGGATAAAGGAGAGATCCTCTAAGTGCCTTATCAAAGAGTTCTCTGAATAGAGAAAATACAAATGTTTACCCCTCTTCTTCCAGGGCTTTCTGCAAAGGTTTTGGTTCAAATAATCTTGATAGGTCCCTGTATTTGAAATTCAAAAAAGGAATCTATTCACTAAGACACGAGTTCAGATTTCTCTGTATCCCAATGTATTCTCAAACATGAAAGTTGTGTTTCAAATATGTCTCAAACTATCCTTCCCATCCCTCTTTGAGAGGAAAGAACTTTCTGTTAACTAAAGAGTTGCCTTCAACATCAATGCAACTTTTCATAATAAAGCATAATCTGACTTAGAATATTATCTTAGACTATTTCTGGCGATTACAGGGTCACTCCATGACTATGTTAGAGATAGTGCTCATTCCAAAGTGTAGTGAGTTTTCATATATCCTGGAAATGACCACAGAATTCCAGGGAGAAGACAAGACTAGAAAGAAGAGCAATTAGAACTTGAGACCAAGTAAATTGTTTTAGTCAGAATTTTGGGAAAGATGTATGAGTCATCTATGTAGTCATATTATGTAGGAAGTAGATTTGGGAATTGTAAAAACAGGAGGAAAAACATGATATAGGCTCAATTTACTCTTTTTTTTAAATAAATATTTTATTTATTTGAAAGGCAGAGTTCCAGAGAGTGGTGGAGACAGAGAGAGAGAGAGGTCCTCCATCTGCTGGTTCACTCCCCAGAAGACCACAACGTCCAGAGCTGAGCCGATCAGAAGCCAGGAGCCAGGAGCTTCTTTCAGGTCCCCAACATGGGTGCAGGGCCCCAAGGACGCAGGTCATCTTTTGCTGTTTTCCCAGGCACATTAGCAGGGAGCCGGATCAGAAGTGGAGCAGCAGAGACTGGAACCGGTGCCCATATGGGAGGCTGGCACTGCAGGCGTTAACTGCTGTGCCACAGCGCCCACCCCCACTTCACTCTTGTGTTAAAGTCTAAATTATACAGTAGTCTCCTTCCATGAAGTCAGAAGTGTACCAGCCCCCTTCATCTCCCAGCTCCTCTGTCCCTTACTTCTGTGTCACAAAGCAGCTCACCACCAAGTCCACATTCCAGACAGCAATTATTAAAGCGTAGGGACAAACATACTGGAACATGATTAATTTTGAGCTTATTTAGGAAATCCTGGATGTCGCCAGATTTTAATTGAGTTTTCCTAAGATCTCTCTTAAACTGTGGACACATTGTCTCTCTTGCATTTAGCTGGTGATGTGGTTACTTTATTGTTGGAAGAATTACCCATCCCTACTGCTGCTGGATTTAAAACAGGATTGTTTTCTCCATCTCTTGTAAAGGGCTCTCCTCCAACTCTGGTCCCCAGGGAGTGGTGCACGTCTATATCTGGAAATCCCATCTTGCTCAGTGCATTGCTGTGGTGTCAGCCCTTCCGTGTTTTCAATTCATCCCTTTACTAACAGAACAGATGCTCTCAATCCAGCTTGGAATACTCATCACGCCTTTTGTATGCTGATCCTGTCTTCAAACTTTGAGGAAAACATTTTGAAAATTACATCAAGAAGGTCTGCATCTCCGAACATACTCAGACACTCCCCAAATTGCCAGATCACTTTTCACTTGGAAACTTTTGAAAGAAAAACCTTATAGAGATTTGATGATGAACTTTGTTCGTTTTTATTTTTATTTTTTTTTTTCAGAGAGAGTCTAACTCTTTGGTTCTTCAATCATGATCTGCCAAAGCTTGCATATAGTTTGGAAATGGAATCCCTGAGTGCAGAGACTATGCCCCGTGCAGAAGCATTTGATGTTTTCACTGGTGTGGTGTACAGCTCCCTAGGTGGTAGAATGTGAGTAAGATCAATGACAAGGCCTGGCCATGGTCTGGGCAGACAAAAGTCTCAGGAAAATGTGCCTATGTTTTCCTAATAAGGAATTCCCAAAAAGTGAAGCTGAAAGTTGTCTGTTGTGGAAGAGTAACAAATAAGCTTTAGAGAAAATCAGACAAATGCAAAAATTATCATAAAGCAAATATGACTTTTGCCTAGAGGGAGATGCTACCAGAGCATGGTGGTTGTATCATAGCTGATGGACTGAGGTATAGGTGTCAGAAGTTTCCCGCAGCCATTATGCTGGGCCGTGGCTTGATTCCTAGCCACCCACCTGGTTCTTCACTAAACTTGGAGCCAATAAACGGATTGTATGTGTGTGATTTATGGCATATTGCTTAATTCCAGCTATTATAATATCCTAGTCTATAAAATAAGAATTGTAATACATACCTACCTCTCAAGGATGCTGTGAGCAGCAAGTTGATATGATTATGAAAGTATTTTGTAAAGTGTGTAGTGTTAAACAAATGTTGGTTGTTACTTATTTGTGTTAACAGAGTACATTCTAAAAAAATATAGAATTAAAACAAGTTTATTTTAGTGCAAAAAATCTGAAATCCATGCATGATTTTTTTTCCTGATAGCCATTTTTTATGAACATCTTGAAGACTTTTATCATTTTGACTTAAAGCATGAAGACTGATTCTAGATTGTGAGTTTCTTGGATGATAGTGGAGATATAAAAACAAAACTACTAAAAAGAATCAGTGTTCCAAGCTTCTATAATTGTTGACTGGACAAAATATATCTCTAGGAGGATATTCTATATACTTTGATTGTATATGACTCATTTTGGAGGATTTTAGTTAAAATGAAATTCTAATTTAGTAGATGTGGGAGGGCACTGAGACACTGCCTTGCTGGAAGTTGCCAGGTCGTGGTCACTGCTGGTACACAGATTCCACACTGAGTTGCAATAGATGAAAGAGAAGAAGGTAAAGGGGAGAGACAACAGGGCTGGAATGTGATGAAGAAGGGGATTTCCTGACCATTATCCCCGACCCTAGGACAACAGTAACTTGTGAAGACATCTTCCCACCATTAATATATCTGGGCAGAGTGTGTTGTTCTTAACTGAGCATCTTTCCTGGGTATTAAATATAGTGCAAGAGACATTTGGGAGAAAATTGTGAGCTACCTTGAAGCAAAGTAGCCCTGCCTCCATGTAGGAAGCTAGGGAAATGGAGTTTGTAAAAGAAGCAGTCTGTATTCTGCCAACTGGGAAGTGATCCAGCAATGATAAAATCATTAGCTTCTGTGACCTTAGCTGTATTTAAAGTTTATTCCCTTGGGACCCTTAGTATACCATGTCTTGATTGGACATTGTGAACTAACATCCTTGTCATTCACATTTAGAACCAAATGACTTCCTTCTGGCATTTTCACAGAGATTTGGTAGTTTGCCATGATATTATGCATTGTTCAGAATAATTTTCCATGTAACTGAGGTCAATTTTCCTAATTTATAGCTATTTGTACAAGCTGACTCTCAGTGGGAGTGGAGAAGTCAGCAGAAAATAACTTTATAATAAACTATTCCAAACATAGAGCAGGTGGTGAAATTCTTGAAATGCTGTTGTAACTCTATATAGGTACACAGGCTCATGACACATAATACCTCTTGCTATTATGTGCACAACTGTTAATGCATTTGTGTGTGTGTGTGTGTGTGTATGTCTGCATAGGAGAGAGACAGAGAGGTGTTAGCCAAGACAAATAACCACCCCTGAAAATGTGTTGTGATTTGTAACAAAGTTAAGCCAGTACAAAGTTTATGGAGGCACTGTTCTCTAAGATTTGCTGCTTACCAAGTCACTCCACTTGTATTACCAGAGTCTTGATTTAAATGATCCATAGGGATATAGATTTAGATATAGTGAAATACCTAATTACTACATTGACTGATGGAAATCTTTAGCTCAATATTTTCAGCTAAAGTAGGAAAATAAAAAAAGAAATCACTTTTTTTGAGGGAATCCACAACTTCATAAAATAAACTCTATCTAGGTCTGTCTTTTGTTTATTATAGAGTTTTAAAATCATTACTATAGAGAATATAAGACAAAGGAAATAATCATTTGGTTCAATCAGTGTTACCCACATCCTTTCGAAGGAATTCCTGAAGCACTCAGCTTAGTGTGACTGACAGGCAGCTCAATGTCCATTGGTAGTTGTTGCTGGCATGCAAATCTGTGTCACCTTCTGTGTCAGTCTTCACTGCCTGCAATGATCCCTTCCATGTTAAGGACTTTTTAAAAATTGTCACAAATTCTTAGTTTGTTTTTTAAAAATTTTATTTATTTATATTTAAAATTTTTATTTAAGGTATGCAAATTCCATGTATTTCATATATTCAGTTTTAGGAGCATAGTGATGCTTCCCACCCCACCCTCTCTCCTGGCCATGCTCCCGCCTTCTTCCTCCTCTCTGTCCCATTCCTGCTCTTAATTTTTACAAAGATCTATTTTCAGCTTACTTTGTACTCATAAGATTAACCTTACACTAAGTAAAGAGTTCAACAATAACAACAACAACAAATAATAATAATAATAATAATAATGTTCCTCAACAGTAGAGACAAGGGCTGTAAACAATCATCGAATCCCGAAATCAAAAGGCTAGTGCTAAGCCTTCACAGAGTACATTTCTCTGGCTTCAGCTACATCTGTTCTTAACTGTGCAGAACTCCCAAGGGTGTCCTATGCTCCAAAACACTCTGTGGAATGTCTGTCCACAACAGTTTACCAGCTGGGAATGGCCACTCCCTTGCACTGGTGTATCTGACCCCAGGCGCCAGTGACTTTGACACACTCTGCATGTGGTAGAAGGAGCCACTTGCAAATTGACTACAAAGTTTAAAGGCCTCTTTTATTCCACTGTAATATAAGCGTTTCTGGATAAATCTCTCCCTGGACCCACGTATAAAGTGTTGCTTTCAAGAAGAGCCAGTTCATTTTGACCAACTGTTTCTTCTAAAGGTCATTTGGTAAATGGTTGGTATTGGTGAATATTTTTGTGTTATTTGTGTCACATAAGCATATTAGACAGCAAAAAACTTTTGTTTCTAAAAATAAATGTATAAAAGTATCTTTCTGATATGTAATTAATATTTATTTGGGGAAAATTTTTAAAATCAAAAATTATTTTTCAGTGATGTTCCAAAACCCTGTCATCTAGAGACAATTGTAGTTAGCATTCTTTTTTGTGGCCACTCTCTTAAGATAATTGCTTTTTGCATTTCTTGTGCAAGTTATTCAGTCTTTGCTGTGTAATCATCTTTTCCCTCTTCCATATAATGGAAGTAAAAATAGTAGCTATCATCTAGGATTGTTTAGAGATTTAAGTAAATTAATACATAAAAATGTGTAACAGTGACTGATAATACTTAGTTAATCAGAATTTATTAATATTAGAATCCCTGCATGTACCTGTTGACAACTACTGGGCATATTATTTCCAAAAACGGAATAAAACTACATGCTACTTTGTAGCTTTTCTTTGTAGCTTTATAGCTTTGAGCTATAAATTAAAGTCATCTTTCTGTGTTAGTAAATATAGGCTTATATCATGATTTTAACTTGCTGTATAATATCCTATTAATGCACGTTTCTCTAAGCTCCTAAAAGTGGATTAGCTGGTTAAACAGTTCAACATCTTTAAAAGTGTCTTTAATAGCTCAGTTTAGGAACGAACTAAAAAATAAGATTCAGTAATCATGTTTGATGGCAGTTCAGAAGAACTGGCATTTGGCTGTATGTGTAAGCAGGTAGGGGCATCAGCTTTGAGGACCTGACCTGATTGAAGCTCAAGATCCACCACTTACTGCTGTGTGACCTTGATCAAGTTCATCACTCTTCACTGAATGCCCTATCTATTAAATAGGAAGTTTTCTAAAGGACTTACTTGATAGGTTATCATGATAATTAAATAAAATTATGGAAACAATGTGCCAGGAGTGGTGCCTAGCTCATAGAAAAAGCTCAATAAATGTCATTCTAGGGTTTTCTTACATAGGCAAAGTTAAATAGAAAACAATTGTCTACTGAAATTGATCTTAAGTAACTTAGGAAAAGTGACAAAAATCTTCACACTTTTGTCCTATGAACTATTTGGAATCACCTCAGTCCACTTGAAATTGTATTTTTTTCCCTCTCCTTCGGACCATACATGCTGATAGAGAGCTCACTGGAGGAAGTGCTGTGACTGACTGGCAGTGGAAGACCACATTCTCTGAGCTCAGTAGGCTCAAGAGCGGCTGTCTCCATTGCTGTGGAATTTGTCAAGCTGTTTGCACTCAAATTGCTGTAAATGCTAAGGAACTAACAGAAACCTTTCCTTTGCTTCATCCATGTTTGATATTAACACACACAAGAAAATAGTATTTTAAAAACACTGAAAAGTACTCACTGAGGCAACTTATTTCATATAGAAATTGATTTCTTTCATTTCCAAAACTTTTCCTATCATGGTTCCAAAGAAGGTATTTATGATAAGGTACAGATGTAGGTAGGTGTTCATTAAGTTCTTTTTAAAATTTTAAAATACAACTTGATATTTTATTCAGATTTTTTTACACTCTCAGTTAATGTCATTCATTAACTTAGAAAAGAAAAAGCAGAATTGGAGCTTTGTACTTAGGTGGCTTGGTATGAAATTGTGTAATAACAAGATCCATTCTGAGTTTTCTAAGTGTTTCTGTTTACCAATAGATAAACAGATAAACAGATATCTTTTTTTTTTTTTTTTACAGGCAGAGTTAGACAGTGAGAGAGAGAGACAGAGAGAAAGGTCTTCCTTCCATTGGTTCACCCCCCAAATGGCTGCTATGGCTGGCGCGCTGCGCCGATTCAAAGCCAGGAGCCAGGTGCTTCCTTCTGGTCTCCCATGTGGGTGCAGGGCCCAAGGAATTGGGCCATCCTCCACTGCCTTCCCAGGCCACAAGCAGAGAGCTGGACTGGAAGAGGAGCAACCAGAACAGAACTGGCACCCCAACCGGGACTAGAACCCGGAGTGCTGGCGTCGCAGGCGGAGGATTAGCATAGTGAGCTGCGGCACAGGCCCCAGCAGATATCTTACTTTAACTTAGGAAGATTTTCCTTAAGTATTTCTACAGCTCTGATCTTGCCATACCTGGTCATGATTGGCAATTGGATGACCAGAGCAGTAGGCAAGAGTTAATGGTGAGTCCCTGGGGCAGTGAGTTGGCAACCGCAGGGCAGGTCATTTGCATGGCACATTAGGCACAGCCTAGCCAGTCGTTGCCGGGGTTTATGTGGCTGATGTGGTGCTGTGGATGCAGAGGCAGTAGAGCTATCCATGTTGCTGCCTCTTTGGAGTCTTCTTTCACCCTTCAAGTAGAATTCTTAATGAAGGAGGGCAGAGGGAAGGATAGACCCAGGACCACTTCACGTCTGTCCCTGATCATACCGTGTGCCTTCCTTAAGCCTCGCCTCAAAGAACGACATGAACCACATTATAATTTCTCTTTTGTTCTCAACCTCCTGCAGCATGGTTCCTGTTTCCCACTTCTATTCCTGTCCCCAGTTTGAAGGCAGGCCTTTTCTCCATCTTTCTTTCTTAGCAGTATTTGTCGAAGAATGACTCTGCCCATTGAATCAAGGCTGTGTGTTTCCAAGCAGGGCACTTGTTTAAGGTGGTGCCCAATATGTTGTTAATAACTACTGTGTAGAAATAACATGCTCTTGCTCCATTCATTGGGAAAGAGAAAGTGGGGTGGGGAGCACTACTTGGTATTCCTTTGGCTTTGAGTCATACTTTTACAAGAATAGTGGTTGCTTTAATTTAATATTTGATGGTATTGTTTTCTTCCTGCATTCTCCAAGGAGGAGAGTGTCCTGTGAGGTTAGATTTATGTTCCTTTCTGTTCACTTGCTTCTTGGTCAGCTTTTCTTCACTATAGCCAAAATACCTGAGAGAAGCTACCTACAAAGGGGAAAGGCTTATTTCAGCTCATGGTTTTAGAGGTTCACAGCCCAAGATTGGCCACTCCCATCGTTCTGGGGTCTGATGAGGGTGGAGGCTGGCAGTGGCAGAGTGTGTGTGGAGGGAGGATCACACAGCAAGCCAGGAACCCAAGAGACAGGGAGCAAGCTTGTCATCTACCCTCTGTGTGGGCTCTTCTTACAATGCCATCAAGATTCCATCAGAGGCTCCACCCTAACCACCTAATCCAATGCACTCGCTGTCTGAGGCCCCACCTTCAGACACTGCAATTGCAATAAGCTTCATTGTTAATCTATTAACGTAAAACTCTGGAAATCAAGTCTTAAACATCAGGTCCTTTAGGGGACAATAACCAAACCATAACAAGTTGGGAGTTATTTCAATGTCTACTTGGGAGTTATTTCAAACACCTTCTTTCTGTTTCTCACCAACTGATGACCAGATTGTTTTGACAGAAAGCAGGCAGAGTTGCTTTGATGGAGTCATATATTGACTGTAGAATGGTCTAACAATGATCTCAGATGTTCGCCAGCTGAATCAGCAGCGTGGATGTAAATCCATGGGAAGGCTGTGCAGATCTCTTTTGAACCCCACGGGGATTCTGGATTCCATGAGCAATGAAGGCAGTTCACAAAAACGCGGAGAACTGAGAGGAGTTTTCTTCTGTGATTTTCTGACCATTCCCTGTGTCCTCCCCACCCAAATGCTTTTGCCCTCACATTAATATTTAAAATCTGAAAGCAACATGAATTATATGCAAGATAATTACAGAGTATGTGGTAGGAAACGGTCTCAGAAGTGACCCAGTCTGTGCTTCTTACCAGAACAGAAAGCAAGCTTAATCATATCACTAATTCATGGACTCAATCTCTTGTCTTCCATGATTTTTTTTTTTTTGACAGGCAGAGTGGACAGTGAGAGAGAGAGACAGAGAGAAAGGTCTTCCTTTGCCGTTGGTTCATCCTCCAATGGCCGCGGCGGCTGGCGCGCTGCGGCCGGCGCACCGCGCTGATCCGATGGCAGGAGCCAGGAGCCAGGTGCTTCTCCTGGTCTCCCATGGGGTGCAGGGCCCAAGCACCTGGGCCATCCTCCACTGCACTCCCTGGCCACAGCAGAGGGCTGGCCTGGAAGAGGGGCAACCGGGACAGAATCCGGCGCCCCGACTGGGACTAGAACCCGGTGTGCCGGCGCCGCTAGGCGGAGGATTAGCCGAGTAAGCCGCGGCGCCGGCCGTCTTCCATGATTTTTAAATATGAAAATCCTCTCTGGGCTTTCCTGTGGAATCATTTCAGGTGTAATCTCACAGTTATGCATGCAGTTTATCAGGAAAATGATGAAGCATACAGATTTCTTGTTTATTAGTTTCCTGTATGCCTCTAACCATTGCAAAGGGAAAGAAAGGAAAGCTACATGTGACAGCACATTGTAATGGGATTTGATTGTTCTATGTGATCTGTGAAATTCCAAGGAAAAGAAATACTTTGTCCATCAAACTTGGTGTAGATGGAACCATCTAGGTGCAGGATACAGTGGTTGGAAATGAAGAGGCGCTCATTTGTGCTTAATTTTTTAAAAAGATTTATTTATTTGAAAGTCAGAGTCACACAGAGAGAGGAGACGCAGGGAGACAGAGAGAGAGAGAAAGAGAGAGAGAGAGAGGTCTTCCATCCGATGGTTCACTCCCCAAGTTGGCCGCAATGGCCGGAGCTGCGCTGATCCAAAGCCAGGAGCCAGGAGCTTCTTCTGGATCTCCCACGCAGGTGCAGGGCCCAAGGATCTGGGCCATCTTCTACTGCTTTCTCAGGCCATAGCAGAGAGCTGGATCAGAAGTGGAACAGTTGGAACAGGAAGTGGCACCCATATGGGATGCCAGTGCTGCAGGTGGCGGCTTTAGCCAATACACCACAGCACCAGCCCCATTCATACTTAATTTATCCAGCAAATATTGTAAAAGCCCTTTCTTTAAATCAAACACATAGGCTGTAAATTTAAAAATTTTTAAAAATTTTAAATTTATTCAATGTAGCTTTCAGCCTGGAATTAGAGATACAATTCAACCATTAAGTTGCAGGGGTAGCACAGTGGAAAGCGTTAGTGAATACGCCCCCTCAAGGCATGTCAGAGAAATCAATGTGAAAGCCTTATCTTTTGGAGGATGATGAGGAATCTATTGGCTGGAGACCAGGATGGAGTGTGGAAGGGAAAAATGTAGAATTTATACCCCTGTGTCCATGGAACTTCTGTAATGTGGGAAAGTACGCAGCTATTAAGGTTGAGAAGCTCACAACCATAAGCTTATTTCTGTAGTAAGTGGCTAGTGATATTAGACATAACAATATAAAATTTAGACTGATTAGGATTTAGTGTCATTGAAGTCAGCTCAGAGCCTCTGTCCATCCCTTTTTAAGATGGAGCAATCGAGGCTGTGCACTGGTGAATGACTCACACTAGGGTGGCCAGCTGGGGGTGAGAGGACCAGTGGCCCAGCCCCTGACTCCAGGTGCTGAACAGTGCTCTATTTAACAGTATCTTGTCACTCTGTCCCCCATTAGTCGTGGAATGAATCAAGACTGCATAATGTATTTGACTTCATTTAATCTATTTTTCAGATCTGGGCATTCAGAAAAGGCCCTGTATACTTCTACAGCCATTATTTGGAGCACTCTTATACCAAAACAAGCAAAACAAACAGGAGGCCCCAAAACAAAAACAAACAAAACAAAACAAAACAAAATCTAGATGTTAAATATAAGGATTCATACTTACTTGTGTCTAGAAACATAGCCATAATAATAGCAACAATATTTTATGTGTGAAAAATACTTTTCACTTTACAAAGTGCTGTCACATGCAATGTATCTTTTTTATTTCTTGCTATACAACATTGTGTGGGACAGCTGTTAAGCGAATTGGAAATTCCAAGTTAGACTTTGTGACTTAATGTCATGCAAGTAATAAGTGACAAAGCCAGGACTCAAATCTGTGTTTTCTCACTGTACCTGGGGAATTGTTGCTGGAATACTCCTGTTGCCTCTCCAAGGTATGAACTGTACATTAGATGTCCTGCACCTTCCTGTCTCCAGCTAGTGTTTAATGAACTCTTTCCTGGGAGATTTCATTGACATAAAGCAGTCTCAGTAGCTGTGGTCCTACCTTCAACTGTGCACAATCTTGCTGAGGGAAACAGGGCTGAAACGAGTGAAATGGGACATACATGAGAGAGCTTTAAATAAAAATCTACATTGTTCCAGCTTTGAGGACAATAAAGTATCCTTTAGATTCCAAGTCACATTAGGAAATAAAAATCTAGTGATGATTTACTTTGGAAACTCTGAAACTGAAATTCATCACCAATATACACTATATTATTTAATTTATCTAATGCAATTTCCATGTACCAATGATGCATTAATTATCTAAAAAAGTATAGTTATAGAAGATGAAGAATAACATATAATTATATTATGCCAAATGCCACTTTGTGTAAAAAACTCACTTCCATTTTAAATTCCAACAAGATAATGGTATTATTTGGTTTTCTTAATGGATATGAAACAGCCTTGTGACATAGCTAGTTTTCAATATGCTTTTACAATGCAGACATTAAATCTTTGGTACTACTAGGATAGTCATTCTAGTCTCCCAAACCAATGAAAATTGCTGCATTTTTTAAGGAAAATACAGAGATCTCCCATCCTCTGGTTCACTTTCCAAATGCCTGCAAAAGCTAGGACCAAGCAGGTGAAAGCCAAGAGCATGGAATTGATTCTGAGTCTCCCATGCAGGTAACACAGCCCCAACTACTTGAACTATCACCAGCTGCCTCTGAGAGTGGGGATTGGCAGGAAACTGGAATTGGGAGCGGAACTGAGACCCAAACCCAGGTACTCTGATACGGCATTCAGGCCTCCCAAAGGTTGTCTTCCTACATGGATTTTTATTTTTAAATAAGAAGTAATACATGGAAATGCTATTTCAAGAACTAGTTCCATACTACATTTTTCTTTTTATTGTAATTTGACCTTACTTTTGAAGTTCTGCTGAGAAATGAATTATTATTTGCAAGTGTTTAGCATTATTTTATAGCTTTGCTTTCCCTGTTGGTGCACATTTGCTGTTTTAAAGCCTTCACTTTCCCATATGCTTTGTTATGAATAATAGCAATCGTGTTGCCTCCAGTGGAAATAACAAAGAGCTAAGCAGTTGGCTCCCCAACAAAGAACTTGATAATACTGAATTGCTTTTAAGGTAGTGCTTTTATTACTGCCTACTCCTACTTAATTTCACATTGGAAACCCTTGCTACTCCTGACTTTGGTGACCTTTCACTACACTGAATTGATAGCAGCCTGATAGTAGACTATATTAAATTTCTCACTTTGGAAGACTTTGGCATAATGGTAGTTGAACTGGCCAGATTTTAAAATCACCTGAGGAATTAAACAAACAAACAAACAACAACAACAACAACAAACCAGTGTTAAAAATGTAATGGGGGAGCCATCAGGCTGAGATAGCTCCGGTGTTCTGGGTTCCTCCAAAGCAAACTAAAATATAACTCAATGTAAGCAGTAAAATTTGAACTTAACCCATGCAGAAATAACCAACTAATGTTAACTAGTGAATTCA
Source organism: Oryctolagus cuniculus (assembly GCF_051225735.1). Taxonomy (NCBI): domain Eukaryota; kingdom Metazoa; phylum Chordata; class Mammalia; order Lagomorpha; family Leporidae; genus Oryctolagus; species Oryctolagus cuniculus. The sequence goes on from NC_142872.1 coordinate 107,513,949, forward strand.
CAAAACCACCAACTGACTTTTTTTTTTTTTTAATTTATTTGACAGATAGAGTTAGACAGTGAGAGGGAGAGACAGAGAGAAAGGTCTTCTTCCGTTGGTTTACCCCCCAAAATGGCTGCTACGGCCGGAGCTGCACCAATCTGAAGCCAGGAGCCAGGTGCTTCATCCCAGTCTCCCATGCAGGTGCAGGGCCCAAGCACCTGGGATATCCTCCACTGCCCTCTTGGGTCACAGCAGAGAGCTGGACTGGAAGAGGAGCAACCGGGACTAGAACATGGCGCCCATATGGGATGCCGGTGCCACAGGTGGAGGATTAACCAAGTGAGCAATGGTGTCGACCCTGCAACTGACTTCTAACTAGAGACTTTCCAGACAGAAACTTCCAATTAACCTCTGACTAAAGATTTAATCAGAAACTGCCAAATAACATCTAAGTAGGGACTTATATAAACAGTGTTCCTAATAAATTGAGTCACTTGGTGTACAAATCTCTTAAAACATCAACACCTCTAAGACCTTCTCTTTATTTTGAAGTGTAAAAGAATGATCCATTTGAACATTACATACATTATCAGATAAGTAATAATGACAGAAGCTACTTCTACAATACTTAACCCTGTGCCAAGAACTGCTCTAATCACTTTACATATTAACATATTCCTTATAACTCAGTGAGATATGTTCTGTTATTATCCCTATTTTAATGGACAAAAGAGTTGTGGTCAAGAAAGGTTAAGTGACTTGCCAAATGACACACAGTCAGTAACTAAAATTTGAACTGGGCAGTCTATGCTCTGAACCACCTTATTATTTAAAAAAGAACTAGACAAGCAAAAGTATGTTTTGAGATGATTTTTTTAATATTCCAAAATGCCCAGGCTATAGTCTGAACGTGTTTGCACCTCTGAAACTCATGTGTTGAATTCCTAGCCCTCAAGGTGATGGCATGAGGGGTGGCGAGGTCATCAGTAGTAAGCCCCTCAAGAATGGTTGGGACACATGCTGAATGGGAGTAGTAGAACCCTTATAAAAAGGGCCCAGAGAAGCTTGTGTATCCCTTCCCACCATGCGGACCAGGAAAGAGACCCTCATCAGACACCAATTCTGTCAGCACCTTCGTCTTGCACTTCCGGGCCTATAGGAAGGATGAGAAATTGATTTCTGTTGTTTATAAGTCCACCCATTTTATGGTGTTATAGCAGCCGGAATGGACTAAGACACCAAGTTTTTGGTGTGGTTTGTTTCTTTTTAAACCCTCTCTTTTAGTAGATTGAAAATCTTTTGAAATCTAGCAGCAGGTGCCATCTGCTGAAATGATTAGACTATTTTGCTCATATCAGCATAATCCCACTTTTCCTGTTATGAAAGTAAAAAGTATGCATGATCCTTTATATAATAGAGCAATTCTGTTTATTGAAGAATACAATTTATGGCAGTAATATTACCACCAACCTGTAAAAATAGCAACGCTTTTTAAATTCTCCTATTTTAATGGATTTATCTGGAAGGAGACAAAAAAAAACAAAACAAAACAATGCAAAAAAACCACGTTAGTGATGCTGCCCAGGCTCTTATTGAAAGAAAATCAAGAAGCAGAAAAAGGCTTGCCAAGCGCTGTGCTTTTTTTTCCCCAAGGAATATGACTTTATTTTCTAAAATTCAACTTCACAACTCTCATAAGCTCCACTTCCCACAAGCTCTTAATCACAGTCAATTTAGAATTCTCTCCGTTGCTCTTAAAGCTGAATCAAAATCCTGAGAGCTTATGCAAAACCAGGTTGAGGGGTCCATTAGTTTCAGGTCATCTCTCTGAGGAGGTCATTGTCCCAATTAATCCCAAATCGTGAATTCACACTATGTGTGTAGCTATATCTTGTTCCAGCGTACCTGGTCCAATAGTCTGCATGCTATTTCTAGGCCATGCTCTGGACACACAATAACTCAAGAGTTTTTGCCTGAACTAGATACTTGGTGATTATTGATTCACTTCTTTCCACCTGGTCTATTTGGAACATGAGAAACTCAGCAACTGAAGAAGAACCCATGTGGACTGCATGCAAGGGAGGCAACAAGTCTCTGGCAGATTGGGCAAACTCTCATTCAATTTGTGTGCTCCCAGATGCAGCATCATTATCTCTCAGGTGGTTGGTCCCCCATAAGGAAGCTGAGTTCATGTTGTGGTTCTACAAGAGGTATGTGTCCATTGCAGGCTTTACTAAGTGGGTTTTGGATGTTTGCAGCCTAAGACCCAGTGGAAACCATTGGTTCAGGTTCTGGTGAAGAATTTCTTGCTAGCAGAGACCTGAGGTGGCACAGAGCATCACATGGCAAGAAGAAACAGGATTTATATTTTTTAAATCTTGTCTGAAAATAAATTCCAAATTACAAAAAAATTGAAAGAATAAAGCTAATTCAATTGGGACCAGCACTGTGGCCATAACAGTTTAAGATGCCACCTGCAACACTGGCATCCCATATGGGCCCTGGTTCAAGTCTGGTTGCCTCACTTCCAATCCAGCTCCTTGCAAATGCACCTGGGAAAGCAGCAGAAGATGAACGAAGTCCCTGAGCCCCTGCACCCATATGAGAGACTAGAATGAAATTCCTGGCTCCTGGCTAATGGCTTCAGCATGCCCAGCCCCAGCCATTGTGGCCATTTGGGGCATGAACCAGCAGATGAAGATCTTCTCTCTCTCTTTATCTCTCCCTGTTTATTTCTGTAACTCTCCTTTCCAAATAATAAATAAAATAAATATTTTTAAAAAGAAAAATACCTTTTATTCAGATTCCTATTAAATTTAACCCCATTTATTTATCAGCTCTTCTCTTTCTATATTCATGTATTTTTTCTGAAAGTTTTGAGAATAAGTTGCATATATTGTTTCCCATCACCCCAAAATACTTCAGTGTGTATTTCCCAAGAATAAGGTTACTCTTTTATTTGATCTCAATGTACTTTTAATCTGATTTGCTGTTTGAATAATACTGTCTTTTGGAGCATTTATTTTATCTGTTGTACAAGATCCAGTCAAGGATCATTCACCGCATTGAATTGTCATTTATTTTTAGTATCATTTAATCTGGAACATTTCCACAGTGTTTCTTTGTCTTCTATGACATTTTCAAAAAATTTAGGCAATACTTCCTCCTTTTAAAAAAAGTAGGACATTCCTCACTTAGAATTTGTCTGATGTTTCCTGATGATTAAATTCAGGTATGGATTCCAGGCCAAACTCCTACATAAGTGCTATTGCTTCCTTCGCAGGCTATCACATTTGAAGGCACATGTTGCTCATCCGCCCTTTGTTGGTGAGGTTAAATTTGATAATCAAGTCAAAGATTGTGCAATTTTCCACTGAACAGCTCCTATTTTGCCCTTGTAACTAATAAACAATTTGTGAAGAGATGCATTCAGGCAAAATTAATGCCCTGCTCCTAATTCAAATGTCCCCGCGCGAGTTTTAGCACCCATTGACATTGCTTGACTGAGCCAATATTTGCTATAATGGTTGGAAAATTATGTTTTTATGGTTCCAGAACTCATTCTGCATTTACCAGTTGGTACATTGAATTCTGTGATAAAGAAGACATATCTTCATATTTCTATCTATTATCTGTATGAATTCATGGGTTTCTATTTTTTCCTGGTCATTTATAACTTATTATTTTTCTCACTAATTATGCACTCAAACTGTCCCAGATTTGTCAGTGGAAACCCCTTCATATTTTGATGGCATACCTGAATTTTTTTATCATTTCTTTATTTTCCAGTGAAATGTTTCAGGCTTTTCTTAAACCTGCCCTGCTCATGCTTTGGACTCAGCAATTTTTCCAAGACTCTCATTCTTTTTAATGGGAAATGATATTAGACACCAACATCTGAGTGCCAGATATTATCATTCCTTCTGCGGTGTCTTTGCTTCTAAGTTCTTTTGGCACATAAAGGTAGAAAATGTATATTTATACACATATATGTATACATACACATAATGCATGAACACCTTACACACATGCATATATATATATATGCAAACTGTGCTTGAGATTATACATATGTATGAACACATTTGCATAGCTTACAAAGCATGAATTTGTATTGATTCTATTCCATCCCTACATGTTTCTTTCTTGCTTGTCCTTAATCTATATTTGTAAGTCCCTTCTTTTATATAAACACCCTGGTTCCCATCGACATCAACATAGTTTCTCAGTTATATAATACATCTGAAGTAGTTCCATTATCACTTGAACATAGTGGCCTCCCATTCCTGCCTGTGAAAAATTATTGGACCCAGTAAATCGATGACTAGCTATGTGCCCAAAAGAAAAAAAACTCATGCATCTACAAAAAGTCTTAGACAAGAATGTTGGTAGCAATTTTATTCATAGTAGCCAAAACTAAAAACAACTCAATTGTTTTAACAGAAGAATGTATACATATTTTGTGATATATCCTTACAATGGAATGCTACTTTACAATAAAATGGAATGTACTACCACTATATGGCACAATGTGGATGAAACTCAAAAACATTTTATTGAATTTAAAAAGGAAAACAGAAGAAAGAAAAACAATGTATAGTCCCATTTATATATGAACAGACAAACTAATCTGAAGTGAGAGGAACTAAATCACTACTATACTTGGGTTTAGTGAGAGTGGCCCTGGGCAGGACATTGGGCAAGGGCATAAGAAAACTTTCTAGGATTAAGGAAATGTCTTGTATGTTGATTGGCTGTGAGTTACATGGTGCATGCATTCATCACAAGCAATTCAACTCTACCCTTAATATCTACATTTCACCTTCTATACATTATCCCTCAATTTAAAGAATCAGTTGGGGTAGAGGCTGCCCCTTTCAGCTGAGACTAGAAATCCTCTATTTATTTATTTTTATTCATTTGAAAGGAAAAGCAATAGAGAGAGAGGGAGGGTGGGAGAGGGAAAGAGAGAGACAGGAAAAAGAAATGAAGGAAGGAAGAAAAGAAGGAAGGGAGGGAGGAGGGTGAGAGAGACAGTAAGGGGAAAAGAGGGAGAGAGAGAGAGAGAGAGAGAGAGAGAGAGAGAGAGAGAGAGAAAGCCACCCACTGATTCACTCTCCAAATGCCTGCCACAGCTGGGGCTGAGGCAGGCTAAAACCATGAGTCCAGAACTCAATCTGGGACTCCCGTGTGCTTTCCAGGGACCAAGTATTGAGCCAACACCTGCTGCCTCCCAGGATATGCATTAGTAGAAAGCAAGCACAGGAAGCAGAGTGGGAACTCAAACTCAGTTATGCTGATATGGAATGCAGGCATACCCAGAGGTTCTTAACCATGTTCCCACAATGCCTTCAGCAGAACTCCTCAACTTAAGGCAGATTGCCTCACTTCTGATCCTCCTTCCTCTTAACTTTCCTGGTCCCTGAATCTATTTGAGTTTGTTATTCCAAACAATATTTTTATTTCCTTTTAACAGTCTACAATTACTTTTTTATTATCATTTATAATATACAGCATAGGTTATAATTTGGCAGTTAATTAAATGACATCATCAATTATTTAAGTTGCTTTAATACAGTAATGACGTGCATATACATGGAGAATGTTTAAATAATACTGAACTTTGGGTTAATCCTCATTTTTGGCCTTTGCCTATCTGAGCCTTTGAAACAAAAGCAAAACCAAACAAATGAGCACAATGCAGTATACTCAGGTCTTGTCAATTGACTACCAACATTAAATGATGAAATATCACTTCAGCAAGGAAACAAATTACTCAGACCTTCTCATAGATTCTGGTGCAGACCACGCCCTTCATCTTACATTCCTTAAAAAGGAGGAAAGAGATTAATTGACTACCAAAAATTCAAATCAGAGAACAATAAATTTATAATAAAATGGAATACATTTATAAGATTAAATTTGGAGGTAATAAAATATCAGTAGATAACCCAGAATTATGACCGCTGAAATAAAATCAGTTTTGAAGTTAATCTATGCTTTTTAAGAAGCAGGAATTTTTACTAAAGTGGGAAGTTTTATACATTGAAATCTACTAAAAGTATAGTTTTCAAAGCTATCTGCACATGTGCATCACCCTGGGCACATTCCAATGTACTAATGCCTTTTCCCTTGTCCCCCAAGTATTTGTGTTCAGGGGATCTGTTTGTGTCCCCATAGTGGAGTGTCCTCTCCATGTAGATCTATTGTGCAACAGGGACTTAGAATCACTGTACTAAAGAAAGAAGTATTCAAATCCTTGCACAATCTATTTATGTGCAAAGTGTGTGTTTATTCGTAAGCTCAGAGCCTTAATTTTTAAAAACCATTAGACAACCTTTGTCATGCTTCATATCAGTTGACAAGAGCTTTCCAAAAAGCTCAGCTTACATTATTGGCATGGTTTATTCTAAGTTACTGTGAATTCTTGAAGGCAAAAAATCCTTATTTCTGCAAATTTTCTACAATTGAGCCTTATGAGGCATATATTACTTTTAAAAATTAGACTTGCCGGGGCCAGCACTGTGGCGCAGTGGGTTAACGCCCTGACCTGCAGTGCTGGCATCCCACATGAGTGCCGGTTCAAGACCCGGCTGCTCCACTTCCAATCCAGCTCTCTGCTGTGGCCTGGGAAAGCAGTAGAAGATGGCCCAAGTCCTTGGTCCCCTGCACCGGTGTGGGAGACCTGGAAGAAGCTCCTGGCTCCTGGCTTCGGATCGGTGCAGCTTCGGCCATTGCGGCCAATTGGGGACTGAACCATCAGATGGAAGACCTCTCTCTCTCTCTCTGCCTCTCCTCTCTCTGTGTAACTCTGACTTTCAAATAAATAAATAAATAAATCTTAAAAAAATTAGACTTGCCTTTTCCTTTGTGAGTCAAAACTAATGAGATTTTTTTCATTCACTGTTTAACTTTATTATCATATTTATGTACTGTTATGTCTAAAATCTTGGGCCAGTATTTGAAAACGAGTCTTTTATGGTTTAAATGTGATTCATGCATTAACTCTGACTTTCTTGTTAGCGGTTTTACCCATTTGTATTCAAACAACAAAGCATATTTTGAAAACAATATAACCAGCTTGCTTATGTAGCATTATTTCTGTCTTTAGAAGTAGAAATATTCTTACCACAACCATTTTCCCATCCACCAACTTCCTCTTTATGGTTGTCTCTTTGCCATCCCATTTCTGTACCTGATTCAATGCGCCTCTTTCCAGGGTTATGATACTCTGCAAAGACAAGTTCATGTCATTGACTGCCCTGGACATCGGGTAACTAAAGTAGTTCATTCAGTATTTTTATCATAGAGGTCTCAGGAGGCACATTCATTTTCAGCAGAATGGAGCCTATGGTTTTAAACACCAGCAGGAATAAGCCTCTCTGAAGCAACTGATGGGACCAACTTGAAAGAGAAACATTAAGGATCACCTTGGTTTTCCTATTGTCAGCTGTGGTTTCTTCAAATTCCTGGCCTAGCTTGAAGGAGATCTCAGTATTTTTGAAGGTACTTTCAGTTCGTATAGTGATGATATCCCCTTTCTTGCTGATGATCACATTGGGTTTGGCCAAATTTCCCAGTTTTCTGGTGGCTAACCCCACACCTGAAAATGAAGTAGTATTAGATTGTGTTGCTCAAGATAATGTCCCCAAGGAGCCTGGAGGTCACAGGTGTGTAGCTGGCAGGTAGTGTCATCTACTACTAGTGCCTCCTCTCATGATGGTTCACTACCTGGTGGAATACATGTCCAGAACTCAAATATTTTAGGTTTTACCATTACAAAAGTAAGTGATGTCTTCAGATTTTACAGAGTACAAATATGCAGCTGAAATAATGAAAGCTGTCCACTTATACCATGTCCAATCTTACCATGTCCAATCATAAATATATCATTATCTGAATTAATATAGATACTATAGTTTGTACTACAAATATTATAAATATATTTTTAAATGAAACGGGAATAAACATGTTGTTCCATTATATTTTTTTCCTTGTTAATATATTGTGATAACAGAGCATAATTCCCCTCATTTCCTTGCCAGAATCTCAACTCTGAAATTTTGTGGCTCCTAAATTTAGCTATTAAGAAAAAACTATCCACCTACTTTCAAGATCTGTACCATTTCAAATGATTGCAAGTAAATAAAGTGATTTTTAAAGCTCTTCTGTGTTTGAAAAATAAAATAAAACTAGATCTTTAGGTTATATTACTGTCATCAAGACTGTTGATATTACTGCTATCATCAAGACTGTAGAAATACATGGAAGAGGAAAAATGTCAAATAAGAAATACATGAAAGAAAAACTTGTCTCCTAAGGCCCCTATGGGAAGTCCAAATGTTTTGATTTACTTTTCCCTCTTTAAAAAAAAATCCGTTTGGTATCTAAACTTATATCTATATTAAACAAGAAGTGAAGAGTTACATCTAATAAACTGTGAACTGTATACTTTTCTCTAATTCTGATTGCTTTTCTATTACATGATTTAGGACGTTTTTCAAACTGAATCATAGTCTCTGCGGTAGAGCTGAGTCTACATTCACCAGTCTGCAAGGTGCTCTTTCTCACTCTGTGATTTGAAAACAATGGAATGAGAGAGTCCCTGTTCAAGACTCTCATATTTTGCCTCTTCTTCATCTGCAAAGTAAAGTCCATAGGTCTAACCAATCACACATGGATTTATCTCATGACATTCGCATAGTTTCCAGGCAACAGTAGCATGATTTTGCTCATTTTAGCTAACACTAGAATGTTTTATACAAGCGTTCTTGACAGATAGGCAAACCTGCAGGCACTGTGACAAGCAGGGCAGCCTGTGGTTCCTGACATCACTCTCCATTATACATATGTTTCTCGGAAAATTTCCAAGAGAAATAGATGTTAAGAGCATCTATTGTGCTCATACTTATGTATCATTCTCTAGAAAGTCTAGAAAATAGAGTTTTAACTAATGACCAGATTTTCCATCCCCATTTGCTGTCCTAACTCCCGGGAAGTTCTCTGATGTTTGAGTAACTGAATTTCAATCCACTGCTACAATCCCAGTTGCTTTTCTCTTATTCACACCCCTAGTCTCTGAACATCCTAACTTAGGAAAATTTTTTGCTTTTCAAAATCCCTGTATCTACAACTGTGTAATAATGGACATCCTAGATGCAGAGAGAGTAAATTTTATTTTGGCTAAACATCAACATTTTAAAGTGGGATTTTCTAGTGCCTTCAATATACTCAACTCCTTCTTTGAGAGGCACTTGAATTGCTCTAAAACCAGGTTTCAGGAAGGCCAGAGGATGGGTTGACTAGCCTTCTATGGCTTCTTCTGGGCCTGCAACTAAAGCCCTATTAGTACAAAATTGTCTTTGAAATCAGTGGAGTTAGCATTTAAATTCTATTAAAAATTGCCACAAACAAAATATAATACATTATCCAAAAGATGGAGAAGAAGATTAACCCCAGAAAAGGATTATAGTTCAACCTATGCAAACTCCCCCGGAGGCCTGGAAAAGGTGTTAGAGGGAAGTGTCCCACAGCTTTCCTTAAAAAGGATCCTCTCAGCCAGAACAAGAAAGAGTGCTTCTTACCCAGAGCTTTCATGTAATCATCAAAATTTTCGCTGGAGACAAGCTTCCAGGTGCCTAGAAATTTGTTGCTCATCGTGATGGACAGAAGCAACTCCGCACAGTTCTAGGTGGGATCCAGGAGACTCCAGTGAGATGCTGAGGCCTCGGAAGATTCTTTTCAAAGATGTCCAGAGCATGTGACTCTCACAGAGACCCAATGGGGAAAGGCAGTGTCAGGACTGGGCAGTGAATGGCTTTTCAATCGCTAGCTGCCCATCCATCAGGATAAAAGAAAACCCACATAATGTTGCCTTTTGTCTCCAAAAAATGTTTATGAAAATGAATGAGAGGTCTATGTGAAACTTCACAAAAATATTTGGCCAATCTTAGATTTAGAAGAATGTTTAGGTATTTAATGCCTTGGAAGATTCTGTGGACTATATGATTGTGAGTGAATGTGTGTGTGTGTGTACATTGAAGCATCTTGGTCATTCTCAATCCTGAGTCTGCACAATTAAGAATTCTTACTGAAAGGGAAGAAAGAAGGGGAAGTGTCCATGAGTATTGTAATAACAGTCTCAAATATGTTGTGGGAGAGAAATGCAGGGAGCAGTGTGAGGAAGTATTCATAGGTAAAGGAGGCTTGGCATAGTTCACATATCCCAGGCAGGGAGAGTAGGCAGACAATGAGATCAGTCTGTTACAGTAGAGTACAGAAATGGTATTCATGTGATAGGACAAGAAGCAACACTATAGCAGCCTCTTTGACCACAGCAAAGATTTTCATCTAAAAAAATCTTTAACTCTGAACTAAGCAGGTTCTTAGTTACTATGGCAACTTTGAGTTTAAGCCATTTAAAAATAAATCCACAGGTCTCTAAAGAAAGGATTTTCTATTAAAAAATAATACTAATGGATATGGGAAGCTCACTACAGGTTAGTCATCAGACTAAGTGCTTAATACAGATTATCTCATGTAATCCTCTCAACAACTCTACAAGTTGTTACTGTTAACATACCAGTTTTACCAGAGAGGAAAACTAGCTGGGGAAGTTAGGTCACTTGCACCCAAAACTTGAATAAGGAGGAGCAGGACCGGAATCCAGCGCTGTCCCCCAATGCCTAGGCCCTAGACCACCATCTCACCCTGCTCTTTCTATATTACATTTGCACAGTGGCCCGGGTCAAAGGGGAGGCGATGCTGACATCATCATGGTTAAAAGTAGTACTCATTGTCTTCTTAAAAATCTTCAGAGATGAAAATCAAGAGATCTAGGCTATGGTGGCACACTAAAGCCCCTGAATTTGACCAAGGGAGCAAAGGCAAGTCCACTTTGAGCATAAGTGTCACTCTTTGAAATGTCTAATTGCTGCCATTCCTTTTCCTGGCAAGTTTTTCACATTCTGATTAATTCTGGTTGTGATACAGCTGATATCACCAGGTTTTATACACCCAAAATATTTCTGTCACCCACTGAAATCTTGATTCCATGTGAGTAGGGACAACATGTGATTTTGCTCATGTGCTATCCCAAGGTATAGCACCATGTGTGCACATAGTAGATAATGAACATTTGTTGACTGAAGAAGGAAAGAAAATTCAAAAATCTCTACTTTTATTGGGGGGTTATTCACAATCATAAAAATACGACAAATGCATCAAAAATGTGTGCTTATGGTCACTAATAGTATCTTGCTAATGTTCTCTCTTCCATCTCCCTCTCCTGCCTCCTCTTCCCTCCTGCTAGAGGAAGAAAATAGCAAAGGCTGTGGAGGCATCCGTAAGTATGGAAATGGGTTGTAGCACCTAGTCCTTCAGTAGTAAAAGCAGGGATTCCTTCGTGTTTAGGATGACATGATCTTGTTGTGACACCAGGAAAGTGCAAGTGAGCTGAGCCCAAGATGCAGAGTGCATGCAAGCCTCCGGGGCACCACCTGCCCCTCCCAGACAGCTCTGCAGGCCTGATATCCATATTCTCCCTTTCATGTTTCAGATAAGCATTTCTTCTCTAAGTTTAACAATGCATAGATTAAAATTGCCTTCTTAAGGCTAGTCATTCCTTGTAACTTTCTCTCTACCAATGGACCTTTGGTCTTCGGTTACTATGGTGACAGTTGCTTTTATGCTGCCCCAGAGGCAGTTAATAGCTTCTCTTTTGTTAAGACAGTAAGGAGCAAGAATAAGTAGCTTTGTGATTCCTCCAAACAATGCAATTAGCTTTGTTTTCTGCTAGAATCTGAGCCACACAGGTTCTTTTCCAAAGGCTAGTCTCAGATTTCACATCATTATTTCTAATTGAACACCTGAGAATTGATGTTATCGATTGTGGAGGGAATAAAAGACAGGATTTCTCATTTCCACTTTTCTTTTCTTGCCAGGATGGCATATACTGAGATTCCATAGTTTTCCCACTCTATTGGCATGTCCTCTTGTACTGAAAGCAATATTAACACTTACAAATACTTTCAAGTAGGTTGTACTTTAAGGCAGTAGCACAAAGTGTTTTTTAGGATTCAGGCAACTGCTCCCTCATCTCTGAGGGCAGAAAGGAATCCCTTTAAGATAATTTACTTGCAAAATGTGGTGAAAAACGTGTGTGTCTAGTAGATTTCATAAGAAACAAATATAAACTCAAAAATTCAAGTGATTTTCTAGTCAAGTGTTATCCTGGTAGCCTGATTTGCTTCCTTTTGTTGTTTCCTTGATTGGGTCTTATAATTTTTTTCCAACAATTCAGAGAAAATGTAATTTGCATGCAAATTTTTTAAAAATATTTTATTTATTTATTTGAGAGGTAGAGTTACAGGCAGAGAGACGGAGAGAAGGGTCTTCCATCTGCTGGTTCACTCCCGGGGTTGGCCATAATGGCTGGGGCTGGGCCAGGCCAGAGTCTGGAGCCAAGAGCTTCTTCCAGGTCTCCCATGTGGGTGCAGGGGTTCAAGCACTTGGGTCACCTCCTACTGCTTTCCAGGCCATAGCAGAGAGCTGGATTGGAAGTGGAGCAGCTGGGACACAAACCGGTGCCCATATGGGATGCCAGCTCCTCAGACACAGGCTTAGCCTACTGTATCTTAGTGCCAGCCCTTACACGTGAATTTTTGTATGGAGATTTCAGACTGAGTAAACTTAGATCAGAGAAATCAACTAGATTCACTTTTAAGTTATATTTTCTTTTATTCACGCCAACACAACCGTAATATCTTTAAAACCTCGTTTTGCAGTTAAATTCTAGCCTATAACATGCCCACAGCTATCCTGAAAAAATGAAATCTCTTAAATTTCACATTGCTGCAGAGTAACAGCAGTTATTGCAATAAACTCCAGAGTCAGTGACTTCACCCCGAAGTTTCTATTTTACTCAATGTCTGGATCGGGATAAACTCTCCTGGTGTCTGAGTAGTTCTTCTCCATGAGGTGACCCACGGGCCTTGGAACCATTCATCTGCTGCCCCCAGCATCCTTTGTGGCCGAGGAAGGCAAGGGTTGCTTCTTACCAGTCCTGACTCAGAAGGGGCCCGTAACTCTTCCACTAATGCAAAATGTTGTCATGAGGCCCCTGGAGACAGGGGAGGGGACAGCAGAGCACAGTGGTTGCCTTGCAGACTCTTCCCAGCCCCCACACTGTACTACGGAAGGGCACCCTCGGTTTCCAGCGAGAAATCAAGCATGTGTAGTAGTGGCACTCAAACTGTGGTCCACAGAGGCCTGACCGTTTCCTAATGTGAAACAGTAGAATGTGTAGTGTGGATTTGCAGTAAGCTCTCACCCACCTTTATCCTTTACTGAATCGATGGCACTTGGATTGCATTTTTTAAAAAAGATTTATTTGTTTATTTAAAAGGCAGAGTTACAGAGAGGCAGAGAGAGAGGGGGGTCTTCCATCTGCTGGTTCACTCCCAAAATGGGCACAATGGCTTCCAATCTGAAGCCAGGAGCTTCTTCCAGGTCTCCCATGCGTGTGCAGGAGCTTTCCCAGGTGCATTAGCAGGAAGCCTGATGGAAAGAGGAGCAGCCAGGACACCAACTAGCACCCATATGGGATGCCAGCACTACAGGCAGGGTGTTACCTGCTATGTCATAGTGCTGGCCACTGGACTGCATTTTTATCATCTATAAAATATTGATGAGCTTTTTAAAAATTTCATTTTATTTGTTTGAAAGGTAGAGAGGCAGAGAGATTCTCCAGGAGATGGAAACTCAATTCAGGCCTTCCATGTAGGTGTCAGAGACCCAATTATTGAGCCATCACCTCTGTCTCCCAGGGTGAGCACCGGCGGGAAGCTAGAACAAGTAGTCTTGAAGATCAAGAAAGATAACTTTTACAAAGTTGCTTGTAACTTATGTATTGAAAGGTATTGTTTTCTAGAAGCATATGCTGAAACTTCAACTCTACAAAGTAAACCAGAATCCATTTTGCCTGCTCATCACCCCAAACCCATCTCTAAGCAGTTGCATCAACCCCTTGCTCTGAGCTCCCCTCTGCTGAGACACTCTTCCCCTCTGGCCTTGTCTGCTCACATCCTAGTGCTCACACCCAGCGATGCCTACCACCTAACACTGTTCCTACTCTACATTCGACTTGCCTTGTAATCTGGGATGGGGATCCAGGAAACATGAAATGACCCAAGAGATTTACTGTGCAACAGGTGACCCAGGGGTTTCCTTTTTGTGAGGTCTGACTTGCCCTCCCCACCACCCAGAGAAGTAGCTAAGGATCCACTGTGTCTCAAAGCTCCCGCTTTCCGCAGAGCTGTCAGTGTCAGACTCACAGCCAGCCCTGACTTGTCCTCAGACACCATTCTACCTCACTTGTGTGGGAAACAGATGAGCCCCATCGATCAGTGGGGCCAGTGGGTAGATGGACCCTCCCCGCTTTGCTGGAAAAAGGACATGGGGCCTGGATACCAGACTTCAGAAAAGAAATCTATCTTTCCACTAAATGTTCAAAATACAAATTATAAGAATGTGGAATTTTAGTGGGTAGATTATACTCTGAATTGCAAGAACTTTTAAATTTGGGGGCTGGTGTTGTGTAGCAGGTTAAACTTCTGTCTGCAGGGGCCGGCACTGTGTAGTAGTGGTTAAGCCGCTGCCTGCAGTGCTGGCATTCCATATGGGTGCCGGTTCGAGACCAAGCTGCTCCATTTCCGATCCAGTTCTCTGCTGTGGCCTGGGAAAGCAGTAGAAGATGGCCCAAGTCCTTGGGCCCCTGCACTCACGTGGGAGACCTGGAGGAAGCTCCTGGCTCCCGGCTCCTGGTTTCGGATCAGCACCGCTCCAGCTGTTGTGGCCAGCAGCTAGAAGACCTCTTTCTCTCTCTCTCTCAATGCCTCTCCTTCCCGGTGTGTAACTCTGACTTTCAAATAAATAAACAAAACAAAACAAAACAACAACAACGAAATTTCTGTCTGTAGTGCTGGCATCCCATATGAGCACCAGTTCGAATCTCTGCTGCTCCACTTCCAAGCCACCACCTTGCCAGTGCACCTGGGAGGGCAGTAGAAGTCCTTGCTTCCATGTGGGAGACCTGGAGAAAGCTCCTGGTTCCCGACTTCGGCCTGGCCTAGCCCCAGCCATTGTGGCCATTTGAGGAGTAAAACCGCAGATGGAAGATCCCAGTCTCTCTCTCTCTCCTTTACTCTGTCTCTCCCTCTGTCTCTCTCTCTGTCTCTCTAACTTTTCCCTTCAAATAAATAAATAAATCTTTAAAAACAAATTCATGAAATTAAAAGATATGTATTTTTGGTGCAAAACACTGAAATTCATGAATAGTTTTTTTTAGATTTTATTTATTTATTTATTTATTTGAGACATATAATTACAGACACACAGAGAGAGAAACAGAAAGAAAGGACTTCCATCTGCTGGTTGACTCTCCAAATGGCTGCAATGGCTGGAGCTGAGCTGATCCGAAGCCAGGAGCCAGGAGCTTCTTCTGGATCTCCCAAGTGGGTGCAGGGGCCCAAGCACTTGGGCCATCTTCTACTGCTTTCCCAGGCCATAGCAGAGAGCTGGATCAGAAGAGGAACAGCCGGAACACAAACCAGCACCCATATGGAATGCCAATGCTGCAGGAGGAGGCTTAGCCTGCTGTACCATAGCACTGGCCCCATGAATAGTTTTTTTATAATAAATATTTTCCATAGTTTTTTTAAGACTCCTCATATACATGGATTCCACAAAATGTTTTGTTGCACCAAAACATCTGTGTCAATTACATTCCATACACTTTTTGAAGTCTTCTACTAATTCATCCTAAAATTTTTATTTATTTTTGGTTACTGTCTTTGGGATAGTTCTCTTTTTATGACTAGTGAAGGAAAATTGTGTCTTTTTATATTTATTGTATTTTGTGCAAAAACTCTGAAAATTAAATATTAGAATGCTCGAAATAAATTACTTTTGTCAGTGATTTACTAAATAGTATTGATTAGTATAAAAAATAATCTAGTGGGGCCAGCATTATAACATGACAGGCTGAGCTGCCGCCTGCAAGTCTGACATCCTATGTGAGCGCCAGTTCAAGTTCCAGCTGCTCCACTTCCAATCCAGCTCCCTGCTAATGTGCCTGGGAAAGCAGCAGCAGAAGACCCAAGTATTTGGGCCTCTGGCACCCATGTAGAAGACCCGAATGGAGCTCCAGGCTCCTGGCTTTGGCCTGACCCAGCCCCCGCCGTTGTGGCCATTTGTAGAGTATACTAGAGGATGGAAAATATCTGTCTATGTCTCTGCCTCTCTCATAACTCTGCTTTTCAAATAGAGAAATGATTTTTTTTAAAAAAAGGAAACAGTGGATTATTTTTATATAATAATGTTAGTGATAGTGTTAGTATGATCGATCTTTGGATAATTCATACTTTCCTACAAACTTCAGCATGGCTTTGAAATGTAATGATTTACTATTCAGGCTAAATTATTCATAAATAAAGTATGTATTCTGTATGGCTTATACAAACTACTCTCACTTCCTTTATTTCAAATCTTGTTGGAATGTGAATAAATAATGATTTTTTGTTGATCAACTCATTGTAATGAAAAGTTGTATTATTATCCTTCTTTTATAGACTGAATACCCAACTGATGATTGGGTAAAGAAAATGTGGTATATATGCACTATGGAATACTACTCAGCCATAAAAAAGAGTGAAATTCTGTCTTTTGCATAAGAATGAATACTATTGGAAACCATTATGCATAGTGAAATAAGTCAGTCTCAAAAAGACAAATATCATGTTTTTCTCTGATATGTAGGAATTAATACAGAATACAGAAAAATGTACAGGAATGAAACAAACATCCTGTGTTGTTGAATATTATGGTTGGTTGTGCATTAAGCCTGTGATTATAAAGTGGATTAAAATTATGTTTTTGCAAAAATTATAGAAAAAAAAATAAGGGAAGAAAGGAAAGGGATTGAAGGAGGCAAAGAGGAAGGGAAGTATGGTTATATTCTCAGAATTATACCTATGAAATCTGTTCTCTTCATATTAGTATAAAATTGTAAAAAATTAAGAACCTATACACTAAAATGCAATGTAACAAATAGGACATGGAATGATCTACCTAGGGATAGGTGATGATTTTTGAAGGCAAAGCAGACATATCAAGAAGCTAATTATGTGAAAGTTCTTAGTAAAGGCTGATAATTCTAAGTAAAATTTTAAGAGTTTTTAAAAAACTTTTTGATATATCTGATAGAGAATAAAATATTTTTGGAAATAGAGTTTCAAAATGCCTCTAATAAAACATCACAGATCAGCCGTCAACGCCATGCCTAACTCTCTGCTGCTTTCCAACACCTAAGATAGCACAGGCCACACGGTGACCACTGAGGAAGAGCCTGTTAAAGGAGCGAGTGGGTGCCTGCCTTCTGCAGGACTGGGATATTCGGAGCTGCCCGCTAAAACACGCACCATCAGGGTTTTGTTTCTCAGTCAGGGTTATCGTACTTTGAGCTATAACATTTATGAGGATAGAAATCTTTTGCAAACTGAGAATTGCATTGTTCTTTTTGTTATCATACATTTCTAAAAAGCCAAAGCTTTAAAGGAGAAGGAATCTAGTGTCTTTGAGAGTAATGTCTTCTCCCTAATGGTTGCGAATGCCTGTTACGAGGTGTTCCTGAAGCAGCCATCATCTCCAGCTCCCTTGCAGAAAGTGATGAAGGAGGCGCCTGCTCCACTTGCCTCACCCAGGCCCACCTCCCCGCCTCTGGAGGCGAGCGTGATTGGTTAAATTGCGGGTACGCTTGAATCCTTCGGGGAGGAAGAGAAGGACAAGTTGTATGGGCATGTGGCAGCTAGGGGTCAGCACCACCAGACCCATCACTTCCAGTACACAGCTGAACACTTAGAGCTCTTTAGGGCTTAATATGATGGCCATATTTCCTTTCCTTGACCTGGGGGTCAGCTCATACCCTGACCCTGTGCTTTGGCATATTTGTCCATTATCCTTCAATTTCACCCTTCCTAAGGCGATAAATTGCCTATGACAGTCCCAGTGTATACCTTCTTTCCAGACATAATTCTTAATAGTGCTTTTCTTCATGTTTAACTTCTCACTCACTTTAGATAACACAGTACGTGGATATTTTACTCCAGTGCACATCAAACATGGCTCTCGGGACTCATGAAATAAAATGAAGCAAAGGCTGTATGTGTGCATTAGTGTTAAGTTCATCTAGGATAATTATGAAGATATCTTAGGCATAAGGGCAATTACAGTTTCTTAGGGTGAAATATTATTATTAAAACAAGTTTTTTTTTAAAGATTTATTTATTTATCTGAAAGAGTTACACAGAGAGAGGAGAGGCAGAGAGGTCTTCCATCCGATTGTTCACTCCCCAATTGGCCACAACAGCCAAAGCTGCGCCGATCTGAAGCCAGGAGCCAGGAGCTTATTCCAGGTCTCCCACGCATGTGCAGGGGCCCAAGGATGCTCCACTGCCCTCCCAGGCCATAGCAGAGAGCTGGATCGGAAATGGAGCAGCTGGGACTGGAACCAGTGCCCATATGGGATGCCGGTGCTTCAGGCCAGGGCATTAACCCACTGCGCCACAGCGCCGGCCCCACACAACTGCATTTTCTTCTAAGCTCTGAGAGCACCCATTTCTAGCAAAACTATTTGGTGAAACAATCGCAATTACATTCTTACTAGGCATTTTGAAATTGAAATTCAGTACTGCACTTAAAAAAACATTCTGCAAAGGCCACGTTGCACACAATGGTGACAGATGTTGTAGCTTGCTTATTTTGAATGGATTTATGGAGAAGTGAGATAATGACTGTTCCAAATGTTTTTCCTATAACAACTCGATCACAATGTATACTGTCTAGATTCTATTTAATTCTCTATCTTTATATCATCTATCAACATTTAATCTAACTGCATTAAGCACAGCCAAACTTCTATAAAAATAAAAATCAGCAATGTTGGTTTTTAGCATCTCTGCTGCCTAAAATAAGCTTAAGTGAACAATATATCCTTTGTGGTCACATGAATGGGATGGGTCCATCAATAGAAATTGAAGGTCTGTGCAAGTCAGGCAGGCAGAAGGGGAGGGGGGACCTTGATGCTGTTATAATCAGCCTAGGAAGTCACTTCTTGCCTCTCCAATTGACCAGACTATCCTTAACCACATTACCAAACAACTCCAAAAGTGTACTTAATTTGATGCTTTTATTGAGTAAATTTAGATTCAGATTTTTTTTGAATCGCTGGCCTTCAGGCAAAGATTCTTCAAATACCAGCCTCCTGTTAGTGCACAACTTTTCATCGATGCGGATCACTTCTTCACACCTTTTCGTAGATTCTAGTGCTGACAATATTATTCATGGTACATTCCTAAAAGTGAAGCGGGATCTATCAGAGTCAGTAAATGACATGCTTTAATCTGCCCTGTCACTTTCTCCCTGGACCAAACCCTGAATTTACACTACAAGGTCAACTGAGGAGTTTTAAAGGCATGCAAACCAATAGGATCACACGAAAGTTTCAATTTAGAGAGAACTCACCACTACCATTTTTCCATCTACTATTTTTCTTTTGATTGTTGTTTCTTTGTCAAGCCATTTTTGGACCTGAATCATTGAGCCACTGTCCAATGTTACTGTGCTCTAGAGATACAGAAAGGAATTAGTTAGAAGCAGTAATTCATCACATTCTAGCCTACACAAGACTTTTTAATTTATGTTTTGAAATTTCTTTCTTCAAAATCTTCATCTCCATTCTTGGCTAACTTCAACTAGAATTCTCCAGAGACTACTCAATGAATGCTTCTTCCAGGCAAATGAAACCTCAGCTCTCTGTGCATAGCTGTACCATTCTATATGACCTTTTAGGAATGACAAAGGGTGCTATGGCTTGGGTGTTGACCATCACTGAAAAACCCATGGATTAAAGGCTTGGTCCTCAGGGTGGTGCTGTTGGGAGCTGGTGGAGCCTTTAAGAGGTGGGGCCTAAAGGGAAGTTCTTGGGTTAATGGAGGACTGCCCTTGGAAGGTAGTTGTATGACCTCTTGGGTTCTCAGGAGAGGACTGTTATAAGAGCCTGAGTTGGGCCTCATCTGCTCTCTTTCTGTGTGAGAGATGTGTCCTTCTGCTCCTCTGTGTGCTCCAGTTGTGATGTGCCACCAGCTACTGTTCTCACCAGAGACCAAACCAAAGGGCCCACCCAGTTTTGGCCTTGAACATCCACAACTGTGAGTTAACTAAACCTTTTCACTTTATGAAGTTAGTTGCCTCAGGTATTTTGCTGTGATGATGCAAAGCTAACACAATAGGAGATCAGAAAAAAAGTGAAAACAATTTGAGTTTTGATAGTGCTGTAGTTAACCATCAGAATAATTAGCTAAAGAACTGACTTTAGAGTTACGCAGATACTAACAAAACAGGCCCAAATTCACTAAATACACTTGTAAGTCAAATTACACAGAATAAATCATGCCTAACCACCTTGTATTTTCTTTCCTCCTTCCTCTCTCTCTCCCTCTCTCTTTTCCCTGCTTTTCTTTTGCAGATTGTTGGCCACCATGGTTTAGTTCTGACCTTCACTTTCCGGTTGTCTGCTGTAGTTTCATCAAATTCTTCCCCCAGCTTGAAGGAGATCTCGGTGTTCCTGAAAGGACTCTCTGTTCTGATGTTCACTGTATCCCCATTGACACTAATACTGACGCTTGGCTTCACTAACCCTGCCGCGTTCCGGGCGGCAGAACTCACTCCTGGAAGAGGGAGAAAGCAACACACCTTATTAAGACATTTGGGCAGCAGTATTTACATTTTTGGAAGAATTTTCCAAGAATGCATAGCGTTCCACATTGAAGTGCTGAGTATTATACAGTAGTTTCTTTAATACTTGTATATCTGGATTGAACCAGATCCTCTCGATCTTAAGGTGTATCTCGCCATTTTATGTGACATTGTGAAAAGCTAAATTTGGGGGCTGGCACTGTGGTGCAGCGGGTTAACGCCCTGGCCTGAAGCGCCGGCATCCCATATGGACGCCGGCTCTGGTCCCGGCTGCTCCTCTTCCGATCCAGCTCTCTGCTATGGCCTGGAAAGCAGTAGAAGATGGTCCAAGTCCTTGGGCCCCAGCACCCACGTGGGAGACCTGGAGGAAGCTCCTGGCTCCTGGCTTCGGATCGGCACAGCTCTGGCCACTGAGGCCAACTGGGGAGTGAACCAGCAGATGGAAGATCTCTCTCTCTGCCTCTCCTCTCTCTGCGTATAGTTCTGACTTTCAAATAAATAAATTAAATCTTAAAAAAAAATAAGAAAAGCTAAATTTGCTTTCTGAGACAATTGGACTTTCTCTAAAATGTTCATTTGTGTGGTATATTTTAGGTGACCAGAGCGTGTATTTGCTTCATGACATTTTCCAACAGTGCAAGAGGGGCTTATCTTAGAGCCTGGACCTGCTGTTCAAGTTGGGGATTTTCCAGTGTCAAACTTGGATACTGCAGTAGGTGTAAGAGTTCACTCCTTTTTTTTCTGTCTTGATGTTGAATTCTATTTCATGTTCAGACCATGGAACCAGTGCCAGGCGTCCTGGTACAGAGAAGCAGAGACAGACCCACGAAGCTCTAAGACAAGCGAGGTAGGTAAAACCTAGGCTCTAACTTTGCCACTTCCTAGCTTGTGCAGATACTTACTTTTTTATAGATTTATTTGCTTATTTGAAAGGCAGGGCAACAGAGAGATGGAAAGACAGAGAGAGAGATTTTCCGTCTGATGATTCACTCCTCAAATGGCTCCAGGGGCTCCATGTGGGTCTCCCACATGAGTGACAGGGGCTCAAGTACTTGAGTCATCTTCCACTGCTTTCTCAGGCACATTAGTAGGAAGCTAGATTGGAAACAGAGTACCATGGACTTGAACAAGCCCTCAATCTTGGGATGTCAGCTTGCAAGGAGAAGCTTAACCTGATGTACTATAAGGCTTGCCCTCTTCTCCAACCTCTAAAATATGGATAATTAATTAGTACTTACCTGACAGATGTGCTAGAAAATTAACTGAAAGGACTTAGCGTGGTACTGACACATAGTAAGTGCTCAGCTGTTACTCCTTGTATCCTGCCTAACCCTAGCTCTCAACGAACACAGAGCTGTTCTGACTCTCAGCCTCGAATTTCTTATATGCCCTCAAATTTTAGTCAAAAGCATGGAGTACATGCACCGTTGAAGTGACAGGGAAACCTGCTTACTCCCTGGGAAACTTAATCCTGTGTGAAAAAGAGACAAACGTCATATTTGGAAGCACACTGACTTCTTATCAAGAGGAATAGGCATTGTTGCTTCATTGGCTAGAATGAACAAACACAACTAATAGCTGTAAGCATCCATTGGTCATTTCAAGCAAGTTAAAAAAAAAAGTAGAGAAAATCCTTCATTTTACATACTTGTATAATTTATTATTCCATGAAAAATTTCTCTTAATTAAATAAGAAAAACATAAAATAATTGTTAATCTTCTAGCATTACTAAAAAAAGGTTTAGCTATCATATTCCCCATCATATTTGATGTTCACTATGCTACTTGAATTATAATTAAAAGATAAGTAGGGTTTATACTTCTTTGTCCAATGGTGAGATATTTAGTAAAAAAAAAGTTCAATTTCTCCCATCAAAATTCAGAATTCCTCAATTAGTGTTTTCAAATGTTTCCCATATGTATAAAAACTCTAAATGCTAACCAATGAGAAATTTGGTTTGTTGTTACTGCTCTTTTAAAGTTATAACTTAAAGCAAACCTTGAAACAAATGTAATTGACAAATTTACTTATACATGGTGATTACTGTATATACATTTGATTTTGGAAAAAGCTATTTAATTAAATGACAAACCAAACAGAAACTCTACATAGATGTTAGGATGAAGTGTTTTCAAGAAAGAATAAATGGGTTCCAGTTAAATCTAGAGAGAGATATTAGTAAGCCTAGTATTTTAAAAGGAGACAATTGGGACCAGTGTTGTGGCTTAGTGGGTTAAGTTGCCACCTGCAATGTAGGCATCCTATATGGGCCCTGGTTCGAGTCCCAACTGTTTCACTTCTGATCTAGCCCCCTGCTAATGTGCTTGGGAATGCAGTGGAGGACAGCCCAAGTGCTTGGGCCCCTGTACCCATGTGGAAGACCTGGAAGAAGCTCCTGGCCCGTGGCTCTGGCCTGGCCCAGCCCCAGTCGCTGCGGCCATTTGGGGAGTGACCCAGTGGATGGAAGATCTCTCTCTGTCTCTGTGTCTGTAACTCTGTCTTCCAATTAAATAAAATAAATATTTAAAAAAAAACAAGCAATTATTACTATTAATAGGGAAAATGAAAAGTAGATACATAAACTATGTTCATCTCAAGTGAATTTGCCTGAGTTTTAGAAAAGAAAATTGTAAGAAAAGTCATCATAAAATGCCAACCCAGTCACATCACCAAATGCTTTCCCAAATCTTACAGTAGTATTTCTCACCCAGTTCTTTCATGTAATCCTCAAAGTTTTCACTGGAGACCAGCTTCCAGGTTCCCAAGAAAGGCTCAACCATCATGGAAATCTTGTTGAGAAAAGACACTCCCAACTGAAAGCCAAAGAAATGTGGGCAGTACAGTGTTCCCAGGACCTTAATTTAAAGAGCATCATTGTCACATGACCTCTCGGAAATGGCCAATGGGGCAGCAGCAGGACTGAAGATTTCAGGCACCAGCATTTGACGCATTTTATTTATCTCCAAATGAAGAGACTGAAAAATTAATATGTAAAGTTGAATTCAGGTCAACAATGATAGCTTCTGGCAAAGAGATTTATATCCAAGAGTCACCTAATGAACATTACTTGTGGAATGGAGACAATTTTCAATTAGAGATTAGCCTTTAAGAATAATGAATGCTATCACTTCTCAGCCTTTGGGCTAAGATCAAGTGAAGAATAATGAATGTAATGAATGCTGAGTCATCCATGAAGGAGTATCGCAACAAATGTCTGGTGAATACCTACAGGGGTATTTTCTCACCCAAGACAGGGACATCCTTGATTGGTCCACCTCAGTTATCTTTTTTTTTGTTGTTTTCTTGGATAAGGCACAGTGCCAGAAAATACTCTTCATTAAAGTAATGTCTTCCCTTCCCTTCCTTCCAGGGTTGATGAGTTGATATCAAAGTTAATGTAACTGAAATGCCTACATTTGCTTCAAGTAAAGTGTAGGGTATTATTAATATTATCATTGTTGTTAATGAAGTGTAATTGAGGACTAGGAAGAAAAGTTACAATTATCATTGAAGGGTGGCTTGTGATTTAAGCCTTAGAAGGAGGTGGAGCCTGGAAACTTTATTTTAACAGGCCTGCAAAGTGATAATTGATAGTAAAAGGAACAATTTGAAATTCTGAGGGTCAATTTTGAGAAGTTTTAGGGAGGAAAATTGTGCTTGATATCTTCATTCTTTTTTTTTTTTCTTTGACAGGTAGAGTTATAGACAGTGAGAGAGAGAGAGACAGAGGAAAAAGGTCTTCCTTCCAGTTGGTTCACTCCCCAAATGGCCACCATGGCTGGCGCTGCACCCATCCAAAGCCAGGAGCCAGGTGCCTCTTCCTGGTCTCCCATGTAAGTGCAGGGGTCCAAGCACTTGGGCCATCCTCCACTGCCCTCCTGGGCCACAGCAGAGAACTGGCCTGGAAGAGGAGCTACTGGGACTAGAACCCGGCACCCATATGGGATGCTGGCGCCACAGGCAGAGGATTAACCAAGTGAGCCAGGGTGCCGGCCCGACATCTCCATTCTAAAAGAAAGATAGAGATAGAAAATAATTTAAATTCTGTATGCAATTAAATTTGACACCATCTTCTGCAACCCACGTAAGGGAAGCGGTCTCTGTAGGTTCTGGATCCTTAAGAAGAATTAAATTTGTGAACTGGGGTTCACATCACAGTTTTGAACTCCAGCTGTTTTTGGAAGAAGCTGGAAATTTAAAGTGTCAGCCACCATAAGATTATTCATACTTTAATCTGTTTTGTATAAAATATTCCTTCAATTCAGAGAAATATTTAGTCAATCCATCTCTTTATAGACAGAACAAGTAGCAGTTAATGTTTTGACACTACACAGAAATAACTTAAATGAGGTAAATAATTTCTTTGATGAAAACAAAACAAACACATTTGTAATTGCCTATCTTTATAGGTATAACAATTATTGAAATATCTTGAGAGCAAAACAGAGGAGGCAAAAACCCGAGAGTTGATTTCAGGAATCTGAGATCCATGCTCAAAGTGTGTTAGCAGTTCAAGATACACTTAAAGGTGGTGCTCAAACAGGAAGTAACTAGAACTTGCTTTACTGGTTCTAGATATACACATGCTTGCTCTGCTCAAAAGGTAAGAGCCTACAAGGCTAAGTATGTTGGCGTTTGTGACAAAGGTCTCCCATTTACTTAACCACCAATCTTGTGCTGATTCTCTTGCCATTGATTTGATACATATTCATACCATGGTCTGTTTTAGAATTCAGTTGGGCCATGAGACAAGGAGGGAAGTCAAATTTCTAGCTTCCATAAAATTCCCCATCTCCAGAAGAGAGCCAGCAGGAGAAACAGCCTCTTTTGTTCCTCTGCAGAATTCATCAGCTTATACGATAACTATAACTGCTGTAACCATTGTTTACCAACTCGAAGATGGAGTTAAGACTGATGATGGCAGTGCAGAAAGGTGCAAGGAATGGAAGTCCACTTTATTTCTAGAGTTTATATTCTGTAAATTCATAGATCCCATTATTACTTAAACAATTTTGTATCTGAGTTTTCTTTACTTGCAGGTGAAGCCTTCAAAATTCAAATGCCGAAGTGAGCATTTGGTACAGCGGCTGAGATGCCAGTTGGGATGCTGACGTCTCATATCGGAGGGCCTGGGTTCAAGTCCGGGCTCCATTCCCCACTCCAGCTTCCTGCTAAGGCGACACTGAGCAGTAGCAGTAACGTCTCATGTAGCTCGGTCCCTGCCGCCTACATGGAAGACCTGGATTTTTTCCCCCAGTTCCCAGGCATTTCAGAAGCAAGCTAGCAAATTCTGTCTGTCTATCTCTCCCTCTGGTTTTCTGCCTCTCAAATAAAATAAAATGAAATAATAAAATAAAATATTGATACACCTTATAAATAACTTCCCCAAATGTCTAATTTGAATCTTTACAGCAAACAATGGCATGTTATTTGCCACCGTTCTTGCACACAACATCTACCTATTTTCCCCAATTAACCCTAACATGTCCTCTCTGTGATACGGGCTCAGAGTAGGGATCTCTATTATACGACACAATTTTTTTTAACAGAGGTGCATTACAGAGCTTATCTCATGGTATTGTAACTACTTATCTTCCATATTTCTCCTGAGCTACTCTATGAGTACATCAAGAAAGGAAAATATTTCTCACTCACCACTGCATCTCTAAGATAGTGCCTGGCATATTGTGAATATTTGGTAAATGTTGTATAGATGAGTGACAAAAGAAATCAATAGCATTTATTTCTTTGACTGGTAGTTCTCATTTGTAGTTTTTATCTAATAGTGACTAAAGGCAGAGTTGTAATAGCTTATCTGCCCTTGAACTGTTCCTATGACACACCTTTCATTCTGGTCCTTATCAGATGGTAGAGAGATTCTCACCCTCCCTTCATCTTTCTCAGTATCTCACAATTACTATACAAATCTTCTTTCTTAACCAAGAAAATCCTCTGCTATTCCCACTGCTATAGCTCTGAGCCTTAGAAACCTTTTTAAATTATAAAACAGCAAAAACCATTTCCTCAAATTAAAAAAAGTAAAAATTACAATGTTCCTAAATTTTAACTATAACGTAGTCTTTTGTTATAGAATAATTACATGTATTATTTTCATAACAGGTCCAATGCTTATTTCTTTATTTTCATTTTTATATGCTTCTCCAACATCTTGTTTTCTATATTAACTTCTTTTTTTAAAATATTATTTATTTATTTGAAAGCCAGAGTTACACAGAGAAAGGAGAGGCAGAGAGAGAGGTCTTCCATCTGCTGGTTCACTCCCCAGATGGCTGTAACGGCCGGAGCTGCGCCTATCTGAAGCCAGGAGCCAGGAGCTTCTTCCGGGTCTCCCACATGGGTGCAGGGACCCAAGGACTTGGGCCATCTTATACTGCTATCCCAGGCCACAACTGAGAGCTGGATCGGAAGAGGAGCATCAGGGACTAGAACCGGCACTCATATGGGATGCCGGTGCTTCAGGCCAGGGCGTTAACCCACTGCGCCACAGCACTGGCCCCTCTATATTAACTTCTTTCTTGTGACTTTTGTCTATCAGATAATTTTTAATAATTTTTAATGTGAGATGCTACCTTCTCTCCTGATGACTGATATTTGTAAAGTTAAATATGTACCCAAAGCTATATAAATATTAAGAGTTATGTCTAGCAATTTATTGCTGGGCATAGACTACTTTGGAGTCACACTAGATTTTGTAAAGCATCTTGACTCTTTATTTCCACATGCTGTGATATCTCATTCATATGACATTCCTTCCTATATTAATTATTCAATTTTAATTGTCTATTTTTATAGGTGCTGTACTTAATATTTGTAAATTTTCAAAGTGTATATTTAATGTAGGTGACTGAAAATGATTGTTATACATTTTTCTTTTTAAGATGATTTTATCTTATTCAATACAGAAAATAATTAATTTGAATTTTGATTTGGTTAATAAATGGCCTGAACAGGAGATTTGGAGTTGAAATAATCAGGCCTCCATTTGCTAATATTTCTACACTGGAGAAATTAGTTTTAATTTCATGAGATTATTTGATAAGTATAAATGTTATATTTTTTGATTTTTATTTTTAATTTATTTATTTTTCCCCAAAGATATCTTTTGTTTAAGGAATACAAGCTTCATGCATTTCATAAGTGCGCTTTAGGAATATAGTGATTCTTCCCCATACACTTAATCTAGAGTCATAGTATAATGAGAAAAAAAACCACAGCAAGAAAAAAAAAAAAAAAAAAAAGAAACCAAAGAATATGTCCACAATGCCAAGCAACAAACGCAGAAACCAAGGAAACAAGAACAAAGAAGACATTATGATGCTCCCAAATGAACATGACACTCCAAGTCAAGATTATGAAGATGATGAGATAGAAGAAATGCAAGATACGGATTTCAAAAAATTTATGATAAGAACATTTAGAAGCTCTCAAAAACAAATTCTTGAACTACAGAAATCCTTACTGGACAGGAAAGAAAATCTCTCTCATGAAAAAGAAATCTTAAGGAGGAATCAAAATGAAATGAGGAATCTAGTAGAACATGAAATTGTGATATTGAAGAGAAATCAAAATGAAATGAAGAATTCAATAGATCAAATGACAAATACATTAGAGAGCCTTAAAAACAGAGTCAGTGAAGCAGAAGAGAGAATATCGGACTTAGAAGACAGAGAAACGGAAATTATACAAACCAAAGAAAAGAAGAGGAAATTAGAAATCTGAAAAATATGGTTGCGAATCCACAAGATACTATTAAAAAAAACAAAATTTGGGTTCTAGGAGTTCCTGAAGGCATGGAGAGAGAGAAAGGATTAGAAGGCCTTTTTAGTGAGATACTAGCAGATAATTTCCTGGGTTTGGAGAAGGACAGAGACATCCTAGTACAGGAAGATCATAGAACCCCTAATAAACATGACCAAAAGAGATCCTCACCACGACACGTTGTAATCAAACTCACCACAGTGAAACATAAAGAAAAGATTCTAAAATGTGCAAGAGAGAAACGTCAGATTACTCTCAGAGGATCTCCAATTAGACTCACAGCTGACTTCTCATCAGAAACCCTGCAGGCTAGGAGGGAATGGTGAGATATAGCCCAGGTACTAAGAGAAAAAAACTGCCAGCCCAGAATATTATATCCTGCAAAGCTCTCATTTGTGAATGAAGGTGAAATAAAGACCTTTCATAGCAAACAGAAATTAAAAGAATTTGTCGCCACTCGTCCAGCCCTGCAAAAGATGCTTAAAGATGTGTTACACACAGAAACACGGTCATCAATATGAAAGAAGGTAAAGGAAGAAAACCTCCCAGTAAAAAATCACAGGAAGTTCAAAGCATATATTAACATTCTATGTGACTATTGATAAGTAGTAACTTTGCCCTGCCATTTTCCCAAAGATATTTTCTAATACATGCTTTGAACTTCCTGTGATCTTTTGCTGTGAGGTTTCCTTCCTTTACCTTCTTTCATATTGATGACCGTGTTTCTGTGTGTAACACATCTTTAAGCATCTTTTGCAGGGCTGGACGAGTGGTGACAAATTCTGTGTAGGTTCCCCAAACCTCTAGTGAGCCTGAAGTGAGAAGCCTACGCTCTGTTTTTGTGAATAAAATAAATTCTTATTATCAGAAACCTAGTCTACTTCTTTTAACTTCCCCATGACATTGTATTACACATAGGAAAGGTGCTCAGAAAACTATTATCTTGAGACTTATTCTTTTAACTTTTTATTTATTTGAAAGGTAGAGCAACAGAGAAAGAAGAGGGGAGAGAGGAAGAGAGAGAGAGAGAAAGAGAGAGAGAGAGAGAGTCTTCCATTTTCAGGTTCACTCCTCAAGTGCTTGCAATAACCAGGACTGGGCCAGGCAAAAGTCTGGAACCAGGAACTTCATCTAGCTCTCCCATGTCTCCCACTGAAACCATCCTCCACTATCTCCCAGGATGCATTAGCAGACAGGACCTGAACTACTCAGTACTCTAATCTGCCAGGTGTTGGCTTAATCCACTGCAACACAATGCTACCCCAGAACTGATTTTTAAAAAAAAGCATTGCAAAAAGAATTATATCAAAGGCAACACATGTTATATCAGATCTTGTCTTACTATAAAATGTAAGCATGTGATTTAAAATTTCAGTTCCCATAATCTTCATAGCTTCCACAAGAGGTCCAAGAAATAGGCACACACACACGCACATGCACTCACACATACTTCCTGGGAAAATTCATTCTCATTTCTGTGTGTCTTATATATTGCAATTCTATGGAGATTTTATATGAATAAAAGTCCCACAGGTAGGAAAAATAAGTTTGTAAACAACTCCAATGACATTTAAATCTTTATTCATGAACAACACAGTCATCATTTTTCTGGAATGAATTCTGCAGAAATTCCTCAGCTAGCCTGGTGCCATCATTTGGATATTGTTTGTTTCCCACAAAGGTTTGTGTATGGGAAGCTTGGTCCTGAGTATGGCAGTGTTAGGATGGTGGAAGCTTTAAGAGGTAGAACCTAGGAAGATGATGAGATCATCAAAGGTGCTTCCCTCAGAAGGCATTAGGGGACTCTAGTTAGTGCTCATGAGAGTGGCTTGTTGTAAAAGATGAAGACTGACCCCGTGCTACAATCTGGCTTCCTGTCTCATCATGGGCTCGTTTCCTCTCACATGCACTTCTACATGATAAATACACAGTGAGATCCTCACTAGGGGCCAACTGAATGGGGTCTCCCAATATTGGACTTCCTGCCTCCAAAACTGTGAGCTAAATAAATCTGTGGTGCTTTATTATAGTAATGGAAGACTAAGACACTTGGTTTGCCAATAAACTTTCAGACTACAAATTGTAGACTGGAGATTTCTATAACATGTATTGTATGTACTGCTATCTTCCAATGTTCTAGGACAGGGTGGATATGAAATGTGGGCCAGCTGGATGTGGACAATTCGACTATGCTCATAATTACCCTAAGGTCTCTTAGAGATAGTTAATTGCAGATACATTAAAGAAGGATCTAATATTCAATCATGTTACATACTTCTTATCTCCTACCTAGGGAATTTCATGGATAGTAATTTTTTTACTTTGCATTATTATGAAAAATCTTATTCTTATGTGAGAAACAAAGCAATGATGGGATTTTTCTATTTCCTTCACCCAGTCATTGTAGGTACAAAATTATCCAGTAAAATGAATTATTACATCACCTTCTAAATCTAAAAATTTTTATTTAATCAACACAACCACAGGCAAAAAAATCAGCTTGGGGGAAAATTAGTTCCTTGCTAATTAGTGAAAAATAACAATATCTGTTTAAACAATACTTCCAACAGAATGTCGTAGAATTCAATGCAAACTTCAGTCCAGCTCAGTGTCCCCGGGCTTATGCTCTTTCATAAATTCTGGTGGAAGTGACGCCTTTCATGATGCATTCCTAGACACACACAAAAATTACTGGTCAATCACCATGAGTTTAATAATGTTGGAAAGGAGCAATGTTCATTCAAGGACGTAGGTAGATGGGAGAAGAACACAGATGGACAGATAGACAGAAAGATAGATAGATTCTCTTTTAAAATGTTTGGGAGGTACAAAGACCAGGAAGATACAATTTTCCCCTCAAGGAGTCATACAGTCTGAATGGTGAGTGAGGAACATAAGCAGACATATGCACTGTGGTAAGTGCACTACGGAAGACAAGTTCAGGGTTCCTGGGAAGGAGCCAGGAATGACCCCTGGGAGACAGCATTCCTGGGCTGAGTTTGACACCATGGAAGGTGCAATTGCCAGACTGGAACCATAACCCCAATAAAATCACCCTCTTGTGTTGTACAAGCAGGCCTTCTTAAATGGAATACTAATTACGATGATGGCCTAACAGGAAGATTTGGGATTAAGTAGTTAGGAGATGCTCACCACCACCAGTTTATCGCCCTCCCGTTTTCTCTTTATGGTGGTTGATTTTCCATCCCACTTCTGCACCTGGACCAGGGCACCACCATCTAGGGTTATGATGCTCTGTAAACAAAATACAAACTGGTTACAATGTGCTTGTGAAGGCAGAAGACAAAATATAAAATATGGCACCATGGGTTAAAGGAAGATTTTTATTTCATTAATAGTTCTAAATGAGAAGACTATATTGCAACAAGAAAAAAATGTCTCTGAAAAACCAGCATATGATTTACATATACATTATTACTAGTTTTATGAACACAACTGCAAAGGAATACAGGTAATAAATTTACACTGAAATGGTAAAATTATTGGTGATTGAGACAAACATTCTCTCATTATTTTTAATTAGCATGCTCTATTAACTGACATAAATTATGGTAAGCTTTTTTTAAAATGTAAGGGCAACTGCATAAAAAGGGGAAACATTCATGAATTATATCTCAAATGCAAGAGTGTTTAGATGTAGTAGTTCAGGGATCTTTGGCCTAACATTTTCCCTCCCGTTATTATAAAATGGTTTCTTGCAGGAGCAGCAGTTTAGACATCAAGCAATTCCTTATTCCTCACCTTGACTTTCCTGTCATCTGCGGTGACTTCATCAAATTCCTGGCCCAGTTTGAAGGAAATCTCAGTGTTTTTAAAGGTGCTCTCTGATTTAATGGTGATCACATCCCCATTCACACTGATGATCATGTTGGGTTTGGCCATGCCAGCCACTTTCCTGGTGGCGAAGCCCACTCCTACAGGAAGGAAAAAAATGACATCAGGGTCACATTTCTCTGCCTCTTCATCTAAGTCAAAGAACTGTAGTGTGCCTTTGCGCATGTGTGCGCGTGTGTGTGCATGCGTGTACGTGTGTGTGTGTGTGCTCGTGTGTGTGTGTGTGTAAAAGAGGAAAAAGACACAGGTGAGTTTCTTAAAGGCCTCATTAAAACAGCTTCTGGAGGTGAAAACATCGAGCTAATACTTAAAAAAAAAACCCTCTGAGCCACAATAGATGTGTATCTCTGCTTTAAACTTCCCTTTCTCTGTTCCGCATACAACTCCTCAGGAGGCCTAGTGTTAGTTTTCAGCAAGAATATGCACACAGATGAAATCTCCAGGCCTATATGTATTTTTAAAAGGTGAGTGCTATCGTTTTTTTTTTTAATTCATGAAAGTTTGAGGCAATTTGACCATTCCTTCTTACATCTAAAAATTTTATATAAAAGTTCACAAAGAATTTTTAACAAAACATTTGGGCTAATACAGAGTTGTTCAGCTAAAAGATAACCTGTCTTGAGTGTACAAAAACCGCGTTTCATGGCATTGCTGCCAAGGATAGCTTGCTGGGCTTCTTTCTAAATTGCTCCACTATGGAATGAAGGTTTTGGTTAATCTTTCTGAAAGCAAAATATTTCCTATAGTAACACCATTTTAGTTGGTGATATCATTCCCAGTAACTTATAGGAACTATTAAAGCAAGACCAGGCATCATGAAAACTTCAAAATTTAAGAAATCACTATTTTCCAGCCCTTGTCTCACTGTTGAGGAACAGTTATTTTTTCTCCATACTATCTGTTGAACTCTTTACTTAGTACAGGGTTAATCTTATGTATATAAAGTTAATTGAAAATAGATCTTTGTAAAACAATAAGAATGGGAGTAGGAGAGGGAGGATGAAGAAAGGCGGGAGTGAGGACAGGAGGGAAGGTAGGGTGGGAAGAATCACTATGTTCCTAAGTTTGCATGAAGTTTGTATACTTTAAATAAAAGATTTCTTGATAATAAATAAATAACTATGAAAGTTAAAAAAGATAAATTATTGTTTACTTAACAGTAGTTTAGAAACTGATTATTTGATTTCTAATCACCCAAACTGCCAATTCCTCTTTAAAAAAAAAGGAATATATTTTCCTGTGCAAGGTATGAGATGAACAATTTACAACCTGATATAAACAATGGGAACTTGCTGACCTTGCATGTTACGCAGAATTTATAATTGTAGATGTGTTGACTTTCTGACACGTGCACATAAATCCAAGCCATATTTTTGACTAAAGGTAACGAACAATTAGAAACAGGGACAAAATGGAGAGAAATATGGTGCAAAATAAGTAATACTGACGCTCCCATTTAACAAGCTGGAGAGTGACCCAGGTGGGAAGACAGGTTGCTTCAACAAGTCCCAGCTCTGATACAAAACACATTAAAGACTGAATACAACACCCAGTGTGACACTCGAATGGCTGACCTTAGGAAAAACCACATTCTCTCCTTGCTGACTGATGCAGGCAATGCCCACTCTCTCAGCCTCAGCTGGAGCAGCTAATTTCATTCTGGAGGTATCTTATTATCTTTAACTATCATCAATCCTTTACGATTTAAAAACGTACTGTTATAAAAATTTAAATGTAACTATCAAAAGTGTAGACTATTTCTAAAAGTAACTACATGTTCCCAAATCCTTACTTTTCCATATTATGCATATTAATTAGTTTATTGAATCACAGATAACTAGCATTCTAGAAAGTTAGGTCTTTTTTACACTGAAGTCCCTGATGTCTCTCTCATCTGTAAACAGGAAAAATGCTAGCTTATATATAATGTCGGGGATGGTTTAAGTCTTTTGAGTTATAGGGATTATTAAATCTTAACCCCTACTAGAGATATTATTAAAATTCCCTCCTTGTTTGCTAACCCTGAATTTGACTGTATCATGCACAAGGGTAGGGGAAGAATGGTTTTTAAAGCAGAAGCTGCCTGAGTAAGAAATTGTCTCCCTAGTTTACCTCCATTTCTTCACCTCCTGAATGGATAGATGTGCAATGAAATGCTGGCAAGGTTAATAGTATGAAAACTTGAAGGGTTCTATTATCAAAGAGGAAGACTGTTACATATGTAATATTCTCCTTTTGAATTACCAATAATCCAATGGCATCCCATACCATTTGTATGCAAAGTTTTAAAGCCCTATGAGAAACACCTTGCTAATCATAAAACAATCATACATCTTAATACATTGACATTGAGACAATAATTTGCTAATGCACGTTTACTAAAAAAAATGCAAAGAAGGGAAATGTGCCTTCATTGTCAAATGGAAATTATTATATGCTAGGAAAGAAATATGTTTTTCTTTCCAAGTTATTGCAAATTCTATATGCAAAAGCGGATTTAAAAGCAGGCAAAGAGTCAACTAAGCTAAAGATACCCACATTGTGGAATTAGAGTCAAATCTTTTCATTTCTGTAGATCATAAGAATTTCATTTACACAAATTTTTTTCCCATAGAGTTTCAGCTTCAGGAAGTATTAGCTGTAGCTTTTGTTCAACACATCTCCAGAGAAAGATTCTCACCTGTTTCTTACATAACTTCTGTATAGAAAACAGCATCTCTGGCCAATGCTTCCAGAGTGAAAAACACGATAAACCACTTCCCCCCAGAGAAAATGTTATCAATCCAGTCATCCCTCAATGCATTCTCTTACCCACTTCTTTCATGTAATCGTCAAAGTTCTCACTGGAGACAAGTTTCCAGGTACCTACAAAAGCATCACACATTTTGAGCTTTCTAGGTTTATTCCTCCAGGTGAGAGAAGTGTAGCTTTCAGCAAGGTGCTGTGGCCCTCCAATGTTCAGACAACTTCTTTTTAAAGATGTTCAGAACATGTGATCTCCTGAACAGCCAATTGGGAACGATATCAGGTCATTTCCTCCTTTACCAGCCTCTGCATTTTTTCCTCTGAGTCATGTTTTTAATAGAAATTTCTCAACTTTGGTTCTCCCTGGCAAGTGGTCATTGGACTTAGAGTACAAATTATTTTTAACCATGAGCAGAACATTTTACATGCTGTTTCGACTATTTAATGCTTAATGCACTGAACTTCCCCCTATTATTTCCATACATATTTACCCCCGGGCAGAGGGGAACAATTACCTTGGGATGAACTTTGACATCCTTTTTTTTTTTTTTTTTTTTGTTAACATTGCTATTATGAGTTTCTTTCAAATTAAGGAATCTAAGAATTATGTTGGAAGTTCTTAAAACATTGCAAAGCCTCTTTGGGACAGGACTATCTCAGGAATTACTTATTAGAGCAAAGTAAATACTGGCATTTTAAACTACCTCAGGCCTCTAATTTCAAACCTTTCTATGAATAAAAGAGTATATCAGTTCATTCACTGGGAAACTGGACTCTAGATTTATTTAAATGATAATTTAACCTCACTCTATCTATCCCTTAAATGACGATGTGGTGTTGATTTCCAAAGATATCTTAAAACATAGGCTCCAATCCAAAATGCAGTCCTCACACTGAGAAAATTCATTCAGTTCTTGAACTGTATTATGAGCTCTGCATTAATCTACATCTCAACATTGTTGCTTTACTTGAAAGATCAGAAATGGGTCAGTTACGAGCTATCGATACCTTATCCTTCTTTGCATATCTCACTTGTGGGATTACTTTTCTATAGTAATCGTGGTTTTCAGTGTCCTCATCCTCTCATACCAGATGATGGAAGATATTCATATGTGCAAAAAACTTGCATGAACATACCTAGGCATTAGGGAAAAAAGAAACTAAAAAGTTGCAGAGGGATGAATCACTGTAAATCCGTTGAACAATATCTGCTGTTCCAACAGTCTCTCATTTGGGCAGGATAGCTTGTAACCAATGAGACTTTCTGTACAAATGTAAGGGACTAGAAAAGTAAAGTTAGTTTATAATACTGTTTTAATTGTTACATTTTTTCATGGCACAGTAACAATGTTCTTCCATTATGAACTATTGCATGGACACACAGACTGTGGTAAAGCTCTAGCCAGGGTAGGATAGCCATCAAGGACTCATCTGGTTCCTACTGAATAAGAACTTTCAGATGGAAAGGAAAGGAAAATAAGCAATCTCAATATCAGGATTATTTTGAGAATGTTTCAAATTAATAATGTTTTTCTTAAAAATATATACTGAGTCCTTACTTGTTTTCACTTCACCCCAGTTACAATAGCTATTATACAAAAATCAAAAAATAATAAATACTGGTGAGGATGTGGAGAAAAACATATCCTACTACCCTTTTGGTGGGAATTTAAATTAGTATAACCATTATAAAAGACAGTATGAAGATTCCTTAGAAATATGAAAATATATCTACCATATGACCCAGCCATTCTACTCCTGGGGATATACCCAAAGGAAATGAAATCAGCATATGAAAGAGTTGTCTGAACCCCCAGGCTGATAGCAGCTCAATCATGATAGCTAAGACATGGAATCAATGCAGATGTCTATCACCTGATGACTGGATAATGAAAATGTGGTATATATACTTAATTTTATTTAAAATGTAAGAAATGATCCTCAATTTGGTTATTGGAAAACTTATAAATGTATTTGGAACAACTTGGATAGATCAATCTACTTTGTCACCTTAAATTTTATGAAATGTAGGTGTTGGTCAACCATTTCAAAAGAAAATTTAAAGTCTGAATTAAAATGTACTCTTAATATAACTTATACAATAGATGTTGAAGACAATATTTAAGTAAGTAAAATATATCATTAACATTTCTTAGATTTTTTATGTTGAAATGACAACATCTTAGATATATTGGAATAAGAAAAAATATATTCCTAAAATTTTTAGCATATTTCTTTTTCCCTTTCTTAATATAAATAACAGAAATTTTAGATTGCATATGTTGTTCACATTATATTTATGTTAAGCAGTGCTATTTTAAGGTATCATAGTAATGCCAAGGTTCACTGCTTTATTCAACATGTAAGTTAGGCACTGTGCTAACTACCGGGGACTCAACAGGGAGTAAACCATACCAGGCACTTGGCTTACTCTCATGGAACTTTTACTCTGGTATTAGAGAAGATAATGTACCAGAAGACGTGTAAACACTGTAGTCCCCCCCTTATCTGTAGTTTTCTGCTGTTTCAGAAACTCAATCAACTATGGTTCAAAAATAGCACATGGAAAATTCCAGAAATCAACAGTGCATAAATTTTCAAACTTTTTTAAAGATTTATTTTTTCTTTATTTGAAAGAGTTAGGGAGAGAAAGAGAGAGAGAGAGAGAGAGAGAGAGAGAGAGATCCTTCCGTTCTCTGGTTCAGTCCCCAAATGGCCGCAATGACCGGAGCTGAGCAGATCTGAGGCCAGGAGCCAGGAGCTTCTTCTGGGTCTCCCACATGGGTGAAGGGGCTCACCCACTTGGACCATCTTCCACTGTTTTCTCAGTCACATTAGCAGGGAGCTGGATCAGAAGTGGAGCAGCCAGGACTTGAACCAGCGCCCATATGGGATGTCAGCTCTGCAAACCTGGGCTTTAACCTGCTGTGGCACAGCACTGGTCCCTTAAATAACTTTTATTACATGTATTGTCATATTTATTCTATTATATTATTGGTTGTTTTTACTCTGTGCCTAATTTATTAATTAAACGTTTCTTAGCTTGTGGTTGTAGGAAAACACAGTGTCTATAGGGTTTGGTACCATCTGCAGTTTCAGGCACCCACTGGGGGTCTTAAAACATATTCCCCTTGAATAAAGGGGACTACAGTGCACCAACTGCAGGTAGTGCTGTGTTTCAAAGCAGCCATAATGACTGTTGTGAGGGCTGCCACTAGATGAGGAAGGTTCAGCAAAGGGAGTGAACAACTGACCTGCCACCTGCATGATGAGAAGAAGTTAGCTGCAGAAAGAAGTGAAAAAAGTGTTTCAGGAGCAAGGGCAGCAGGAGTTGCTGACTCCATTCCTTTTCAGGACAGTTTCAGCCAGACATGGACAACAACAATCCCTACAAACCATGGCACACAGACAGATAGATGTTCTTCTTGAGCAAAGTTCAAGATCCGTTAAAGCAGAGACTTGTCCTGATTTATTTCGTTGATATTCCAAGTAGT
Source organism: Oryctolagus cuniculus (assembly GCF_051225735.1). Taxonomy (NCBI): domain Eukaryota; kingdom Metazoa; phylum Chordata; class Mammalia; order Lagomorpha; family Leporidae; genus Oryctolagus; species Oryctolagus cuniculus. The sequence goes on from NC_142872.1 coordinate 107,552,616, forward strand.
TAAGCATTCAACAAAATGAATGAAAAAAATCCTAGTTGGGTAGGCTAGTAAGAGTTCACCGTCATGCTGGCACAGAATCTTCAAAGATATTTCTGTTGATCAGTAGTGTCATCTTCCAATGTCAGTCTATCTAGAGCGTGATCATCATTAAAGTAAAGACTTAGTAGGGGAGGCATTTGGCACAGTGGTTGTCTCCTCTAGAAAGCTCATATCTCCTATCTGAGTGCCTGGTTTCTGTCCCAGCTCCTCTGCTTCTGATTCAGCTTCTTGCTATGCACACTCTGGGTGGTAGCCGATGGCAACTAAAGTACTTGGGCCCCTAGAACCCTAGGGGGAACTGGGATGAAATTTCAGGCCCCTGGGACTGGTGTTGCGGTATAGTGGGTTGAGCTGCCTCCTGCAATGCTGGCATCCCACGTGGGTCCTTATTTAAGACTTGGTTGTTCCACTTCTGATCCCAGCTCCCTGCTAATGGCCCGGGAAAATCAGTAAGATGTTCTGAGTGTTTAGGTACCCGCCACCCATGTGGGAAGACCCAGATGAGGCTCCCAGCTCCTGGCTTTAGCCTGGCCCAGCCCTGGCTGTTGCAACCATTCCACCAGTAGATGGAAGATCTCTCTCTCTCCCCCTCTCTCTGTGTAACTCTGACTTTCAAACCAATCTTTAAAAGATTTTGTGCTCCTGGATTAGGCCTGGGCCTGACTGTCACAGGCATTTGGGGAGTAAATGATCAGATGGAAAGTATCTCTGTCTGTCTTTTTCAAATGAATGAAAATTAATTAATTATTTTAAAAAATGGTAGTTGAGATTTTTCTAGAAATGAACACTGACTCCTGTGATGATTTTATATAAACAAACATAGTACTAGACTCTGGTGAAGAGTCTTGTAGCTTAAATAGCAACAAGAGAATTAAGATATAGAAGTAAAGAATTAGATGTAAAAGAGTAGTTGAGTACATATACAGAAATTTCATGTTATCACTTGAGAGAAACAAAATAGGTTTGGCAAACTGTCTTACTTGAAGAGACATTATCCTCAAATCAGTTAAATTTATGTTCCAATTGCATAGGCCACCCTATAGAGTAAGTCATTTAAGTTAAGTTCATGTAAGATAAGAACACTTTCTTGACAATAAGCTGTCCAGAAATTTAATGAGAGGCCTGTACCTCACGCCCTGTGTTTCAAACAGGAATATAAGCAACCACTTAGTTCCTCCAGACGTTATTTTTGCTCTAGTCCCTCATCTTACTCTCTCAAACTTAATCTAGCTAATAAAATGGAATCTTGGATAATATGGAATTCTCATTAAATTTATGACCACCTTTCACCACAGTGTTGATGGGCTGCTGTATTCTGCATTTTATCACAGAGATATTAAAGTTCTTAATGCCTACTTAATATTGCAAGGTATTAAAGTTCTTAATACCTTGTTTATTCACCAAATGTATGGATTAAGTATTAGGAAAAGGAATGAGATATATGTTTACATGACTTAATTGTGCATCATGCTTATGTGCATTTTATACGCACTTAGATTTTTAATGTCTATTGATTTTATTTATTTAAAAGGGAGACAAAGATATTTTTAAAAATATTTAGTTAATTTATTTGAAAGGCAGAGTTGCAAAAGAGAGGGAGAGGTAGTGAGAGAGGGGGAGAGAGTGGCTGAAACGTCCAGGGCTAAGCCAGGTCAAAGTCAGGAGTCAAGAGCCTCATCTGGGTCCCCCACATGGGTGCACAGGCCCAAGCACTTAGGACATCCTCTGCTGCTTTCCCGGGAGCATTAGGCAGGGAGCTGGACTGTAAATAGAACAGCTGGCATAGCAGGTGGCAGCTTAACTCCTTATGCCACAATGCCAGCCCCCAAAGATCTTTAATTCGTTGGTTCATCCCCTAAATGCCTCCTGGACTAGGCCAGAAGCCAGAAACTCAATCTAGGTCTCCCACGTGGATAGCAAGGACCTAACTACCTGAGCCATCACCTGCTGTCTCCCAGGATGTACATTATTGGGAAGCTGGATTCAGGAGCATAATGGCGATTCAAATTTATGCACTCTGATATGGGATGAAGGCATCTCGAGAGATGTGCTCAGCTCTGCAACAAACGCTTGCCTTATTGTGTATGTGTTTTAAACCAAGGACACCACAAGTGCCTGTCTGAGTTCTAGAAAGATGAATACAGTGGTCTTAGGAAGAGTGGGCCCCAGAGAATAGACTGAGCAACGTAAATCTGCTTACAAAGCAAGAGTAAAGAGGTTATAAGGGGAAGGCAGGTGGGAGCGTGGTGGCAGGGACAGGGGGTATCACCTCAATCTGTATACATGCAATACATGAAACTTGCATACCTCAAATAATTTTTATAAAAACAAGGTTATAAGGGACTGAGCAAGGGCAATGATGATGAGACACTGGAAAAGCAGTGGAAGAAATTGAGGAACAATATAGAAGGGTTATAGGAAGCTCCTTTCCATCTGGAGGGGCCTATACCTAGAGTAAGCTACAAAGGTAAAAGTTTGTCTTTGATTGTGAGCAGAATTTCCACACGCGTACCTGTGCTTTTATTCACAAATATTCATATACAACATGGCAATGCACACAGCAGGTTAGAAATTTTCTCCAGAGTTGTGGGGAAAGGGCCTTTAGTGGCTAGGGTCACTTTGCTTTGGGTCCTCAACACTCGAAGCTGATGGTGGGCGGGCATTTGCAGGCTCAGGCTATTAGTTCTGCACTTTGCTCTCCTATGGACAGCATCCATGGAATGCGTCCCTCTGACCTTTGTCTGTGTTTATTTCTTTTGAAGGAAATGAGGGTACTTTTTTTTTTCCTGACAGTTTTTCATTGAAAAGGAAACATAACCACTTGCCAGGTGATAAGGAGAGGAGACTAAGCCATGACCAGAGGGAGTGTTTGCACAGCGTGTATTTAGGAGGTGAAGTTGGGCTTCATGCCCAGGCTTTCCTTTTATTTAAACGAAATTCCCTTCTTAATGCATAAACATTACCTATGTCTTGGGGGTTTTTTTTTTAGAGGCTTAAGATGAAACCTTGACAGGAAGTTGAGGCATAATTCATTTGGCTCTCTATCTCTTCACAAATCAGTGGGCACACGTAATGAGAGCATTGGTTTACATCCCCATCCTAGGTTTAAGAGGCAGAGGCAGAGGTAAGCCTCTGTGTAAGTGTAGGTATCATTTACTGCACATATGTTCACAATGACTGATCATCCATCCACTCTTGACTCTTTGACTTCAAAATGGTGAGTTTTGGAAAGAGTGAGTCAGCCATTGGCTGTTCAATTAAAAGGGTGGTAGCTAATTACAGACTGTGCTGTGTTTAGAAGTGGTTGTGTAACTTTCTCACTTGCTCTGTAACTCATAAAAGGGACTCTTTGGACACAGTAGAGTGGGTGCAGTTGGGAAGCAATAAATGAGCTGGCAAAGCACTTTCCGAACGTAAGACATGCTCTACTCTGTGTTTCTCTAACAAGGCAGTCATCATTCTGAACTGACTATAGGCCAAAGTGAAAAAGTTGAGTAGGAATAATGTAAAAGAATATAAAGACAAACCAGTTGTGGTATCAGAAGATGTCACCAAAAAAGTGTAGGAAGGAAGACCTCTCTCTCTGTATCTCCCTCTCACTGTCCGTAACTCTACCTCTCAAATAAATCAATAAAATAAAATCTTTAAAAAAAAGTTTGTGGCAGAGTCTAGGGAACAAGGGAAACACTGCAAGTGTTGGGTGGAAGAACCAGTGTGCTCCTCTGCTGTTGTAGTAAAGGGCAAACTGCTACTTGTATTTGTTTGAATCTTTCCGACCCATAAGAAATAAAGACTGTCCCCCCCGCCCCTCTGCCTCTCCTTCTCTGTGTAACTCTTACTTTCAAATAAATAAATAAATATTTTTAAAAAAGAAAAAGAAAGAGAAAAAGGGGGCTGGCGCTGTGGCATAGCGGGTAGAGCTGCCACCTGCAGTGCTGGCATCCCATATGGGCGCCGGTTCTAGTCCCAGCTGCTCCACTTCTGATCCAGCTCTCTGCTATGGCCTGGGAAAACAATAGAAGATGGTCCAAGAGCTTGAGCCCTGGTATTTGCATGGGAGACCCGGAAGAAGCTCCTGGCTCCTGGATTCAGATCAGCACAGCTCCCACCATCGTGGCCAACTGGGAAGTGAACCAGCAGAAGACCTCTCTCTCTCTCTGCCTCTCTTTCTCTCTTTGTGTAACTCTGACTTTCAAATAAATAAATAAATCTTAACAAGAAGAAGAAGAGGAAATAGAGACTATCTCTTCCTAATGTCTTTCCATAACCTCACCTTTATCGATGCCAGACTTCTGGCATTGTATATGCTTTATAAATTGCTCACAAATAGAGCTAAATGGAATGAATACATTCAGCCATATACTCATTAAAGGCCGTATAAAGGCCAGTCATCGTGCTTGATATTCTGATGCAAGAATGAATAAAATAAGTGGAGGAAGGTACACAAGGACCAATATGGCCTCATAAGAATTATAAGAACCGCTAGGCACTATGGGATGCCTCATGGAACCTTAATCAGGGTAGCTGGAGATGGATGAAGACTTCCCAAAGGGCTGACATTCAAAATAAGACCAAAGGATAGCTTAGAATATGCTGGGCAAAGGAGGGTGTGAGAGACACAGTTTTAGCCAGAAGAACAGATCAGGTTCCTAGAGGGAGCCTAGAAACATGATGGAACCTCTACCCTGTGGAAAATGGAAAGGTGTTCAGAGGGGCTATAGTGAGAGAATGAGTGCACCATAGAGAATTAGACAGTGAGGAGAGCAGGGTTAAACGTTCTGAACTTAGCTTAAAACCTGTAGGGAATAACTGAGGAATTCTAGTATGGAAGTAAAATGTTCAGATTTGTGTTCTTCCAAGATTATTCTAGATAATGAGTGGAAAATGGATTGGGGTGGGAGTTGAGGATGGTATAGAGATTTGGCAATAAAATTTACTAATAAATATCAATATTTGGAAATCACCACTGAGCACTTTAACATATATTTTCCAGACTTTTTGAATATATAACTATAGTGTGTTTAGTGCTATGATATCCCACACTATTTAGGAGTTGATTTTTTCACTTAATGGAATATTAAATATTGAACACTAGCGTAAGTGCTGGAGTTACAGTCCTGTCCTCTGAATATCATTCTGTGTCAATATGTATCCTGATACTATATTACTTTTAGTGACTCCAGAGTATTCCACTGTACAGGTATGCCATAATATCATCAACATTCTACTACAAAACATCTTGGTTGTTTTGGATTTTTTATGAAGATAGATAATATTGCAATAGACTATCATCATGTCAATATCAAAAAAGTTACTTGCAATTATTTCCTCAGGCTACATTTTTGGAAACAGAAATGTTGGATCAAATGAATAGATATTTTAAGGCTTTAAAATTGCACTGCCCAGTTTTTCCCAAAATGTACCAATTGACAATCTTATTTCATAAAGACATATGATCTAAACAAACATTCACACATTTTAGAATTCAAAAAACTTCAGAATTTTATAGTTGCAATATTTTTTAAAAAAATATTTGAGAGAGAGAGAGAGAGAGAGAGAGATCCTTCCATCCGTTAGTTCACTCCTCAAATGTCCACAACAGGCAGGGCCAGGCCAAAACCAGGAGCCAAGAACTCCATCAGGATCTTCCATTTAAGTGGTACTTAAGTACTCAAGTACTTGAGCCGTAGTCTGCTGCCTCCCAGGAACTTTATCGGGAAACTGGATCAGAAGCAGGGTAGCTGGAATTTGAACAAAGAACTACGATATGGGATGTGGGTGTCCCAAGAGGCAACTGCACCAAAATGTCTGTCCCAGGTAAAATGTTTTGTACATACACAGTGAGGCTAGTCTAAAATTTTTAATGAGAAAATGAGCCTAAGCTTAGATGATCAGTAGTGACTGAGCCACAACCAGTACCCAGGTTTTCTGAGTCCATTACTCTCCCATTAATCTATATCCCTCCTTCTAGAATGCCTAGAACCTTCTAATTAATAAGCAAAGCAGTTTTTAATCATGTCATAAGCTTTCCAAGAGTGCGACATGAAACTGGATTTACTGAACACGAGCGTCCTGCTCATCTCCAGAGTCCCAATTCTGCCATGACTCCACAGCACCCTGCATACCACAGTCCTATGTGGTTCTGTTTCCGGGCTCCACACTGTGAGCTTCTTGAAGGAGAAACTATGCATCCACTGTGTTTCTGACAAACAGGAGGCACAATTTCTGGTTCACAGTAGCTGCTCAGGAAGTGATTTTTGAGAGGCAAAAAGGAGGAAGAGGACAGGGTATAGGAGGAATAGAAAAAGAAAAAGGAGCCAAAACGAGATCCAGGTGCTAGAATGGAAGCACTGTCGTCGGCACTAGCTGTGACTCAAGGCTGGTCAAGATTCAGACCAAGGGCAGCTCATCCAGGGATGATGGGGAGCATACTTCTGGAGAGGCACTGTGCTGTGACACTTCCACCAGTGAACTCTGATCGAGTGAGAAAGCGCAAATGTCAGGCATCTGGGAACTGTATTTGCCATCTGGGTGTTAACTTCCCTCTTGACGAAAATCCTCTGTTACTGGGTGAAATGTGCATTCCTGCACTTCTTGTGCGACTTGCCAAGACTCCATATATAGATTTTATTATTCTTCCTGCAAGCTCCTTAGTGGGGAGTCTATGCCCTAAAGATATTGTCATTCCTTACAATTTTATTTTGTATTAAAATTTTTATCCAGTGGACACTAATATGCCTGTGTCCTTTTTTGTGGTTGCCTTATAAACCATGTTACGCGACAGGATTCTTGACCGCCAACATTAGACACGTTGAAATTCTATTTCCATTGTTCACCAACTTGTGACCTTTGCCAGGCTAAGTAATTTCTATGACACTTAGCTATTTTATCTGTAAAATTAGAGAACTATATTTTATGGTTACTATTTAAATCAGCAATATTAAATGTCAAGTATTTTGCATTTTGCCTAGCATATACCTCACTTATATGTGCAGCTAATACTATTAGTAGTAGCCATATAATGTAGACTGAGAAGACAAATAACACACTGAGGATGTGAGTTTTGGGCTGGGAAGTTTAGAAAATTTTCTCTGATGCAGAATAGCCTTACTTGGAGTCATCTCTGGTCTGAGAACTCTTGAAAAGCTGAGCTTTCTTCGGCAACAATTTTGGAGTAAAAGTTTAATCTTGAGACCAATCTCAACTGCAGGAATTCATAAAGTTCAAAATGAATTTTCTTGATGATCATGAGTCAGAACAAGATTTTTTTCTTGACACAATACCATATTAATATTCTTATCCTCATCCTCTTATGGTGGAAAATTTTCTTTTCTGAATGAGAATTTTTGAAAATATTTATTTATTTGATGAGCAGAGAGACACAGAAAAAAAGAAAAAGAGACAGGACGAGGTCTTCTATCTGCTCATTCTCTCCCCAAGTACCTGCAGCAGTCAGGCCTGGGCCAGGCTGAAGCCAGGAGCCCAGAACTCAATCCATGTGTCCCATGTGGTTGGCAGGGAGCCAAATATCTGAATCACCTGCTGCCTCCTAATGTGCACATCAGCAGGAAGCTGGAATCAAAAGAAGAGCCAAGGCTCAAACCCAAGCACCCAACCTGGGATGCAAGTGTCCCAAGCAGCATCCAAACTACTAGAAAACATTTTCCATGTTTTAAAAAGTGAACATATACTTGATACAAAAACTCAAACTATGTAGATACAGAAGAGAAATAAATTGTTCCACACTTTAGTAGTCCTAACTTTTGATAATTCCAAGAATATTCCTTCCATTTTTTCTATATATATGTAAATATAACCATAGAATATGAATATATTTTTAAATCTTTGGCTGCTATATCAGTATTATATACATACATACTCTTCCAAAATCTTCATCGTCATTTAATAATGCACTGTGATCCTCTTTTCGTATCAGTAAAGATAAACATGTCTCTTTTTATAAAGTTGCTGCCAAGTATTCCATTTATATATGTGCCACATTTTAATCAATTCTTTCACTTTTCACTGTAATGAGATTAGCAAACATCTTTGTACATCTTTATCTGGTTATATTTACATATGTAAATATATTCCCAGGAATATCTTGGAGCAACCACACTATTAAAAATAGAGTTAAACTTCAGTGATTGCCTGAAAACACAGCAAATGGAAGATCTCTCTCAGTGTGTCTATCCCTCTCTCTGTGTGTGTAACTCTTTCAAAATAAATGAATGAATCTTTTTGTTAAAGATTTATTTATTTATTTGAAAGTCAGAGTTACACACAGAAAGAAGGAGAAGCAGAGAGAGAGGGAGAGAGAGAGAGGTCTTCCATCCTCTGGTTCACTCCCCAATTGGTCGTAACAGCTGGAGCTGCACTGATCTGAAACCAGGAGCCAGGAGCTTCTTCCGGGTCTTCCACATGGTGCAGGGGCCCAAGGACTTGGGCCATCTTCTACTGCTTTCCCAGGCAATAGCAGAGAGCAGGATCAGAAGTGGAGCGGCCAGGTCTTGAACTGGCGCCCATATGGGGTGCCAGCACTTCAGGCTAGGGCGTTAACCCACTGCACCACAGTGCCAGCCAAATAAATGAATCTTTAAAACAGTTTTATGTAGGTTTTAATTTAATCTGCACATTGAAACCTGTGTTTTCAGACAATCACTGAAGTTTAACTCTATTTTTAATAGTGTGGTTGCTCCAAGATATTCCTGGGAATATATTACTTTGAATTTTCTTACTTATTCCTTAAATTCTCAAAGAAAGGAATTCTGATGTAGGGAAAACATGTAATGTGAACTGCTTTTTTGTTTTACTTCGCCACAATATGTCTGAGTTTTATAAAATACGTTTGCTTTCCTTTCCTGATGTAGCCAAAGGAAAGAATCTGCATCCTTTGAATAATAATATTAGCAAGCCAGGCTGTGCGCATTCCCAGTGAGTCCAAAGTGGAACTTCCCTTCATCCAGGTTCCTCCGGGGTTCTGCTGGCTGATAGCCTCCGAACTTGGAAGCAGTTACTCCTGCTTGTGCTCTTTCCCCTAGTTGTCTTGCCAAAATCTGCAAATATGATACTTTCTTTCTCACAAATCAGACCAGGGGACATTGTCCTCACTCCTTTCCAAATGGCTTTTTTTTTTCTTTGCTCCTCGTCCTTTGACATACTTCTGAGTTCCTCTGAACTATGGACCATTTTGAATCAAGTCAATGAGACACTCTTGGTTTCATATCCAGTTTTTTTATTCAAGTATGGTACATGTATTGTCTTTGTCAAAACTAACATTTATCACAGAAGAGTAGTCCAGAGTACAATAGATATTTTACAGCTTTAAATTATCTGAAATATAAAGCCTTAGTGAACTGCTGTTTTAAAAACTGTATTATTTCTTTTAATTGTTTGATACTTGCCTAATAACATGCTTTGGAAATTCAAATGAAGAAAGCATATGGAAGAAGTCAGATGATAATTTGACGCATTGTGAATAGGCTCTACATTTTGATGTTTTTAACTTAATTTGTCCTAAATATTCTTTTTTATTCATGGGGTATAGGTTGCATTGCTGTTTAAAAGCTTACTGCTTGGCCGGCGCCGTGGCTCACTTGGTTAATCCTCTGCCTGTGGCACTGACATCCCATATAGGTGCTGGGTTCTAACTCCAGTCGCTCCTCTTCCAGTCCAGCTCTCTGCTGTGGCCCAGGAAGGCAGTGGAGGATGGCCCAAGTGCTTGGGCCCCTGCACCCGCATGGGAGACCAGGAGGAAGCACCTGGTTCCTGGCTTCAGATTGGCATAGCTCCGTCCATAGTGGCCATTTGAGGGGTGAACCAACAGAAGGAAGACCTTTCTCTCTGTCTCTCTCTCACTATCTAACTCTATCTGTTCTGAGGCCAGCGCTGTGGCTTAGCGGGTAAAGCCGCTGCTTATATGTACCGGCATCCTATATGGGTACCAGTTTGAGTCCCAGCTGCTCCACTTCCAATCCGGCTCTCTGCCATAGCCTGGGAAAGCGGTGGAAGATGCAACCACGTAGGAGACCCAGAAGAAGCTCCTGGGTCCTAGCTTTGACCTGGCCTAACCCTGGCCATTGAGGCCATTTGGGGAATGAACCAGCGGAAGGAAGACCTGTCTCTATCTATCTGTCTATCTATCTCTATCTCTGCCTCTCAAATAAATAAATAAATCTTTTTTTTTCTTTTAAAAAAAGCTTATTGTTCTTTCTTATTCTCCTAGTTTCCTTTAATTACTTTCATCATACATTAGCACTAATAAAATAATTAGAACAATCACATATCATGCGGCTGTCAACAAATATTTACTGTGCTCTACTGGAGGCACAGTGCTTGCTCTCCAATGAGACAGACCTTTCTTCTCACACTTAATGGCTGTTTTCTATAGGAAGATCCTAGTTCTCAAGCTATTAAAGGGATTCAGTAAGGTAACTCATATAAAGCATAAAAACTTGCAGCTGTAATTAACTAGTAGAGATGAGCTACTACTGTTGCTTTTAATATTGTTGGTAGTGATGGCAATACTATGAAAATGTGGTGGCCGTGTACTGTGAAGAAAAGATATCAGAGTAAATAAATGCAGTGCATGGAAAGGTGTTCTGCAACAGGTATTACAAGATGCAGTGAGGATAATAAAATCTGCTTGGAGACATCAGAGAAGCTTTCACAGAATGAATCACGATTTAACCGAAGGTTGAAGGTTGAAGAGTCCGTGGGGAGGATGTGATAGGCAGAGGTGTTTGTTCTGCAACTGTGTGTGGAAGCTGCTCACTCCTGAATCCCCGTGGAAAAGGAAGCTGGAAACGTCCAAGGGGCTGCATGACAAACAGCCCGAGATCCTTTGCAGAGGAGTCTGGATTTGGCAGGTGCAATTTCTGGTGAATGCTTCAAGATTGTTAATTCATGGAGATACAAAAATCACCATTTATAAAAATAATTCTGGTAGCGATATAGAAGTCGGAGCTGGAATCAAATTGGGGAAAAGATGGCTAGCAAGCCAGGGAAACAGTGAGGATAAGAAGGCCTTTCGGGAGCTGTTACTGTAGACTAGGAGGGAGAGCAGGAGTGGCTGGCTGGTTCTGTGCCTTTAATAGCAATGTCCGCCAGAAAGCCCGGTCTTGGCCCTGACAGCCACCTTCTGTCCTCCTTCATGGCATAGGTGTGCCTGGATGCAGGCATGGGCACTGTTGGAGGACTTCTACTTGCAAATATAACCTGTTCTGTCCCTCTGCAGCCCCCTTTTGCCAAACTCTTAATGGAGCAGTATTTCCTAAAGTTAAATACACCAGCCACTTGTTCACTTGTTTTAGAAGCAGCCTGAGAGCTTCTTAAAAATGCTATTTCTAGGGGCAAGTGTTGTGTACAGTGGACTAAGCAGCCACCTAGAATGCTGCCGTCCTGTATGGGCGCTGCTTGGAGTCCTAGCTGCTGGACTTCTGATCCAGCTCTCTGCTAATGCACCTAGGGAAGACAGAAGAGATGACCCAAGTGCTTGGGCCCCTGCACTCATGTGGGAGACCAGGATGGAGTCCCTCGCTCCTGGCTTCTGCCTGGCCAAACCCTGGCCACTGTGGCCATTTGGAGAGTGAAACAGTGTATGGAAGATTCTCTCTCTCTCTCTCTCTCTCTCTCTTTCTCTATTTCTCTCTGTAGCTCTTTTCAAATAAGTAAATAAATCTTTTTTTAAATGTTTATTTCTGTACCACACTGCACAATCAGAATCTCTTGAAATTGGACACAAAATCTGTACTTTTAGCAATCTTCCTAGGCTATAGGAGGCAAGCAGCACTTTATGCTAAACTAATCATCTGACCGATTCAGGAACTTTTCAAAAATAGCCTTTGAGGCCCAGGCTCCAACAGGGAACCCTGACACAGCGCGAGCTCCCCCAGGGGATGGACACTTTGTCAGATTTGGAAACCATTGCCCAATATTGTCTTCCTGGTAAATTGCCCTTCTGTTGCTTGAATAAATGGAATAATTAGTCCACAAATCTTTCCTAGTGTAATTACAAAGGGTTGGCTGAGTTGCAATTTTATTGACTTACGGCAGATGGATTTTGAAAAACAAGGAGGCTGAGATGAAAGGAGAAGATCCATCTTGCAACTATCGCTGTTAAGACAAGGCCTGGAGAAGGCACAGCCATAGATGACCGCAGCACTTATTAACCCCTGCATTACAAGGTGCGCACGGTGCAGAAAACTGCCTGACGCAGGACGAATCACCTTTGATCTAATCACTTGCATCAGAGCAATGCCTGTGTTTCCAGTTCAGAAAGCAACAATCATCACTATTCCTCTTGGTCACCTACCAGGGTGTTTGAGGTTTATTGGGGCTGAAAAAGGACCTAACCAATCGTGGATATGCTTGTGCGGTAGGGTTAAGTAGAAGGGCCGGCGCTGTGGTATAGTGGGTAAAGCTGTGACCTGCTGTATCAGTATCCCATATAGGAGCCGGTTCGAGTCCCAGCTGAACCACTTCTAATCCAGCTCTCTGCTGTGGCCTGGGAGAGCAGTAGAGGATGGCCCAAGTCCTTGGGCCCCTGCACCCTCCTGGGAGACCCGGAGGAGGCTCCTGGCTCCTGGCTTCGGATTGGCACAGCTACGGCCGGCCCCTGTGGCGATCTAGGGAGTGAACCAGTGGATGGAAGACCTCTCTCTCTCTCTCTCTCTCTCTGCCTCTCTGTAACTCTGACTTCCAAATAAATAAGTAAAATCTTTTTTAAAAAAGTTAGAGTAGAGGGAGATTTCGAGATGAGGCTGCCTATGCTGGTTTGGGTCCGAGCTGCTTTGCTTCCAGTCCAGCTTCCTGCTAATGTATCAGGGAAAGCGGCAGAAGATGGCCCAAGAGCTGGGGCTCCGGCCACCCAAGTCAGAGACACAGATGGAGTTTCTGGCTCCTGGATTCAGTCTGACCCAACCCTGGCTGTTACACCCATTTGGGTGGCTCAGTGGTTGGAAAATGTCTCTCTATATGTGTCTCTACTTATCTCCCTTTTTCTCTCTCTCTCTCTCTCTCTCAGTCTCGCTCTTGCTCTCGCTTGCTCTCTTTCTCTCCCCTGACTCTCTGAGTTTCAAATAAATAAGTCTTTTTTAAAAAAAATAGATTTATCAATTTCTGGGCCATAGTTCCCAAATCTAGCTCCACATTTACAACTCAGGCAACACCAAATAACCAGCAACAACAACAACAACAAAAACCCACAGATTCCTAGGACTTCCCCTACCATATTGGAATTGAATGCTTGTGAAAGAGATAGTTTATGGAACTTAAAATGAGATTAAAGAATTGAAGTTGGGGCCAGCATTGTGGCATAGCAGGTTAAGCCTCCACCTGTGACACCAACATCCCATCTGGGCACCGATTTGAGCAAATCCTGGCTGCTTCACTTCTGATCCAGCTCCCTTCTAACGGCCTGGGAAAAGCAGTAGAAAATTGTCCAAGTGCTTGGGCCCCTGCACCCATGTGCAAGACCCAAAAGAAACTCCGAGCTCCTAGCTTTGTCCTGGTCCAGCTGTGGCTGTTGTGGCCATTTGGGGAGTGTGTGTGTGTGTGTGTGTGTGTGTGTGTCTTTCCTCCCCTCTCTGTAACTCTGCCTTTCAAATAAATAAAAAATAAATTTTTTTAAAAAGAAGTTGAAGTGGAAAATCTACAGAAACAAAATATTATGCCACTAATTATCACCTACAGCAAATCTGGCTCACTTTTTAATTTTCCTGATTTAAGGAATTTTCCATGATTGTGTATATTAAAACTTTTTGCTCCAAAAGAAACTGTCGGTTGTACTAGAGGGATATTTTGCTTTTTCTTTTTTTTTTTTTAGGATTTATCTTAATTGTTTGAAAATGAGAGTTACAGAGAAAGAGAGACAGAGATCTTCTGTCCACTGGTTCACACCCCAGACGACTGCAATAGCCAGCGCTGGGCCAGACTGAAGCCAGGAGCCAGGAGCTTTATCTGGGTCTCCCAGGCAGGTGCAGGGCCCAAGCACATGAGCCATCTTCCACTGCTTTCCAAGGCACATCAGCAGGGAAACAGATTGGAAGCGGAGCAGCGGGGACTCGAATCTGCTCCATATATGGGATGCTGGCATCACAGGCAGTGACATCACGCGCTACGCCAGAATGCCTGCCCCCTTGCTGGTTTCCAAGGGAAAATGATGAAAGAACAGTCTTGGAAATTTTTTAAGGGAATAATGATATCAGCTTTAAAATTTTTCTTCCATTTACCATGGTTGGAAAGGTTCCTAAGAAGTAGACTTTCTAAGAACTTGCAAGTACAGAAGAGATGAACCACTTCGAATGGTAAAATGTCAGCTTTTCTGAAGTCATGTGATTCACACAGCTGTAGAAAGAGAGTAGCGGGCAGGCACTGTGGCATAGCGGGTAAATCAGCTGCCGGCAGTTCCGGCATCCCATATGGGCGCAGGTTTGAGTCCCAGCTGCTCCACTTCTAATCCAGCTCTCTGCTATGGCCTGGGAAAGCAGTAAAAGATGGCCCAAGTCCTTGGGCCCCTGCACCTGCGTGGGAGACCTGGAAGAAGCTCCTGGCTCCTGGCTTCCCATCGGCACAGCTCCAGCTGTTGTGGCCAACTGGGGAGTGAACCAGCAGATGGAAGACCTCTCTCTCTCTCTCTCTCTCTCTCTCTGCCTCTCCTTCTCTCTCTGTGTAACTTTTTCAAGTGAATAAATATATTTTTTTAAAAAAGGAAAGAGAGTAACAGAAAAATACACATGAACTCTCCTTTGTATTTCCAAGGAAAAGAAGAGGAGAATTAACTTTGAAACATAGAATTGCCAGTAAGTGTTCATTCATTTGCTTGGGAAATTCCAGAGAGTTCTTCAAGAGAAAAATTCCCATTTCAACCTAGAATTATTTAGGCCAAAATGATTTAGGAAGAACCAGCTCCATCCAGGAGGTCATGAAAATACTCAGTGAGAAAATGTCAGTGAGTGTGGAAGGAAGAATCAGCGTTTGCCGGGTTCAGGAGGAGGGTGGGGCCTGCTAGGGAACAAGAGGAGAGAAGGGCAGGAGAGGGAGGAGTGTGCCCATGTTCCAGGCATAAGAAAAAGCCACGTGCTTTCATGCTCAAAGCATGTGAAAGAGTGGGGATCCACGCTGAGATGTCCCTGTGAGGACCTGTGTCCCGAGGGGCTGCCTCCGGAGCTGGTAGAGGGATTTGTCAGCGACAGCAATGCCATCATTTCTTTCTTGGAGGGGAGTTTGTTTCCAGTGCAGGTGAAAGTTTTAATAGTGATTGTAGCCCCCAGAGTGGCTTACTTTAAGGAGTGACTGGAAATTGTGGCTGGGAGACCACACTGGAAAGCTATTGCAATTGTGTAGAAGTGAAGAGCTGGTGAGTAAGCGTGGGGATGACGAAGGTGTCAGAAGTTAAACAATGTGACTGTGATAGCTAGAGTCTTCTGGACTCCCAATCGGTAGTTTTTCATACTGTGTTATCTTTACTGCTATACCAAAGTTTGCTGGTGTTTGCTTTCTTTCAAGAACATGTGTCCTTTTATCTCCCACTCCCACACGACTGATCAGTCTCCTTTCTCTGTTGTTCTCTGTGATACCATTGCACTCACCACATTCTGAATTGCATTGTTCATAAACTTGTTTTAGATGGGATTTGCATCCCTGCTTTGACTATAGCTTGGATATGGGCTGCCTGTCTCCCTGCTCAAGATCCTCCAAAATTCATTAAGTGAGACATTCGAGCCAAAACACTTTCTTCCCACCCACCACCTTGACTTCTGCCCAGTGAGATAAACCACAAAACACAGAAAATTCAAAAAGACCCTGATCCAAAATAAGAGCAGAAACTCTGGTGTCTCCCCCCAGACCCCCTAGAGAGATCTTTTAAAAACTTTCTAAAACTAGTACTTCCCAAGAAGAACACACACAAGTCCCCAAACCTCTTCAGCCTACAGAGTAAAAGGGAAGGGAGGGATCAAGAAGAAAAAAAAAATGTACTTCCTTTCAACCCTCACATGAATTCTTCCATTTCTTGGCCTTAGAGGAAGAGATAGTCAAGTGATTGCTTTCTGGTAGCCCTACTTGTGATCAGTGTTAGAAACCAAAGCATGAGGGCCATGAGGGAGATGGGAAGTGGACTTTTTTTCTTACATGCTGGGGATCTTTGTTTCCTGAAATTACTACAGTAGCTTCCTTATTATAGTAGGCATGAAATTTTTATTAAATAAAGTGTATTGACCTTATCACAATATTTTAAAAGCAAAAAAAAAAAGTGAAATTAACTTCAAGGTGCAATGACTTTGAATAGCTCTTGTCTCAACTGTTGAGGAACAGCTTTTTCTTTCCATACAATTTGTTGAACTCTTTACTTAGTATCAAGTTAATCTCCTGTGTATAGTTAATTCAAAATAAAAAAAGTCTTAAAAATAAGACTGGGAATAGGAGAGGGAGAAGGAAGAGGGGTGGGAGTGTGGATACTATGGAAAGAATCACTATGTTCTTAAAGTTGTATTTATGAAATGCATGAAGTTTGTATTTCTTAAAAAAAAAGGTTTCTTTGGAAATAAAAGCTTGTGCTAATCACAGTTTTAGAGAACATCTGTACTATCCTCTTTTGCTGTTTCCAAAATCCTGTAACATAACTGGTGAAGGTGTTGCTGCCCACTATTTAATGTAAAAGGTAGCTTAGAGTATTTAACCAAGCATCCACAGCCAGCGAGTGGCAAATCCAGGATTCAAACTCAGGGTTTCAACTCAACGTTTTATGAACTTCAATGTTCCCGGGTCTTCCATAGGACCATTATTATGAGTGTCTGAGCAGCCTGGATGCAGATAAATACAGATCTTCTCAAATTCCTTGGCAATGATGGAAGGCCTCCATGTTTTGGCTATGAAGGAAGTTTTGAAAACAAGGAAGATGGATAAAGAATACCAGCAATGGGACCCAACCAAATATTCGTCGTCTACCCAGAGTTGAAGAAAACGTGTCAAGAGTGTTTTCAACGTGACTCTGGTACAGTGTGTTCCTGGATGAACAAAGCACCATCTCCCAAAGGAGGCTCCCGCATTTGGGAACCATCTGGGGGGTCTTGTAAAAACCAGATTTCCCAGGCCCCACCCCCTCCACCCACTGAGACACACTCCCTAGGGATTAAGCCCAGGAAAACTTTTGTTTAAAAACCTCTTCAGGTGATTTGTACGTGGTATACTTTGAAAAATCACTAGGCTGAGGACTTACTCACCTCACTTAACCTCTCCAGATATTTTTGACTCTGTTGTTTTATCTGCAAAATGAAATAATAAGACCTCACCTCCCTAGGGCCAGGAGGCTAGATCTAATTGCCTCTTCCTGTACCTCATGGTTCTGAATTCTGCCATTCAACTAATTCATCTTCTCATCAATCTGTACTGATGAGTCACTCCGGCTGCCTGTGTTTATACCATCTCCCCACCCCCATTTCCTTCCCCCAAATTCCCATCTAAAATTCCTTCCCTTGTTTAGGACCCAACTTCTCTATGAAACTATTCTCGAATGTGCGCACCCTGGGCCTACCTCCCCTCTCTTCTCTGAACTCTTCAAGCATCTGAGGCCCCAGAAACTACTAGACCCCAGGCAGCTGTGGCTGTGTGGAGACAATGCTTTTAACGTTTCTGTTATGACCCCCATCTTGAAAGCAGGAGCTGTTCTTGCTGATGACCATGATGTTGACCAATACCACATAAACTATCTTGTTCAAAGTGGCTTTGTGGTCATTTGTTCCTAAGTAGTTTATTTGACAGAGAAAGAGCAAACTGTTTCACTCCCCAAAGGCTCCCAGTGGCTCCCAGCTGGGGCTAAAGCTGAGAGCCAGAAACTCAATCCAAGTCTCTCATATGGGTGGCAAGTATCTAACTATTAGAGTCCTCAGTGCTGCCTCCTGGGGTCTGCATTAGCAGGAAGTTAACAGGCAGAGGCAGACGTGGAACAAAAAGACTTAGATTTGGGGCACAGGCATCCTAAAACTAGGCCAAACACCTGCCTCGTGAGCAGTGTAATCTGCATCATGCAGGTCTCCTCTGAAAAGCCTGCTGTGGACAGACCTCAAACTTCGTTTCTAATAGGTTTAAACTCATAAGAATTTGGCTTTCATTAGCTAAATTACCTCTCCTGTGTCTATGTCTCTATTCAATTCAGAAAGAATAGAGAGTATTCCCCAAACAAATAAATTTTAATTGAGACACAAAAAAAACTTAAAATAATCCATCTGTCACTTGCGAAGGAAATATGCTTGAAAAATTGTGTTGAACATGAAAAGATGTTGAGTATCTCTAAAATCAGATGTTAGTATGCTCTGAATATATACAAGAATGCAATATGTTGTAGTTTTGACCCGGATGCATGCAATAACCAACCCCACTCCCAAAGTAACAGCTCTATTTAAATCCAGGCAAAATCACCTTTCTTTTAAATTCTGCTAAAGCATAATGAGAGCCCCTGTTCAAAAATTTCCTTGATGAAGGATTACAATAAACAGTTATCCCTCAGTTTTAACAAAATGACTTCAAAAACATGCTTGCTTAATTATTATCTAATAGCCACAATTAATGTCTTTTTTTTTAATTTAATGAGCATAAATTTCCAAAGTACAGCTTATGGATTACAATAGCTTCCTCCCCCCCGTAACTTCCCTCCCACCCACAATGCTCCCCTCTCCCACTCTCTCTCCCCTTCCCCTTCACATCAAGATTAATTTTCAATTATCTTTATATACAGAAGATCAATTTAGCATATATTAAGTAAAGATTTCCTCATTTTGCTCCCACACAGAAACACAAAGTGTAAAATACTATTTGAGTACTAGTTATAGCATTAATTAAACACCTAAGAGTAATTGTGTATTAATTACAGAGTTCAACCAATAGTTTTAAGTAGAATATAAAATGCAACTTTTGTATTGTTGTGGCTTCCCCCCCCAACCTTCCCCCTCCCATGGCCCTCCCCTCTCGCACTCCCTCTCCCATCCCGCCCTTCATCATGTTTCATTTTCAATTATAATGTCTGTTTTTTTTTTTAAAAAAAAAAAACTCTATGCCTGTATTCTTATTTGAAATTCAAACTCTTGAAACTTGTGGCATTTGGGTTTGGAACAGTAAGGAGAATGTTAATCTCTTAAATAAGCAGCTATATGGAGAAATTCACTAGAGAATTAGAGCGATGTCAAGAGGCACCTGGATTGGATGGCCAGTGAGTAAGCCCTGGTGTCTCTCTGGGAGTTGTCTGTGTGGTTAAGGGAAGCAAATGTGTCAGGCAGAAAGAATCTCATAAATCCTCCTCAATATAATTGCTTTTCAGGGGTCACCTTTACCTTAACTTTGCACTTTCCCATGATTACTCAAGTGGCTGGCTATTAATGAGACTTGGAGCTACAAATTATTATTATATGCGCTCTTAATCAGTGTTCTTGACCATTTAACTGACCTTGTTTGAATGTTCTAGAGTAGGCTCTGTAGGAAAGGAAAGCAGGAAAGGGTGGGGACTGGGGAACAAATAACACGAAAAGTATTTTATTGGCCATGATTTAGCAAATAACTAGAAAACAATCAAAAGGCTGCATCCGGCAGCATTGTTCTTTGAGGGAGTTGACTAGAATCCACCATGGCAACAGTATTGGAAGCAAAGTTTTAGTAATGGCTGCATCCATCAAATCATAGCAGCTATATTCAAAGCTAATGGATCAGTGCAGGGCAGCATGTTGACTTCCAATAGGTCCTCTCACTTTCTCATAGGTTTCTCCTTCCATGATAATAGCAACATTAAAATTTGTTTTTGATAATTTAAATTTTTTTGCTGTTTTAGGCAAAATATAATAAATTTTTATAGATCCTAAATGTTAACTTTTTTGATGTGAGAAAAAAAGCATTGCTTAACCATAAAATTTTATTTTCTTTGGATTAAAAAAATACAGGATTTTCATAGGTTCCTAAATGTATTGTGGGCCCTGTGCATTGCTTCACCATAACTAATAGATAAA
Organism: Oryctolagus cuniculus; assembly: GCF_051225735.1. NCBI lineage: Eukaryota > Metazoa > Chordata > Mammalia > Lagomorpha > Leporidae > Oryctolagus > Oryctolagus cuniculus. Next base: position 107,572,646 of record NC_142872.1, read on the forward strand.
TTAACCATGTGTCAATGAAGTAGAGACCATAATTGGTTTGCAGTGAAACAGATCCTTTCCATTCTGAATCTTTGTCAAATTTCATTTAGTAACAAAACTTCCTTCATGCTGGATAATCAGTGGTGCAGTTCAAATCAAGAGAGGGTGAGGCAGCATCTTCTCTATAAACCTGCTTTTCTGTCAGAATGCAGCCTTCTAACTGGTAGATCTCAGGTCCATTTTTACTGATCAGTAAGTAAAGGCCTGGACTGAAAAATCGCACTTACTGCACAAGACTAAGGCTGGTTTACAATGCCCTCTGTCCCAATTAGCTTATATGGTGTTCATTGATGTTCAACCAACAACTCGATTTCTTAAAGATCTTACAGATCTGTTAAAATGTGTATGGATCAGGATTAATTAATTAGATTTGGTGATTATAGAAGAATTGGATTTGATGATAATACAATGACCATGATAATGACTACAATAATTGTGATGCTTCCTTATACATGTTTATTCATTCAAGAAATAAATATAAGTATGCAAATTTTTGTTCATTTTCCCCATAAATCAATATTCTTACCTCTACTTGTTTTTTTAACAGTGTTATTCCTATCCTCAAAGGAAAGAAAAATAATAAAAATGATTTTTGAATTTTCAAAATACTTTACATTGATTTAATGGCAACAATATTGACCTCAGAATTAAATTAAAATGGCCAGAAGAGGAAGCAGCATTGTGGCCAAGCGGGCTAAGCAAATGCTTGTGATGCTGCCAACCAATATGGCTCGGCTTCAGATTCAGCTCCCTGCTAATGTGCCTGGGAAAGCAGTGGAAGATGTCATTCAAGTGGGGTACAAGGATGGGGTTTTAACACTTGGTTTCTGCCTGAACTGGTTCCAGTCATTGTGGCCATTTAGGGGCATGAAGCAATGGATGGAAGATCTCTGTAATGTGCTCTCTCTCTGTCTGTCAAAAACATAAATTAATAAAAATTATGTAAAGAGAGTCAATAATCTAGAGTTTTTAACCAAAAATTTCAGAAACTGAGATGTCTTCTCCAGAATAAAGAAATTGAGAAGTATCGGATAATTTCAATGCCTCTTCTAAGGCTAAAATTGTGTGAATGTAACAAAAGTCATATTATCTCTAATTAATAAAATTTTAACAATGTGCTTATGCATATAAGTCTGATTTCTAAAATTCCAATCCATGCCCTCAACCACTTCAGATGTTGTGCTTTTCAACAGGCATCCTGATGTTGGACAACACCAATCTAAATAACAGCAATGTTATTATAAATGTTTCCATTTTGCAAGAATTCTAGACTGTTTCCTAATTAACAAAGATCTTATTGAAGGAATTAAGCACTTTAAGAGGTCAGGAGGAAAGCAAAGTACCTAACTATAGAAACATTGCAAAATGGCATGAATAAAGAGAAATCATAAAGGCTCAGTACATGGGCAAAGGTCTGCTCTTAGGAAATAGGGTGTAAGTGCTCATGCAGTCACATATCAAAAGAGTTGGAAATACGAAATTTCCTGAAAAATTATAAAATGTTTTCTGTCTTAAAATTATGTGACTAAGACTAATTTTGAGAGGCCAGTACTGTGGCATAATGAGTAAAGCTGCCATCTGCCATGCTGGCATCCTATATGGGTGCTGGTTCAAATCCTGACCATTCCAATTCTGATCAAGCTCCCTGCTAATGTGCCTGGGAGACCAGGAGAGGATGGCCCAAGTGTTTGGGTCCCTGTATCCATGTGGGAGACCTGGAAGAAGCTCCTGGCTCCTGGTTTCAGCCTGGCCCAATCCTGGCTGTTGCAACCATTTGGGGAGTGAGCCAGCAAATGGAAGCTCGCTGGCTCGCTCTCTCTCTCTCTCTCTCTCTCTCTCATTCCTCTCTCCCTGTAACTCTGTGTTTTAAATAAATAAATAAATATTTTTTAAAAAAAAAAAAGATATGGAGAGAGTTTGCTGCTCTAGTCTAAGAGAAAATAGTTAACAAAAATAGTGGAGAGAGTACAATCTGAGAGAAAAGCTAGGGAGAAAACTGCAGAGGAAACTCATGCAAATTAGAGGGACTGTGGATCTCTGTGGAGGGTGTGGATGCTCACAGTTCAGGACTCTAGCAGCCAATAGCCTGAGCACCAGCTTTGGAGAGTGAGGTGAGACCAGACTGCAGCAGCCCAAGCCACTGGTAATAAAGCTGAGAGGAGAGCTTGGCATGAGTTTGGCTTGGAGCCCAGTGGGGGACAGTGTACCTGACAATCTAGAGGGAAAAAAAGGGGATGGGGACATGTTTCTCTCTCCTCGACCACGCAGCACTGTCATCCAGTAACTAGCTGAAGGAGGGTGGGTACCACTTTGGACATACATAACAGCTGTGCCAGCTTATGTACCTGTGCCCAGCAACCAGCTGAGAGGAAACACCTGAGTGTGGCTGGGAGATTGACAGGGGGATGGGTGCTTGTGACTGTGGGGGCTTTGTGTGCTTGTGGCTTTGTGGGAGGGTACAGGATGTGGCTGTCTCAGGGCAGTTACTGTGGGCAACTGCACACACTACTGGCTCCCTAATTGACTGGTGAGGGTCATTGCTGCAAGATTCAGGCTCACACTGAGGACTACACAGATCCTTTGTGTGGTTCTATGGCAGCATGGATGACTATTGCACCCACTGGGGCTAGCGCCTGGGCATTGTTCTCCTTGGAGAAGAGGTGAGCGTGAGAATATGCCGACAGAGCTGATCAAACCCACCCATCTGATAAAAAAAAGGGGGGAGGAGAGAGATTTACCACACCCAACTAGATGTCATGTTGGACACTCCCCTCACCCTGGAGTATTGAATAGAAATACCTGGAACTACCCAGCACATGCATCTGGGTATTCACTGAAAGAGCAGGCATACCACTAAGCCACAGGGGTGTGGCCCAAAGATAAAAGCCATCACACGGAAAAAAACAAAACCAGAAAGTATCTCCACAAATGTCTAAAAATAAACACAGAAATTCAATAAACAAGAATAAGGAACACAACAATACTTCAATACTAGAATGTGAAAATGAAGAGATTGAGGAAATGCTGGAAATGGAATTAAAAAAATTGACTGTAGAATTACTTAGAAGTAATCAGATGCAAATCCAAAAAGTAAAGACATCCATACATGACACGAATGAAAATTTTTCCCATGAAATTGAGATTTTAAAGAGAAATAAAAGTGAAATATTAGAAATGAAGAATTTGGAGCTGGTGCTGTGGGATAGTGGGTTAAAGTCCTGGCCTGAAGCGCCAGCATCCCATATGGGCACTGGTTCTGGTCCCTGCTGCTCCTCTTCCGATCCAGCGCTCTGCTATGGCCTGGGAAAGCAGTGGAGCAAGGCCCAGGTCCTTGGGCCCCTGCACTCATGTGGGAGACCTGGAAGAAGCTCCTGACCCTTGGCTTTGGATCGGTGCAGCTCTGGCCATTGCAGCCATCTGGGGAGTGAACCAGAGGATGGAAGACCTCTCTCTCTGCCTCTACCTCTCTCTGTAACTCTGTCTTTCAAATAAATAAAATAAACCTTTAAAAAAAAAAGAAATTAGCAATAGGCTAATCCTCCACCTAGCGGCGCTGGCACACCAGGTTCTAGTCCCGGTTGGGGCACCGGATTCTGTCCCAGTTGCCCCTCTTCCAGGCCAGCTCTCTGCTATGGCCAGGTAGTGCAGTGGAGGATGGCCCAAGTGCTTGGGCCCTGCACCCCATGGGAGACTAGGATAAGTACCTGGCTCCTGGCTTCGGATCAGCACAGTACGCTGGCCCCAACGCACCGGCCGCGGCGGCCATTGGATGGTGAACCAACGGCAAAAGGAAGACCTTTCTCTCTGTCTCTCTCTCTCTCTCACTGTCCTCTCTGCCTGTAAAAAAAATAAAAAAAGAAATAAAAAGAAATGAAAAATTCAATATATCTAATTAAAACTACAATGGAAAGCCTTGACAACAGTCTCAATGAGGTTGAAGAAAGAATATCTGAGTTACAAGACAAATCTTTGGAAATTTTGCAGTCAGAAGAGAAAAGAGGAGGAGGAAAATGAGTGGAGGAGGAGAAGGAGAAATTAGAAAACTAAAAAACAGTGTTGGATATTTATAGGATACTATCAAATGATTCAACATACGGGTCTCAGAAGTTCCTGAAGCCATGGAAAGAGAGAATGGATTATAATGTATTTTTAGTGAAATAATTACAAAAATTTCTCTAATTTGGAGAAAGAAAGAGACATACAAGTACAGGAAGAACATAGAACCCCTAGTAGACATGACCAGAAAAGGTCTTCACCATGACACATTGTAGTGAAACTCTCCACAGTAAAACATAAAGAAAAGACTCTAAAATGTGCATGAGAGAAATGACAGAATATTTTCAGAGGATCTCCAATGAGACTCACAGCTGATTTATTAACAGAAACCCTACAGGCTAGGAGAGAATGGTGAAATATAGTCTAAGTCTTAAGAGAAAAAAAAACTGCCAACCCAGAATTCTGTAGCCTGCAAAAGCTCTCATTTATGAATGTAGGTGAATTAAAGACCTTCCATAACAAACAGAAATTGAAAGAATAAGCCACCACTCATCCAGCCTTACAGAAGATGCTTAAGGGTGTGCTGCACACAGAAACACAGAAACAATCACACTATGAAAGAAGTTGAAAAAATCTCTCAGTAAAATACAAAGGAAATCCAAAGTAAATGGGAATGGTTTTGAAAAAATGGCAGAGTCAAGTTATTGCTTATCAATAGTCACCTTAAATGTAAATGGCCTCAACACTCCAGTTAAATGATACAGACTGGCTGAATGGGTTAAAAAAAACAAGACCCATCTATTTGCTGTCTATAAGAAACACATCTCACCAACAAAAATACACACAGACTGAAAGTGAAAGGATGGAAAAAGATATTCCATGCTAACAGAAACCAAAAAGTAGCTGGTGTAGTCATCCTAATATCAGACAAAATAGACTTTAACACAAAAACTGTTAAAAGAGACAAAGAAGGGCACTCTGTAATGATTAAGGGATCAATTCAACATGAAGATGTGAATATTATAAATGTATATGCATCTAATTACAGGGCACCTGGTTATTTAAAAGAAATGCTAATGGATCTAAAGAGAGACACAGACTATAATACAATAGTAATGTGAGACTTCAATACCCCAGTTTCAGCAATGGACAGTTCAAGTAGACAGAAAGTCAGCAAGGAAACAAGTTAAATGACACTATAGACCAAAAGGACCAAACAGATATCTACAGAATTTTTCATCCTACAGTAGCAAAATACACATTCTCATCAGTGCATAGAACTTTCTCTAGGACAGACCACATGCTAGGACATAAATCAAGTCTCAACAAATTCAAAAACATTGAAATTATATCATGTTTCTTCTCTGACCACACTGGAATGAAGCTGGAAATCAACAACTCAAGGATCTCTAGAATATATGCAAACACATGGAGACTGATCATCATACTCCTGAATGAACAGTGGGTCATAGAAGAAATCATAGAAGAAATCAAAAGAGAAATCAAAAAAATTTCTGGAAATGAATGAAGATGACAATACAACATATAAAATCTTGTTGCATACAGCAAAATCCGTATTATCAGAAATGGTTATAGCATCAAGAAATTGAAAAGGCACCAAGTAAATGAGATATCAATGCATTTCAAGGACCTAGAAAAATAACAGGAAATGAAACCAAAAATTAGTAAGAGAAAAGAAATAAATAAATTAGACAAGAAAGAAACAAAATCCAAACCAATAAAACAATACAAAAGATCAGAAAAACAATTTTTTTGGAAAAAATAAACAAATTTGACACACCATTGACCTGACTAACCCAAAACAATAAAATTAGAGATGAAAGGCAAATGTAACAACAGATACAACATAAATAAATTGTATTGTAGAAATTACTACAAAGAGATGTACATCAACAAATCAGGAAAACTAGAAGAAATGGATTGATTACTGGACATGCACAACCTACCTAAATTTAACAATGAAGACATAAAATACCTAAGCAGATCAATAGCCAGAAAAGAAATTAAATCAGTAATATTGATTCCAATATTGGACAGGACTGATTGCTTCACTGTTGAATTCTAATAGACATTTAAAGAACTAACTCCAATTCTTCTCAAGCTTTTCAAAACAATTGAAAGGGAGGGAACCCTCCCAAATTCTTTCTATGAAGCCAGCATCACCTTAATTCCTAAATCTGAAAAAGATGCAACAGAGAACTATAGAAAAATTCCCCTGATGAATAGCTGCAAAAATCCTCAACAATATACTAGCTAATCAAATCCAACAACACATCACCCAGACCAAGTGGGATTTATCCCTGTTATGCAGGGATGGTGCAACATTCACAAATCAATCAATGGGTATAGAAGGAACATCCTTCAACACAATCATAGCAATTTATGACAAACCCACAGCCAAAATCCTATTGAATGGGGATAAGTTGGAATCAATCCCACTAAAATCTCAAACCAGACAAGGATGCCCACTCTCAATATTGCTATTGAATACAGTCCTGGAAGTTTTAGCCAAAGCCATTAGGCAAGAAAAAGAAATCAAAGGGATATAAATTGGGAAGGAGGAATTCAAACTATCCCTATTTGCATGTCTTATGATTCTATATATACAGAATACAAAAGACTCCAGTAAGAAACTATTGGAACTCCTACAAGAGTTCAGTAAAGTCACAGGATATAAAATTAACACACAAAAATCAATAGCCTTTGTATACAAAGAAAAATACAATGGCCAAGAAAGAACTTCTAAAATCAATTACATTCACAACAGCTATAAAAAAATTAAATACCTTGGAATAAATTTAACCAAGATTTCAAAGATCTCTACGATGAGAATTACAAAACATTAAAGAAAGAAGTAGAAGAAGGCACACAAAGAAAAGGAAAAAATCTTCCATGTTCATGGATTGGAAGAGTCAGTATCATCAAAATGTCCATACTACTGAAAGCAATTTACAGATTCAATGTGATACCAATCAAAATACCAAGGACATTCTTCTTAGATCTAGAAAAAAATGATGCTGAAATTTGTGTGGAAACACAGGAGATTCCAAATATCTAAAGCAATTTTTCCAACAAAAACAAAGCCAGAGACATCACAATACCAGATTTTAAGACATACTACAGGGAAGGTATAATCAAAACAGCCTGGTACTGGTACAAAAATAGATGGATACACCAATCAAACAGAATAGAAACTCCAGAATCAACTCAGGCATCTACAACCAACTTTTGTTTGACAAAGGAGCTGAAATCAATCCCTGGAGCAAGGACAGTCTCTTCAACAGATGATGCTGAGAAAACTGGATTTCCACATGCGGAGAAGTATGAAGCAAGACAGCTACCTTACACCTTATAGAAAAATCCACTTAAAATGGATCAAAGACCAGGCCGGCGCCGCGGCTCACTAGGCTAATCCTCCACCTTGCGGCGCCGGCACACCGGGTTCTAGTCCCGGTTGGGGCGCCGGATTCTGTCCCGGTTGCCCCTCTTCCAGGCCAGCTCTCTGCTGTGGCCAGGGAGTGCAGTGGAGGATGGCCCAGGTGCTTGGGCCCTGCACCCCATGGGAGACCAGGAAAAGCACCTGGCTCCTGGCTCCTGCCATCGGATCAGCGCGGTGCGCCAGCCAAACGGCAAAGGAAGACCTTTCTCTCTGTCTCTCTCTCTCACTGTCCACTCTGCCTGTCAAAAAAAAAAAAAAAATGGATCAAAGACCTAAATCTATGACCTGACACCATCAAATTATTACAGAACATTGAAGGAACCCTGAAAGATATTGGCATAGGTAAAGACTTCTCAGAAAACACCCCAGATGCACAGCCAAAGCCAAGATTGACAAATGGGATTACATCAAATTGAGAAACATCTGCACTGCAAAAGAAACACTCAGCAAAGTGAAGAGTCAACTGATAGAATTTATTTGCAAAGAACAAATTATTTGCAAACTATGCAATTGGTAAAAGATCAATAACAAGGATCTATAAAGAGCTCACTAAGCTCAATAAGAACAAAACAAACAATCCAGTTTATAATGGGCAAAGGACTTCAACAGGGATTTTTCAAAAGAGGAAATCCAAATGGCCAATGAACACATGAAAAAATGTTCAGAATCATTAGCCATCAGGAAAATGCAAATCAAAACCACAGTGTGGCTTCACCTCACCCTCGTTAGAATGGTTCCCATACAAAAATCAACAAATAAATGCTGGTGACAATGTGTGGAAAAAGATACCCTAATCCACTGTTGGTGGATATGTGAACTGGTACAGCCACTGTGGAAAACAGTATGGAGATATCTCAGAAATCTGAATATAAACCTACCATATGACCCAGCCATCCCATTCCTGGGAATTTATCCAAATGAAATGAAAGCAGCATAGGAAAGAGTTATTTGTCCCCATGTGTTTAATTGCAGCTCAAGTCACAATAGCTAAAATATAGAATCAATCCAAATGTCTGTCAACTGAATCCTGGATAAAGAAATCATGGGATAGGTATACCATGGAATAACACACAGCAGAAAAAAAAAAAAAAAAGCAGTCTTGTCATTTGCAACAAAATGGATGCTACTGGAAAACATTTTACTTATTGAAATAAGACAGTCCCAAAAGGACAAATATCATATGTTCTCCCTGATCTGTGGTAAATAATAGAGTACCTAAAAGGTAATCTGTAGAAGTGAAATTAAATAAAATGTTCTGGGGAAAAAAGAAATATGTTATCAAGCCATGAAAAGACAGAAAAGAAGCCTGTGTACATATTACTAAATGAAAGAAGTCAGTCTGAGACTTGATAATGTATGATTGCAACTATCTACTTTTCGAGAACAGATGAAAAAGATCAGTGGTTTCCAGGAGTTGGAGGAATGTGGGGATGAATCTACAGCACGGAGGGTTGTCAGGGCAGTGAAGCTATTCTATGTGACACTATAACAGTAGATACCTGGCTTTATAAATTTGTCCAAATCCATAGAACGTAAATACCAAGAGTGAACTCTCACATGAATTACAGACTGGATGATAATGATGTGTCAATGTAGGCTCATCAGTTGTATGCTTCTCTGGAAGATTTGATAATAAGATAAGCTGTGTAGAGGTAGGGGCAGAGGATAAATGGGAAATCTCTATATTTTCAGCTTAATTTTATTGTGAACATAAAATTGCTCTAGAAATAAAATCTATTTTAAAATAAAAGCTTTCTTTAGAACACTTATTACCATCTAGTCAAGGTGTTCCATTAATACACTGATCACAGATGCTAGTGGCAGATATCATCATTGCTTCTAATGGGCAAAAATACTGACGTGTGGGCTGACCAACTGGCATTCCCACCCATTGGAGGTTGCTTGCAAAACCTCGTAGCCAGGACAGTCATTACCAGTGGAAATGTGTCCTCCTGAGTTCCACACTTCCATTGCCAGAGGGGATTCTGTATAACGTTCTTATTTCAGAGCCCCATCAGCATCCTTAGGGGCATTATCACAAGATGCTTCCCCTGTGACTGTCTCCAGGACAAACGAAGCTTCTTGTTATGAAGGGAAAATCCTTCATGCATGTTTTGCTTTTATTCCTCTGATACAGTAGGCATCTGTATTCCATACGGGTAATTTTAATGTTCTTTTTAGCATTTCGTTTGTGTATTCCTGTATTTGACTTGCATATTTCATGAATCTAAATCATGTGTTCCCCAAATTTGAATATCAGCTAAACAGAAAGTATAAAAACAATCTATTTAAATCTGTGGGAAAAAAACCCTGAGGAAGTAATTAAAGAAACATTTTTTTTTCCTTAAAAGAGAAGTATATTATCAGTGTCCACAGAGTTGACAAATGTGGCTTATATTTGTCATGGCTAATTTACTTGTTTTACACGTGCAGTAATCTGTGCTTTAATTTTCGTGGACATTGGGAAAGACTGAATGGTATCTACATAAGCCAGCATATCCTCAGAGGGAGAAGGGGCACAGCACACTTCTGTGCTCCCCAGAGCTCAGCCAGTACTCATGAGTGACTTGAAATCTTTGAATTTTCTAGGAGGGTAAGGAAGGGGGTGTTGGATTGCACAGAGAGCTTGTGGGCCCTAGACAGCTCTGCTTCTTCTCTGACTCATCTGCATCCCATTCCCACAGACCTTGCCTGGACCACTTGTGTTAAAAATAACTGGGTGTAAAATAGTCCTTTTTGCAGCAATATTTGTCTTTAAAAGGGCACCCTTGAAGATAGAAAAAAATTGAAAAGCCAGTGGTGGGTGGAGGGGTAATGGCATCATTTGAGGACTTTTGATAGGAGATACCAGAGAGGGAGAAAGGGAATGAGGAAAGAGTTGCATAATACTTCTCAGATCATTCCCCCAGACTAGCACTGGTATCCCCTACAGGCAAGGTTAATCCTTGGCATGTGGACTTCCCTGTCTTTACATGGATCCGAGAATAGCCAACCATGATTTCACTACCTTTGTTTTAAGAAAGACATTTTGCTTCATATAGTTTCATCTCTATGTCTAATAAGATCAGTATCTATAAGGGCACTTCAAAAAGTTCATGGAAATGGAATTCAAAGATGTTTATTTTGGTGGAAAATATTTTGAAATCCATGCATGCTCACTTAAGTTTTCATGGAATTAATAAACAAAAAATAAAAAATTACATAGCCTAAATATGCATACTATGTTATTTATAACTCAATAAAGCTTTTGATACTAGAAAATTTAAAATTGGAATTGGGAAAATATTGGAGAGTAAATATCTAGTAAAAACAGTACACAATGAAACTGAAAAGTTACCGTTAATGGTACCAAATTCTGCATGACATATTTTTCTATAATAAATTATGAACTTGGTAGACAGAGCTCTTGAGGCAGTATATGTAATAAATAAAGATAATAAATCTAAAAGATTTAGAAGTCAGAAAGATGAAAAGATTTTGTTTTTTCTTAAAAAAAGACACATCATAAAAAATTGACCCAATATCAAGGCTTTATTAAGGAAAATAATTACCCTTTATACTGTACATAGCACCACCTTGAGGAAAACAATAGGAAATACTATTCTGTGTTTAATAGAACACTACCAGTTCATTGGCTTATTCATTAAGTATTTACTTAAGACTTCTAGGCATACCAAGCACGATTTTGTTTGCTTAGAACACATCAAAGAACAAAAATAAAACCAAAAATAAACCTCTTCCTTCTTGGACCTTATTTATCAAGATCGGTAGTTTTGTTTTTAAGTAATTTATAGTTTTATGCAAATTCATTTTTTAAAAAAATAAAGTAAGAAAGTAAAGGAAGTCTTGTATAAAAAAAATCCAGTTGTGAAGTGTCTTATTAACTGGGTTTTTACATAAATTATGGCTTATTTGTACCACTCCATAGTCAATTCTAAGACTGTTCAATAAACAGGAGTCAGCATCGTGGCACAGCAGGTAAAGCCACTGCCTGTGCCAGCATCCCATATGGGTGCCAGTTTGAATTCCAGCATGCTCCACTTCCAATCTAGCTCCATGCTCACGGCCTGGAAAAGCAGTAGAAGATGGCTCAAGTGCTTGGACCCCTGATACCCATGTGGGAGACCGAAATAAAACCCTTGGCTCCTGGCTTCTGGCTTCAGCCTGGCCCAGTCCTGGTCATTGTAGCCATCGGGGAGTGAACGAGCAGATGGATCTCACTCTGTGTCTCTTCCTCTCTCTGGAACTCTGATTTTTAAAGAAATAAATAAACCTTTAAAAATGCAGTGGGTTCTATGGTATATGTTCTTATTTCATTTTCAAGAATGAGGCAGGTGCACATTCCTCTATCTGTCAGAAGTGTAGCTTTCTAAAAGGTCGTAGCTGTGACCTCATCCTGGAATGATTACAACCCCATTTCAAATAGTCATTGAGTTGTAGCCAACACTTCATCCAAGAGTATATTTACTTTTGATAGAGCTCTCTTTAGCCATAACTACTTCTTTGTCTTCATTTCCTTTTGTGCTGCAGGTAGAATATATTCTATTTCTATGCCTTCAGGTTCACTAACTTTTTCTTTTGTCATTTCTAACCTGTTCTTAATCCCAGCCAGTAATGTTCATTTAAGATACTGTATTTTTAAATTCTACAAGTTTCATCTTCTACTAATCTTATTATTCTCAGGTTCATGAAATCTTGAGCATTTGAAGATTTTTTTATGTTTTAAAGTCTTTGCTAATTCTATCATCTCTCATCTATGAGTCTGTTTCTATTCATTATTTCCCCTGCTATTTGTCATGTATAATAATTTTAAGATTTTTTTATTTATCAATTTGAGAGGTAGAGTTAGGCAGTGAGAAGCAGAGACAGAGAGAAAGGTCTTCCTTCCGTTGGTTCACTCCCCAAATGGCCACAACAGCCGGAGCTGCTGCGCCGATCCAAAACCAGGAGCCAGGCTCTTCTTCCTGGTCTCCCACTTGGGTGCAGGGGCCCAAGCAATTGGGTCATCTTCTACTGCTTTCCCAGGCCACAGCAGGGAGCTGGATTGGAAGAGGAGCAGCCAGGACTAGAACTGGCGCCCATATTGGGATTGCCAGCGCCGCAGGCAGAGGATTAACCTACTGCACCAAGGGGCCAGACCCATGTATAATAATTTTTAAAAAATATTTATTTACCTATTTGAAAGGCAGAGAGAGGAAGGGAGAGACAGAGAGTGGTCTTCTATCCTCTTGTTCCTCCACAAATGGGTGCAACGGCTAGGGTGGATCCAGGCCAAAGCAAGGAGCTTAGAATTCCATGAGAATGGCAGGGGCCCAACTACTTGGGCCATCTTCTGCTGCTTTCCCAGACTCATTAGCAGGGAGCTGGATAGGAAGCAGAGCCATAGGCTCAGAACTAGCACTCTGATCTGGGATGCCAGCATTGCAAGAGGCAGCTTAACCTGCTGTGTCACAACGCTGGCCTGTGTATAGTAACTTTTGATTGAATATATTGATTTTATGAATGTAGTATTATTGTGTGCCTGAGGTTTTTTGTCTTCTTTTAAAAGAGTGTTGGCCTTTTTCCTTACATAAATTTGTTACTTCCAAATTAGCTATTCCCTCTGCTGCTTTGTTAAGGTGGATATAGAGAAGCTTAAGTCAAGGGGCCGTTTAGCCCTGGTACCATGACAAGACCCTTCTGGAGTCTCTTCTGAATGCTCTAGTTGAATGCCAGGGATCTCCATTCTTTGACTGGCCTTAGTTTAAATGGCCCTGTGTGAGTTTGGATAACTGCTTAGTTGACAACCCTCTGGTGTTTCTTTCTTTTTTTTTTTTTTCTTTGCATCATTTAAGCTTCACTCTATGCATGCGCAGCCAAGGAATTTTTTTAAGAATAAACAAAATTTTTAATACAGATTTTTGGGAGTTTGTTTTGTTTTGTTTGTGGTTTTTTTTTGGGGGGGGGTTTGTTTGTTTGTTTGTAGACCCTCTTGAGACCTCTGACCCACATCTTCCAACTGCTCTCAAATCCCTGGGCCTTCACATATCTTTTGCTAACTCATGAGGCTACTGTGCTGTTATTTTTTTAAAAAAGCTTTGTTTATTTATTTATTTAGAAGTCAGAGTTACACAGAGAGAGAAGGAGAGGCAGAGAAAGAGAGAGAGAGAGGTCTTCCATCCATTGGTTCACTCCCCAATCAGGTACAACAGCAGGAGCTGCACCAGGAACTTCTTCCTGGTCTCTCACATGGGTGCAGGGGCCCAAGGACTTGGACCATCTTCCACTGCCTTCCCAGGCCACAGCAGAGAGCTGGATCAGATGTGGAGCAGCCGGGACTGGAACCAGCACCCATATGGGATTATGTACTTCAGGCAGCGGCTTTACCTGCTACATCACAGCGCCGGCCCCATACTGTGCTGTTCTTATGATTCCACTTTCTACATGTCCCTGGGAAGAAAGCTGGCGTGATACTGGGGACTGATCTCAAATGTTTCCCTTTCCTAAGGCATCAAGGTCTGCATTTTCTGTTCTCCAATATCTGAAAATGGTTACTGCCTGTATTTTGTTCAGCATTCTGGCCGTGGATGCTCATTCTAATCCTTGTGATGACATCATGACTAGAAGCCAAGTCCTGAAACTCTTCGTGGTCACCTCTGTGCATACAATATGACATGAATACTAGCTCATTTCAAAGATGTACACCTTCAGTCATTACAATATTTGTCTTTAAAAAAAATGTATGTACAGTCTTAATGGATGGAGATGAAGGGCGGCACACCATACCACTTTGCCTTTGTTAGTCCTTAGAAATGGGGATGGAGGTAGACTGTGGGAGTAGGAACTAGAGAACACGTGTCAACACCTACAACTTGCCAACTCTCCCTTTTTTTAAGAACCATGCATCAGAGAAATTTTAATATAAAAAAATTGTTGACACTCGCATTGGAGAACTAAGTTACTTGGAGGTACCAGGAAGAGAGAAACAGCAGGCCTGAACTACTATCCCTAAGATTTCAGGAGCAGAAGAAAGGGGGGTAGTTTTGCAAGTGTGGAAGCTTCAAGGAGAGATCCCAGGAAGCTAAGCCTTCTGAGGAGGAAGGGTGCTGCTGAGCTGGTGTGATGCTCCCGAGGGCATGGGAACAGCCTGGGGCGCGGGTTGGTTCCAGCTCCCTTGTTTTCCTTCTCTCAAGGATCAATGTTCTCTTCCTCTGATGCCTTGGGCTTTGAAAACCACTGTTTCCCTGAATTTGTCATCTGTTGTTGTTTCAGCTGGAAGGATAAATCTGGTCCCTGCTACTGCATCTTGGCCAGAACAGGAAGTCCCTAATTTTCTCTAAATAAATAAAGTGCCCATTTTTTAAAGAATCAGTTTATCGATTCTATCTTGCTGTTTAATTTTTTAGTTATTTTTTATAAAAGCTGGCAACTGTTTTGGCACAGTTTAGATACAATGTGAATTGATGTCCTTTATCTTTCTAAAATCAAAGATCAATAAACTTTTAATCACCCTTAACTCTCTACTGCTTTCATATCCAACTCACAAAAATAAATTGTTAGCTGTAACTTGCAAATATTTCCAAACACCTACAACTTCTTGTATCTCCACTGCTACCTCCACTGGAAGAAACCATCATCACATACCCAGAATATGCTTTGACTTCTTAATTAACATCCTTCTTCTGATTTCCTGAAATCAACAACCATGATCCTGTTAAAGTGTATATCAAATCATGCCACACCTCTCCTTGTACCCTGTAAAGACTCCCTTTTTTTACTTACACTAAAAATCACAATGTTGGCCGGCGCCGCGGCTCATTAGGCTAATCCTCCGCCTTGCGGCGCCAGCACACCGGTTTCTAGTCCCGGTCGGGGCGCCAGATTCTGTCCCGGTTGCCCCTCTTCCAGGCCAGCTCTCTGCTGTGGCCATGGAGTGCAGTGGAGGATGGCCCAAGTACTTGGGCCCTGCACCCCATGGGAGACCAGGAGAAGCACCTGGCTCCTGGCTTCGGATCAGCGCGGTGCGCCGACCACAGCACGCCGGCCACGGCGGCCATTGGAGGGTGAACCAACGGCAAAGGAAGACCTTTCTCTCTGTCTCTCTCTCTCACTGTCCACTCTGCCTGTCAAAAAAATAAAAATAAATAAAAATAAAAATAAATCACAATGTTTACAGTGGTTAAGATGGCCCACAATAATCTCTCTCTCCCAAACCTCTATCCCTTCAGCCCTTACCACTCCCCCTTTGCTCAGTCTCCTTGCTTTCCTTTGTTCAAAATATGCACCTGCCAGGAATGCATTTCCCTGAGTTATGTGCCTGGGTCATTCCATCACTGCCCATATATGTACTCAAATGCCATATTTTCTGTTTCAAGCAGGATGACCCCAGCAATATTTAGCTTTATCATTTATTTTTATGTTATTGAAAGGCAGAGACTGAAAGAGACACACACACACAACAGAGACATACACACATGCAGGACAGAGACATCATCCATTTGCTGGTTTACTCCCCAGATGCAGTCAGTAATGGACCAGGCTAAAACCAGGAGCTTGGAACTTAATACAGATCTCCCATGTGGGTGAGAGGTATTCAACTGCTTGAGCCGTTACCTCCCATGGTGTGCATTAGCAGGAAGCTGAAATCAGAAGCAGAGTCAGGACTAGAACCCAGGTACTCCTATATGTGTTTCAGGTATCTCAAGTGATGTCTTATCTGTGGTGCAAGCACCTACCTTGCACATTTATTTATGAGGCCAAAGCAGTAGGTTTCAGTCACTGCGATTGATTTCAGTTCAGTTTTCTGTCAGAACCAAAGTCACGGCACCCCTCTCAGAGACACCAACACCAACCAACAGGAGCTCCACTCTCAGAGATTGGGTTCCAACCCCACCAGGTCCTTCCTCTGATCTCCTGAATTCCCAGTGCGGGAGCAATGCCTCCACCTTAGAGTTCAGCTCTGCAGTGCTGCTTCCACAAATTTCAAGGTTTTTATAATCCCAAACACTTCATAATTCTCCAAACTCTTGCATGATAGCTGGTAATCGCTAGTGTTCTATACCAGTTAGCAAATCTTGAAATTAAACACCCTTTGTTAAAATTTTTGTTAAAATTACTAGTGCGGTTGTTATGGATTGACTAAAGAAGGATTTATATATGTATGAGGCTGGTGCTGTGGCATAGTAGGCTAAGCCTCTGCCTGCAGTGCCGGCGTTCCATATGGGTGCAGGTTCGAGTCCCAGCAGCTCCACTTCTGATCCGGCTCTCTGCTATGGCCCAAGAAAGCAGTAGAAGATGTCCCAAGTCCTTGGACCCTTGCACTTGTGTGGGCAGACCTGGAGGAAGCTCCTGGCTCCAGGCTTCAGATTGGCCCACCTCCGGCCATTATGGCTAACTGGAGAGTGAACCAGCACATGGAAGACCCCTTTCTCTCCTCTCTCTCTCTCTCTCTGCCTCTCTCTCTCTCTCTCTCTCTGCCTCTCCTTTTCTCTCTGTGTCACTCTGACTTTTAAATAAATAAATAAATCTTTTTTTTAAAAAAATAAGCATGTATGTGGAGTAAGTTTTTAAAGATGAGATTTCAAGTTTAATCTGATTGCATATTTGGTCTTGAATGTAGGTCTGAGCTCCTTGATAATAAAAAATAAGATGCTAGTGGCATCACAGTTACTCAAATTATTGCCTGTCACTGGTTCTGATTAAGCTCCTACTAAAACAAATGGCTCTAGGGGTCATAGAGTTGTAGCACTTGTCCATTAAAGATAGCATGAAGTGGAATATCATCATCTGAATGCTATAGAGTCTTTACCAAATGAAAATGGCAAAGTTATGACTTTATATTCTAAGTTTAAGTCATATTCAGAAAACTACAAATCATTTACCGTGCCATAAAATTAGCCTTATTATTATTTTTTTGAATAACAGCAGGGCTGACTGCTGAAAATGAGATACAAAATTTAATCTTGTGAGGTAGAGTGCAATCTAAGTTGAATTCACAGCTCCTATGTTTCTTAAAAAATAGGACACTCATTGGGAAAGAATAGAATAATTATACTTGGAATGGGGATACCCAGGTGATCATAGATGCAAATGCAATGCTAATGGCATCATACTTAGATTACCACCTGTCACACTGATTGTTCCTTAGAAAAAATGGAGAGAGAGAGAGAGACAGAGAGACAGAGGTCTTCCATCTGCTGGTTCATTCCCCAACTGGCTGCAACAGTTGAAGCTGAGCCTAGCCAATCCGAAGCCAGGACTCAGGACCTTCTTCTGGGTCTCCCTCATGGGTGCAGGGGCCCAAAACAATTGGACCATCCTCTACTTTCCCAGGTGCGTTGTCAGGCAGCTGGATTGGAAGTGGAGCAGCCAGGACTCAAACCTGCACCCATATGGGATGCTGGCACTGCAGGCTAGGGCTTTATCCCACTGTGCCACAGCACCAGCCCCTATTCCGTATTCTTTGTATGCTAGAGGGATACAAAAGTCTGAGAAAGGGGGGCCGGCGCCATGGCTCACTTGGTTAATCCTCCACCTGCGGTGCCGGCATCTCATATGGGTGCCGTGTTCTAGTCCCGGTTGCTCCTCTTCCAGTTCAGCTCTCTGCTGTGGCCCAGGAAGGCAGGGGAGGATGGCCCAAGTGCTTGGGCCTCTGTACCCGCATGGGAGACCAAGAGGAAGCACCTGGTTCCTGGCTTCGGATCGGCATAGCTCCGGCCACGGCAGCCATTTTTGGGGGTGAACCAACGGAAGGAAGACTTTTCTCTCTGTCTCTCTCTGTCTGTAACTCTATCTGTCAAATAAATAAATTAATAAGTCTGAGAAAGGAAAAAAAAGTTACATTGTTTTGTTTGCTTCCTATTCCTGCCAGTAGGGTGCCAATAATACTTCTTTTTTTTTTTTTTTAATTTTTTGACAGGTAGAGTGGACAGTGAGAGAGAGAGACAGGGAAAAAGGTCTTCCTTTGCCGTTGGTTCACCCTCCAATGGCCGCTGCAGCCGGCACGCTGCAGCCGGCACACCGCGCTGATCCGAAGGCAGGAGCCAGGTGCTTTTCCTGGTCTCCTATGGGGTGCAGGGCCCAAGGACTTGGGCCATCCTCCACTGCACTCCATGGCCACAGCAGAGAGCTGGCCTGGAAGAGGGGCAACTGGGACAGAATCCGGCGCCCTGACTGGGACTAGAACCTGGTGTGCCGGTGCCGCAAGGCGGAGGATTAGCCTAGTGAGCCGCGGCGCCGGCCGCCAACAATACTTCTTTACTCACAGAGCAGTAGTGTCATTCAACAGCAGTAATGGATTACTATTTACAGTTGTTCCAAACACTCTCAGGACCAGTCTAATGCCCCTGTAAAGCTCTTTTTTCTAACCAATCAGCACTACATCAATCAGAAGTCTGGGTCCTAAACCCGCAGACCCCTCTGAGCTGCGAACTATCAAAACTAACCCAAGAAGCATTTCCTTCTCGGTAGCCTGAGTTTCAGCTCTATGAATCCTTCCTCCACGCTTCTAAATTGTAATAATTCCAATATCTTACCCTTTCCCTCCAACCCTAGGAAAAGTGGCTGCTTTCAGTATTTGCTAACTTTTGTGTTCTCAGCAGTCCTTTTACCATCTCCATCCTCAGGAACTTGCTTAACAACTCCTTATATTAAATTCGTTCTACCCAGCCCACTAGAGTGTCTATAACAAATATATATATATATATATATATGGACAAAACTGTGATGAAATTAGAACCTTCCTATACTACTGATGGAACTGCAAAATGGTATAGCCACTGAGGAAATTCCTCAAAATGCCGAACGTAATATTACTATATTACTCATAAATTCCACTCCCAGGTATATATTCAAGATAAATTAAAACTTTTGACTATGAAAAAATTTGTATGTGAATGTTCATATCAGTATTTTTCATAATTAGCACCAGTGTAAAACCCACCCAATGTCCATTAACTGATGAACAAATAAAATGTGATACACCACACAATGGAATCCTATTCAGCCATAAAAACACATGAGTGCTAGTACATGATACAACTTGGACGAAACTTGAAGCATTATTCTAAGGCAAAGAATGAGTCCCAAGGCGACTGGCGCTGTGGCACAGTGGGTTGAAACCCTGGCCTGAAGCACCAACATCCCATATGGGCGCCGGTTCTAGTCCCGGCTGCTTCTTTTCTGATCCAGCTCTCCGCTCTGGCCTGGGAAAGCAGTAAAAGATGGCCCAAGTCCTTGGGCCCCTGCACCCACGTGGGAGACCCGGAAGAAGCTCCTCCTGGCTCCTGGCTTCAGATCAGCGCAGCTCCGGCCGTTGCGCCATCCGGGGAGTGAACCAGCAGATGGAAGACTTCTCTGTCTCTACCTCTCTCTTTAACTCTGACTTTCAAATAAATAAATAAATCTTTCTTTAAAAAAGAACAAGTCTCAAAAAATCACAATTGTATGACTCCATTTGTCTGAAATACCCAAAATAGAAAAATCCCTAGGTATAGATGATACATTAGTGTTTGTTTAATGTTTCAGGACTGAAGAGTAAAAGAAAGAATAGTTGTAGTGATACAAAGTTTAGTTTTGGAATATTAAAAACATTTTTAAATCATATTGTGGGGTCAGATGTGTGGTGTAGTGGTTAAGCTGCTTCCTGGGATGCCCGTATCCCATATCAGAATGCCTGGGTTTGAGTCCCAGCTCTGCTTCTGATCCCAGCTTTCTGCCAATGCACACTCAGAGGGGCAGTGGATGATAGCTCAAGGACTTGGGTTCCGGCCATGCACATAGGAGACTTGGAGTTACTTCCAAATTCCTGGCTTTGGCCTGGCTCAGCTCCAGCTGTTGTGCACATCTGGGGAGAGAACCAGCAGATAGGGGATCTCTGTCTGACTCTGTCTCTCTGGCCTTTAGATAAATAAATTAGATTATGATTGTGATTGCACAATTTGTAAATATGCTAAATACATCATTGAGTTGTATACTTAAACAGGTAAAATTAATTATATATTCTATATCTCAGCTATTTAAAAGGAAATATTCTTTTAATTGAACACTAGTAATGACTCTATCTCATTACCTGATCATGGCTTGTGCAATAATTGTCTTTGTCTACCTTTCTTTCCATGCCAACTGCATCATTCCCTGAATAATGGAATGTGAGACAATTAACTGTTGATAATTATGAAAGTTAATTTTTAGTACGGAAAGAAAGGTTGCTAACAAGAGAAAATGAGAGCTATCAGTAGACAGGAAGTGGGTTAGAAAGACAATTTTAAGATGTTTTCTGGAAGCTGCCTTGGAAATGGGAAAAGCAGATGAAATGAAGATGATGTGTTGATCTCTGCATATTCTCTGCATATTCTTTGACAAGAAATGAAACTGGCTAGTAACCAAAACTGAGTCACGTTGTAAGGAAAGTGCTCAAGAGGACGTGGTTCTTTGGCTGCTGTGAGGCTTACATGAGTCTATCAGCAGGAGCATCATGTGTGTGCTTGGTGCTGGCCTGGGTTCCACGTATTACTTAATGAAATATCAATTCTTTTGTAAAGATTTATTTATTTGTTTGAAAGTCAGAGTTATACAGAGAGAGGAGAGAGAGAGAGGTCTTCCGATGGTTTGCTCCCCAGATGGTCTCAATGGCCGGAGCTGTGCTGATCTGAAGCCAGGAGCCAGGAGCTTATTCCGGGTCTCCCATGCGGGTGCAGGGGCCCAAGGACTTGGGCCATCTTCCACTGCTTTCCCAGGCCACAGCAGAGAGCTGGATGGGAAGTGGAGCAGCTGGGTCTCGAACCGGCGCCCATATGGGATGCCGGTGCTTCAGGCCAGGGTGTTAACCCACTGCGCCACAACACCGGCCCCTGAAATACCAATTCTTAACAATTCTTGCCAAAGTTTTCTAGAATCATGACTTCATTTTTCCTTCGATTTTGTTCATATGGATTTGGTATGGTTTATAAGCATTTTTAAAAGATTATTTATTTATTTATTTAAAGTCAGAGTTTCAGAAAGACAGAGAGAGGAACAAACAGAGAGATTGTCTATCCACTGATTCACTCCCTAGATGGTTGCAATGGCCAGCTCTGGGCTAGGCCAAAACCAGGAGCCAGAAGCTTCATCTGGGTTTCTCATGTGAGTGGCAGGGGCCCAAACACTTGGGCCATCTTCTGCTGCTTTCCCCAGGCCATTAGCAGGGAGCTGGATCAGAAGTGGAGCAGCCGGGACTCAACACAGCAGTCAGGCGTAATGCCAGCATCACAAGTGGCAGCTTTACTCACCAGGCCACACTCCAGCCACTGGCTTACAAGCATTTGCTAAGAATAAATCTCTACAGCATAGATATATAGGCATAGATAGATAGGCAGAACCAGGACAACTGCAAGCAAGATCTGGTTGCCTTCCTTCCCTAGGGTACCCCAGGTCACTAGTCTGTTAAATGAGGAATTCTAATTCTATGATCTTCAGAGGCCTGCCTCATCCTACAAGCGAATTTACATGACATTCCTATGCTGTCAATATGAAAGTTTCCCAAATTTATAACATAACACCATCCCGAACTTAAATGTAATTCCCATCTACAAACACTAGGCCAAAACTTACTAGATTTTCTGTTTATTTTGGTCCAACTTTTCTCGTCTCAGATCATTAGATTTTATTCACTTTGTGTAGTGTATTGAGCAGCAATTTCCTGGAAAAGCTGCCTCCCACAGGTGATGGTCTGATTGTTTTCCACCTGTTAAATCTTCAATTTCAAAAGAATCTTTCTGATGAGATTAAGAATTGAGAGTTCAGGAAAGACAGATTTTCTCAGGCATTACAAATTCAGAATATGGCTTTACCTATGTAGTAGTATTATTATTATTGCTATTTATTTGAAGGGCAGAACAATAGAGATGGGGGGAAGAAAGAGAAAGACAGGGAGAAGGGGAGAGAGAGAGAGAATCTTCCATCCACTGGTTCTCTCCCGAAATGGCTGCAGCAGCCAGATCTGGGCCTGGATGAAGTCAGGAGCCAGGAACTCCCTACTGGTCTCCCACATAGATGGCAAGGCCCCAAGCATTTGAGCCAATTTCCTCTACTTTTCCAGGAGCATTAGCAGGTAGCTGGATCCGAAGAGGAACAGCTGGGACTCAACTGGCACTCCAGTATGGCAATGCAACTGTTGCAAGTGGTGGTTTAACTCATTGAGCCTCAAGGCCAACCCCAGTGTATTTATCATATTATTACATAGAAAAACTCTAAAATAAGCTCTAATAACTATTTCTAGAGAATAATTCTGGCATCATGACCAAGGAATATAGACTTAGGAGACCAAGTTTCTAACTAGCATTGATCAAGTTGAGCAACTGTAGGCAAAATATTTAATTCTCTGAGTCTTGGTTTATGCCTTGACAAATATCTCACAGAGAAAATGAAATTATGCTAAGAAAGTGCAAAATAGGCACTTAATGAATACTCCAAAAGCACACAATCTGTTCCCACTATTGTTATTTTACATCTCAGATTACTGTCAATTTAATTTTTCAAATGCAACATTATTCTTTCAGACTTATTCCTAGTTAGGAAATACTCAACATTATCTCCTCTGATAAATACACCTGAATATCCTCCCTTTCTTTAGTCAGTGGCTTACTGATTTCTATTTTGGCCAAATCTGAATCAAAGAATATGAATTTTTAATTTTTTAGGAACTCCTAGCTTTTCCCAGCTGAGGAAGCATGGGATATGCCTCACTAGGAAAAAGTCCACAATCCTGAAATACCCTGGGTAATGATTACTGACTTGAACTCAGTTGATGCAACCTGCACCAAAGCTGCAGCTCTGATGGACAAACTCTCAAGAACAGACGTCAGGGGAAGGGCTGGGTGGGAGATACTCCATGTTTCTCCCACCCAGACTGTGGTCCTCACTGTTGAAGCATCTGCCACCCTGCTGCTAGTTGTTTTCCATCTGGACAAGGTCATTATTCAGCAACAAAGTGGTGCTAGATCTTCCTCTCTGTGTGAAAACATCTGTTTTGCAGTCTATTGTTCATAAACTCCCCAAGAATAACATTCCCAGGTGATACCCCTCTAGCACGCCACTTCTCTACCGAATTGAGAATGATTTAGTTCTTCTGTCAAGCAATATGTCATACGTGGTGGATATGCAGCAAATCCTGAACAGCAGAAGCACCTTGGAGCAGTGGTGTGTCTCATCCAATTTGATTTAGACCAGTGGCCTGCTCATATCTGAGGAACATACACTTGCATTAGCCACAGTGAATGCTTTATTTTAATGATTCCCAGCTGGGTGAAGGAAAAAGTTAAGTGTGCTGCTTATCTCTCCTGAAAATCTTCTGTTGCAGCTGTGTGTGTGGTTTTTTTTTAACTTTTATTTAATGAATATAAATTTCCAAAGTACAGAATATGGA
The DNA here is from genome assembly GCF_051225735.1 of Oryctolagus cuniculus. Taxonomy (NCBI): domain Eukaryota; kingdom Metazoa; phylum Chordata; class Mammalia; order Lagomorpha; family Leporidae; genus Oryctolagus; species Oryctolagus cuniculus. The sequence goes on from NC_142872.1 coordinate 107,596,522, forward strand.
TTACAATGGCTTCCCCCCATAACGTCCCTCCCACCCGCAACCCTCCCCTTTCCTACTCCCTCTCCCCTTCCATTCACATCAAGATTCAGTTTCGATTCTCTTTATATACAGAAGATCAGTTTAGCATACATTAAGTAAAGATTTCAACAGTTTGCTCCCACACAGAAACATAAAGTGAAAAATACTGTTTGAGTACTAGTTATAGCATTAAATCTCAATGTACAGCACATTAAGGACAAAGATCCTACATGAGGAGTAAGTGCACAGTGACTCCTGTTGTTGACTTAACAAATTGACACTCCTGTTTATGGCATCAGTAATCACCCTAGGCTCTTGTCATGAGTTGCTAAGGCTATGGAAGCCTTTTGAGTTCACCGACTCTGATCATATTTAGACAAGGTTGTAGTCAAAGTGTGTGTGTTTTGAGGTCCCAAATGTCTAGACTTCACTGGATTATAAAGATATAAAATCACAGTACATCAACATCTAAATGGCAGGTACTTGCTCATGGTTGTCCACTCAGAGCTCCAGCCCTTGAAAAGCTCACCTTACTCCTGGCCTCTGCTCACCAAGTGTCCTGTGAATTATCAGGAAGTGATTGATCAGAATGCTCTCCTGGTATCTGATAATTATTCTTTTATCACAAGGCTTTCCACTCTATTTCCCACCACCTACAAGAGTATCTCCATGGCCGGTGCCATGGCTCAATAGGCTAATCCTCAGCCTTGCGGCACCGGCACAGGGTTCTAGTCCCGGTCGGGGCGCTGGATTCTGTCCTGGTTGCCCCTCTTCCAGGCCAGCTCTCTGCTGTGGCCCGGGAGTGCAGTGGAGAATGGCCCAAGTGCTTGGGCCCTGCACCCACATGGGAAACCAGGAGAAGCACCTGGCTCCTGGCTTCGGATCAGCGGGGTGTGCTGATCGCAGCGGCCATTGGAGGGTGAACCAACAGTAAAGGAAGACCTTTCTCCCTGTCTCTCTCTCTCACTATCCACTCTGCCTGTCAAAAAAAAAAAAAAAAAGTATCTCCATTACCACAACAGGCAAGACATTCTCATTCCAAAGCCAACAGCACTGTTTCCTGAAGCTCCCACAGCCTCTGACCCTGATGTCAGGGCAGTGCTGGGCTCCATTCCAATGGTAAACTGCTTCTCTCCTGTCTCTGCGCAATGAGCTGTCATCTGTGCCTACAAAAGAGCTGTGCATGTCCACAACCATGCACTGGGTCTCAGGAAAATAGTTCCATCCTCTGCCTGGAATTCTCTCGCTGTCCAGTCCAGGTAGCTCAGGAGACAGTCGTCTTCCTATGCCTTCCATGATCTTCTTTCTCCCTTCAACATACTGAAAGATAAGAAGACACTTCTCTCACCTGTATCAGAACATCTCAGAACATCAGGACCCTCTCTCCATCAATTTAGGCAAATAAACAGTGAGACCACAAGTGCAATGGGAAACTAAGCCTAATACTGTGCGAGGTTTGGTGCAAATAGAACAAGATGTTCTTTGTGATGGCTTTCAGCAATGATGGTGGAGCTCATAGTGTTCTCTGTAACAACAGTTTGATCTTATAGTTGAGTGTTAATTACTGTCTTAATTTTAAACATGTTTCTTATCAATTCATATATAACTGAGGTGTTACTCATGAGAAACATGTCCTAACTAGTTTCTTCAAATATTAGTTTTTTTCTCAGTATAGAGAAGATCACATTGAATTTAAAGGATGGACATATATGCCAAATGAGAGTAAAATCGACATGAAATGCTTCTGTGAATATATTATCCCAGGCCTATACTAAACATGTTATATGACCCTAGTTTTTCATCACTACCAATGCCAAGGTCTTATATGATGCCCACATAATTCACAGGGCAACAAAATTGTTGATGCTTGAGCAAAGAAAGGTTCTCTCCTATAACAGTTGTGTTTCAGTTCGGAGTTTTATTTCAACAACCTCAGCAGTTTGGATCACAGTTTGGAAGTGCTTACGACCTTGAGAGTTTGTCTACACTCTCTCATATGTCCGTGTACAGATGACATTGTTCACAGCACTTTCCTAGGAGACAAAAAAAGGATGAGATGTTTGGGTATTATTGACAAAATTGTCATTTAGAAAGATGCAAACTATTATCCATTCATCCATTTATTGAAAGTCTTGAAAATAGATCTATGTAGTCTATAAATTGGACCTATTTGTTAGCTGGTTTGCAATATATATATATATATATATGGAAAATCAAATAAAGAATATAGAATGATAAATAGATATGATTTGCCACATACGAGAGTACTTCAAAATAGACAGTTGAATTTCAAGATAAATTTATTGTGGTGCAAAAAAGTTTTTGAAATCCATGCATACAAAAGTTCATGGAAAATGCTTATCATGAAAAAACTATTCATGGATTTCAAAATTTTGTTTGTTCCAAATAAACTTTTGTTCTATTTTCCATGAACTTTTAAAAATACCATGTACATAAATAGATGTATGTATAATGTAAAAATATTTGTATGAAAAAAGCAAAGGCATATCTATGTTGAGGCATTTTTACTGTCTTACATACTCTACATTTTTCAGATAATAATACTAACTTACATTGATGTAGTATTTTATTATTTTCAGAGCATGTCATCTTATTTTCTCAGGAAACCTTCCATGAACATATTGTCTACATTTTTTGAGAAATTTATTAATACATTAGATTCTCAGGGTCATTATCCACATCGTGAAGGCGAGAAATTTAAATCTTGTAGAGAATAAATAGCTTGCTCAAAGTCACACAGAGTAAACGGCAGAGATGAAAACTCACATGCTTGAATTTCTAGTCCAGTGTTCTTGTTAACGAACCATTTATCTACCAGCTATTTATTGAACTGTTTACTTGCATGCTTATTGACCAATGTCATTATAAGAAGCAATAAAGTCAATCATGCTTAGTCTTCTCCTCTTTTGACTTTATAAAGAATAAAATGCACTCTTCATTGTAGAAAGGAAAAAAAAATCCCCATATTAAGAAATGAGAATAGGTTTTCTTTTCTCTCTCTTTTTTTTTTACCTTGACACAATCTTACATATTCCCTTAGTGTTCCTTATGACTTAAATCACCTTTTTACTCATCTTGGTGCAGATGGAGTTTGGGAGCAGGAGAATCACTGACACACTTTCCTCCCCTCTGTAGAAGTGGGAAAAGTGACTGGAAAACCTTCCTGAGAGGCATACAACCCCCAATCCCTGCTGAAATCTTTAGTGCACAAATACATCCTTGCCTTGGTATTCCCAGGGGCCAAAGAACTGGGCTACACAAGTTGTGCACTCTTTGGCTTTTCAGTTCGTCCATCCATGCACATTTCATTATAGCCATGATTTTACATTTATCTGCCAGTATTTTTCCTCAGTTCTTATCAGAGAAGAGAAACAGGAAAGTGGCATTCATCTTCACTGTTTTGGAACAAGTTGGATGCTTTCATAAACTAAGCCTTGCAGAAGGTTAGAAAATAGTGATAGCTCACTCACCACCACCATTTTCCCATCCACCAACTTTCTCCTGATGGTGGTTTCCTTGTCTCCCCAGTCCTGAGTGTGGATCATGGCATCATTATCCAAGGTTACTGTACTCTGAAAAACAGACAACCAAATTCAGATCAGATCATCACACTTGAACATGAAAAGTTCTTAGGTGCCCAATTCTTTTCAACTGTTGCAATTCTCTCTGGTGGCTTTAGGAGGGTGCTTACAATCCTATTTATGGTAAAACTTTGTCAACAATAAATTCATTAGCTGATTTTAATGGCAAAATTTCAGTTTAACAAGCATAAAAATATAATAAATGTTATCTTAAAGAGTAGGTGGAGTTTTCTTGTCTTTTAATGATTGAACAAGGTGTTACAGTTTCAGGTTCAAAAATATATGTGGGGGCCGGAGCTGTGGCACAGCGGGTTAAGGCCCTGGTGTGCAGCGCCAGCATCACATATGGGCACCAGTTCAAGTTCTGGATGCTCCACTTCTGATCCAGTTCCCTACTATAGCTTGGGAAAGCAGTAGAAGATGGCCCAAGTCCTTGGGGCACTGCACCTGCATGGGAGACCTGGAAGAAGCTCCTGGCTCCTGGTTTCAGATGGGCCCAGCTCCAGTCATTGCGGCCACCTGGGGTGTGAGCTAGTGGATGGAAGATATCTCTCTCTCTCTTTCTCTCTGTGCCTCTGCCTCTCTGTAAGTCTGCCTTTCAAATAAATAAATAAATCTTAAAAAGAAATATGTGAAGCAAATTCAAACTCTCATTGTAAGAGTTTATTTTTTTAAAAAAAAGGAAGTTTTGTTTCCTCTTCTTAACTACAACAATATTTTCCAGCATTTTAATCTGATTTTTGTTTAAGTTTAGCAGAGACATCTTTATTAAGCATTTTTGGTCAAAATTCTTCCATTTATTAACATAAAAGAATTTGAAAGCTCATATTTATTATTTAATTACCATCTATTTAAATAGTATAATAGTTTCTTCCATTGGGATATCACCCTCTGTGTAGTTTAACAAAGCTCTATTGAGTCTATTCATTTGAGAAACAAATAACTATTAAGCAACAATTATGTACTGAGGACTAGGAGACTAGGATCTGGGAAACAGACAAGAAATCCTGTTTTTGAAGTGATTACATTCTGGTGGGAATACAGGCAATAAATAAAATATACACAAATTTTGTATTATAAGTAAATGATGTACCCTGATGAGATATGAATGAAGACTAAGAGTGTTATTTAAGAGTAAGGCAATAAAATGCCCTGTGTGTCTGTCTCATGGGCTCTGGAGACTGTAAGTTTCAGATGGTGCAGATGCAAGGTGGTAGGAAATCCTTTGTCCTGGGTTTCTGAAATATTAAGAGATCCTCATCCCCCACCCTACACTCACCTTTTTCATCAATCGCACTCCAACTCTGCATCTGTACTACGAGTTTGAAGTAAATCCCTAATGTTTGTGAACCCATTGAGAGCGTGTGATTCCACATAACCTGGTCTATACCAGCCAGCACAAATTTTATTGTGATTTATGTGTGGGAAACTACAGCAAAATGGAAGGAGAGAACTTTTGTCTAAGACGACTAGATGCTAAGCTGGGAAAATGTTTCCCAAGTGTGGTCTGCTAAGCAGCTGTATCAGAATCCTTATATGATCAAGTGTGATTGTTCAGGCACCCACTCCAGACATGAGAGCCCCTGAAAATGGGACTGATCAGTCGGCTTTTTCCAGAAACATCTCAGGAGGGTTATATGTGTATTACTGTCTGACATCCTTTTTGACCTAGGTTTTGTTCTTTAAATTTTTATTCATTTATTTTCATTTTACACAAAAGACAGAGACCTTCCATCTGCTGGTTCACTCCCCAAATGTCTACAATAGCCATGGCTGGGCCAGGCTGAAGGCAGTAGCCTAGAATGCAATCCAAATCTCCTGCTTGGGTATCAGGGATCCAAATATTTGGACCATCCCAGCTGCCTCCTAATATCTTCATTAATAGGAAGCTGGAATGAAAGCAGATTTGGGACTCAAACCCAGGCCCTTCAATATAGTATACTGTTGTCCCAAACAGTGACTTCCTTCTTTTTTTATTAGATTATTTGTTTTTATTGATTCACAATAATTGTACATGTTTATGGGGTACAATGCAATATTTCAGAACATACATACATTTTAATGATCAAATTAGGATAATTAGCATCAATCACTTCATATACTCAAGATTTCTTTGTAGTGTGAACATTCAAAAGTCTTTCTTCTAGCTATTTGGAAATATGCATTATATTATTTTTAACTATTGTTACCCTACTGTGCAATAGAGCACCAGAAAGATTAGTTTTACAATAAGGAAAAACATACTTTTGAATACAATAAAAGTGAACCTTTCTGAGTTTTAATTTATATACTTTTTTTACATTTTTCTTCTTTTTTAAAAAACTTTTATTTGGTAAATATAATTTTCCAAAGTACAGTTTATGAATTACAATGGCTTTTTCCCCCCCATAACTTCCCTCCCACCCGCACCCCTCCCATCTCCCGCTCCCTCTCCCATTCCATTCACATCAAGATTCATTTTCAATTACCTTTATATACAGAAGATCGATTTAGTATATGTTAAGTAAATATTTCATCAGTTTGCACCCACACAGAATATAAAGTGTAAAATACTGTTTGAGTACTAGTTACAGCATTAATTCACATTGGACAACACATTAAGGACAGAGATCCCACATAAGGAGTAAGTACACAGTAGACTCCTGTTGTTGACTTAACAATTTGACACTCTTGTTTATGGCGTCAGAAATCTCCCTAGGCTCTAGTCATGAGTTGCCAAGGCTATGGAAGCCTCTTGAGTTCACTGACTTTGATCTTATTTAGACAAGGTCATAGTCAAAGTGGAAGTTCTCTCCTCCCTTCAGAGAAAGGTACCTCCTTCTTTGTTGGCCCCATTCTTTCTACTGGGATCTCACTCGCAGAGACCTTTCATTTAGGTCCTTTTTTTTGTTTTTTGTTTTTTGTTTTTTTTCCAGGGTGTCTTGGCTTTCCATGCCTAAAATACTCTCATGCGCTCTTCAGCCAGATCCAAGTGCCTGAAGGGCTGATTCTGAGGCAAGAGTGCTGTTTAGGAAATCTGCCATTCTATTGGTCTGCTTGCTGTGTATCCCACTTCCCATGTTGGATTGTTCTCTCCCTTTTTATTCTATCAGTTAGTATTCACAGACACTAGTCTTGTTTGTGTGACCCCTTTGACTCTTAGACCTATCAGTGTGATCAATTGTGAATTGAAATTGATCACTGGGACTAGTGAGATGGCATTGGTACATGCAATCTTGATGAGATTGTATTGGAATCCCCTGGCACATTTCTAACTCCACCATTTGGGGCAAGTCCGATTGAGCATGTCCCAAATTGTACATCTCCTCCCTCTCTTATTCCCACTCTTATATTTAACAGGGATCACTTTTCAGTTAAATTTCAACACCTAAGAATAAATGTGTGTTGATTACAGAGTTCAACCAATAGTATTAACTAGAACAAAAAAAAATACTAAAAGGGATAAAGTATTAAATTGTACATCAACATATACTTTTTATTTTTAAACATTCTTTTTTTAGAAACTTAATTATCTTTGAAGAACACAAGAATGATACATATTTTGCAAGCACTTAGACATAACTATAGCTTATGATACATAAGATTATCCTCCAATCAATACACTAGAATGAAATTAAATCTTTGAAAATGAGTTTTACTATTAACTCTCATAATCCAACTCTTTGAGGACTCCTGCATGGAAAGTTAGTGCACAGTGACTCCTGTTGTTACTTTAACAATTAACAGTCTTATGTATCATACCAGTGATCACCCAAGGCTCTTGACATGAGCTGCCTGGGCTATGGAAGCCTTTTGAATCCACAGACTCCTTCAGTATTTGGACAAGGCCATAAGCAAAGTAGAAGTTCTTTATTCCCGTCAGAGAAAAGTACATCCTTCTTTGATGACAATTTCTTTCCACTGGGGTCTCACCCACAGAAGTCCTTCATGTAAGATAATTTTTGCCATAGTGTCTTGGCTTTCCATGCCTAAAATGTCCTCATGGGCTTTTCAGTCAGACCAGAATGCCTCAAGGGCTGTTTCTGAGGTCAGAGTGCCACTTAAAGTGATTGAATGACTTAACTCCTGTGACAAACACTTACTCCTAGAACTAGGTTTTAGGCAAAAGTTTATCTAATTAAAACTTTAGACATGTTGCAAACAGAATTGCATACTTACTTGGATGATTCCTAATTAATATTCTTATTTTACCTGAAAGTTAGAGACTTTACCTTGGTTTTACGGCCACCTGGGGTAGTTTCTTCAAACTCTTCTCCCAGTTTAAAAGAGATCTTGTTGTTTTTAAAGATGCTTTTGGTTTTTATAGTGATCACATCTCCATTTGTGCTGATGGTCACAGTGGGTTTGGCCAGAGAGCCCAGTTTTCTGCTGGCTTTTCCAATTCCTGGAAACCAGATAAAAGCAAATAGAGTTAAGTCTGTTGGGGCTCTAGGAACTCACATTATCTGTATAATTCTTTGCTAACTAGGTTTGTGAGTTCACTAGATTGAATGCTACATGAATTCAAATATCTGAAGCCAGAGCTCCACCAGTACATCTCAACATAGATTACTTATTGCAGAAAAGCATCAGTCCCTAGTTTTGTTTCTTTAGTGATTGTCCTGTTTCTCTAGTTAAATAGATATTCATCTTGCTGATTCATAGACTCCTTTGAAAATCTAATTAAAGCTATGAACCATCTCCCCATTTTAAAAATATACCCATTCACATACAAACAAAATTCTTTGGTATGGGTTCTTCCAGATCTTTATGTCTTCCCTTACATCTTTATATATACAGACTTTCAAGATTTGTTTTCTCTATTTATGTAATTTTTTATTGTGGTAACATATACTAATGTAAACTTAGCATTTTAATCATTTTAAGTGAACAATTCAGTAGCATTAAATATATCAAAATGTTGTGCAACCATCACCACTATATGTAAGCTTTGTAAAATATAAATATTATATCTGTTGTAATTCAACTTGCGTTTGCCTCTTACCTGTATGTCTTATCTGTATATCTTCCATGTCAGTCCATACATATAGATATGTATTTAACTCCACATATGTATTAACTAAAATTTATTTTATCTGCTCCTCATTGATGAACAATTAGTTTGTTTTCAATCTTATTGCAATAATTCTGCAGTGTATACCTTTGCACATGTGGCTTGTGGGACAGCAGGTTAAGATGCCACGTGTGATGCTGGCATCCCATATGAGCACCAATCCACATCCTAGCTGCTCTGCTTCTGATCCAGCTCTCTGCTAATCTTCCTGGGAAAGCAGAGAAGATAATCCAAGTACTTGTACCCCTACCAGTGTAGGAAACATGGGTGACATTCTAGACTCCTTGCTTTAGCTTGGTCCAGGCCAGCCACTGTGGTCATTTGGGGAGCAGAGCAGTGGAAGGACGATCTCTATCTCTCTGTTTCTCTCTGACATTCTGCTTTTCAAAAATTTGACAGAGGGAGAGACAGAGAGAGAAATTGTCCATCCACCAGTACCTTCCCCAAATGGCCACAATAGCCAGGCTGGGTCAGGCTGAAGCCAGGAGCCAGGAATTTTTTCTGGGTCTCCTATGTGAGTGTGCAGGGGCCCAAGCACTTGGGCTATCTTCCACTGTTTTCCCAGGTACATTAGTAGAGGGCTGGATCAGAAGTGGCAGCCAGGACAGGAACTGATGCCAACATGGGATACTGGCATTACAGGCAGCAGCTTTCCCCATGATGCCACAATGCTGGCCTAAAAAAAAAAAAAAAGAAATGGCTTTCTAAATTTCCAAGACAATATATATTAGAAAAATACAATAATGTGTCACAGAATTCATATTGTGAAACATGGCTACAAGATGCAACAGGCTGGATCATGGTATCCCAAAGATATTCCTGCCCTAATCCCTGGAACCTGTGGATGTCACTCTATAGTCCAAAGAGCACTTTGCAGACATGGTTAAGGATCTTGAGACAGGGAGATCATTAAACGAATCACAAGTTTTCCTTGTAAGAGGGACTAAAGAAGGAGACAGCAAGACAGCAGTTTGAGACCAGGAGCAAAGATTGAAGTGTTGTGGCTATTTGCCATGGTATGCCAACAGTCACAAAAAACTGGAAAATATGATCAGTTCTGAAGATTTGCTAAAGATTAGAGTAAATTCAGTAAAAATAATCACTAAAGTGATTGTGTCATTTTGAAAAAAATCATTTTTTATTTTATAAATAATATATCCACTTTTTTTATGTGAATTCATGATAAATTACATGAGGGGTATATAAATTTCAACCTACTGAACTGCTTCTTGGTGCTGAATCATTGTTTTTTCTTTGTAAAAACTTAAAGAATCCAAGACTTAATCCTAATTCACACAGAGCAGGTGCTGTGCTATCAAAACCCCTTGCTTTTTTTTAACAATACAATATTTAGGTAAATATGGCTCACCTAGTTCTTTCATATATTCTTCAAAATTTTCACAAGAAACGGACTTCCACGTTCCTTGGAGCTGGTCCACCATTCTGTCTGAGTTGAGTTGTTCCCAAAGGAAAAGAGCTTCATGTACATGTGCGTGTTGGTGTTCCCTGAAAGAATATTGGGATGGTTTTAATATAGTTCTGGGCAGAGAGTCCAATAAGAAAAGTCAGGAGGAATAAGAAAACACAGAAATCCTAAGCCTTGTGATTTTCCATGAATATCATCTAAAGCAGAAAACCTCTTTTAAATGTAAATGAATAGAGATGAAGATAGAAACGTGGCAGGGTTTTTAGCAGGACTACTTACAAGTTTCCAGCACCAATTTAGCATCAAAACTAGATGTCACTTCCCTTCCCTCGGATTCGCCACACACATATAAGGGAGGACCTGTACAGCCGTGTTTGTGCCATCGGACTCCTAGATACCTAGTCTCTCATGTTCTCTGAACAAGAGTTAGCTCACATTCTCACACCTGAAAATTTGAACTAAAAACCAGACAATCTTCATAGATGTTATTTGACATTTGAAGTAAAAAGGTTAGTTGGGGTCCAGGACAATCATTTTCATCCATGTACATCCTGAACAAAAGACTGGAACAGAGAAATAAAAGCCAGGGAGAGATCTTGTCATACACCCAGGTACACACACACACACACACACACACACACAGTCTCATTATTGTTCCAGGTGTTAGCTCAATCTCCCAAAATCTTAGAGAATCATCATTGCCATAAGCATACCGAGTATCTTCTTAGTAAATCTTCCTTAATTACTGTTAGTTTTTGTTCCTTTCAACCTTGATGGTAACAGTCTGATGCCCACTGAAATCTGTAAGAAATCAGGACAAGGAACAAGGAAGTAATGCAAATTCATCAACTAGGAAAAGGAGATTTCAAATGTTAAGATAAAGGACAAACATGTTCTTATATATGCCATCACTCCCAAGAACATCATTGTTAATTCTAGGCAGTGCTTGATGTCCACATGTTCACATAGAGTTACTAAGAAAAACTGAATTGCCCTGAAATTCTTAAAAATTAACTTAAGACAGGAAAGAAGTACAGCATTTTATAATTCCCATTAAAATGTTAAATTTCCAAGTTTCAATATCAGCAGAAGCACCTACTCAGGCTAACAGTCTTACTGACAACAATTCAACCAACTTTACAGAACTGTATTTACAGCAAATGAGAGACTAAACAATTTCGCATATTTTGTTTAAAATGTCCCAATTATAGTCAGTAAAAATACCATAGTTTTTTCACTGATTGTCCTTTCCTGAGCTAGTAGGTTAGCCTGATGGTATTTTCCACATTAAGATGTATAATTGTCAACTTCATAAACAAGATACTGAAGCAAGGAAATGATCCACTACCAAGGGTACTAACATTAAGTACAGGAGGTCCTTGATCCCAGGATTTTTCAAGAAAATGTTACATGTGTTATCTTTGCTGGATGCGCCTTGATTCTCCACTCAGGAAACTCATTGATCAGAAATCACCACTGTGGAGAAGATACCCCCATTGGAAGCAGTGTTCATTGATCTCTGTTGCTGGTAGGTTAGAGACCATGTATGGCTTCTATCTCTACCACTGTGGCTCCTCCGCACACACGTCATCTATTGAGTCAGATCAAAGACTGGCTAACATCCTAACATCAACTACCGCCTGGTCATTTTGTCTACTTAGTTGTTCAGTGCCTCTTTGGTGATGGATGCTTCCTGATTTCCATTAATACATGAGCCAAAAACTCTTCTCACGTGATGCTCACTCACATAAACCCTTCTACTCTCATCTAAGCTGAATGTCCTTGGCTGCAACTTTTCAGTTCTTCCCCTTCTGAGCCCTGGCCAGACCATCAGACTACTCACCTCTACTCACAAGTGTACTTATATTCCTGTCCCAAGCCACTGCTCCCTCAACAATGAATGGCAGCAAGTGCATCACTCTGAGCTTTGTCCCTTCAGATGACGTTTTCATACCAATATCTCAAGTCCACCCCCACCACACGTGTAGTAAAACCACTGCCCATTTTCAGCTGGTCCCCACACTGAGCTTACCAACCCATAAAACATGCTCAGGCTTTCTCTCCCCCTTCAGCTGGTCACTTGGCATCTCATAGAGTCCTGGGCATGATCTGAGGGAGGGGTGCTGGTACAGCCACACTGAGTTATGTGGGGATCTGGGATACCTCCTCGCGTAGTTACCTTCTGATTGCCAGCCTGCTCAGGCTTGATCCGAGACACACAGTTTCGATCTTATGGTGGATGGACTGCTTCTGGGTCTGGCGGGGTCTGTGACTCTGTAGGTCTAACGGAACTCGACTCATAATGAACAGTTCTGAATGCATTGTTACTTGGCATCCCTCTGTCAAGAATTCCGTGCCTGATGGGCCCTGGTAACACACCAGGGACTCCTTCTGAAAAGGTGTATAAGTCTCTGTTGCAGAGGTTACAGCCTTGCTGCAAAACCCCAGAAGCCTATGTTGTGTAGCTCCCACTGGATCTTCATGTATGTACACCACACTGCACTTTGTTTTACAGCTAGCACCTCCAACATCACAGAATCTGTCAGCCACATGGTCCAGGGAGTTATATGGTTGCCCTAACTTTCTGTAGATTCCCTTCCTGCTCCAGGCCCATCAAAACAGGAAGCCTTTCATGTTATCCAGTGGATGGGCTGAAGCATGCTTCTACAGGTGCACTATGTAGCCATCACAGGTCCCACAAGTATCGTAGTAGAAGAGGCAAAATGCAGCAAGTTGACGTCCTCACATACTGTCTCATTCCCCTTTGTATTCATGAGTCTGGGCACTGTTTAAAGTTTATTTGGCTCACAATTCTGGAGCAGGAAGGCTCGTACTGCATGACACTGTTGTAGAATGATGTCCCCTGGCTGTGTCACAACATGGCACAGTGGACAGGGACCCTGCTGTGTACAAAAAGGACACATCTATGAGCAAGGAAGCAAGAGGTGGAGGGAGAGGGGACAGACTTCCTCATTTATAGTTCATTCTCTCCTAGGAACTAATCCAGTTTTATATCTTAAATAAATTTTTTTAAAAAATAAATCTTTTAAAAAAACCACCCAAACCCATTCAGTAAGACCAACATTAAAACCTTCTAAGGCCAGTTTCCCATGACTTAATTACCTACTACTAAGCCCCACCTCTTAAATATCCTACCACCTCAATACTGTTTCATTAGGGACTAAGCTTTCAGCACATGTACTTTGGGGAAACAAACTATATCCAATCTATACAATGATTTTGACTAAACAGAACCCCTAAAATATTTCCAACATTGAAAATTCCCCAGTCATCACCAACTTTAATTCCCATACCCTGTATTGCATGTACCTTCTTAAGGCCTCAGTATGCCAGCCACTTTTTCATTCACCTGACTCTTGTGCCACATGTCTAGACAGCACAGTCTTATCTGCATCTCCAGCCCTTGAATTCCTAAGACCCTTCAGAGTAGTACTATTTTCTGCCATTCCCCCACTCCACCACCACACGTAGTATTTTTGGATTCACCATCTTAGTCAGGGATAGATGGGAGGTAAGAGTGTAGGGGATGAGAGAGGGCAGGGGTACAATTTTCATGAACTTCTACTTTCCTCTCATTTGGTTAGAATGAGAAGAATTCAAGGTGGAGATGACTCCAACAGCCAAGGATGTTCATCCTGATTAGAGAAATGACCATTGAAAGAATCCACTAGCCAGCTTGACCTACTGAGAAGCAGACTGACAAGGATAGTGTTTATTACCCAACCCTCCATACCTTCACTCTAACATGATGCTTCAGAGAGCTGTGAATCAATGATAATCCAGACTTTATGCCCTAAAATGTTTGTGTATTCTTCTTTCCTCATTGCCTATTTTTTAAATGGGAGAAATTAAGAATATATTTTGAGTATGGCATTTCAGGATTCTTCCTCTCAAAGAGGACTTGCCACTTCTTTAGTCAATGTTTTCTGAGTCTGAAAACTGGTTTGGGTCTGGGATCTGATGAAAGGATCATGACTTTTTATTGGAGTGATCATTCTTAGCCTGCTACTCAACCATTATTTCCTCCTTTTGATTATACAAGTAAATGTGTACATATATATGTGTGTGTATAAGCATGTTTATATATAAGTATATACATATATATATAACATATAAGTATGTATATATATACAAGTAAGTGGGATTGTGTGTGTGTGTGTGTGTGTGTGTGGCAAGAGGTGGAAGAAAGAGATACAGCTTGACAGGGAGAGGGAATTCCTATCAGTTGGTTCACTCCTCAAATGGCTGCAACTAACAGGCTGGTCCAGGTCAAAGCCAGGAGCCATGAACTTAATCCAAGCCTCCTACTTGAGTGCAGGAACTCAATCAATCCTAGGTACTCTGATGTGGTATGCAGAGGTCCTTACCATTAAGACAATGTCTGCCATTCAATTTTCTTTTAAATACTTCTGTAACTCCTCCTAGGTCAACTCTGCTTAGCTGTGATGTCATCCTAGATTGTCTTTCAGAACATAATCATTTGATTGCTCTTCACATACACACACAAACACATACACACACCCTCTACCCAGATATGTTTCAAGATCCTCAGTGGATGCCTAAAACCATGATAAATATATATAATATATATAGGTATATATATATACATTTTCCTATGCAAGGATACCTATGATAAAGTTAATGTATAGATTATGCATAATAGTAACTAAAAATAAAACAGAACAGTTATAATAATATACTGTAATAAACCTTATTGTGCATGTAGTCTCTTTGCCTCTCTGTATCAAACTATTTATGGTCCTCTTCTCACTCTTCTTTTGATGATGAAGGATGATACAATGCTGTAACTGACCACAGGTGACTGCAACTCTGGAAAGGAAAACCTCAGATAAGAGGGTACTATACTCACATGTGCACACACACACATATTTTCATTCTACAGAAAGATATTGGGATTATGTTGATCCATAGCAGAAGTACTGACCTCATTCTTTCTCTACAAAGGAAAAGGAATCCCTACCATACAAGAGTTTCAAGCCTTGGGCAATGCGAACTTGAGTTATTTCAGTTAAGCAATTTGAAGCATATTGGAGCCAAACAGGTTATTGTGGGAACTCCACTAAGGCATGCAAGGCCTTACTCATTTGTTTTTCATTCAAAGAACACTTGGGTCCTTACTAACTTAAAGGTCCCCCTGCTGGGTCTCTTCCACTACTAAGTACATACAGTGGGAACTGAGAGATGTCCAAAATGTTTCAAACAGTATGAAAGAGATCCTAAAACCACATTAAACTCACTAATGCTTTCATATAGGTATCTAGCAATATAGTAGACAGACAAGTAGACACAACAACTCAGTATTTTAGAGCAGAGGTTGGCATACTATGACATATAAGAGAGGTCCTTAAAAAAGTTTATGGGGGAAAAATTCATGGGAAATGGATATCAGGGGAAAACTATGCACAAATTAAAAAAAATTTACAGGGCCGGTGCTGTAAAAGCAGCCACCTGTGGTGCCGGCATACCATATGGGATCCCAGTTCAAGTCCCAGCTACTCCACTTTTGATCCAGCTCCCTGTTGATGAGCCCAGGAAAGCAGTGGAAGATGGACCAAGTGCTTGGGCCCCTCCACCCACATGGGTGACCTGGAAGAAGCTCCCTGCTCCTGGCTGCAGATCAGCCCAGCTCCAGCCGTCGCCACCATTTGGGGAGTGAATCAGTGGATGGAAGATCTCTCTCTCTCTCTCTCTCTCTCTGTAACTCTTTCAAATAAATAAATAAATCTTTTAAAAAGTTTTACACCGAAATAAACTTATCCTTTAATTCCATCTTCACAAACTTTTGGAAGTACTTCCATAAAGAAACTCCAACTGCCACTTATAAAGTTTTCTCAGAACACAGCTGCATTTGTTCCTGTACACATCACCTCTGTCAGCTCTCCTGCTACCGTAGTGAAGCTGAGTCCTTCGCCACATGACCTGCCAATCCTCAAATATTTGCTCTCTGGCTCTTCCAACCAAAAATTGTCAAGCCCTGTTTTAGAGTCTTAGGTTTGATGATCTATAACTATTTTCTTCGCCTGGGAGAGAAGAATGGTGGGTAACAGTTTTCATTCCATAGCTTTCTTCAGCAATAGAAGATATTTTTATGAGTCTGTCCTGGATAATGCCAACAGAAAATTTAACACAAGGAGTCAAGGTCTGATACACAAAAAAAGTCATGTGAGAAATAGTTATCAGTGAACTACAGATGAGATTATTTCTTTTTTTTTTTTTTTTTTTTTTTGACAGGCAGAGTGGACAGTGAGAGAGAGAGAGACAGAGAGAAAGGTCTTCCTTTTGCCGTTGGTTCACCCTCCAATGGCCGCCGCGGCCGGCGCGCTGCGGCCGGCGCACCGCGCTGATCCGATGGCAGGAGCCAGGAGCCAGGTGCTTTTCCTGGTCTCCCATGGGGTGCAGGGCCCAAGCACCTGGGCCATCCTCCACTGCACTCCCTGGCCACAGCAGAGAGCTGGCCTGGAAGAGGAGCAACCGGGACAGAATCCGGCGCCCCAACCGGGACTAGAACCCGGTGTGCCGGCGCCGCAAGGCGGAGGATTAGCCTAGTGAGCCGCGGCGCCGGCCTATAGATGAGATTATTAAAGACTCACTCTGAGTGCTGCAAAGCAGAAAGACACAAAAATTAAAAATTAATTGACATGAGGCTGGTGCTATGGTGTAGCGGGTAAAGCCACCACCTGCAGTGCTGGCATCCCATATGGGCGCCAGTTTGAGACTTGGCTGCTCTACTTCCAATCCAGCTCTCTGCTATGGCCTGGGAAACCAGCAGAAGATGGCCCAAGTCCTTGGGCCCCTGCACCCGTGTGGGAGACCCAGAGGAGGCTCCCGGCTTTGGACCAGCACAGCTTTGACTGTTGCAGCCAACTGGGGAGTTAACCAGAGGATGGAAGACCTCTCTCTCTCTGCCTCTCCTTCCCTCTGTGTGTAACTCTGACTTTCGAATAAATAAATAAATCTTTTTTGAAAAAAACTAATTGACTAAAAAAAAAGGGTAAAATGACTCTCATGCTGTCTACATCTTTGAGTCCAATCTCAAACTGTGAATAATCTTGTTAAGTTATAAAGCTTCATTAGAAATAGCCCTGAGTGCCTGTAAAATCCTACTGCTTTTTTAGTCACCTTAGGGATGTTATGCCTTCAAGTTTTTGTGTACTTCTAATGCATTTAGATTAAAACCATGCTATAAGAAAAAAAAATCTGTATAGTGACTTCTTAAAGGAAACTGTATTGAAAACAGACACAGTCCCCTACTAAATTCAGGTGCTGTGGCACACACACACACACACACTCATACACAAAATGTGACCAAAAAACCTGCATGGTTCTCTTCTTGTACTGGGTGGGCTTTCCAGGAAGGGTGTTAATGGGACTTGGGAGAATGTGGCCCTCCCTGGCTTACACTTAATGTGTCACTGTTAGGAACAGTGGGAAAGGGCTGGCAACTCCACCACTCATGAGGCCCGGGGTGTTACTGTGTTGGCTCTACTATCCCAGTGACTAGCTGGGCAGTGAGCAGAAGACAGGAAACTGGAACAAGTCTGGAACAAGGCACACAGGCATCCAAGCAAGGAATGATGTGGCCTTGCTCCACTCCAACATTCCTCACACACTTGTTCTACGTTCTTTAGTAGAATTAGGAACTGCAAAGGGCTGAATTGTGCCACCAAAAAGATATGTTCAAGTCCCAACCCTCAGTACTTGTAGAGGTGACTTTGTCTAGAAATGGAATCTTTACAGATATAATTAAGGATTTCAAAATGAGATCATATTAAATTTAGTTACAACTTAGCCTCCGTCCTTCTAAGATGAAGGAGAGGGAGAGATTTGAAACACAGAAACCAAAGAAAAGGTTACATGAAGAACTGAGACAGAAAAAGGATGGCAGCCATAAGCCAAGGAATGTCAAGGTCCAGCAGCAGTGGCCAGAAGCTAGGAGAGAGGCAGGGAATGGCCCTGCTCCAGAGCCTTCTGAAGGCTGTCAACACCTTAATCTAGTACCACTGGGCTCCAAAACTGTAAGAGAATAAAATTCTGTTTTGTTTCATTTACATTTATTTGAGGAAAATTTATTCGAGAGCTCGCATCTGTAGCTTCACACCTGGTGCCAAAGCCAAGAACTGGGAACTCGATCCAGTTCTCCCATGTGGGTGACAGGCACTCAATTACTTGAGCCAGCATTGCTGACTCTCAGTGTCTGCAAGAGCAGAAAGCTAGAATCAGGAGCTGGGTTCAGCCCTCTCTAAACCAGGTGCTCTGATATGAGTCCTGGGCATCCTGACCACGTGGCTGCTTGCCACCCTGGTTTCTGTTGTTTTAAGCTACTAAAGTTATGGCAGTCTGTGCCGGCAAACCTGGGAAAGTAATACAGGGAGAAGCTAGTTTTAAAATCATAGATAAACTTACGGGCCGGCGCCGCGGCTCACTAGGCTAATCCTCCGCCTAGCAGTGCCGGCACACGGGGTTCTAGTCCCGGTTGGGGCGCCGGATTCTGTCCCGGTTGCCCCTCTTCCAGGCCAGCCCTCTGCTGTGGCCAGGGAGTGCAGTGGAGGATGGCCCAAGTGCTTGGGCCCTGCACCCCATGGGAGACCAGGAAAAGCACCTGACTCCTGGCTCCTGCCATCGGATCAGCGCAGTGCGCCGGCCGCAGCGCGCCGGCCGTGGCGGCCATTGGAGGGTGAACCAACGGCAAAGGAAGACCTTTCTCTCTGTCTCTCTCTCTCTCTCACTGTCCACTCTGCCTGTCAAAAATAAAAAAATAAAAAATAAAATCATAGATAAACTTACGTTTAAAATAGAGAGTGTATCTTATTATATCAAAAAAGCAGTGGGCCAGCACTGTGGCACAGCGGATTAAGCTGTCACGACACCAGCATCCCACGCCTGAGGCCGTTGGAGTCCCAGGTATTCTGCTTCCTATCCAACTCCCTGCCTGTGTGCCTGGGAAAGCAGAAGATGTCCCCAGTATTTGAGCCCCTGTCACCTACATGGAAGACCCTGACAGAGCTCCAGGTCCCTGGCTTCAGCCTGGCACATCCCAGACATTGTGGGCATTTGAGGAGTGAGCCAGTGGCTGGAAGAACTAACTCTCTTTTTCTCTCTCTCCCTCCCTTCCTCTCTTTCTCTCTCTCTCTTCCTCGCTCTCTCTCTCCCTCTCCCCCCCCCTTTCCTTTTCTTCCTCTCTGTCACTGTGCCTTTCAATAAATAAAAATAAAACTTTTAAAAAGTAGCATTTAAACTTGTTTGGAATTGCCTTTATTTTTCTGGGGTTTTAAAAAATCATTTTAAAGTAATAATACTAGCAGACTTCAAAGAGTTCATGGAAACATACATTATCTTTGAATTCTATTTTTTCCATGAGCCCTTTGATGTACCCTTGTGCTAGTCTTCATATTCACCAAAGATAGAATTAACTTTAAAAAATAACAAGAGTAAGTAATTACGATAATGGACTAAAAAGCTGAGTAATAATAGCAAATGTAATCATGGAGTTATAAAAGTTAGTTATTTATGAATTTCATGTGAAAAAACCATCTTCCATTTGTCCTCACCCCAACTCCTCTGTTCCCTCCCACCAGTTTTCTTGGAAGATCTTCGGAATCATAGATTTATGGGGGTGAATATTGATGGAGCTAACATTTAGACAGCAGGGGTGTTAGAGGGTGCTGGTGAACTGTACTATACAGTGCTTGTCTCTGCTCTGCTCTGCTCTGCAGCCAGCTCACTGACAGTCTTGGGATTGAGTGCTGGCTTACTGGTGCGGTCTGCTGCTAGGCAACCTTGTGACTCAGACAGATGAAAATAAGAGACAGACTTCCTGGAGGGATGAATGAAGATTGTGAGGTCAGAGCCTGAAGGCTCCCAGACCTATGATTCAGACCCCGCTGGGTTCCCAGGCTCTCTCGCCCTGGCTTCCTACAGCTGAAGCTGTTGGAACCACACCTGCATCCTTGAGCACTGGCCCCAGGCTTCCGGCCAATGACACTTCCATCAGATTATCATGTGCGCACCAACCCCCGTGGTTCCCAAGCGTGACTTGCATTTATAAAAACGCCAACTCCTGTGAACCACCCTAGATCTTTCTACTCAGAACTGCAGGGACAAACCTTGGGAATATGTATTTTTAAAACTTCTGGGCAATTCTCACTCAAGCCTAAGGGTCAAAACTTAAAGACAATGCTCTAGACCAATGGTTCTCAATGTGTGGTCCTTGGATCAGCCAGCATTTCTGTGGCCTGAGAATTTATGCAAATTCTTGGGACTCACCCCAGGTCTGCTGAGTCAAAATTCTGGGATTGGGACCTAGTAACATATGTTTTAATAAAGCCTCAAGATGGTTTTGATGCACGCTCAATTTTGAGAACCAACACCCACACTTAGACTCACTTCCTAAGGACATATTGTGGAAAGGAAAGAATGGTAACTTTAGAAACCCGGCAAATACTGCTTCAATCAGATGACCAAGTTTAACATTGTTAAGTCTCTCAGGTGTCACTTACCCTCAATGGGAAGCAAAGAGAAAAGACATCACTGCTGTGGTCTTCTTCCCAAACATTCATAATCCAAATTCAATCATTCTATAATATGAGATGATGAATTAAAAAATTGGGGGACATTCTACGAAATATTCAAATTTTCGGGGTCAGGGTAAAGAGGAAAACCTGAGACACTGTCACAGATGGGAGGAGACTAAGGAGATGTGATGAGTAACTGCAATAGGGGATCCTGAATTGGACCCTGAACAGACAGGGACACTGGTGGGACAACTGGAGGAATCTGACTAAAGTTTATAGTTTAGTTACTACTGTTGTAGTAATATTCATTTTTTCATTTTGACAAAAACATACTTTAGTTTCAGATGCTATAAATCGGATGAATGTTATATGGAAAGTCTCTCTGTAATATTTGCAGGTTCTCTGAAAATGTAAAATTATTTCAAAATTTAAAAACATTAAATCAACAAAAACACAAAATATAAGATTACAAAATTGTGGTTTCCAGATCAGCATCATCTTCCTGGAGGCTTGTTAGCAATGCAGATTATCACAAGCAAGCCTTCATGTAGTGAATGAGACTCTCACCTGTCAAAGATTCCTAGGTGAATCAATTACATGTTCAGTAAAATTTGAGAAACACTGCTCTTTCCCATAAGCCTGGGAATTTACCAACAGCTCAGCTTTGTCTGGGCCTGACCATGCTCTAGTTTTGATTACTGAACATCCATCTACTTTGAGAACCCATGCTCAGTGGCAGACTAATTCTTTTTATTTTTTTAAGATCTATTTATTTATTTATTTGAAAGGTAGAGTGACAGAGAGAGGGAGAGAAAGAGAAAGATGTTCCATCTGCTGATTCATTCTCCAAATGGCCACAATGGCTGAGGCTGGGCCAAACTGAAGCCAGGAGCCGATGATTCTACCTGGATATCCCAAGCAGGTGGCAGGGGCTCAAGTACTTGAGCCATCTTTCATTACTTTCCCAGGAGCATGAACAGGGAGCTGGATTGGAAGCAGAGCAGCCAGGGCTTGAACCAGAGTTTGGTTATGGGATTCTGGGGTTGTAAGTGGTGGTTTAAGCCACTGTGTCATAACACTGGTCCCTTACTGAGTGCTTCTGACCATGAAATCTCTGCACTACCCTCTTGGCCTCACACAATAACACATCCGATAATGCTTAGTTTCTTCCTGGATGACTAAAGTCTTACCTTTGATTCCTGACTGTGCCTGGGTCCCTGCTGCCTGCCACAGACTTCCCTCCTTCCTACAAACAGCCTGTCTGGTATTTCAAGTGCTGCCTTCTGGAATTCTTCTGTCACCTTGTGCCGTGTGTCTCCCATGCCAACTAGTGTATGGTGTGTCAGTGGGAGGGCATTTTACAATAATTTTGGATCTACTCCAGTATTCCATAGCTTTACAAATCCTTGTTGAATATACTTTATTAAATATACTTGATTTTCCTAATTACAGAATAATTTCAGATAAATTCAAATTACTGGAAAATAGGAAGAACAAGAAAAAAAATCTTACCCAGATCCCTACCATATAAGATAATCACCATTTTTAATTAGGTGGACTCCTTTATAGTCACTTTTATTATGCACTTTTCCATCTTTATGATTAGCAGGTATATAATTTTTGAATATTCATTGCTTTTCATGAATGAATATCTCATTGCTTTTCAAAATTGTTAGTGTTTGTTTTCAGGCATCCTTGAAACATAGTTCCTCATTTGTTACTAACAACCCCACCATTAATTTCAAAATGGTACTTGCTCATCATCTTCACTTTGGCTTGAATCACAGCCTGGGCAGTAAACTAGTTTTCCTCCTTATGATCCTTCCCAGTGGAGCCATGGTTATTAAAACAGTGTGAGATGATGTAGTCTCTTATGACAATCACTCTACGTTGCCCAAACTTGCTGAAAAACTATCATATGCAATTGCTTCTGGAATTTCTTCATTCACTTTAGATTTCACAGTTGATGTTAATACGACAGGAACTACTGCTTAGCCTGCAGCTAATTCGTTTCATAAAGCACGGATGTGATCCCAGAGCCAAAGATGGAAACGCTCAGCCTTTTTTGACAACATCTTCTAGTACTGAATATTTCTTTTTGTAATTTTTAGACTCTAAAGTGTAAAAATTTTATGCTGGAGTTTCTTAAGTTGCAGATGATCTCAAAACATTCCATTAGCCTTTTGATACAGTAGTGGCTTTTCTTCCTACAGTTGATGGTGAAGTCCACTTGGCTTGCCTTTGTGTGCAAGTTTCTTTCTCCACAGCAGCCAGAGGTCAATGCCCTCAGGTAGCCTTTGCTTCCTTCTTCCCAGATATCTTGCTTCCCTAGGTTTTGCAACTGTTTTAGTCACCGATGCTGTGAAAGATATTACTTTCCGGTCTATCCTGCTTAAAATGTGGGAAAATTCTTCCTCTTCTTCATTCATCAGCAACAAGATCAGAGTTTTTCAAAAAAAAATAAATAAGATTTATAAAGATTACAAGTGGGTACCTTCATGAGGTACCATGGCCCAAATACATGTCTCCCACTTAATACAACCAGAACCCACTCAGCATGTCCAGAGAGTTGCACATTGGTTATCTGTGACCTACCTGCTTCTATAGCCTTGTAGAAGTATCTTCTCCCAACTAGAGTCCTTCCATGACTCCAAGAGGCATGGAATCCCCCAAACTCTTCCCTATGCCCTCTCATCAGGCTGATTCTACATAATAAAATAACTGGAATGAAATTTACTTAATTATTAATGGTGATTATCTTAGATGGGGCTATGAGTACTTTTTCCCTTTCTTCCTACTTTCCAATAATTCCAATTGATCTAAAATTGTTCTGTAATTAGAAAAATAAATCCTACCTTAAATAATAAACTATGTTCAACAAAGACTTGTGAAGCTGAAAGGGTGTTGGGAGTTCAGATTAGAAATGATTGTAGAGTATCCCATCACTGATGTTACCAGGCAGAAAATAGGGCACACAGAAGCAGTTTTGTAGGACAAAAATGAATATGAATGCAGTTCAAATAGTTTAGTGTACCTAGGAGGAAATTAGGTAAACAAATATGATGCTCAAACAATAAAGATCTGGATCATAATAAAGAAACATTTGATGACCTGGAGTGAATGAGGTCCCTCTACATTGCAGTATAAAAGAGGGGAGCAGTTACAGAGCAACAGGACAAGCTGAGAGGGTATCAGAATAAAAGTGAGTTGGGTGGCGGAAAAGGGGGAGTATGTTCAATTCCTAGGATTTGTTGAAAGATAGAATAACAACAATCTAACTTAAAGATCTTCATTGGCATTATTTTTTATTCTAGAATTAGGTAACATTTCATTCCAAATTAGTGTTTGGATGAGCCAAGCAGAGGAGATTGGTTTTAAAGACAGAGAAACAAAGGAAGACAACAGAAACAAGGAACAAAAAAGCAGATTAGTCATTTCAAAGTTCCTTTTCTTGTAAGGTGGAAGCAGGGAGACAGAACAATAGAAAAAGTTCTGATTGGCAAACTTCCGATTACTGGGTTACTTTTTGTAAGGATTAAAGTATAATGGGATGTAAGATAAAAGCATGCCCTACCAATTGAAACTGGCCTGGTTGAAAACTTGTGTTGTTATCTCTTTCTCTACTGATTTCTCCAATGATTAGATAACTTAGTTTCAGTTGGACTCTGAGTATCCGTGAATCCATTTTGATGTCTATCCCAGTCTATTGGGGCCTAATGCCAGAGTTCAGTTCAAAATAAAACCAGATTTATTTATTTATTTATTTATTTGAAAGTCAGAATTATAGAGACGGAGAGTCAGAGGCAAGGAGAGAGAGGGTGGGGGGGGGGGAGAGAAAGCTCTTCCATCCACTGGTTCGTACCTCCAATGGCCACCGTGGCTGAGGCTGAGGCTGAGCCAGGCAGAAGCCAGGAGCCAGGAGCATCATTCGGGTCTCCCACATGGGTGCTGAGGCCCAAGGGCTTGGGCCATCTTTTGCTGCTTTCCCAGGTGCATTAGCAAGGAGCTGGATAGGAAGTGGAACAGTCAAGACACAAACTGGTGCCAGTATGGCCTGCCAGCATGATAGTCAGCAGCTTTACCTGCTATGTCACAGCACCAGCCCCAACAACATCAAATTTCACAAACTGTGTGTTTTTTTTTTAATTTATTTATTTTTTATTTTATTTATTTATTTATTGACAGGCAGAGTTAGTGAAAGAGAGAAACACAGAAAAAGGTCTTTCTTTTTCCATTGGTTCACCCCCCAAATGGCCGCTACGGCTAGAGTGTTGCGGCCGGTGTGCTGCGCCAATCCAAAGCCAGGAGCCAGGTGCTTCCTCCTGGTCTCCCATGGGGTGCAGGGACCAAGCACTTGGGCCATCCTCCACTGCCTTCCCGGGCCACAGCAGAGAGCTGGACTGGAAGAGGAGCAAGCGGCACAGAATCCGGAGCCCCAAGTCCCGGGGTGCCAGTGCCGCAGGCAGAGGATTAGCCTAGTGAGCCGTGGCGCCGCCCAAACTGTGTGATTTACAACAGCAATTTATTCTCTGGAAGTTCTGGAGGCTAAAATTTGGAAAACAGTGGCGACATCTCTGAAGGTTCAAGGGGAGACATCTACTCTGTTGGATCCATGCATCCCTCGTCTTGTGGTTCCTCTGCTCCAACCTCTGCCTGTCTTCACTTCTTCACTTCGCTTCGCTTCACTTCGCTTCGCTTCGCCTCTTCCTCTGTGTCTTACCTTCTGTCATCATTGGATTTAGGGCTCCTGTAAATAATCTAAGATGACTTCATCTCATGATCCTTAACCACATCTGCAAAGAACTTTTTTCAAACAAGGTCTCATTTCTGAGTTCCACAGATTAGGGTGTCCGGATGTGGATGTACCTTCTGGGGGCAAGCAGAGGGTAGTCAGAAAACAGTAAAAACCATAGAGAGCAGGCAGAGCTGTTTTCTCAGATCAGGCAATGAGAAGCCCTGCTGTTTAAAGAAAAGAAGAAAAAGTCCTGCTTAACTTTACGTATCACACCTTTTTCCAAATGTGTTTGGCACTCTCTTCTCCCAGTATAGATACAAACATGAACATGACTCAGTCCCAGCCCTCCAGGAGTCCCGTGGGAGAGGGAAGTGTGGGATCCAAATCATTGCAAAGCACGATTTAAGCACTAAAATAGAAAAATGCCCAATGTATCATGGAAGCCCAGGGAGAGGCAAAAGTAACCTTCTTTGAGTTCAAAGAAGAGTTTAATGAGTGTGCTCTGATTTTAAGAAAGGGGAAGGAGAGGTGTTGACTCTAGAAAGAGTTTTCATGATTGGTAGCTTACAAGCCAGGAAGTACTAAAGGATCACTGAGGACGTGTGGACGTTGGGGACCCTAGAGGGTGAGGTCTCAGGCATATATGTGAACAAGAGGTTGTGGCAGAGACTGAGTATGTCAGCAAAACATAAAAGGGTGCTGTAGGGGCTGGCGCCATGGCACAATAGGTTAATCCTCCGCCTGCAGCACCGGCATCCCATGTGGGCGCTGGTTCTAGTCCTGGCTGCTCCTCTTCCAATCCAGCTCTCTGCTGTGGCCTGGGAAAGCAGTAGAGGATGGCCCAAGTGCTTGAGCCCCTGCACCCGCATGGGAGGCCAGGAAGAGGCTCCTGGCTCCTGGCTTCGGATTGGCGCAGCTCGGGCTGTTGTGGCCATTGGGGAGTGAACCAACGGGAGGAAGACCTTTCTGTCTGTCTCTTACTCTCACTGTTTGTAACTCTATCTCTCAAATAAATGAATAAAATCTTTAAAAAAAAAAAAAAAGAGTGCTGTATACCATTCCACTCTAGATCTGAAACATTTAAGAGAGTCCCTAGGGATTGTGTATATATATATATATATATATATATATATATATGTGTGTGTGTGTGTGTGTGTGTGTGTGTATGTGTGTATACACATAGACAGAGAGAGAGAGAGAGAGATGATTGGGTTCCGGTTTTACAAAAACTACTTGAGGAGGATTGATTAAATGGAAACTAGATTCTGAGAGACCAATCAGTATAAATTAATTTAATGCAGCATTTTCCGAAACTAATTCATTAAAAGCTAGTCCAGTGAAACACTTTCTCTTTGGTCAAATAAATTGAAAATTGATGAAGGCTAAGAGGAGTTTGACAGTTTTGAAATTAAAAGAAAACAATTTTCTGTAGTGTGATTTTCTGCAAATGCATGTGACACTTGTCCGTCACAGTGTGAAAGGGCAGCCTTATTATTTCCCTTGTCTCTTTGAATGTTAGGAACTCACATGTTTCTAATTACTCTGGAAACTTGTCTTTTATTTCCTAAGGTTCCAAATCATGTTTCAAAAGTTTACTGGGCTTTTCAAAAAAACTATATTATATCATAGGGATTGTGTTAATTAAGGGGATCATTTAGAACTTCATTGTCCCTACACATCCCGCCAGCCCCCAAATTTCTTCTCTGTATCTTAAAGTCCACAGGCTAAATTCATGCAATTGGAAATCTTCTCTGGACAGAAGATAGTAAGTCCACCCTCCACCTGAATGCAGCCCACTCTCTTCCCTGGATTTATTCCTTTCGTCTTGTAGAATTAGTAAGGCACCAAGATCTCAGCGCTCCGTAGAAGACTGAAATGTCATGAATATCATGGGGCTTCTGCTTGAGTTCCATCAAGTAATGACTTTGTCATAGAGTCCCTCCTGAAAACAAGTTACCGTATTAGGTGGGAGTGTGTACTGATAATTATTTGGAGAAATGTTGGTTCATACAAGCATCCATAATGTTTTTGCTTATGTCTTTGTTATTAACCTAGGTATGCTTCTTACTAATTTATCAAAAAAGAGATGAAAGTCTGAAAGTGTTGTTTTTAACAACTGATTTTTTTACTTGCAAAATTAATACAATACATGCAGCATTGGAGTTTAGTTTCTGCACGGACATTATAGGTATACTAACCACTGTGTTATAAATTGCAAAATAGGTGGTGGGTATTCAGCTCAGCAGTTAGGCCCAGCATCCCGTATTGTGTGCCCTGAGTTCATGTCGCACTTCTGCTACCCCTTTCAGCATCCTGCTAATGCTCTCCCCGAGGAGCAGCAGGTGATGGCTCAAGTACTTGAGTCTGTAGCAATGGTGTAGGAGACCCAAAATAAGTTCCTGCCTCCTGACTTCAGCCTGGCCCAATCTCAGCTGTTGCAGCCATTTGGGGAGTGGACCACTGGAAGGGAGATCTGCGTGTCTGTCTCTCTTTCCAACTTTAAACAAATAAGAAAAATTTTAAGTAAATTTTAAATAATGTCCTATGTAACTCTTCAGACATATTCAACTAATATTTCAGGAAGTGTAAAATTACAACCTCTCAGAAGAAACCTTAGAGTCTTATGATCTTACCTATTTGCATTGTTTAAAATCCCTGTACAATTATGCACCACTTTCTCTGCCACACACTAGACTCTTGATTTTCTGAGCTTGAAGGCCTTTATACCTAGGAGTCCATCCACCTAGAACTTCCTTCCTATGGAATGTTACAAAGCCAGCCCTTTCTTGTTGTTCGGAAGACCTGAGGGATGGAACGCTGTCACTGGAAATCAGAGAGGAAGCGTTAAGAGTAGCATCAACCCTTGGAAATGAACCAAGCATTTGCTGGCCAGAAGAAGGGGCTCAGAATAGGCAAGAAGCAAAGGTGATCTTTGAGCTTCTCAGCTTAGGAGAATGGCCAAGAGTGGTACATCAGATAGTGACCCTGAGAAAGGGAGTGGAGAGGTCAATGTCACAATTCCTTCCCCATCATTTAAAATCTAAACAGCCCCAAGAAGCCAACATTCTAAAGGTACGTGTGATGCGGCACACTTGGTGGCAGTCTGATGTGAATTAGTGCGGTGAATCCATTTGTAATCTTTACTCCTCCTCCTCACATAGACTCCTCACATAGACTCACATTTTGCTGAGAAAATACTGTATTTGATTACAAGGTATTGCCCTCATAGTATATGGTAGGTGCCTGCCTCATTTAATGTTTCAGAAATATCTGATTCTAAGGCCTAAGGGTTTGGGAGAAGTAATTTTGCAACTATAATGAGTTCAGTTTGAAAGTTACATTGGAGGTGTTCAAAATGAAATGGTTCTGTCTGGATCAGGTGTACAATGGGGATAGATGTGAAAAACACATTTTTCAGTGAACTAGATATAATTTCCATAAAGTGATAATTTTAAGTGAAATGCTGAAATAATCTAGGAAAAAATATTTCCTTTCAGGAAGAGTTCTTAGCTGCCTTTAATGTGTATGTATAATATTTATATGTAATATAAAGTTATATATCTATATTAGCTCTGAATATAGATTTTCTCGGATTTTTTTTCATCCAAGCAGACCTCTTTGAGAAAATGTCAAACTATAAATCTTACATATCTGTGTTTTATCGTTCCACTTCTTGCTGTTTTTGACCCAATCATTTCAACAGGGACAGCTGCCTGCCTGCACCTGCTCTGCCCTGGGCACAGAACACCCAGGTTTCTCTGGAAGTGAGGCACTTGGAGTACAGCAGTTTTCCTCAGGCTATTTGTACTTGTTCATACAGGATGACAGGGTTCTTTGCAAAAACTCACTTGTACTTGATGTTTAGTTTTTGGGTTTTGGGAAGAGGAAAGAAGGAGTAAGAAATGGCCATTTCCTAGGCTTCATAGCTAGAGATACGGCAAGCAGAAGTTGAACAGGTAGCACCTTTGAAGTAGAATGGGCCCACTTCACCAGCTACCAGCGTCTTGATGCATGAACTAGGTTTACTTTAACATAGGGAAAGTCACGAGCATGTTGCCAAAGCATGTGTGTGGGTGAACATATGCACGCAGCACACAAATGTGAGATTCACACACAATCATAGACAAATGAAGGGACAGGTCTGGCGCACTTCCCCTCTCCCCTTCCCCATTAAATTCACAATCCTCTAAGACCTGTGGGAGTCAGTGAAAATCTCACGTTATTACTTGTGAAGGTTTGGGACCAAATGAGTTCATTTGATCACATTCCAGTTTTTTAATTACCATGCATTCATTTTAATAAGAAATATTACACATAAATTATAACTGCTCTTCTTTTTCACTCAGCAGTTACTGGCAGAAATTTTATAGCATAAATAATTGCAATACATCCTGCAATTAACATTTACTACCTGATCTCTACCCTACAATGGGGTGGTGGAATCCACAAAGCCAACAATTCAAATGAGACATTATCATGATTTAGTCCAAGGTTAAACCACTCAATACTGGTATCTTTCATTTAGTCTTTCACAACTCATTCATTCACTCAATGCAAACTGCACAGGTACTTCAGACAGAGTGCTCACCACATTCCTGATAAAGTCAGAAATAGGATGAGAATACAAACTTGTATGTATGTGTTGAGGGAAGGGGAGGCTCACTTTTGATGAGCCATATAATTTCTGTTATCTCCTTTGTTTTTCAAAACTACCTCATTGGTATAGATGCTGCAAGTCCAATTTTATAAGTATGGGGAAGAGAGGTTCAGAGAAGTGAAAAAACTTTCACAGAATTCATAGAGCAAAGATAGGGTGCAATATTTGATCTATTCTATCAAATGTTTTTTTATCATCTACTACATGTCTGGTACTGCCTTGAGTACTTGGATCTATCACGGCACAAAAAGGACAAAGGTTTTCCCTTTTCATCTCTTTCCACTGTATCTGTGATTCTCAACCCTGGTGAGAACACATTAAAAACACCCAGAGAACATCAAAACCATACCAGTGCCCAGTGTACAGCCCCTGGTCACTAAATCAGACTTTCTGAAAATGAAGCCTGAGCGAAAGGATTTCTAAAGTTCATCAAGTTGGGGCTGGTGTTTTGATGCAGCAGGTTAAGCTGCTGCCTGGGACTGCTGCATGCCATATTGGAGTGCCAGTTTGAGTCCTGGCTACCCCACTTCTGATCCAGCTCTCTGCTAACATGCCTGGGAAGCAGTGGGTGATGGCTCAAGTACTTGGGCTCCTGCACCCGCACAGGAAACCAGGATGAATTTCCTGACTTCAGTCGCCTGACCCAGCACTGGCTGCTGAAACCATTTGGGAAATAAGCAAGTACATAGAAGATTCTCTCTCTCTCTCTCTTTCCCTCTCTCTCCCCTCCCCCTCTTTCCCTCCATCTCTCTGCTTTTCAAATAAACAAATTTTAAACAAAGTTCACCAAGTCTTTCTGAAGTGCATCCAAGATTGACAATGTTTTTGTTTGTTAGATTATGCTGTGTACAAGATCACTACCCTCAAAACGCTTACACCACATGGATGAAAGAGACAAACACATAAGAATAGAACACATTTAGAAAGCAATTTTTAGGAAATACATAAAGAAATTAGAAGCTGTTTGATATTGGAATTTATAACAAGAAACTACTGTTGGGTTAGGATAGGCTCATGGAAGCACAATTTCATAAATGAAGTCTATAAAGGGAGACCACCTGGGGGTCAGGGCTGTGGTGCAACAGGGTAAAGCCCCAGCTGCACCGCCAGCATCTCATATAGGCACCAGTTCGCGTTCCTACTGCTCCACTTCCAATCCAGCTTCCTGCTAATGCACCTGGAAAAGCAGCAGAGGATGCTCTGGGTCCCTGCACCCACGTGGGAAACCCAGAAGAAGCTCCAGGCTCCTGGCTTCAGATCAACTCAGCTCCGGCCATTGCGGCCATCTGGGGAGTAAACCAGTCAATGGAAGACTCCTCTCTCTGTCTCTACCTCTCTGTAACTCTGTCGTTCAAATAAATAAAAAAAAGGGGGGGAGGCCACCTGAGGAGACGGTATACTTTTGAGTAGAAGAATATTTTATCATACATTGGTATATAGCAGAATCATTGATGGAACTTAATAAACTTCAGATACCAGGTCCTACATTGTGCCACAACGCTGTACCTTGCTCTGCTTTTCTAGCCCTGGTGATAATGATATACACCACAGTTTGAAAATCATTAGACTGGAGGGAGGCTATTTTGAAGACATTGCTGGTAGGTGAAAAAACTGATTTTTCTGAGGCACAATGTATGGTCAGGTAGGAGCTGATGATGTTAAGGAAATCCATGCAATTGAGATAAAAGGTCTATTTCACTTTATGTGTCAATATGGTGGGGCCACAGTGACTTAATCAAATATTATTCTTTTCTGTAGTCATTATTTGGAAGAGATTGACATTTAAATGGGTGGGCTCTGAATAAAGTAAGGGATGCTCCAAAGCATGTGGACCTCATTCAATCAGCTGAAGGTTTAAATAGAACAAGCATTGATCTCCTCCAAGCCAGAAGGAATTCCATCAGCAGACTGCTGTTGCACTCAGACTATACCTCTTGTCTGGGTCTCCACCTTGCTGGCCTAACCCTAAAGATATTGGACTTGTGCTCTCAAAACTGAGTGAGCCAGTTCATCTTTCTTTCTCTTTCCCTGTGTCCTCAACACACGAACACACACACACACACACACACACACCACTATTTGATTGGTCTAGAGAATTGACTAAATACAGAAAGAAAAGTTTCAAAAACGACAGAACCCATTGAAGGAAGGTCGTGATGACCAAGCTGACTGGCTTGGTTGTTGTCATTTTGGGACTATGCAAGTTTTTAGATAAACCAAGTGAGCCATCAGAGCACACGTTTTGCTGTGGACACTCGCTGGAAAAATAGATGCCAGTACATAGTATCAGTTAATCCCATCGTCCTCTTTTTAAAATAGCACCACAGAAAGAGAAGCAGCTATTGAGAAACTTGTTTGAACAGGATTAACAAGTTTGCTACACTGTGAGTTGTCTTCATTGCTGTGCCAAGGAATCACTAATGTGTCATGGGATACAGAGCAGGAAGCAGTGAAACAGAGAGCTGAACCAGGGGGCCATGGGTTTCAAATACTTGATGCAGGCACCAACCACATATTCTTTTGCCATTTTATAAGAAGTTGAATGCGCCCTCTTTTGATGTAGTAACCGTGAAAAACAGCCTAGGCTTTAAAAAAATCAAGTTAGACTTCAAAAGAATTTAAACAAAAACACTGGGAATTTCATAACCTACAGTCCTAACTTGATTTTCAAAGATTTCTGCCTACATCCATCTTACACTGCTAATGCCACCAAAAGGAAGGGGGAAGATACTAAACATGGACTTCTTTATAAAATATTTGAATCACGTGTGTTTATTTACTCTTGTTGTGGCTGTGTAATTATTTTCTCTGTTCTGGACAAGCCCCAATTTTCTTCTTAATTTCTCTAAAATCTGTTATTTCTCTTTCAATGTTGTACACTAGTATTGTGGAAATTCCACCTTTTCATTCATATATTAATTCATTCCACTGGACATTCCCAGAAGGGGTGGTTTAATTGGGTGCTAAAATGCCCTGCAACTGATTCTAATGTGAAACTATGACTTGGAACCACCAGGCAACAGTGACTTCAATCCTGAGGTCACTGCTATTCCAAATCTGACCTACATTTTCTGATGCGTGGAATGGTCTTTCTGGTTACTCTCAAACTTTCCTCTCAAATGTGTTTGACTCTAGGAAAAGAGGTCTCAGCTTTCTCACAATTCAAGAAAACTTGAATGCTAATTACATGTCATTGATCATGGTTGGTTAGTACATGTCAGAGAATAAAAAGTTGCTTTATGAAAGTCTTGAGGCAGAAAACATTTTGGGTGCACTATGAAATTCAGTGTTTGGCTTTGAAATGTATATATAGACCAGATCTGCTCACATAAGACCTAGTGGGGAGGTATACTACACTTAGAACAAAACAGAAATTTGTAGTCATGGTGGCTCTAAACTTTTGATCAGAATGATGAGAGCTTAAATTTCTATATAAATTCACCTATATTTAAACTACAGTAGTGATTCTTTAAGCTATACAGTGATCTGATACATACAAACCGAAAACTATCAAAAGTCAGTGTGGTTTAAGGGAATAGAAAAGAAGGAGGGGAGGGGCTCTACCTTAGAAGTTTTACATACACATGCACACACATACACAGACACACACACACACTGAATGTGAAAATACGAAGAGAAACAATTCAAATTATATAAGCCATGTAATGATCAAGAAGGCTTCCTGAGGATGGATTAGGTCTTAACAGATAAGAAAGGTTTAGTCTGACTGTGGCAAAAAATGGCCTAAATGAAAGATCTCTGTGAGTGAGATCCCAGTGGAAAGAATGGGCCATTAAAGAAGGAGGTACCTCTGAAGGGAGGAAAGAATTTCCACTTTGATTATGGCCTTGTCTAAATAAGGTCGGAGTTTGTGAATTCAAGAGGCTTCAATAGCCTTGGCAGCTCATGACAAGAGCCTCGGGTGATTACTGACGTCATAAATAAGGGTGTCAATTGTTAAATCAACAACAGAAGTCACTGTACACTTGCTCGCCACATAGGATCTCTGTCCTTAATGTGTTGTACTATGAGAATTAATAATAAAAATAGTCTTCAAACAGTACTTTATACTTTGTGTGTCTATGTGAGTGCAAACTGTTGAAAACATTACTTAGTATATACTAAGTTGATCCTCTGTATATAAATATAATTGAAAATGAATCTTAATGAAGAATGGGATGAGAGAGGGAGTGGGAGATGGGATGGTTTGTGGGTGGAAGGGTGGTTATGGGGGGAAAAACCGCTATAATCCAAAAGTTGTACTTTCAAAATTTATATTTATTAAATAAAAGTTTTCCAAAAAAAAAAGGTTTAGTCTGAGAGAAAGAGGCAGGGAATGTGGGCAATACTATGAAAACAGGGAAGAACATGAAGGAATGTTGCAGAGTTGGGAATGCGCATCAGGGATTTGTGAAACAGTGAGAGAAGTGGCCACCTGACATTCAGATATCATGATTTGGAATCCTTGGAAAGAAAGTCAGATTCATACAATGGGACTAGAGAAGGAAGTGTTTTCAGTTCCAAGTAAAAGAGTTTGCACTTTTTTCCCCCAAAGATTTATTTTATTTATTTGAAAGGAAGAGTGACCGAGAGAGAAGGAGAAATGGGAAAAGAGGGAGAGAGAAAGAGAGAGAGAGAGAGAGAGATCTCCCATGCACTGGTTCATTCCGCAAATGGCCTCAAAGGACAGGGCTGAGCCAAGCCAAGCCTGGAGCCTGGAACTCCATCAAGGTCTCCCACATGGGTGGCAAGGGCCCAGTACTTGGACCACCTTCTGCTGTTTTCCCAGGCACATTACCAGGAAGCTGGATTGGAGGTGGAGCAGTTGAGACTGGAACCGGCACTCCTATGGGATTCTGGCATCAGAAGGTGACTTAACCCGCTGCACCACAATGCTTGCCCCAGGAGTTTGTACTTTAATGTCTAGACAATGAGGGGACCCCAAATCCTAGCAGGGCATTGATACAGTAGGGCCTTGTGAACTTCTTGGTAGCTGCAGAATGGAAAGGGAAGATTGGAGGAAGGATGACTATGTAGAGTGTTTGACAATGACTTATCTTTAAATTTATGAGAGTCTGGGTTTTTCTGATGACTGTGCAAAGACAAACAATAAGATGAATGTGTGAAAGAGGCATTTCGGAATAGGAATCAACAAGACTTTTTCATTGACTACGTGAGTTTATGTAGGTGGTAGAGACCAAAAGAAAAGATGAGTCAAAAATCACTCCCAGGTTTTAAGCCTGAGGGACTTGGGAAACTTTGTGTAGATATAGGCTCTTGGGACCCGTGTTAGAACAATGAGCATAATAGACAGCCAAATCTGTCAGCTGTGTCAATGGAAGGCTGTACACACACTCAGTGTTTTTCATCTCCCTGGGAGTAGTTTTCCACATTTCCTTAGAACTAACAATGCAATTTTTTTTCAGGCCAAATAACTCATGGAAAGAATGGGGTGATGCTCCCATAACTTAATCAATTTAGAGAATTACAGTTCATGAAGGTTTTCTCTAATAAAAATTAAAGGGTCACTGTATTGATATGCTAGGGCTGCCACAACAAAAACACCATGGACTGGATGGCTTTAACCAGCAAAAATTTGTCTTCTTACAGCTGTGTAGGCTGGAAGTCCAAGGACAAAATTCGGTTTCTCCTGAGACTTTCTCCTTGTCTTGCAGGTGACATCTCACAGCATTCTTGCCCTGATGTCTCTCCTTCTCTTTAATATGGACACCAGGCCTATTAGATTAGGAACCACCCATATGACCTTATTTAACATTAATTATTTCTGTAAGACCTCATCTCCAAATACAGGCACATTTTGAGGTACACTGGGCATAAGGACATCAACAGGTGAATGTTACAGCAGGGTGGGTGACATGCACACAATTCACTCTACAACATCTGCTGTGTTCTCTAGTATTCTCTTGGACATGTCCCATATTTGGGAATCAGGAGGTCAAGTCAAAGTATTTTTGAGAGGCAGATTCAAAGTTATGGAAAATCCTCTCTTCTTCCAAAAAAAATTAATGTATTATTTAAATCCTAGGAACTGTATGAGATGAAAATATATTATGCAGTTAAATTCTTGTTTTCTGAAATCCCTAGAATCTAATTATTTTGGAGGAAAGATGGGAGAAAGTATTTTCTATCTCACCAAATCATTTCTGTGTCTATAAAGTTTTCGGCTTGGCATGCTGGTGGCCAGGTGGCTACCTCTCCAAATATTCACTTCATTCCTTTATTTATGTATTTGTACATCACTCACAGAACAAATACTAGAGTGTCTACTCAAGCTCCTCATTGTGCTATGTCCTAAGATGTGACAGACAAAACAAACACAAGCGCCCTGTGATACAACTTTTGTAATACTATCTGGAGCCCAGACAAGCAAACAAGCCATAGTCGTAATCTGGGTCAAATGCAGGGGAGGTCAGAGGGGGGGATCTGATGTAGGAACTCCACACAGGAGCCCTCCATCACACTATGGGATTCAGGAAAGATTACCCTGAGAAAATGACATTTAAGCAGAAACCTGAGATGAAGAAAGGTCGGGTTACAGGCCTAGTGCAAAAGAGATGAGATAGTATTCCTGGACATGAGAAACTGTTGAAAAAAAATTTAAGCCAGGGAGTGATTCAATCAGTTTTGGATTTTTAAGAGTTCATTCAGGCTACTGCATATAGTTTAAGTTGAAGGATAGATAAAGAGACTCGTTAGCTTATTGCAAGAATTAAGAGTGAATGTTTGGAAGTAGGATAACGCCAGTGAGGTAAAGAAAATTGAATAGATTTGTGAGAAATTTAAGACTATAAAGGACTGATGCTTCCACAGAGGACAGTAGATTTATTGATCTATTTTTTCCCTAGTTTGTTCACTGATACATCCTAAATGCCTTGAACCATGCCTGGCACATAATGGAAGACCAGTGAATATTTGTCAAATGAGTTGATTGGATATAATGTGCCCCTTATATATAAAATATGTAATATAGTGTTTCTCTTAGGAGTTATTTTCACATCACTCAGATGTTTAACTTAGGAAACTAGTGATTTACTGTGCCACCTACTGAGACAGA
Source organism: Oryctolagus cuniculus (assembly GCF_051225735.1). Lineage (NCBI taxonomy): Eukaryota > Metazoa > Chordata > Mammalia > Lagomorpha > Leporidae > Oryctolagus > Oryctolagus cuniculus. The sequence continues at coordinate 107,633,641 of NC_142872.1, forward strand.
AAGTGATGTGCAGGAGCTGGATAGGAGCAAAGGTTCGTGAGGCATACCTGTGCATCATACATGTGGAAATGCAAACAGGAAATGAGAGCTCTGGAGAAAGTTCTGGGTTGGGGATCTGTGAGCCTTTAGTATAATTTTCAGTATGATCAATATAATATATAACATGATCATGGTTGGAGATTTACATGTAAGGTATGGAGAGGGATAGAAACACAGATCCTATAATGCACTCTAAGGAACACTAATATTTAAATGATCTACAAAAGAAGGGATCCCTCTCTACAAAAAACCATTTCCCACTTTCTTCATAAACGCCACCAGACCTAACTTTTCCAGGAGCTCTTATTTGGCTGAGCTTATATAAGAAGGCATGGAATCGGTCTTTATAATTTCTAAAGTCTTACTGTCCTTAAATTCTGTGATGGGGCAAATGTCAACAGCAGTTAAGATGCCAATTTAGGGCTGGTGCCACAGCTCAATAGGCTAATCCTCTGCCTGCAGCGCTGGCACCCCAGGTTCTAGTCCTGGTCGGGGCGCCGGGTTCTGTCCCGGTTGCCCCTCTTCCAGGCCAGCTCTCTGCTGTGGCCCGGGAGTGCAGTGGAGGATGGCCCAGGTCCTTGGGCCCTGCACCCCATGGGAGACCAGGAGAAGCTCCTGGCTTCTAGCTTCGGCTCAGCGCAGTGCGCCGGCCACAGTGGCCATTGGAGGGTGAACCAACAGTAAAGGAAGACCTTTCTCTCTGTCTCTTTCTCTCACTGTCCACTCTACCTGTCAAAAAAAAAAAAATGCCAATTTAGAAGCCTACATTCTGTATTGGAATTTGAGTCTCAGCCTGGATTAAAGTCCCAGTTCCACTCCAGTTTCTAGCTTCCTGCCAATGCACATCTTGGGTGCAGCAGGTAATAGCTCAATTACTTGGGTCCCTGCCCCCCATGTAGGAGACCCAGCTGGAATTTCTCGCTCCTCACTTTGGCCTGGCTTAACCCTGGTGGTTGGAGGCATGTGGGGAGTAAATCAGTGAATGGGAGATCTCTGTCTCTCTCCGTCTCCTTGCCTTTCAAATAAATAATTTTTAAAAGTTCTATAGAGAGTGACCTCTCTTCATTCTCTACCTTAAATCAGAAATCTAACAAATATTTTGGAATAAGACACAGTGCTATTTAACCATTAATATTATATTATCGTTAATTTAGTAATGACATCTCATGATTTTCACAACCAGAAACTTCATTGTAACTACCGCCATTTTTTTCTACAGTACAGAATTACCAAATTTAGGAAGGGAAGAGCCTATAGAAAGTATCTGGCTTTGGCTGGTGCCGCGGCTCAGTAGGCTAATCCTCTGCCTGCAGCGCCGGCACCCCAGGTTCTAGTCCTGGTCGGGGTGCCGGATTCTGTCCCGGTTGCACCTCTTCCAGGCCAGCTCTCTGCTGTGGCCAGGGAGTGCAGTGGAGGATGGCCCAAGTGCTTGGGCCCTGCACTTGCATGGGAGACCAGGAGAAGTACCTGGCTCCTGCCTTCGGATCAGCGCAGTGCGCCGGCCGCAGCGGCCATTGGAGGGTGAACCAATGGTAAAGGAAGACCTTTCTCTCTGTCTCTCTCTCTTACTGTCCACTCTGGCAGTCCAAAAAAAAAAAAAAGTATCTGGCTTTGTTTTACAGGGAATTTGTGGCTCAGCTAAGACCATTTTGGTGGTGGAATGGAGGCTAACCATTGATCTCCCAGCTTCCAGTTCAAGTTTACAAATACCGTATCACTCCAAGTCTCATGCCTTCCTGTTTTTCTGTTTTGTGCTTGTTTAGATTAAAATCCCTTAAAGGCAGAGACCTCAATACTCTGTGTTGTTTCCTGATCATCACTCTGCCTATACAGTGCTCAGGATATAAAGAAGAGGACAAGGAACCCTGGGGATAATGTTCTGTAGATCACAGAGTAATTGTGCAAAATCCTCGGACAGTTTCTGTACAACATAGCAAACATTTCCTTCATTTTGCTGCCAAAAATGCAAGCAACACAGATAAGCTAACTCCTTCCTTAAGAATTAATTGACCTCTCCAAAGGGTAAATTGGCTCCATTCACCTGCAACCACATAGTGGTCAGAATTAGATATTATTTTTAAAAATCAGCAACACACATACACATATGTTAGTTCATTATATAGCCGTTGCATCCTGATCTCTTGGTTTTGCAGGGAACCCAAGTTTATTGAGAACATCAAAGAAAATGACAAGGGAGTGTTGGATTACCCAAGCAGCACTGCCTGTATTTTTAAAACTTCTTAAAGTCTGGGGCCGGCGCCGTGGCTCACTAGGTTAATCCTCCGCCTGCAGCGCCAGCATCCCATATGGGCACCGATTTCTAGCCCGGGGTAATTCTCTTCCAGTCCAGCTCTCTGCTGTGGTCGGGAGGGCAGTGGAGAATGGCCCAAGTGCTTGGGCCCTGCACCCTCATGGGAGATCAGGAGGAAGCTCCTGGCTCCTGCCTTCGGATTGGCACAGCGCTGGCCGTGATAGCCATTTGGGGAGTGAACCAACGGGAGGAAGACTTTTCTCTCCCTCTCTCTCTCTTTCTCTCTCTCTCTCTCACTGTCTATAACTCTACCTGTCAAATAAAACAATTAAAAAAAAAAAAACCTTCTTAAAGTTTATTTATTTGAAAGGCAGAGAGACAGAGATTTTCTCTCCACTAGTTCACTCCTCAAATGCTTACAGGAGCAAGGCTGGGCCATTCCTAAACCAGGAACCTGAAACTCATTCCAGGTCTCCCATGGAAGAGGCAGGGACCCAACTACTTGAGCCACCACCCACTGCCTCCCAGGGTACACATTAGCAGGAAGCTGGATCAGAAGTTGACCCAATTTGGAACTTGAACCAAAGGGATTCCCGTATAGGATGCAGGTGACCCAAGCAGCATCTTAGCTGCTATGCTAAACATCCACCCCACTCTGTATTTTCTGGCTAGATATTTAAAATAGCAATGGAATCTATATTTGAAGACCTACTGTATGAAAAGCACTGTACTAGATGCCTTGAATAAACAATTGTCTTTCCATACTCACAAAAACTATGAGGCAGAGAAGCCAAGAATCAGAGTTGGAGTCGTTTTCCTTAGCAAACACCATTTATGAATGGCATAGTCAAGATTTGAACATAGTTATGTCTGACTCCAAAACTCCTTCTCTTCTCACTTTGATCAATTGAAATGACAGAAATATAAACTTATGCTGATCCCTCAGTAAAAGGAAGAAACATTGGTTGTTCTAAGGGATGATCACTTCCAACTTATGCAGGAGCTGAAAAAAGAACCAACCAACTCTGCCTGCCTCGTAATTTGCCATCTTTAAGCACAAAGAACAACTGAATCTTGGGACCGAGCCATGATCTCCGATTAAGCTGTCCTGATCTGGAGCCTAAATTGCTCTCATAGGAGCCTGCAATGGAACGAGGTCAGGGTAAATACTTCTGTGTTTTCTTTCCACAAAATGCTTTGATAACAAATTTCTCTCTCAGAATACTCAAAAAGTAAAGAGAGAATGTGCTACTTCAGTCATAATTCTACTAAAAAGGGAAACTTGTGTACTAAAGAAGAGATTCCCTCATGGCCTTTATGGTCCTGGGTTAGGGGAGACATGTGGTCTAAATTTTAAAATAGCCAGAGAATAAAACTATGAGTCAGTAAGTTACTCAGAATATATTTGCCCCCTATTCTTTTTTAAAATATTTATTCTGTTTATAGGAAATGCAGAGTGACAGAGAGAGAGGAAGAGAGATGGGGGTGGGGGAAGACAGAGAGAGAGAGAGAGAGAGAGAGAGAGAGATTTTCCACCCACTGGTTCACTCACCAAATGGCTACAATGGCCAGAGGTAGGCCAGGCCAGGAGCCTAGAACTCTGCCTGGGTCTCCCTCATGGGTGGCAGACGTCCAAGCACTTGGGCCATCTTCGGTTGGCTTCCTAGGAGCAGTCTCAGGAGCCTGAATTGGAAGCAGAGCAGCTGGGAATCAAACTGGCACTCTGATACGGGATGCCAGCATTGTTGCACAACAGCACTGGCTCCTATTTGTCCCTATTCTTTGTCACACTCTTTTTGGCCCAAAGTACATGCAAGAAGACAAAACAGATAAAGTTCCACATGTTCAAACAACATTCCCTTGTCTTGGGGACAATAAACATGAAAATTGGACATTTATCCTAGAGTTCAGAAAACCCAATTTTAAAAATTCTTGGAAATTTTTTAACATCAAAAGTCCTAATCACATTCAGTTCAGATTTTTCTAATGTCTCTTTCTTTTTTATTTTGAATGTTTCCAACATAAAGAAATATTAAATATTTCAGGAGACGGATATGCTTACTCTGATTGGATGCCATACAATGTATATATGCATTCTTCAAATGAACAAAATAGGCCAGCACCGTGGCTCACTAGGCTAATCCTCTGCCTGCGGCACCGGCACACCAGGTTCTAGTCCCAGTCGGGGCGCCAGAGTCTGTCCCGGTTGCCCCTCTTCCGGGCCAGCTCTCTGCTGTGGCCCGGGAGTGCAGTGGAGAATAGCCCAAGTGCGTGGGCCCTGCACCCCATGGGAGACCAGGAGAAGCAGCTGGCTTCTGGCTTCGGATCAGCACGGTGCGCCGGCCATTTGGGGGGTGAACCAGCAGAAAGACCTTTCTCTCTGTCTCTCTCTCTCTCTCTGTCTAACTCTGCCTGTCAAATATATATGTATATATATATATATATATATATATATATTTATATAATCTTAGTATAAGAAGATAAGCTCATAGAGAAGATGGAATTTAAATTTCCTCTTCAGATGTGAGAATCTCCTTTAACATCTCAGATATGTGGCTATCAAGCCTTTCTTGAGTTTATTCTTGGCTACATCTCAGGGCTTAATAGTGGTTACTCAAAAATATTTCTTTAAATGATTTAAAGGAAAGGACACTTGTTCATTTTGTAGGCACTTCATTTGGTTTCTAGAGAATAACAGCTGCAGGAATTGGCTTCATTATAACTTGAGTCAAACCCATTTTCCCTAATTCCCTGCTTGTGAGATAACTTTCCTCATATAGATAAAATAAATCTTTCAAATATTTTAAGACAGATAACAGTTCCCCTTTAAGTATTTGTTATTTTTTCTGGGGAGAGGGTAACCAGTTGAACCTTTTTCTTACATTATAGCTTCTTATCCCTTAATCATTCTGTGCTGCCCTGAACCAAACACATCTCCAGGTGGAGTTGATCTCAACACTGGACTGCATTTTGTCTGGAGGAAAACTATATCACTTGTTCTTATTCCAGTTCAACCAGAAGTCAATTAAAATTCTTTAAGTGTTTTCTCAAACTACAGGGAGGTCCTATCTAACATCTTGGTGAAACATGTGCATTTTTTTTTTTCAAAATAAAATTACACTTTAAATTTTGTTTTCCATGGCAAGTATTTCTGCTTATTAGCCACAGAATAAAAACAAAACATTTATTTCAAGACATGGGCTTTTTCCTAAAATTATTTAAATTTGGATTTAAAGTCCTACACAGGCCTAGACAACAAGCACTCTTCTTTGTGCTCACTGCTGAGTCCTGAGTACTCATGGCCTTGGGCGTCCCTGGGCAGCAGGCTTGTGGAGGCTCCAGGTCAGCACAGGGGCCCGGGTGAGGGGAGCTGAGAAGCCAGTTAGGGAAGAAGGCACTGGAGAGCAGCAGAACAAGATTGCCCAAGTTTCCATCTAGGACAAACAGACAAGAGGATTGCATAGTGCTGTTACTGGCACATGGAGAATGGGTTCCTGGGACATGCCCCTTGCTACTATACCCTATGCTCTGAAAAGAAGAAAAATGCTGAGATTCTTCCCCAAAGGGAGCACTAGAGGGAAAAAACATAAAGGCACATAAGGACTCTTCCCTCTCAACGCTACTCACACACTGTAGCTCCTTGGGATATATATCAGAGGGGAGTCTCTCCTGTATCCTAAGAGGCAGCAAAGCAGTTAGAAATTTATTTATTTATTTGAAAGGCAGAGTTACAGAGAGGGAGAGACAGAGAAACAAATCTTCCATTCGCTGGTTCACTCCCCAAATGGCCTCAATGGCCAGGGCTGGGCCAGTCTGAAGCCAGAAGCCAGAGCTTCATCCGGGCTGCCCACATGGGTGTGGGGGCCCAAGGACTCGGGCCATCCTATGATGCTTTCCCAGATGCATCAGCAAGGAGCTGGATTGAAAGTGGAGCAGCCAAGACTCAAACTGGAGCCATATGCGATGATGGTATTGCAAGCAGTAGCTTTACCCACTACTCCACAGTGCCTGCTTTGGCTGCAAAGCAATTAGAATAAGAATTTTGCCAACACAGGGCCAGCATTGTGGCCTAGCAGGTAAAGCCGTGCCGTCTGCAACTCTGACACGAAGGATGGATGCTAGTTTGAGTCCCGGTTGCTCCATTTCCAATCCAGCTCCCTGCTAATGACCTGGAAAAAGTAGCAGATGATCCAAGTGCTTGGGCCCCTGTACCCACATGGGAGATCCAACTCCTGGTATAGGCCTAGCTCAGCCCTGGATGTCGCAGCCACTTGGGGAGTGAACCAATGGATGGAAGAACCCTCTCTCTCTCTCTCTCTCTCTCTTTTCCTCTCCCTATATAACTCTGACTTCCAAAAAAAAGGAAAAAAATAATAATTTTTCCAACACATCCTTCAGGAACTTGGATTTTGAGCTCTACAGCTCTAGGAAGGATAGTAGTGGAAGTTGGAAAGATTTGGTCTAGACTTGCACCAGCTTCCTGCCACTACCTTTTCTTTACCAAAATGAGCAGGGGTCACCTGCTCACTTTCCCTCGAGGCTGCCTATGCTGTGAGCCTCCAAATGATGGAATGACCGAACTCTCTGCCCTTAGCCATCACACCACCAAGGTACTATTGGCATTAAGGTGGGTAGAAATTGGAGAAGACTTCCAGGAGGAAGGCAGAAAAAGAAGACCATGGCAGCAGGGAGAGACTCCAGTGTCCCAACAGTTCCTCTCTGCCTCCAAACTCGCATACTTAGCCACACGCACACCCCACTGACGGAAACTTTTACTCCTCAGAAGGCAGGGTCTGAGTGTATCTTGTTCCGATAGAATTCCTCTCTGTAGTCTTACCACAGCTTCCACCCATTCCTGGCAGATACAAAGATACTCTTAACACAGAACAGTCGTCTCCCTTGAGGAAATTCTAGGATAACATTTTCTCCATCCTGTGACACCCTCAGTGATGTTTTATGCCCCCTTGGGAGCGGTGCCCTGGGAAATGCCCTGCTGGCTAGCTGACCAGATATGGGATCAACAAAGACTGTCCCCAGGGTTCTTCTGATTTATGGATCTAAACCTACTTCCCTTGCATAGGCCAAGATGATACAGAGCCTGGTTTGAATGGAGCCAATAGTGATGTGGAGAAAAGGAGTTCCGTTCTCAGCTACCTTGTCATGTGCCTGGCTTTCAGCAGCTATAATACATCGAGGATGGGGCAATTCTTGGTGTATCCTTTCCTGAAACCCTGAAAGATAAGTCCTCCTTGGTAACATAGGCCATCCGCTGTAGAAATGCCAATGGCTGACACTTTGTTTCTGGGAATTAAAGAAAGGCCTAGGTGAGCATTGCAACACCATTGCTTCCAAGCCACTGGGCTCTCTAAAGGTTATAATTTGTGTGCAGGATGAGTAATCAATCTCCGTAGCCTAGTCCAAGAGGAAGCAGTTAATTTCTAAATGACTGAACCATAATGCACAAGTGAAAAAGACTCCCATATCGTTCAAACAGTTCTTGGTAGGAGTGTAAGTTTCAGACATCATTAAATGGGAAAATAATACATTTTATCTATTTCTTATTCTATCCCTCCCTTCATCCTCATCCTTAGCCAAACCACAACCTTTGTTTTTCCTGAATTCATTTTGAGAACAAAATTCATGAAAAATATTTTCCCAACAAAACCATTTCTCAACACACCCTCAGCTACATTTATATATGCCTGCAGCAGTGGCCTCCTGGCGTGCAGATTTATAATGAAGAATGTCAACTGAAAGAAAGGAAAAAGTAACTGGGGAAATTGTCCCCACTAGCTTCTCCATTGGTGGCTCATCATTCTTGTTCTCTGCATCCTTCATACCTCATTTTTGCTGAGGCAACAGGATTTGCAGAGATCTATCCAACTTCCAAATTCAAGAGAAAATGTTAGAATAAAAGTCCCAGCCTACAAATTGAAAGCAGCGAAGATGTTGGAATAAAAGTCACAGCTTACCAACTGAAAGCAGCAAACTAAGTGTAATGCTTCCTTAAAACTATAATCAAGGCCTTCTTAGTGTTATTTTCTTAGCCCCTGAAAAGTTCATTTTACATCTTATACACTGGATGGGCCATCTCTGTGTTAGCCAAACAAAACATCTGTAAACTATGTTCAGCCACAGGAACACAGTCTTAGAAGTCTCAACCATACATACAGTATGTTTGCACATTTCTTCTACCTTATCTCATGTCTTCCATTTTCCTTAAGAATTCTACAGAAGACTTTGTGCTGGGTATTATAAAGGCCATTCATTATCTCATTTAATTTTCCCAACAACTTCAGAAGAGAAATATTATTACTCCCGTTTTATAGAAACACAGACTCTGAGAGATTACATGAGTGATCCCAAGAGCACACCAACTAGTAGGTGGCTAATAGCTAGTTAGTATAAGGGCACCTTAACTTTAGAATGCATGCTCATGGCTGGTGTCACGGCTCACTAAGCTAATCTTCCGCCTGCGGCGCCGGCACCCAGGTTCTAGTTCCGGTTGGGGCTCCGAATTCTGTGCCAGTTGCCCCTCTCCCAGGCCAGCTCTCTGCTGTGGCCCAGGAGTGCAGTGGAGGATGGCCCAAGTGCTTGGGCCCTGCACCCGCATGGGAGACCAGGAGGAAGCACCTGGCTCCTGGCTTCAGCTCAGCACAGCACACAGGCCATAGCGGCCACTTGGGGGGTGAACCACGAAAAAAGGAAGACCTCTCTCTCTCTCTCTCTCTCTCTCTCTCTCTCTCTCTCACTGTCTAACTCTGCCTGTCAAAAAAAAAAGATAAAATGCATGCTCTTGTCCTTGTGTGGTGCTACTTCTTTGTAGAAAGTGAGGATAAGGAAAATAAGCTCCTTGTTCAGCTAATCCTCGGCTGCTGTGTCCTCAGGAGTCTGGTGTTGCAAGTGTCCTTGTTACTGGGCTAAGGTAGGAAAGGAGTCCTGGCCACCCTTGTTAGCACACCATCTCCTCATCCCACTACACATTTAGATCGTTTGTCTTCTTTGAGAACCTTTTGTTATCTTTCCCCAGCTCCTGCCAGCAATGAGATTTGGTGAAAATATGGCAGAAAATTTTTCTACCTGGTCTATTTACTTTTAATCTTTGTAAGATCTCAGGCAACTCATAATTGTTCTCAATTCCAAATTTCTACAATAGAGTCATTATCTCCCACTCTTGTTGAAAGAATTAAAAGATAATAGTGTGTACAGAAAAATGATCTATGTGATACACTGGCCCAAGCTTATGTTTCGAAAGTTGGGTCACTGTTAATTACAATGAACCCATTGGCCCAAAATGAATTTGCATAAATGAGGCTTTTTTTTTTCCCTCTACTGGTATCCTAGATTAGAATCTAAAACTTACTAGTGTTAAAATGCTGATTTAACAGAAGATGCTCTTGGTAGAAACCAAGATAGCTGTCAAACAGGTTTTGCAGTGTGAGGTTTATAGTGCGGCTCTGTAGCATAGCCAGATTAAACAATGATGTGGTCAAATGGAAAAGCACAACGTTCAACCCTGGGGCCACAGGAGTTGGCAGTCTGCTTCTGAGCTGTCATGAAGCAGCAGGTGACTGGGCAGCTCTGCCTTTGTCTTCTCTACTGCGTGAACTTAGCCTGAAAAGAGAGCCCTGACTGCGGTTTTGCCTTCTTTAATCTGTACCTCATTCTACCAGTGTGCAGGAAACAAAAACATCAGTTTGAGAGACATTATTTCTCTCCTGGGTTAAGTTGCAGGGTGGGGTTGTAAGTGGGTGGCATCTTGGCAGGGAACTCTGGGTCCCAAGTCATCAGTCCTAACAGGTTCCTGTGCTCCTGACCCCTTGGAGACGTCACTCTCACAACCACCTCCTGGCCACGTTTAAGAACATGGGGATCCTGGTGCGGCTTCTGGCCTGTACTTGGACATGAAACCTCCAAGAAACTCTCAGGGTTACCATCGGGTCATTTTCGTTTGGAAATTTTGTACCCTCCCTAGTTCTGACTCAGAAAGCCTGGCTCAGTGTCTCTTCCCCAGGACTCATACATACATATCTATTCTTTCATCTCTCTTCCCATCTCTTCCCTTCCTGTCCCCATCTAGTCTTTCAGGTTTTCAGCTTTTTGTTAGATGATTATTAGGTCCTAAGCTGTTCTCCCTTGCACTTTGCCTGTGTCAAGAATTTCCTGGTTCCCTAAGTCCTGCTAGGCTCTCAAACCTTAAAGCCAAGATGACTGAAAAGGTTTTATTCTGCTTTCTACTCTAGTACTCCCTTGACGCAACAACCTTGGTTCAACTCTGTACTGAAGGGTGTGTGAAAAAGCCCTATCAAAAAACAGTTTAATAGAGTAAAATTGACTTCGTATCCAGAACGGAATAATAAATAAATAAATAAATTCTAAAATGGGCAAAGTATGGACATTTAACTAGGAATGATGAATAATATGAAAAGATGTTCAGCATCATCAGTCATAAAGAAAATGCAAATTAAAACCACAGTGAGATACCATTATACATCTATTCAAATGACTAAAAATAACACTGGCCGTTCTGTATATAAGTGAAAATCTAGAACAATGAACTTGTTATTCCATTTCTAAAGTATTTCTAAGAGAAATGAACATATATGTCCATACACAGACTTGCATGAATATCCAGCAGCTACATTTATAATAATCAAAAGCTGGAAACAGCCCAAATATCCACCAGTGAGGAAACTGGACAAACTATGGGATATCTATACAATGGACTACTTAGCAATTTTAAAAAAATGAACTCTTGATAAATGCTATAGTGCAAGTGAATTAATATATAATTATTCTTGGGGCCAGCGCCTGCAGTACCGCCACCTGCAGTGCCGGCATCCCATATGGGTGCCAGTTTGAGTCCCAGCTGCTCCACTTCCCATCCAGCTCTCTGCCATGACCTGGACAAGCATTGGAAGATGGCCCAAGTCCTTTGATCCCTGTGCCTACTTGGGAGACCTGGAAGAAGCTCCTGGCTCCTGGCTTCAGATCAGCTCAGCTGTGGCTGTTGTGGCCATTTGGGGAGTGAACCAGCAGATAGATTTCTCTCTCTGCGTCTCTATCTCTGTAACTCTGCCTTTCAAATAAATAAATAAATCTTTTTAAAAAAATGTATATAATTATGCTTAATTTAAAAAGCCAGATTAAAAAAGAGTACGGACTATAACTCCATTTATGCAACTTTATAGGAAATGAAAATGAATGGGTCATAACAAAAGTAGAAAAGTGCTGTGGGGTGAGAAAGGTGTTGGAAGAGAAAGGAGAGTAGCAAAGGGGCATGAAGAAACATTCGGCAATGATTGATGTCTTCATTATCTTGATCATAGAGATAATTTTATGAGCATAGAGACAAGTAAAAATGATCAAATTGTATACTTTAAATATTTGCAACTGTTTGGAGTGTCAACTATACTTCAATAAAGTTTTTCAAAAATCTTGTGAACACCTAAATGATTTCTTTTTCTGACTAAGTTTTTTTTATATATATAACAAAGGAATATGTACATGGGGAAAATATAATACTGGGTGCCAGCCGGCGCCTCAGCTCAATAGGCTAATCCTCTGCCTGCGGCGCCGGCACCCCAGGTTCTATTCCCAGTCGGGGGGCACCAGATTCTGTCCCGGTTGCTCCTCTTCCAGTCCAGCTCTCTGCTGTGGCCCGGGAAGGCAGTGGAGGATGGCCCAAGTGCTTGGGCCCTGCACCCACATGGGAGACCAGGAGGAAGCACCTGGCTCCTGGCTTCGGATCAGCGCACCAGCCATGGAGGCCATTGGAGGGTGAACCAACGGCAAAAGGAAGACCTTTCTCTCTGTCTCTCTCTCTCTCACTGTCCACTCTGCCTGTCAAAAAATTAAAAAAAAAAAAAATACTGGGTGCCTCATACTTCAAAATAACACCTTTCATACATATATCTCTTCAATCCCACTTCCTAGAATTAACTGCTTATAACTAACTATTCCTGATTTTTAATTCTATAGCTGATTCCTCTACCTTTAAATAACATGCTTAAATTATTATTTTTAATTTAATTTTCATCTAAAGATTCTCTGAAGTTATAGCTCTACTGCATCACCATCTTCTCTGTCCCACTTCCTTTTATTGTGTCAGTATCCTGTTTTATGTTTCCTCAATTCCTTAAAGTCTTGATCTGTTTAATTTTTGCTTCAATGTCAAACATTTTTTCATGCAGCTTTTTATTTTTCTATGCCATGTCACCGAGAGCATCAGTGTATAGTGATACTACTGTTTGAGAACTATTCCTGTATTCTCCCTAAAGACAATCTTCTTAGATTATATTTACTAGAGTTCTTGAGCAGCTAACTGTCCTACAAGAATTCTCTTTTTTGCTTAACTAACTTACAGACTATCTCCCAACTCGTTTCATCCCATTTTCTCTTTCTTTCTTTCTTTCTTTCTTTCTTTCTTTCTTTCTTTCTTTCTTTCTTTCTTTCTTTCTTTCTTTCTTTCTTTCGACAGATAGAGTTAGACAATGAGAGAGAGAAACAGAGAGAAAGGTCTTCCTTCCATTGGTTCACCCCTCAAATGGCCACTATTGATGGAGCCATGCCGATCCGAAGCCAGGAGCCAGGTGCTTCCTCCTGTCTCCCATGCAGGTGCAGGGCCCAAGGACTTGGGCCATCCTCCACTGCCTTCCCGGGCCACAGCAGAGAGCTGGACTGGAGGAGGAGCAACCCGGGCTAGAACCCAGCGCCCATAGGGGATGCTGGCGATACAGGCGGAGGATTAACCAAGTGAGCCCTGGCGCCGACCCCCCATTTTCTTTCTTTTTTCTTAATTTCTATTACTATCATGCTGGATTATATCCTCAAGTAACTTTCATGAGATGATAAATGGACACTAAAGTTTCTCAGTCCTTCTATAGTGAAAAAGGTTTTTTTTTTTCTATTATTAGACTTAATTCAGCTAAATAGAGTACTACTACTCGCAAAAAATCTCATATTCCAGTTTGACTTCATGTCCTTTCTGGGTGACCTGCGCATTTTTTTAAAATTCTTAAGGTTTATATTAAAGGTCTTATCTTTGAGATACTAAATTAAAAAAAAATCAACAGCAGGCCAAGTTTTGCCTGTTACCCATAGTTCATTGACTTCTGGTTTAAGAACATAAAGAACTTGCTTGACAACAGCCATTATATTTATATTCAATTTTAAGTGTCATAATAAATCAATACTCTTGAGTCTATGTAGAAAGGACAGAATCAGAGACAGAGAGCCTGATATATCATACATAAAACTTAATTTACCTATCAGCTTGTTATGTGAGATTTTAAATTTTTCTTATTTTGATTATTGAACTTAGTTTTCTGTTTAGCCAATCAAATGCCCTTATTTGCTAACAAAAACATCCTAATAGAGAGTACATGTGCTTATAACTTAAAATGTGTTTTATTTAAAAAAAATTTGTATTTATTTATTTTTTATTTGAAAGGCAGACAGACAGGGCCAGACTGGCAGGCAGAGATCTTTCAGCCACTGGTTCATTCCCCAAATGCCTACAACAACCAGAGCTAGGCCAGACCAAAGCCAGGAGCCGAGAACTCAATCTGGATCTCCCACATGGGCGGCAAAGACCCAAGAACTTGAGCCATCATCATGTGCTGTCTCCCAGAGTGCACAACAACGGGAAGCTGGAGGAGCTGGGACTACAACCATCACTCTGACATGGGACGTGAGGGTCCCAAATGTCATCTTAACTGTTGTGCCAAACACTGCCCCACAAAAATGTCAACTTTATTTTTTTTGACTTTTTCTTTTTTCATTTTTTTAAACTTTTATTTAGTAAATATAAATTTCCAAAGTACAGCTTATGAATTACAATGGCTTTTTCCCCCCATAACTTCCTTCCCACCCACAATCCTCCCAACTCCTGCTCCCTCTCCCATTCCATTCACATCAAGATTCATTTTCAATTATCTTTATATACAGAAGATCAATTTAGTATATATTAAGTAAAGATCTCAACAGTTTGTACTCACACAGAACATAAAGTGTAAAGTACTGTTTGAGTACTAGTTATAGCATTAATTTACATTGTACAACACAATAAGTACAGAGATCCTACATGGAGAGTAAGTGCACAGTGACTCCTGTTATTGACTTAACAATTGACACTCTTATTTATGGCATCAGAAATCTCCCTAGGCTCTTGTCATGAGTTGCCAAGGCTATGGAAGCCTTTTGAGTTTGCTGACATGGATCTTATTTAGACAAGGTCATAGTCAAAGTGGAAGTTCACTCCTCCTTTCAGAGAAAGGTACCTCCTTCTTTGATGTCCCGTTCTTTCTACTGGGATATCACTCTCAGAGATCTTTCATTTAGGTTCCCCCCCCCCCCAGGGTTTCTTGGCTTTCCATGCCTGTAATACTCTCATGGGCTCTTCAGCCAGATCTGAATGCCTTAAGGGCTGATTCTGAGGCCAGAGTGCTTTTAGGGCATCTGCCATTCTATGAGTCTGCTGTGTATCCTGCTTCCCATGTTGGATCGTTCTCTACCTTTTTATTCTATCAGTTAGTATTAGCAGACACTAGTCTTGTTTGTGTGACCCCTTTGACTCTTAGACCTATCAGTATGATCAATTGTGAACTCAAATTGATCACTGGGACTAGTGAGATGCATTGGTACATGCCACCTTGATGGGATTGAATTGGAATCCCCTGGCACATTTCTAACTCTACCATTTGGGGCAAGTCAGCTTGAGCATGTCCCAAATTGTACATCTCCTCCCTCTCTTATTCCCACTCTTATATTTAACAGAGATCACTTTTCAGTTAAATTTAAACACCTAAGAGTAATTGTGTGTTAATTACAGAGTTCAACCAATAGTATTAAGTACAACAACAACAAAAAATACTAAAAGGGATAAAGTATTAAGTTGTACATCAACAGTCAAGACAAGGGCCAATCAAGTCACTGTTTCTCATAGTGTCCATTTCACTTCAACATGTTTCCTTTTTGGTGCTCGGTTAGTTGTCACCGATCAGGGAGAACATATGATATTTGTTTCAATCAGCTAATACTTTTCCTCCTAAAAAATAGATGGCTACATTTCTAATGCCTTTCTTTTCTTTTAATTCCTAACCTTTTCTCATGATCTGACTTGAACAAATACAACAACCATAATGATAAAATTTCAGAAGCACATAAACATCTTATTTCAAGGCCACATTTGCTGAATTGGCACTTAGAGGGGTCCTTAAGGTCACCCTCCATGAAGGATTCATGTAAAAGTCTTGTGATTTCTTCAAAATTAATTAAAAAATATAATTTCACACAGTTCAAAACTCAAGTATATGTAAAGTAAAAGATCTTCTCCCACCCTAGTCCTCAGTCAAGTACTTTTCATTAGAGGCAATCAAAAGTCTCAATCTTGAGTGTATTTTCAGAGGTGTTCGATGCTGTAGCAAACAGGCACACAAACATTTCATACTGTACATACTGTTCTGCACCTTGATTTTTCTACTTTACAGTGTATCTTTAACAGTATTAGACATCACACCCTAATAGATAGTTGATTTATTTTTTTATACTTACTTTGCATTCAATTAAATGGCTATGCTGGTAGGATAGCCTAGGAAATGCTGCAGGAGCTGAAAACTACAAAAGTTCCTGTCTAGCTCATGTTACATGTTTGTCAGGAATTGATTTGGAAATCTATCCCATATTTACCTCTCTGGAGGCCCCCAGGTTCATGGAACAGCCTTTATGTAGTAACTTTGGTGGCAGGTAAGAGAATTCTAGAGGGACTCACACAGAAATAAAATGTGGCTCTCTAAATGGCAGGTGTCACTTCTGTTTATAACATTGGCCACATACAACCAGAATGAACCCAGGAAGCTGAAAATATCTGAGCACGCTAACAACAGCCAGAGGATGTATCATACTCTTTTTTTTTTTTTTTTTTGACAGGCAGAGTTGACAGTGAGAGAGAGAGAGAGAGAGAGAGAGAGAGAGAGAAAGGTCTTCCTTTTTGCCGTTGGTTCACCCTCCAATGGCCACCGCGGCCAGCGCATCACGCTGATCCGAAGCCAGGAGCCAGGTGCTTTCCCTGGTCTCCATGTGGGTGCAGGGCCCAAGGACTTGGGCCATCCTCCACTGCACTTCCGGGCCATAGCAGAGAGCTGGCCTGGAAGAGGGGCAACCGGGACAGAATCCGGCGCCCCGGTATCATACTCTTAAAACCAGTTTTCTATTAACAATCCTTTATCTTAAATCTTTTGATATTCCAAAGACAATACCAAATGCAATTTTGTGCATGCAAATATTAGGATATAGTCCTAGAAGTTGAATTTTGCATCTTTGAAAGCCCAACCATGGCACAGAGCATCCTAGCAATTTAGTTTCTTCACATTTGATACACATAGAACACATGATAATAAAGTTGTGTTTTCATTTGTGGTGTGGGAGGTGAATACAAAGACATCTGCATGAAGGTGTTTCCTTCAAAGATCCTTAGAACATGTTTAGCTTTTGTTTCACTAAATGCATTGGCTTAAAAATGTTAAGCTCTCCCACTTTATATTTCTTAAATTTTTATTTATTTTAAAGGTAGAGCAGCACAGAAAGAGAAATGGAGACACAAAGAGGTGTCTTCCATCTGCTGTTTCATTCCCCAATGGCTACAATAGCTAGGGTTGGCCCAAGCTAAAGCTAGGAGCCAGGAACTCCATCCAGGTCTTGACCATGTGAATTGCAGGGGCCCAAGTACATGGACCATCATTCATAGCCTTCCCAGGTGCATTAGCAAACAGATGGAAGCTGAGTGACGAGAACTCAAACCAGCACTCGGATATGGGCTGCTGGTGTTGCAGTGGCTTAGCCTGCTATTGGCCTCCAGGCTCCTCTTGTTTAGCTATTTTGCTGTGCTATTATGTGCACTTTCTCTTAGAAGTCTTCCAGAGACACAGTTCATCCCCTGTGCTACGATAGGAAACAGGAATGGCTACAATATTTTGGTTGCTATTCTTTGTCCTAATATTTTTGATGAATTCTTAAAGTTCAGTCAATTCAAAATCACAGTCCTGGTTCTTGCACTGAAAGCTGGGATTAGAAAATGCAATCTCTTAATTATTTGTTTTTGCTGGATTTTGCTGGATTTCCCAATAGTCCCAGGGGAAGTTGATTGTGTTATATTAAAGTACAATTCTTGATCAAATTAGGAAACATCAAGTTAAAAAGAGCTTTTTTATTGTTTAGCAATTATTTATGGGGCCGGTGCTGTGGCACAGTGGGTTAGCACCCTGGCCTGAAGCGCCGGCATCCCATATGGGCTCATGTTCAAGACCTGGCTGCTCCACTTCCATTCTTGCTCTCTACTATGGCCTGGGAAAGTAGTAGAAGATGGCCCAAGTCCTTAGGCCCCTGCACTCATGTGGGAGACCTGGGGGAAGCTCCTGGCTCCTGGCTTCAGATCGGTGCAGCTCCGGCCATTGCAGCCAATTGGGGAGTGAACTATCGGATGGAAGACCTCTCGCTCTCTCTCTCTCTCTCTCTCTCTGCCTCTCCTCTTTCTGTGTAACTCTGAATTTCAAGTAAAATAAATAAATCTTAAAAAAATAATTATTTATTAACTCGAGAGGTAGAGTAACAGACAGAGAGAGGAAGAGACAGAGAGAAAGGTCTTCCATCCGCTGGTCCACTCCCCAAATGGCAATGGCCAAAGCTGAGCTGATCCAAAGCCAAGAGCCAGGAGCCTCCTCCAGGTCTCCCACTCTGGTGTAGGGGTCCAAACACTTGGGCCATCTTCCATTGCTTTCTTAGGCCATCAGCAGAGAGCTGGATCAGAAGAGGAGCAACTGGGGCCGGCGCCGCGGCTCACTAGGCTAATCCTCCGCCTAGCGGCGCCGGCACACCGGGTTCTAGTCCCGGTCGGGGCGCCGGATTCTGTCCCGGTTGCCCCTCTTCCAGGCCAGCCCTCTGCTGTGGCCAGGGAGTGCAGTGGAGGATGGCCCAGGTGCTTGGGCCCTGCACCCCATGGGAGACCAGGAAAAGCACCTGGCTCCTGGCTCCTGCCATCGGATCAGCGCGGTGCGCCGGCCGCAGCGCGCCGGCCGCGGCGGCCATTGGAGGGTGAACCAACGGCAAAGGAAGACCTTTCTCTCTGTCTCTCTCTCTCTCACTGTCCACTCTGACTGTCAAAAAAAAAAAAAAAAAAAAAAAAAAAAAAAAAAAAGAAGAGGAGCAACTGGACAGGAACCAGTGCCCACAGGGGATGCTGGTGCTGCGGGTGGAGGCTTAGTCCACTATGCCACAGTGCCAGCCCCAACAGAGCTAGCTTTTCAACCACAAGATTTTTCTCAGCCTAAGTGAGAGGGATACAGAAACTGTAAATTCCCAACAAAGGAATATAGTTGGTAATTTCTCAAGTTTATTTGGCTATGGAGCTAGTATTTTATATATAGCCTCATTCTCAACAGAACATATTTAGGGAAGTATTGATTTATGATATTAATAACATAGTTCAGCAAGTAAATATTAGGCACATTCTAACCCCGTGTTAATCATTCTGTGATTACAGCGAAGTAGGCTGAAGTCCTTCTCTCAAGTGGTCTGCAAACTCTTGGGAAATAAATGCCACAAAAAATCCAATAAATCCCTGCAATTTATATAGAATATAAAAAAGCACTTTCCTGAGATGAAAGGTTTAGTTTTCCATTTAGAGTCTAACCCTTTCATTCAGTTCCAGTGTTTCTTGTGGTGTTTGTTTGCTAATTCATTCTTAAGGAAATGAGAAAAACCCTTTCTTTCAGTCTATCCCCCAAGTGAAGCTCCAAGAAAACAAACATCTCAGTAGATTCATGGCTTCCACTTTCTTTTTTATTTTTTAGAAGTTTGTTTTAGTTATTTATTTATTTATTTATTTTGTAAGTCAGAGTTAAAGAGAGGGTAGGAGAGACAGAAAGAAATCTTCTATCTAGTGGTTCATTCTTCCAATTTCCACAATGGTCAGGACTGGGCAGGAGTTTTTCTGGGTCTCACACTGGTGTGCAGGGATCCAAGCACCTGAGCCATCTTCCACTGCTTTCCCAGGCTCATTAGCAGAGAGCTGGATTGGAAGTGGAGCAGCCAGGACATGAACTGGTGCCCATATGGGATCCCAGCACCATAAAAGGTGGCTTTACCTGCTACACAACAGTGTTGGCCCATGGCTTCCATTTTCAATCTGATTCCAGAGCCCTCGTTCAGCAGCGAATAAAATCCCTGCCTGACCAAACTGGAGGAATTTTCTGGTTTAAGTGACTAACGATCCATTACCAAAACAGGGGAAAAGAAATAGTGTCTAAGAACATGCTTCAAATTAAAAAAAATGTCTGTTTTGCAGTTGTCAGTTTCCAACTTTTCTCAGTCACAAACCAAATGTTTAGTATGTTCTGAGAAAAATTGTCAAGTAAAAATTCCCTTAAAGCAAATGTCGTTTTAATACAATTAATTCTTGATCTTATTTTTAGCACCTGTTCAGCTTCTTCTAGATGAAAAATTATACTCTTGCCAGCATGTTACTACTGTAATGTCTTTAAACATGCTAATATTGCTAATTATTGTGTTCATAAATGTATTTTGATTGAATTGCCTTGAGTCAGGACATAAACAAAACGACCTCCACAAATGAAGTGGAATTGCTTGAGAAACTTCTTTGATAATGTATAGTCAAGGCTTTGATCATATTTTCTTCAGCAATAATCTAAAGGCTGTTTTCTATTCTTTGTTGATTGTTTATTTTTAAAAGTTTTTGAAAGGCGGAGATACAGATGGACAGCCAAGAGAGAGAGAAACAGAGAGCATGCACTCCTGCTTGCTGGCTCACTCCCCAAATGCCCACAGTGGTTCAGAATGGGACAGGCTAAATAACGCTGGGAGCCAAAACTCCATACAGGTCCCCCAAGCGGGTGGCAAGAACCTAATTACTTGAGCCATTACCCGCTGCTGCCTAGGGTGCATTTTAGCAGGAAGATGACTAGGAAACAGAGCTGGCACTAGAGTAAGGGATCTGGGCATTGCAAGTGGTGACTTCACCACTGAGCCAAATGCCAGCCCCATTAGAAGCTGTTTTACAGGAGAAAATTGAATGTTCTTCTGAAAGAAGGCTGAGATACAAACATGCTGATTTAAGACCCAAGAATTACAGACTTTGCACCTGGAGTTGGAGAGAGTAAAGCCAGACAATGTTCTGATGTTGTTATATTTTGATCCTGTGGGTCATCTGTCAGCCCCTACAGAGCCCCTTCAAACACCTAAACAAATAAATCCTCCCCCAGCCACCTTCTAAACATACCTCAGCATGACTTAATTCAACTACAACTTGTCAACAAAGTGAATCTAGTACATAAAACTGCTCCCTTAATTCAAAAGGTGAATTGTCTACACTGGTATCTCTTTTCTTATTCCCTACACAGAGCAAGCAAGCATTCAATGTATTGGTGAAAACATATACCTAGCACAAAAAAAGAAGGGCCGGCCTGTAGTGTCTCAGTGGTGCAGCCAGTTAAGCCACTATTGGAGATGCTGAAATACCATATCAGAATGCCAGTTCGTGTCCTGGCTACTCCACTAAGCCAGAATTCCTGGAAAGGCAGCAGAAGATGGCTCCAGCACTTGGCTCCAGCACTTATAACAAATAAGAAACATAACCCAGTAGTTGGAGACCGGGATGGAGATCCTGGCTTCAGCCTGGTCCAGATCTGATAAACAAATAACTCAATATTGTTTTTAAAAAACTCATCTTTCCAACAAAGATCCATACAGACTGAAAGTGAAAGGCTGGAAAAAGATATACCATGCCAACAGAAATGAAAAAAGAGCAGGCGTAGCCATCTTAATTTCAGACAACATAAACTTTACCACAAAAACCGTTAAGAGAGACAAAGAGGGACACTACATAATGATTAAGGGATCAATTCAACAGGAAGATATAACAATTATCAATGTATATGCACCTAACTACAGGGCACCGGTTTATCTAAAAGACTTGTTAACGGACTTAAAGGGAGACTTAGACCCCAATACAATAGTACTGGGGGACTTCAATACTCCACTCTCAGAAATAAACAGATCAATAGGACAGAAGATCAACAAGGATACAGTAGATTTAAATGACACTATAGCCCAAATGGATCTAACAGATATATACAGAACTTTCAATCCTACAGCTAAAGACTTTACATTCTTCTCAGCAGTACATGGAACCTTCTCTAGGATTGACCACATACTAGGACATAAAGCAAGTCTCAGCAAATTCAAAAGAATTAGAATCATACCATGCAGCTTCTCAGACCATAAAGGAATGAAGTTGGAAATTAGCAACTCAGGAATACCTAGAGCATATGCAAACACATGGAGATTGAACAACATGCTCCTGAATGAACAATGGGTCATAGAAGAAATCAAAAGAGAAATCAAAAACTTTCTGGAAGTAAATGAGGATAACAGCACAACATACCAAAACTTATGGGACGCAGCAAAAGCAGTGTTAAGAGGAAAGTTTACATCAATTGGTGCCTACATCAAGAAATTGGAAAGGCACCAAATAGATGAGCTTTCAATTCACCTCAAGGATCTAGAAAACCTACAGCAAACCAGACCCAAATCTAGTAGGAGAAGAGAAATAATTAAAATCAGAGAAGAAATCAACAGGATTGAATCAAGAAAAACATTACAAAAAATCAGCCAAATGAGGAGCTGGTTTTTTGAAAAAATAAACAAAATTGACACCCCATTGGCCCAACTAACTAAAAAAAGAAGAGAAAAGACCCAAATCAATAAAATCAGAGATGAAAAAGGAAACGTAACAACAGACACCACAGAAATAAAAAGAATCATCAGAAATTACTACAAGGACTTGTATGCCAGCAAACAGGGAAGCCTATCAGAAATGGATAGATTCCTGGACACATGCAACCTACCTAAATTGAACCAGGAAGACATAGAAAACCTAAACAGACCCATAACTGAGACAGAAATTGAAACAGTAATAAAGGCCCTCCCAACAAAGAAAAGCCCAGGACCAGATGGATTCACTGCTGAATTCTACCAGACATTTAAAGAAGAACTAACTCCAATTCTTCTCAAACTATTCAGAACAATCGAAGAAGAGGGAATCCTCCCAAATTCTTTCTATGAAGCCAGCATCACCTTAATTCCTAAGCCGGAAAAAGATGCAGCACTGAAAGAGAATTACAGACCAATATCCCTGATGAACATAGATGCAAAAATCCTCAATAAAATTCTGGCCAATAGAATGCAACAACACATCAGAAAGATCATCCACCCAGACCAAGTGGGATTTATCCCTGTTATGCAGGGATGGTTTAATGTGCGCAAGACAATCAATGTGATACACCACATTAACAGACTGCAGAAGAAAAACCATATGATTATCTCAATAGATGCCGAGAAAGCATTTGATAAAATACAACACCCGTTCATGATGAAAACTCTAAGCAAACTGGGTTTGGAAGGAACATTCCTCAATACAATCAAAGCAATCTATGAAAAACCCATGGCCAACATCCTATTGAATGGGGAAAAGTTGGAAGCATTTCCACTGAGATCTGGTACCAGACAGGGATGCCCACTCTCACCACTGCTATTCAATATAGTTCTGGAGGTTCTAGCCAGAGCTATTAGGCAAGAAAAAGAAATTAAAGGGATACAAATTGGGAAGGAAGAACTCAAACTATCCCTCTTTGCAGATGACATGATTCTTTATTTAGGGGACCCAAAGAACTCTACTAAGAGACTATTGGAACTCATAGAAGATTTTGGCAAAGTAGCAGGGTATAAAATCAATGCACAAAAATCAACAGCCTTTGTATACACAGACAATGCCATGGCTGAGGAAGAACTTCTAAGATCAATCCCATTCACAATAGCTACAAAAACAATCAAATACCTTGGAATAAACTTAACCAAGGACGTTAAAGATCTCTACGATGAAAATTACAAAACCTTAAAGAAAGAAATAGAAGAGGATACCAAGAAATGGAAAAATCTTCCATGCTCATGGATTGGAAGAATCAATATCATCAAAATGTCCATTCTCCCAAAAGCAATTTATAAATTCAATGCAATACCAATCAAGATACCGAAGACCTTCTTCTCAGATCTGGAAAAATTGGTGCTGAAATTTATATGGAGGCACAAGAGACCTCGAATAGCTAAAGCAATCTTGTACAACAAAAACAAAGCTGGAGGCATCACAATACCAGATTTCAGGACATACTACAGGGCAGTTGTAATCAAAACAGCATGGTACTGGTACAGAAACAGATGGATAGACCAATGGAACAGAATTGAAACACCAGAAATCAACCCAAACATCTACAGCCAACTTATATTTGATCAAGGATCTAAAACCAATTCCTGGAGCAAGGACAGTCTATTCAATAAATGGTGCTGGGAAAACTGGATTTCCACGTGCAGAAGCATGAAGCAAGACCCCTACCTTACGCCTTACACAAAAATCCACTCAACATGGATTAAAGACCTAAATCTACGACCTGACACCATCAAGTTACTAGAGAACATTGGAGAAACCCTTCAAGATATTGGCACAGGGAAAGAGTTTCTGGAAAAGACCTGGGAGGCACAGGCAGTCAAAGCCAAAATTAACTATTGGGATTGCATCAAATTGAGAAGTTTCTGTACTGCAAAAGAAACAGTCAGGAGAGTGAAGAGACAACCGACAGAATGGGAAAAAATATTTGCAAACTATGCAACAGATAAAGGGTTAATAACCAGAATCTACAAAGAGATCAAGAAACTCCACAAAAACAAAACCAACAACCCACTTAAGAGATGGGCCAAGGACCTCAATAGACATTTTTCAAAAGAGGAAATCCAAATGGCCAACAGGCACATGAAAAAATGTTCAAGGTCATTAGTAATCAGGGAAATGCAAATCAAAACCACAATGAGGTTTCACCTCACCCCGGTTAGAATGGCTCACATACAGAAATCTACCAACAACAGATGCTGGCGAGGATGTGGGGAAAAAGGGACACTAACCCACTGTTGGTGGGAATGTAAACTGGTCAAGCCACTATGGAAGTCAGTCTGGAGATTCCTCAGAAACCTGAAGATAACCCTACCGTTCGACCCAGCCATCCCACTCCTTGGAATTTACCCAAAGGAATTTAAATTGGCAAACAAAAAAGAGGTCTGCACCCTAATGTTTATTGCAGCTCAATTCACAATAGCTAAGACCTGGAACCAACCTAAATGCCCATCAACGGTAGACTGGATAAAGAAATTATGGGATATGTACTCTTTAGAATACTATACCGCAGTAAGAAACAACGAAATCCAGTCATTTGCAACAAAATGGAGGAATCTGGGACACATCATGCTGAGTGAAATAAGCCAGTCCCAAAGGGACAAATACCATATGTTCTCCCTGATCGGTGACAACTGACTGAACACCAAAAAGGAAACCTCCTGAAGTGAAACGGACTCTATGGGAAACGGTGACTCGATCAGCATAGCCCTGACTGTTAATGAACAACTTAATACATTATCCCTCTTAGTAGTTTTTTTGTCTGTTCTACTTAATATGACTGGTTTAATTCTGTAATTAATACACAGTTAATCTTAAGTGTTAAAAATTAACTGAAATGTGATCCCTGTTAAACATAAGAGTGGGAATAAGAGAGGGAAGAGATGTATAATTTGGGAAATCTCAAGCTGACTTGCCCCAAATGGTAGAGTTAAAAACATACCAGGGGATTCCAATTCAATCCCATCAAGGTGGCATGTACCAATGCCATCTCACTATTCCAAGTGATCAATTTCAGTTCACAATTGATCATAATGAAAGGACTAAGAGTCAAAGGGAGCACATAAACAAGTCTAGTACCTGCTAACACTAACCGATGGAATAAATAAAGGGGAGAGTGATCCAACATGGGAAGTGAGATACTCAGCAGACTCATAGAATGGCAGATGTCCTAAATAGCACTCTGGCCTCAGAATCAGCCCTAAAGGCATTCGGACCTGGCTGAAAAGCCCATGAGAGTATTTCAGGCATGGAAAGCCAAGACACTCTGGCAAAAGATCTCTGCGAGTGAGATCCCAGTGGAAAGAACAGGTCTTCAAAGAAGGAGGTACCTTTCTCTGAAGGGAGGAGAGAACCTCCACTTTGACTATGACCTTGTCTAAACAAGATAAGAATCGGAGAACTCAGAGGGCTTCCATAGCCTTGGAAACTCATGACCGGAGCATAGGGAGACTACTGACGCCATAGACAGGAGTGTCAATTGGTAAAGTCAACAACAGGAGTCACTGTGCACTTACTCCTCATGTAGGATCTCTGTCCTTAATGTGCTGTGTATTGAGATTTAATGCTATAACGAGTACTCAAACAATATATTTCACTTTGTGTTTTTATGGGGGTGCAAACTGTTGAAATCTTTACTTAATGCATACTAAACTGATCCTCTGTAAAAAAAAAAAAAAAAGAAAAAGAAAAGAAATTATCAACTCCCAACTTGACTCTCACTGGGATTAAACATGACAATAGGTCTGATCTGATTTCATCATCATTTAAAAAAAAAATCATCTATTATTTTTCACTTTATGTTTCTGTGTGAGAGCAAACTGTTGAAATCCTTACTTAATGTATACTAAGCTGATCTTCTGTATATTAAGATAATCGAAAATGAATCTTGATGTGAATGGAAGGGGAGAGGGAGTGGGAAAGGGGAGGGTAGTGGGTGGGAGGGACGGTATGTGGGGGAAGCCATTGTAATCCATAAATCGTACTTTGGAAATTTATATTCATTAAATAAAAGAAAAAAAAAAGAAAGTAAAAAAAAAAAAAAGAAAAACACAAACCAAAAAAAAAAAATGCATATCCTATGACAAAGCATATATGTTCTGAGAATTTAGATCTTAGTCACAATGTAGTCTGTTGGTGGTTGCTTCTGTCTCCCAAAACCAACATCTGTCCCCTTCTCTCAGCTTCACACTGGGCACAATCTGGCTTACACCCACCCTGCCCAACTGTCTTCTTGCAATAGACCTTTCGGCCCATATTTCTGAGTTTTTCCAGAAGAGGAAGCTGTGGTGAGTTACAGTGCTTTAGTGAAACATGCACCAATAACTCATAGATAAACTAAATCCCATCTTATTCTTCCTATCGTGTGAGACTGAACACAAAGTGAAAATTTTTCCCCCACTTGAGTTCTGACTCAAGTGTTTTCATCATGGAGGTTTCTCACACTCTCAGGGGAGAGGCAACAGGACTTTGTTTCTGACAAAGCCTGCTCTGGAAGGTATCTCGGAGCAAACCACTCTGGCCAAGAGGAAGTTACCAGGTGGAGAATGGGCTGGCTTTTGAGGGTGGCAGGGCCAAGTTTCTTGTCAAATGGAAGCACCGAACTCTAATGTGGGTGCCAACAAGGATGCAATGAAAGCGTGAAGACTGGCAGGAGGACAGCTGGCCCTGGGCTTGTATGCCTCTGCTCAGCGTAGGGGGACGGGAGCAGCCCACCCAGAGGACTTGACAAGGCGCACTTTGTAACTAGAGGTGCCTGTTTCCCAATATCCTTGACTATAGAGCTGTCCTTGCTATGGCTTGGCTCTGGGTTGAGACTCATGCTGAAATCCCATGCCCTTGTGAAACAGTAAGAGTGGGACAGGGTGAAAATAGTAAGAGACAATTACAGCTCTGCCTGCATGAATGCATTAATTCACTCATGCAATTAACAGATTACTGGATTAGTGGATTAATTGATGATCTCAAAAGTTTGCTATAAGAGCCAGTTGGCTAAGTCTCTTGTGGGCTCCCTGTGTCTCATCACACGATGCCCTAATGTCCTCAGGACTCTGCCAGCAAGCAGACCACCTCCAGAAGGAGCCCCTAGACCTTGCAGCAGAACTGTGAACCAAAAAAGAAAGAAAAAAAAAAAACCACAACAACAACAACAAAAAACTCTTTTCTTTATAACTTACTCAGTCTGTGGTGTTGTGTTACCACTAATGTCAAATGGACTCAGGTCGCCTGTTTTCAGGAGTCTGACATGGCCCTCGGGAAGGGGGAGGACTTCTCTACAACCTGGGTTAGACTGAAGTTCTTAGCATCCTTGGGAAGGAAACTCAGTACCAAACTCGATGTGATTTTGAACAAATAAGAAACATAACCCAAATGTCACACCCTGCCTCACCTGCTCCAGCTGCTCAGGGGTCTCAACCAGATGTTTCTAGAGAAAACAAATTTTTTAAATAAAAAGAGTCTCTTATCAAAGGTTACTGCTTACAATGGGGATCTGGGAGGCCTTTCAGACCTGTCTGATAACATTGTGGGATTTATTATTTGCTTCTGTGAAGCAGAATGGAGCTCATGAGATTGAAACCTTGCCAATCCTACTTCACACTGGGCAGAAACTAGGTCTTCAGAGACCAGGCAGGATGCAATTTTTCAGCTACCAGAATCCAAGTAAAGGGCTGGTCTGGAATAGTCCAAAATGTTTGGAATACAGAGAAACCACAGCCTGTTCTATGCATAAAGGGGAGAATCTTCTAGGACCCTATCATTGGTGCAAGCAGGGCTGATGAGCTGGCGGGTTCAAATGAAGACCAAAATCTAAACACTAAGGTGATTAAGGTTGAGGCTGTAGGCAAAGGAGAAAGGAGATGCTCAAGTCTCATCTTTACAATGATATTTTACACTATAGGGCGGGCTTTTGCAAAATACTGCATTTCTGATTAGCAGTTTGAAACCTCCATGAAAGGACAAAATCACAACCATTTAGTTTAAAAATCTTAGTTTTAATTTTAAGTGTAGAATGGAGCAATGCCTCATTTCATTAGAGGATAGGTGTTCCAAAGTGTTGAGCAGAAGAGGTTGAAAACAGAGAAAGGCTGAAGAAAGCAGAAACCAAAGAGCAAAATGCAGAAAGGTCATTTCAAAGTTATTTTCCTTATAAGACAGAGGCAAGGAGACGGAACAATAGAAAAATAGCTAATTGGTTAACATTAAGTTAGTTCTTTTGTGTAAGGATTAAAGCAGTTAGGAATTCATTAACGTGATTGGAAACTAGCCTGTTTGGCAAATTTGGCTATTTTCTTTCTAACCTTGATTCCTCCAAAGTCAGATAAACAGTTTTATGAGTTGGGGCCTGATACAGGCCCCAACAGAATGGCCTCTTGTAATTTTTAGATAACATCTCATGGGATTCTGTTCACAGATTCTCCCATTGACTGAGATAATTCCATTCTACAAATCTTTATTAGATACCCACCAAGTACAATGTGCTGTTGGAAGATACTGATGTGGGAGAGAGAATCTGAACACAGAGACACTGGCCCCAGATTGCAAACTCTTAAACTGTACCGTGAATTAGAAGTAACATGTAAGAGCAGGATAAGAGGGAAGGAAGTTAAATTGCCCATGTTAAAGAGGAAAGACCGAGAACAATAAAGTCTTCTTGATCCTTTTACTTATTAAGAGAAGGGGAAAATGGGCAAACTAAGTATTAATCTCACTTTCAAATGTAAACTATTTTTACTTATTTCCCAAATACAGGTTAAAAGGTTAGATTTAGGAGTCTTTCAAAAATGGTTATTTAATTACTTTGGAAACTAAAATTTTTCACTTTTTTCCCCATCAACATTTTCCTTATCCTGCAACAAAAGTGTAGTATTATTTTCACCATGTTTTATTTAAAATTTTATAAATTCTCTGGACAACCATTATGTCTACAAGTAATAAGAGGTCTATGTATAACAACAGTAATATCTTGAATCTATGCTGATCTTTTCCAACACTTCCAAGCCCTCACGTAGCAATGATCTTTGCCATTTTCAGGAGATCCTTGTAAGTAACGTACTCTAAGATGTGCCTGCTAGAAGGAACTAAGTGAGAAAAGGGGTTGCAACTTTTCTGGAGCTCTGAATTACTCTCTGCTGAGATCGGAATGAAAATGTGACTTCACTCCCAGTCTGGGGCTCAAACTACCACACCACATCAAATAGTGAAGTAAGTGAGATTCAGTTGGGCTAATGGAATAAACAAGAAAATACCTGTTAGACTAAATAAATAAATATCAGCACATGTCCCTAAAGCATCCCTAAGAAATCTGTCATGAGAATGCTATTCATAACCCGCATAGACATCCTGTAGTTTCCCTCATTGTAAAACACATGTTTCTTCATCAGTGTCACAGGTGTATACCATAAAGTGTCTTCATACAAAGATAGAGACACTTTGCTAGAATGTGAGCAGAAAGCAAGGGGATGAAAGGAGCACCTTCAGTGGCAGAAGTCTGGGAGTTCAGTCCTAAAGAGCTTGTTTAACTGTAACCAACTTAATTTGGGAAACTTTAGAAGTCGGCCTTGGCTAGGCTTACCAGAGAAAGGCATTATGTGTGGGCTGGCCTTTTCTTGCTGGAACTGTATTTAGACTGAATGTGTTTATGATCAAACTCATTCCACACCGTCTTCAATGTGGACTGTCTTTTGTCATGATAATAATCCCACACCCAAGTTGCACGGTTTTTGAGTACTGGTTTTTGCAATTCTAACACAAGGCCTAGCGAATGAGCAGTTTAGCTGTTCCCTCTGATCCAGGTGGTGAAAGTCCTACCTGATAAGCAATCAACCACTGAGATAAGAATCATTGTTTACCAAAGGAGGATGCTCAGCCCAGAGCTGCAGGCTGCTGAGGTCCTGTCCAGCTGTAGACTCGCTGGCATTTGAGAAGCTCAGAGGTTCCGGGGCCAGTACCTGGAGAAATCCACCCCCAATATCAAGGGATCTTTAGGGCTAGAGTCTGTGCTGCTGTAAACTTTGGGATATAGATACCTGACAATTTTTGGTTTGGTTTTTGATTTGAGAGCGAATAATGAGAACTACAATTTCATGGTCATCGAACAGGTGATGGCAGCACAGGGCAAGGGACATGAGGAACAGACTGTTGAGCCTGAGGTGGTAGACTGAGGTATGTAGACGCTCAGTAGTCACCCAATAGTGAAGCCATTCCTCTCTACTTCCAGGAAGTGGATCTCCTTAAGTAAACTCAGTCAGCTGGACATGAGTGGAATGGCAAAAGAGATTTGTGCGTGCATGTGTGTGTACACACACATACACATTCAGGATTCAGATGGGATTGAATTAAGCACCTTGAGATGGGGTCCAGGCGGGTGCTAAAGGCCATCATGAGTGTCATTGCAAGAGGGAGGCAGAGGGGGGCTTTCCTATAACAGAGAAGATTATCAGAATGATGGGGAAGGCAAGGAATGCTGACAGAAGCCAACAGACACAGAAAGAGGCAAGAAAGTAGTTTTCTGCTAGAGCCGCTGCAGAGAGTATGCCCCTATTGACATTGCGATTTGGGCCCACTGATGACTGATTTCAAATGTATGACCTAATGAACAGCAAGAGAGTGCATTTCTAATTTTTTTTTTTTTTTGACAGGCAGAGTTAGACAGTGAGAGAGAGACAGAGAGAAAGGTCTTCCTTCACCCCCCAAATGGCCGCTACGACCGGCGCGCTGTGCAGATCCAAAGCCAGGAGCCAGGTGCTTCCTCCTGGTCTCCGATGCGGGTGCAGGGCCCAAGCATTTGGGCCAACCTCCACTGCACTCCCTGGCCACAGCAGAGAGCTGGACTGGAAGAGGAGCAACCGGGACAGAATCCGGTGCCCCAACTGGAACCCAGTGTCGGCGCCGCAGGCGGAGGATTAGCCTAGTGAGCTTCGATGCCGGCCTAGAGAGCGCATTTCTGATAAGCCACCAGTTAGTGGCAATTTTCTATAACAGCTACAAGAAACCAAGATACATCATTGCCTGAGAAGATCTAAATACACATATGCCACCACATACACTCAGAATTTGTAAAGAAACTGAACCAATGCGCCATAGATGGGATTGGTCTAGTACAACTGGCAACAGGTGGATGAGGGTAGTCCTCAGAGTGGCACCTGGAAAACACATCCTTCACTGCCTGCAGTAAAGATGGACGTGGGTAAAGGAAAGAGGGTAAGTTAGCTGTGCCACAGAAGTTTTACCTAACAGCACTCTTACAATGCAGGAAGGCATTTTTGTTTACTGCTACATGATTAATCTTGTTCTTCCCACCCTCCAGAAAAATATCTTTTATATTTCTTACTAATAGTTTCTAAATAATCAGTGTCTAGTACAGCAGTTCAGTTTGTGTGTGCTTTCCATTTTGAATTATTTCTTCTCATGATGTGTACTGTGTTTAAGACTACCGGAAGTTTTGGGAAATGGAAACAAAGTTGAGAGTTTTGCTAAACTTAGCCTATCTGTGTTTACATCCCTGTCACTGGACATATGAGAGCACCTCACATAAGTCACGGGATGGTTCAATCAGAAGAAAAATTTATTTTGGGGCTGGCACCATAGCGCAGTAGGTTAATCCTCCACCTGTGGCGCCAGCATCCCATATGGGCGCCAGTTCTAGTCCCAGATGCTCCTCTTCCGAGCCAGCTCTCTGCTATGGCCTGGGAAAGCTCAAGTGCTTGGGCCCCTGCACCCGCATGGGAGACCAGGAAGAAGCTCCTGGCTCCTGGCTTCAGATCGGTGTAGCTCCGGTCGTTGTGGCATTTGGGGAGTGAACCAATGGAAGGAAGACCTTTCTCTCTGTCTCTTCCTCTCACTGTCTATATAACTCTACCTCTCAAACAAATAAATAAAGTCTTTAGAAAAAGTTTATTTTGGTGCAAAAGAAATTAAATCCATGCATAGTTTTCTTACCATATGCGTATTCCTTGAACTTTTTGAAGATGGCTAAAGTCTAAGTTTCTGAGCTCGGTCTTTTTGTTGTTGTTTTTTTTTTTTGTTTTTGTTTTTTTTTTTTTTTGACAGGCAGAGTGGACAGTGAGAGAGAGAGACAGAGAGAAAGGTCTTCCTTTTGCCGTTGGTTCACCCTCCAATGGCCGCCGCAGCCGGCGCACCGCGCTGATCCGATGGCAGGAGCCAGGAGTCAGGTGCTTTTCCTGGTCTCCCATGGGGTGCAGGGCCCAAGCACCTGGGCCATCCTCCACTGCACTCCCTGGCCACAGCAGAGAGCTGGCCTGGAAGAGGGGCAACCGGGACAGAATCCAGCGCCCCAACCGGGACTAGAACCCGGTGTGCCGGTGCCACTAGGCGGAGGATTAGCCTAGTGAGCCGCGGCGCCGGCCCTGAGCTCGGTCTTTAACCTTAGCCTCTGACCTCTTACCTCATCACTATGCTTCTATCTCTGGTTGATTTGACCTCTGGGAGAGCAGTTTGAGGACGATTTGAGAATGATTGGGAATCCCTGCATTAACACAGACAAAGAAGTTTCTGTTATGCTGTAGGTGTCTTTAGGAGACCCGTACCCTGGAACAGCCCCCCTCTAATGTGAATTTTATCAGTGAAGTGAAGTTCTTCTTGTGTGCCCTGAACCATCCACCTCATTTTGCTCAGCTCCCCAAAATCATAAACTCTTGTTCTCTCCATCCTGAGCCTCCCTGCGTGCTTTCTTTTCTCAGACCCCAAAGGAATCATTTTCAAATGATGAAAGCTCAGGGGATAAAGCACTTTGCAACTGTCACTTAACTGCCTTCCTCCCCCTAACCTTTCTTTCATCCAACTGCATGTCCTGACACTTGCTTGTCTCCCACACCGAATGTTTGCGCGTGTTTCTCATCAGCATCTACTGTATCCTTTACTCTCCCATTTGTTAATTTTTTAGAAAAATACTCCTCCTTGAAGCCTTCCTGATTAGCCTCTCATAGGGCTCTTGAACACAGCAACTTCTGCATCCATTAGTACACAACCGACATGTGTCCTGCTGTAGTGAAAACTGGTCATCAGCACGCACTTGATGTCTACCCACGAGTTCCTATGGTGTACTGCCGTCTTCTTTTGCTCTCACAATAGTCTAACAGTCTAAAGAAGTTGCCAGTGATAATCAGACAAAAGCATAATCGATAACCAGCATTTGGGAACATGCAGTATGATGCTAGTATCGCCAAACATTATGGAAAACACAACAAAAATGCAAAAGGAGTATAAGTTGAAGCCTATGCCCTGAGGGGAATATCAGAAATAATGAAATATTGAATAATGAAAATAATGAAATATCAAGAAAACTTGAAATATTGTACTGGGGCCAGCACTGTGGCGTAGTGGATAAAGCCACTGCTTGCAGTACTGGCATACCATATGGGTGCCAGTTCCAGTCCCAGCTGCTCCACTTCTGATCCAGCTCCCTGCTAATGTGCCTGAGAAAGCAGTAGAAGATGGCCCAAGTCCTTGGGCCTTGTATCCACGAAGGAGATCCAGCAGAACTTTCTGGCTCCTAGCTTCAGAGTGGCCCAGCCCGGGCTCTTACAGCCATCTGGGAAGTGTACCAGTGGATGGAACATCTCTTTCTCTCTCTCTCCGACTCTGCTTTTCAAATAAATAAATAAATACATCTTTTAAAAATATATTGTACTTACTGGAGAGGGAAGTGATGTGATACAACCACATGGTGGCAAGAGAAACCCAAAGAGAGCTCAATTGTGGGCTAATCAGAGCACCTCACCATGCAAGAGCTGGGCCTGGAAAACCAGGAAAGCAGTCCCCCAGCCACACAGAAAAAGAGCAGCCACTGTTTTATTGGTGCTCTCGGCTTCCACTGACATAAGCCAGTTGGGGCTTTTTGGTCTTTTTTTAGGCACGTATCTCAAATGCAATCTCACATTTATGATTACGGAAAATATCTTCCTTGGTCCCAAATCCTTATGTCAGTTCTCAGTGGAGCCCGTTCTGTTCCACTTCGCTCCGGTAGCTAAGCAGTTCCCTAGGTGTACCGGCGCAGGCTCTCTTTGGGGGTGGAAAGGCTTATCAAAGTCGGCAGCTGCTGGGCAGGAAGCTGTGCAGGAGAGATGGCTCAAGGGAGGGGTTTCGACCCTAGCACATCTCAGCCTGCAATGCGAGTCTGTTCTGTTCTGTTCTCGGTTCTTCCCGTGGAAGATTCTCTATCTGCCCGATTGCCGCTTCCTCTCCTGCTCAGCTTCTCCCTCTCCCTTCCTAAGCCCCACCCCATCTAGTCCCCAGTGAGGAGGGAAGGCTCTGTCCTTTCTGTTTTACGTGGGGACCCGCATTTTCTTTGACTCTTGGCTTTGCCTCTGAGGTGAGCGGAGGTGAGCTCACTTCCGCGGCCGGTCCGCAGCTGGCACACTGACACGGCTTGTGCCTGGGCACTCTGCTTCCCCTGCTGTGGCGATCCCATAGTTCTGGATCCCAGCTCTCTCAGCGGCAGAGTCACCAGCTGGCAAGGACGCCTGGCACCCAGCAGTCTCACCTCTGGAAACCACAAAGAGCCCTGACCCCTCCTCACATGGCAGCCCTTGAGACGGCGGTTGAGCCAATTAGCTTTCCCCTGATGAAGGAGAAGGGGGCAGATCCACTACCCCTGCCCCAGCAGCCACCTCGGGGGAAAGGTCCCATTTCCCTTTCTTTCAGGCAGCACCAAACCATATAAGAATCCTCTTGGCGCCAGCTCTTTGGGCTGCTGAGTGCAAAGCACGTCTTTGTCCTTGCGACCTGCTGTCTCGGGTGCTTCCCTCCTCTCCGCAGGCAGACCTGTGGCCCCAGAGGAGAGCCAGCTGGGACTACCTTCGCTGGTTAGCTTTTCAGGGGCCGCTGGCCTGCAACCCAGGCGCCTTCTCCAATTTGCCACTTGAACCACAGCTCTGCGCCTCTGAAATGCCGGCCAACATGAAAAATTTCATATGGCATTTTCCTGTTTTCTACATATTGAATACATTTGGAAGGCATTTCTAAAATTATTTTCATATGATGCAGTAATCTGCATCGGAGCCATAGTCTGTCGTACCTGCGAATCCCAGGACGTCACGTGATAGTCGCCTGAGAAAGGAACCCGAGACTTTCAGCAGCACGCTTTCTGCAGAGGCAGCACTAACCGGCCAATCCCCGAGGCCAGAGGATTTGCAGCTCTGCCGGGGGATTACGGCTCTATTTATGCTTCCTGTCTCAGCATTTCAACATCTGTTCAACGCCGCCTGTGTAGTGATCATCTATTCTTTACAAACTGCGTTCAAGAATATGAGATAGAAAGAAAGAGGTTTTAATGGAAAGCAAAATATTATTATCACACATTATCTGGAACAAGCATGCAAGAAAATGCGAAAAAAAAATTAGTGTTGCCAAACTTTGATTTCTAAAATAATTATCACCTGAGGATACTTACAGCTTCATAGTTTGAGTGTCCAAAGATTTAAAAATGAGAAGATATTCACCTTTTATAGAAGAATATGTTCTTTCTGATGTTGATGAAATGAAATAATTTAATTCCATTAATTTTTATTATTCTGTTACAATGTTTGAAAGACTATAGAAATCATATTTTGATCATTATTTTTGGCTCCCACTTGATTGGATTTATTGATTTGAGAGGTACAATTACAGACAGTGACAAGGAGACAGAGAGAAAGGTCTTCCATCTGCT
Organism: Oryctolagus cuniculus; assembly: GCF_051225735.1. NCBI lineage: Eukaryota > Metazoa > Chordata > Mammalia > Lagomorpha > Leporidae > Oryctolagus > Oryctolagus cuniculus. Next base: position 107,669,389 of record NC_142872.1, read on the forward strand.
GGCTCACTCCCTAAATGGTTGCAACAGCTGTAGCTGGACCAGTCTGAAGCCAAGGGCCAGGAGCTTCTTCTGGATCTCCCACATGGGTGCAGGGGCCCATGCACTTGGGCCGTCTTCTACTGCTTTCCCAAGCCACAGCAGAGAGCTGGATCAGAAGAAGAACAGCCGGGACTAGAACCAGCATCTGTCTGGGATGCCTGTGCCCCAGTTGGAAAATTAACCTACTGTGCCACAACCGTGGCCCCTGTTTTAATTGTTTTTAAAGCATCTGCTTAGATCCACAGAGACAGGCCAGGTCACTACCTCCACTTGCTGTTGCAGTAACTCACTATCATCTCACAGGACTTCAGAGTCAGAAGTGCTTGGGAGAGGCTGACTTGTGTTAAGGGAGATACTCCCTCTGTTGGATAATAAACACGGAGAAGAAAGCGCTCGATTCCTTCATCGAGGATTAATCATAATTTCCTTTTTTTTTTTTTTTGACAGTCAGAATGGACAGTGAGAGAGAGAGAGAGACAGAGAGAAAGGTCTTCCTTTTGCTGTTGGTTCACCCCCAATGGCCGCTGAAGCTGGCACGCTGGGGCCGGCGCACCACACCAATCCGAAGCCAGGAGCCAGCTGCTTCTCCTGGTCTCCCAAGCAGGTGCAGGGCCCAAGCACTTGGGCCATCCTCCACTGCACTCCTGGGCCACAGCAGAGAGCTGGCCTGGAAGAGGGGCAACCAGGACAGAATCTGGCGCCCCGACCGGGACTAGAACCCAGTGTGCCAGCGCCTCAGGAGGAGGATTAGCCAAGTGAGCCGCGGCGCCAGCCCATAATTTCCTTTTCTGACCATTGTTGTTGTTTGTTTTTGTTTTGTGGTTTTTTTTTTTTTTTTTTTTTTTTTTTTTTTTTTCTGCTTGGATACCCCATAAAAAGCTACACTTCCTGGGACAGGCATTTGACCTAGCAGTTAAGCTTGGACCCTTACATCTCATATTGGAATGCCTGGGTTTGAATTCTGACTCCTCTTGATTCAGCTTCCTGTGTATGCAGACCTAGGAGGCTGCAGGTGACAGCTCAAGTAGCTGGGCTCCCGCCCCCCACGTAGGAGTGCCCAGCCTCTCGCTTCAGCCTGGCCCTGACCCGGCTGCTGTGGGCATTTCGGGAGTGAACTAGTAGATGGGAGATTGGTCTCTCTCCCTTCCTCTCTCCTCCAGCTCAATGGGATCATTCTTACAGCTATGTGTCCTCTCCTCTTCCGAAAGAGCAAGTGAAGAAAAATGAGTCTAAAATGAACCAGTTATGCTTTTAAAAGATTCAAAATCTTCAAACAGCTTCTCATTTGCCACGCCTCCTAAATTTCACCACTAGGGGGCAGGAGGGCACAGTCTCAGCTGAAGGGACTCCCCTTAAAAGCTCCTTCATGCCTGCATCCATGGAGGTGACCCTCTATTTCCTGTACTTCTGACACGGTGGTGAGCCGAATCTAAGGCCAGTACCAAGGGACCAGTTTCCATGGCTTTCGCTTGTTATTTATTTTCTTGTAGTTATTTCCCCGATCTTTGAATGCCCTAGACCATTATTTTCATTAGCAAAGTAGCTTGAAAGCATGAGCGTTATCATTCAAATCTGTTAACCTTTCCTGTGAGTTTGGTAAACACTGCGAGAGTACTCCTGCCACTTACAGTGCTTCTGGCTGGAGCGAATGTTTCTTCAGGGGGAAGCACTGCCCCGGTAATTACTAGGGAATGAAGGTGGATCACCTTGCAGTGCTGGGACGAGCAGGAAAAATTACTGGGTACAGGAACAGCTTTTACAGGGGATCTCTCTCAACCTCCCCTTTAGATGTGTGCTTCAGAGGGGGATTGCCAGGGCGCTCCTATTAAGCAAGACTTAGGAAATCAAACCAAAAGGAGAAAACCGAAGAGGAAGTTATTCAGGCTAACAATTATTAAACACAATGCACACACACGCATGCATACAAATGCACACACATTCATACACATACACACAAATACCAGTGCACACATACAAATATTCATATACATGCACACATACACAGACATGCACACATGTGTATACACAACAGGGAGAGCCTGAGAACCACAGGCTAAGAGGGCTAACCTGTCATCCAAGCTTGACTGAACTCACAGAGGCAGTTCTCCCCTCCTTGTTAAGTCTTTCACATAGGAGTCCTGTAAGATGAGGTTGCCAATGGATTCTGCACAGTTCTTCATTTCAGCCCAGCTTTTTCTCTCCACCATCTGCTTGTGATTACAACCTTTCATCGATATCTTATTTTGAGAGGTTAAGATACCTGTCTCTGATGGAGTTAAAATGTTCTTGGACACTGTTTTCATTTTGTTCACTCTGACTCCCTTGATAAACCTAGCTCCAAGAGTATAAATACATTTTTATTTATTATTTCTATCTGATAGAGAGCTCTCACTTGCTGGTCCACTCCCCACCTCTGCAATGGTTGTGGCTGAGCATGGCAAAATTTGGGAGCCAGATACTCAACCACATGGGTGATAGGAACCTAATCACTTGACCCCTTGCCTATAAGGGTCTACAGAAAATACTCAGAATTCCAATTGATCTGAAAGAGCTTGTCTTTAGGTGGCCACCTTTGCTTAGCACACATCTCAGAACTCATTAGAAGTTGCACAAGCACTGGGTTGATGCACGGAGCACTGTAGACCATTTCCAGATAAGATTCACCAGGATTTTTGGCTGGACCCTCATGGCCTGGCTCCCACCCAGCTGTTACAGAGCTGCTCTAGGTATGGTGAAGCCTAGTGGTTACGTACATATCATATGGGTCCCTATGACAAACAGGCATCCCTAAAGCGAAAACCCAGAGTGCAGTGCTACCAGCAGCCTCCATCCTGCTTTCCTAGCCAGAAAGTAGTCTCAGGCTGTATTTCCCTAATGGCTCCCTGGGGTCCTTTAGCTGAGAAATTGCAAACTGTGGTCTCTGTAGAGTTCTTCATGGGAATGACTGGGGAGAGTAAAATAAGATGAGAAAAGCTGGTTCTCCCAGCTGCAGCACATGGCCAGTCTGCAGATGAAGTAAACAGTCACCACGTGGTATAATTCCCAGGCTTAAACCCATTTGTAGTGATTCTCATGGGCAGCGTGGTGTGGTATTGACCAAGGAGCAGAGAGTGAATTTCTCCCCATGAACAATGTAGGTGTCTGCTTTACTCCCCGTGGTTCTGAGAATCACTCTCAAAAGCTCTATAAATTAGTGCCTGCATGGGGATAAGCCAGCAAGTAACAGAAGACAAGAGGGATTAAGGTGGAAATGTTGGGTGCTGGCGCTGTGGTGTACTAAGTTAAACCTTTGGTTGCAGCACAGGCATCCCTTGTGGGTGCTGGTTCCAATCCCGGCTGCTCCTCTTCTGATCCAGCTCTCTGCTATGGCCTGGGAATGCAGTAGAAGGTGGCCCAAGACCTTGGCCCCCTGCACCCACATGGGAGACCCTAAAGAACTCCTGGCTCCTGGCTTCGGATTGCCCCAGCTCCGGCTATTGAGGTCATTTGGGGAGTGATCAGCAGATGAAAGACCTCTCTGAATCTCCCTCTCTCTGTCTGTAACTCTGCCTCTCAAATAAATACATAAATTGTTAAAAAAAAAAAAAAGATGGAAATGTTTAGGGCCAAGCAAGAAAGAGCCAAAGGAGAGAACCGAGTATCCCATCAAATTCCCACGTCACTGAGTTTTCCAGCTCGTACGTGTGCTACGAGTATAATGAAGATAATGAAGAGCAACAGGAAGTACACCAGCATGTGGACAGAAGCAAAGTGATTCCCTGATAAATCAGTACAGTGATTCTAATTCACACGCACAAGAGCAAGAGCGAGTAAGTGCACGTGTGCGCGCACACACAGTAACACTGGCCTTCTCCAGGTCAGCCAAGGCTGCTTACTCACACCGGTTGCCAATAATGTTTTCCTCTGAGTAAATAGTTATTTACATAGTTGTCTGATTATGTGCCTGTTTTTTATTATATTGCAAAAAAAATTAAGATGGCTTCTGTGGATACGTAATATGGCAAGAATGTGTATCAGAACTGAGATTACAAACAAACCAAGGATGAAAGCACAAGAGACAGGAAGAGCAATAAGAGTGTGATGTTCTGCATATCTGCTACCCGTAAACTGCAAACTTGCCTCCAAGCTTTCTCATGGCTAAGTTTGAAGAGAAGCCCAGTTTATGGGTAATTCCCTTGTCTATGAGGGATTCCTGTCGGGGTGGGCAACATCCAACCCGTGGGCCACATCATGCCTGCACTCATTTGGTCCGGCCCTGTAGCAAATGAATCAGTAGCAGGTGAATTTTTTTGAGTGCTTTTTAAAAAAGATTTATTTATTTATTTATTTATTTGAAAAGCAGAGTTACAGGATGGTAGAGTCAGGAAGAGAAAGAGAGAGATAGGAAGAGAGAGAGAAGTCTTCCTTTCGCTGGTTCACTCCCCAAGTAGCTCCAATGACAGGAGCTGAGCTGATCTGAAGCTAGGAGCAAAGAGCTTGCCCTGGGTCTCCCATGTAGGTGCAGGGGCCCAAAGACTTGGGCCATCTTCTGCTGCTTTCCCAGGCACATTAGCAGGGAGCTGGATCTGTAGTGGAGCAGCTGGGACTCAAATCAGCACCAATACGGGCTGCTGACACCACAGGTGGCGGCTTTACCTGCAATACTGCAGCGCTGGCCTCTGTAGCAGGAACTTTTAAGTTGATTATTTTGTATGACCCGCGAGTGACGTTATAAATACCCAAATGGCCCTTGGCAGAAAAAAGGCCCCACTCCCGAATCATCTGAAGACCTCATAAAACTGGAGTCATTCATGCCTCATCTACCGAATTTCAAATTCCGTGATCTGAAATCTATCACGTTTAGAAGTTTCCCCTGGAGCTCTCAGATAAAGGCAGCAGAAGTAATGAGCACAAGACCCATTCTTTTTTATATTACAATCACAGAGGACTTTCCTCTAGAATGTGAGCAAAGAGAGCCTGGTTTAAACGTCCTTATAGACCCGCCAGTTGAGCTGCGCGGGTGGCTCCGGAGGTTGCTTGGGCATCCTTCACAGCTGACCACTACGGAGGCTCCTTGAAGTGATGACATGGAACATTTGGTCAAGGTGAGGGCAGGACCAAACACCGAAATACGTTCTCCAGGAGTTTGATTTAACCTAGGCTGGGAACTAAAAACGTCTTTATGTCTGCTCAATCTCATTGTTTTTGGACCAAGGCCAAAATTAAAAAACCCTGAGTAAATAGGCCAGCAAGACACACAAGCTGCCAGCCAGGCCTGGTCAGCGCTGGGATTTATCTACACACCCTGATGTGGCTTTGCAGGAATGTGATCTGGTTCATCTTATCTTTAAAGTGTCTTCCCCCTCTGGACCGGAACTGGTGTGGGGGAGGAGGCAGAGGGAGCTGTGGCGGAAGCAAGTTCATCCTCCCGGTGCAGATTGCTCTTTGTGAAGACCTAATTTGAAAGGGCCCCGATCTCAATATACAGGTGAGGTCTCAATATACAGGAAGTTTGCATGGTCACGTGATGCTTCATTCATCTCTATTGTACAGCAGAAAAGTCTTAAACTGTGTGTTTTTCACGTCTGCTATGTGTTGCTCTGACAAGAATCTGCAAGACTTTGGGTGCTTCATGGGGTTTTGTTGGCTATGACAACACAGTATGGTAGGTGGTCTGAATGCAGAAATGCAGAATATGTGGGAGAGGGAATAAACCCACTCTTGGGTGGTCAAGGAAGGCTTCTTGGAAGAGGTTACGTGTAATCTAAGACCTAACATGTAGGTTACATGTAAGTAGAAGGCAAACATGTAAAGGTAGCTTAAGAGTGAGTTGAGATGGGTTCAGAATGGAAGGTGAGAGTGTTATCAAAAGGAAACAAAAAAACCTCCTGGAGGGTCATTTGACAGATTGCTGAGGCTGAATGAAATCCATGTGTCCTCTAGCTGGTGCACGGGGGGGGGGGGGGGGGGGGGGGGGGCGGCGGGGCTGACTCCTGGGAGACAGCAGAGGGGGACCAGATCTTGGATGGCTTTGTAATGCAATTTAGACTTTATCCCAAGAGAATTGAGGCCCAGCTCAGGTGGCCATCCTTTATTTGCATTTAGAAAGACTACTTGAACGTCTAATTACCTTGAATCAGGGGTTAAAGGTAGGACCTCAGGTTGAAAACCTAAGGAAGTGAAAGAAAAGTAGAGTGGAGGATGCAGGTGCTGCTTTGAAAAGCCCAACAGCTGCAGGTGCACTGCTCCACAGGTGTGCCCACTTGGAGGTGCCTGGACAAACTGCCACTCCGAGGTCAGGGATCTGGAGGGACCCAGCCAGCTTCGAGAGACCAGAACAATGATAATGTCACGGCATACACTGTCCCCATCGTCTCTTACTCAGGTGCTGACACACCCACCTCCATATCTCCAACATCTAAGCACGCAGTTTCTAATAAGGAAAGCAAGCCTGGCATGTAGTAGTGTCCAAGCGCCCCCTGCCGCCTCCTGCTGGGGTAGCACAAACTCCCTAGGAACAGCAAGCCTAGTATTTGTTAATGTTTCCATGAGAGCTCAGTTATCTAATTGAGACAGTGAAAAATACTGGGGAAGACATATGATAATAAAAGACAAATATTTCACTTTGTACGTGTTTGTGACAAATGAAGGCTTTTAAAAGCTAAAGTTGGAGGACAATTAAGGGCGAGGTCTTAGGACATACAGGGTACCCATGGCTCTGCCTAAAAGATTGTGAGTCAATTCAGCACAGAGTTATTCAAATCTATGGAGAAGTCCCTAGATTTCGACACTGTCCATGAAGTTATTTGAAAGGAAAGACTTCATCCATAAAAACGCTGAGCCTAAGATGATTCCCTGTGTGCAGTCTGCCATCTAGTGTTCACTTGTGGGACTAAAACTGTAAATTTTCAAGCAGGTTCATCAGGTGGCAACATTTCAGTTCAGACATCAAATAGTACCATAAACTCGGCTGAGGTTTGTAGAGGTGGGAGAGCAGGTGGGTGGGTTACAAGAAATCGGTTATTTCTAGGAAACACAATGGTTCTCAATTCTGGCCACCTGGTATTATTTGGGAAACTGTTTAAGAATGCAGATAGAAGGCCGGCGTTGCAGCTCAATAGGCTAATACTCCACCTAGCGGTGCCGGCACCCCGGGTTCTAGTCCCAGTCGGGACGCTGGATTCTTTGCTGGTTGCCCCTCTTCCAGGCCAGCTCTCTGCTGTGGCCCGGGAAGGCAATGGAGGATGGCCCAAGTGCTTGGGCCCTGCACCCCATGGGAGACCAGGAGAAGCACTTGGCTCCTGCCTTCGGATCAGCGCGGTGTTCTGGCCACAGCGCGCCAGCCGTGGCGGCCATTGGAGGGTGAACCAATGGCAAAAAGAAGACCTTCCTCTCTGTCTCTCTCTCTCACTATCCACTCTGCCTGTCAAAAAAAAAAAAAAAAAAAAAAAAAAAAAAAAAAGAATGCAGATAGAGGGGCACCTGCTGTGGCACAGTGGGTAAAGCCATCACCTGTGGTGCCCACATCCCATTAGGGCATCAGTTTGAGTCTCAGCTGCTCCACTTCTGAGCCAGTTCCCTGTTAATATGCCTGGGAAAGCAGTAGAAGATGGCCCAAGTGCTTAGGTCTCTGTACCCACACAGGAGATCCAAATGAAGCTCCTGGCTCCTGGCTTCAGTCTGACCCAGCCCTGGCTGTAGTGGCCATCTGGGGAGTGAAGCAGCAGATGGAAGATCTCTCTCTCTTTGTCTCTCTCTCAACTCTACCTTCCAAATAAAAATGAAAGAATACAGATGGCTTGGTAAGAAAATCAGATTCACAGGGCAGGGCTGTGGTGTAGCAGGTAAGGCTGCCTCCGGCAGTGCCCGCATCCCATGTGGATGCTGGTTCAAGTCCCAGCTGCTCCTCTTCCAATCCAGCTCTCTGCTATGGCCTGGGAAAGCAGTAGGAGATGGCCCAAGTCCTTGGGCCCCTGCACTCACATGGGAGACCCAGAAGCTCCTGGCTCCTGGCTTTGGATAGGCGCAGCTCTGACCATTGTGGCCAACTGGGGAGTGAACCAATGGATGGAAGTCCTCTCTCTCTCTCTCTGCCTGTCCTTCTCTCTCTGTGTAACTCTTACAAATAAATAAATAAATCTTAAAAAAAAAAGGTTAAGGAAAGAGAATTAAAAAAAGAAAAGAAAATCAGATTCACTCAGGTGGGATGCCCACAATGGCCTGTATAAAAGGCTCCCAGGTGGCTGTTACGTGCTGCCAGGGCAAGGAGCCCTGGCAGAGACTCAGGCCTGTGGACTCCACCTGTGTCGCTACAGGAGCCTCCCCACTCAGGGGTCTCATCTTAAGCAGGGCAATTCGAGGAATATCTAAGTGCCTCAGCAAAATAAGGATAATAATCTCCCCCAAGCTATTCTAAGTGTTAAATGTGGTCACGAATATTAAGTGCTTAGCCTAACACATGAGGCATTGTGCTCAACAAATGCTAAATATATAATACAGGTGAGATTTATCATAGGAAATATTTTACAAGCTACTTAAACAAGTAAATGACCTGTGTAATGTGAACACTTTAGAGACTACAAAATAGAACATTTAACACTTGACTTATTTCTATTTGTTCTGGACAAGCAGACATGTCAGACCAAGGGACTGACTGCTGATGCCCAGCTCAAAGCCAGCGATTTCTGAGAAGCACATTACTTTTTTTTTTTCCTAAGATTTATTTACTTACTTGAGAGGTGTAGTTACAGACCCAGAGAGGGAGAGACAGAGGTCCTTCATCTGCTGGTTCACTCCCCAAATGAGCTGCCATGGCTGGAGCTGTGCCGATCCGCAGCCCGGAGCCAGGAGCTTCTTCTGGGTCTCTTACATGGGTGCCGGGGCCCAAGGACTTGGGTCATCTTCCCCTGTTTCCCAGGCCATCAGTAGAGAGCTGGATTTGAAGTGGAGCAGCTGGGACTTGAACTGGTGCCCATAGAGCATGCCGGTAACACAGGCAGATACTTGATCTACTATGCCACAGCGCCAGTCCCCGCACATTACTTTTTATCCAGTGCTGACATAAAGCCGCTCATAACATGCAAAACTCTCCCTGATCCTTCCCAATCTCTGTCACTGGGTTCAAACTTCCCAGTTCTCTAGAAAACTCCACATGTTGTGCTTGGATCTGACGTCTCTCCTGAATTAAGCAGGAGCAAAGGCACACCATCTGCAGACATGGCGACAGGGGGCACAGCCCTGTGTCTTGGGGGAGAATCACTGTGATGAGAGGGATCTTTACAATCATTAAAGAAAAAAACATGCAAAACTGTTACTGTAGGCTGTTCTGGACAGAAGGACTATCCTCCGAAAGCACTCGGAGGCAGCCAATTTTCTGTTTAGCTGAAGAGTGAGAAGGTCAGGTGGGACCACGTGATAAAGAAAACTCAGCTGTAGGGGCCAGCGCTGTGGCGCAGTGGGTTAAAATCCTGGCCTGAAGTGCCGGCACCCCATATGAGTGCCGGTTCTAGTCCCGGTTTCTTCTCTTGCAGAAGATGGCCCAAGTCCTTGGGCCCCTGCACCCATGTGGGAGCCCAGGAAGAAGCTCCTGGCTCCTGGCTTCGGATTGGCGCAGCTCCAGCCATTGTGGCCAATTGGGGAGTGAACCATCGAATGGAAGACCTCTCTGTCTCTACCTCTCTCTTTAACTCCGTCTTGGAAAAAAAAAAAAAAAAAAAAAACACCTCAGCTGTTTAGGTTGGCTGGGAGGGCTGAGGGAAAGGTAAACATCAGCTGTACCAGGCTCTCACTTGCTGTGGGAAGATAGTGCACACCACCGAGCAGCAGCAAATTCTGAGCCACAAACTAACCAGTTGGGCTTGGGACACAGAGGACTCATGACGCAGAGGTCATTTAGGTGTGGCCAACCAGAAAGGATGCTGGAGATTCGGGGTGAGGATTCAGAAGGAAAATATGGGGTGTAGATCAAGACTCGGGAGTCATCAGAATGAGTGAAGGTCAAAGTCATGGGCAGGCACCAGTTTTCCTCACGGTGCGGATTGCACTTTGTGAAGACCTTCACAAATCTCGGTTTGGTAAGGTCTCAATGTGCAACAGGAAGTTTGCATGGTCACGTGATGCTTCATTCATCTCTGCTGTACAGCAGAAAAGTCTTAAATTGTGTGTTTCTTCACGTCTGCTATGTGTTGCTTTGACTCTGACAAGAATCTGCAAGACTTTGGGTGCTTCATGGGGTTTTGTTGGCTATGACAACACAGTATGGTAGGTGGTCTGAATGCAGAAATGCAGAATATGCGGGAGAGGGAATAAACCCACTCTTGGGTGGTCAGGGAAGGATCTGGGGGGGACCCAGCCAGACCAGAACAATGATAGTGTCACTGCATGCACTGTCCCAATCCTCTCTTACACACCCACCTCCATATCTCCATCATCTAAGCACGCAGTCTAAGAAGGGAAGCAAGCCTGGCATGTAGTAGTGTCCAAGCGCCCCCTGCCGCCTCCTGCTGAGATAGCACAAACTCCCTAGGAACGGCAAGCCTAGTATCTGTAAATGTTTCTGTTGGTGATGTTAGTTTTTTTTTTTTTAAAGATTTATTTTAATTTGAAAGGAAGAATTAGAGGGATGGAGGGAGAGACAGAGAGCTCTTCCACCAACTGGTTCACTCTCCAAGTGGCTTTAATGGCCGGGGCTGGGCCAGGTTTAAACCAAGAACCAGAGCTTCACTGAGGTCACCCATGTGGACGCAGGGGTCCAAGTACTTGGGCCATCTTCCGCTGCTTTCCTACTCACATTAGCAGAGAGCTGCATCTGAAGTGGAGCAGCCTGGATGGGAACTGGATCCATCTGGGATCCTGGTGCCACAGGGGGCTGTTAACCCGCTGCATCACAATGTGACCTCAGTAATGTTAGTTTTTCTATGAAGAACTCTTGTAATCTTTCATTATATTAATCTCCAGGCATCTGGTGGCTTTTTTCCTTGAAATTCCAGAGTTGTGTTTTTTTGTTTTTGTTTTGGGGAACAGAGAGAGAGCGCCCATCTTCTGTTTGCTCCCCAAATGCCTGCAACACCCAGGAAGACTGAAGCCAGAATCCAGGTATCCCAAGTGGGTGGGTGGGTAACGTGTCCCCAAGGCTTTGAGCTATCACCTGCTGCCTCCCAGGGTGTCCATCAGCAAGAAGCTGGAATCAGGAGAAAGAGCTGAGAGTAGAATGCAGGCACTCTGATATGGGATGTGGGTGCCCCAACTAGTGTCTTAACCACTAGACAAAACATCTATCCCTCTGATTTTGATTCTGCTTTTAAAAATGCTATTGTAGGGGCCAGCGCTGTGGCATAGTGGGCAAAGCTGCCGCTTACAGTGCCAGCATCCCATATGGGTGCTGGTTATAGTCCCAGCTGCTCCACTTCCGATCCAGCTCTCTGCTATGGCCTGGGAAAGCAGTGGAAGATGGCCCAAGTGCTTGGGTCCCTGAACCTGTTTGGGAGACATGGTAGAAGATTCTGGCTTCAGATCGGTGCAGCTCCAGCTGTTGCAACCAATTGGTGAGTGAACCATCGGATAGAAGACCTCTCTCTCTGCCTCTCCTTCACCCTCTGTGTAACACTGACTTTCAAATAATAAATCTTTTTAAAAAATGCTATGGTAAGTAGTTTTCTTATTTAAATGTTATCTTATGTGTTACTAGCTTACAAAAACAGTTGATTTTTGTACATTGATTTTATCCTCAATGATGACACTAAAGATATTATACACTGGGGCCAGTGTTGTGGTGCAGTGGGTTAAAGCCCTGGCCTGAAGTGCCAGCATCCCATATGCGTGCCTGTTCTAGTCCCAGCTGCTCCTCTTCTGATCCAGCTCTCTGCTAATGTGCCTGGTTCCTGGCTTTGGATTGGCTCAGCTCCAGCCATTGCAGCCATTTGGGGAGTGAACCAGAGAATGAACGACCTCTCTCTCTCTGTATCTACCTCTGTCTATAACTCTGTCTTTCAGATAAATAAAAATAAATCTTAAAAAAAGAGGATATTATACACTAATGGTTTGACTGCAGATGCTTAAAGATTTTTCAAGTAGATGATCACAGAATATGAATTAGTTTTAGTTCAGCCAGTCAATCCTTATATTTGTTTCCTTGTTATGCATTTAAGGTTAAATATTTCCATACAAGCATTGTTTTATCTGCACTCCACAAATGTTAATATATGTTAAAAATAAAGGATCCTCACATAGTTCAGGATGTTCAAAACAGTGAAAGAGCACACACACAAAAAAATGAGAAACCTGAAAGAGACAATGCAGGGGATAGAATAACATTTAGAAATCTAAAAATGGGGGCTGCTGTTGTGACACAGTGGCTTAAACCACAGCCTGCAACACTGGCATCCCATAGAGGCATTTGTTTGAGTCCCAGCTGCTCCACTTCTGATCCAGCTCCCTACTGATGGCCTGGGAACGCAGTGGAAGATGGCCCAAGTGTTTGAACCCCTGTACCTACACTGGAGGCCCAGATGAAGCTCCTAGCTCCCAGCTTCAGCCTGGCCCAGCCCCCGGCTATTGTGGCCATTTGGACAGTGAACCATTGAATGTAAGATCTCTCCCTCCCTCTCTCTCTCCCTTCTATATCTATAACTCTGGCTTTCAAATATTAAAAAATAAAAAATTGAAAAGAAACAAAAGGAAGCCCCGGAGGCACAGGCAGCATCGCTGGTGAGCAGCCGGTTGAGACAGAAGGGAAAAGGGCTCCAAAAGATCTACCTCCAGGACAAAAAGCAAATAGTATTAACAGACAAAATGACTGCGGTAAACACACGGAAATTCATAATGTTTTGGACCAATGTTGTGGCATAGCGGGTGAAGCCGCCGGCTGCAATGCTGGCAAGCCAAATGGGCACTGGGTCACGTCCCAGCTGCTCCATTTCTAATCCAGCTCCCTGCTAATAGCTTTGGAAAAGCAGCAGAAGATGGCCCAAGTGCTTGGGGCCCTTACACCACATAAGAGACCTGGAAGAAGCTCCTGGCTTCACCTGGCTCAGCCCTGGGTGTTACAGCCACTTGGGAAGTGAACGGTAGACAGAAGATTGATCTATCTCTCTCTCTCTCTAAGTCTGACTTTCAAATAAATGAACTAATACGTGTTAGTTGCATAATAATAGAAAGTAAGTTTTCTTCTCATAAATGAGGCAAAGCAAAGATACTGCTATGGACCACAGTGAAAACAATTTTAAGGGATTATTATTTTCTTTCTTGAAACATTTTAGGCTTGAGAGTAAATATTGAAATTCAGGCCAGTAAGTCACAATGACCTATAACACAGGTAAGGTGCTGACCCAGACACTGTAAACCATCTCTCAAAATCAGTAATAAGGCCAAAGGAAGCCAAAGGATTCTTCAGAAAAAAAGGACATAATAGGGAGAGCTTATTTTTGCTTAAAAAGGGGGGAAGGATGTTCAAATGTTTATATTTTATGGTAGAAATCTCTGTGTGTATATACACATATAAAAAGATAACATGCCCGCTGCATAACATATGCTAAGTCTAAGAAGTCTCGTTACTTACAAGAAATACATTCAAGTTATTTTTGGATAATTTACTTGTCAAACAACTTTTTTCAATATCTAAAGAAATTTCAGCCACAAAACACCCAAGTGCATTTAGAATAAAGATGTAAAGCTACCTATAGGAAAAAAAAAATTTAACGCCTTTGGAAAAGTTGGACAAAATACAAGCAAAAAAATCAGAATATATATATGCAATCACAACTGCAAGTTCCAAATGGGTAATTCAACTCAAAACCCCCAACAGAAGTCTGAATTATAAATTTAATCATGTGGATACCAACGACACTTTTTATTTAAACTTTTATTCATGATAGACTTAATTAAAATAAATTTAATTGCAAAAACAACTGGTCTTAGAATACAGTATGAGATGTTTAAAGTAAAAGTGACCAACAGTGTAAGTACAGAAATTATTATAATACCTAAATCTTGGTATCATAAATATTTAGTGTACTAGGCGTACACAACAATAAAATAACCCCCAACCTTGAGTACTATAAAGAAGCGTTTTTCATCTTATCAAATGCAAGGCTCATACAACCGTATAACAGAATTTAACAAGCTGTTCACAAGCCAAGAGACAAAGCTAAACAATAAATTAATGCTTTAGAAATGTCTATGAACCAGTAAAATTTTCTTCTTGCATTTTCTAGGCCAAAGGCTATTAAGAAATACTTAAAGGCTTCCTACAGTACAGCAGCAGTGAAGTTAACTAAGGAGTTTGGGAAGAAACCAAATGGTTCAGTGTTAACCACACAGTGCATTGCCAGTACCACCGCAGCGGTGTGAGCCTCCTTCAGACAGGGTAGACTGGATCTGATTAGAACAGACACTGAGAAGAGTGCTTTCGGGAAACAGTTTCTCCTCTGGCCCCTGGTTGTGGACACTGAAGGGAAGCACCCTGTGATGAGGTGCTTTGGAAAACATTAATCACAGAAATGTCTACTCTGCAATGCTACCTGGCAGTACGGTGATGTGAAATATAAAAAAGGAAAACTACGTAATGTTAACTTTACAACCTGAAGCAAACACACGAAATGGTGCGTTCCTGACTTCATGTATCATTCTTAAAATGCTCATAATGCATGTTTTTGAACTGTCTACTGTCTGGCAGTCACTGTGCGAAGCACTGTGGGTACACTGATGAATACAAGAAAATGGGGCTCTCTGCAAAGAAAAAAATGTCTGGCTAGGGTGTCCCTGTTATATCCTTACAAACTTAAAGATGGCTTTTAGAACCAAAGAGAAAATTGTTTCCAAAAAGGTAACTTTCTGATTGAGGGTTACACTTCTGAGGGTCATATATTCCTGAGGACTATATATATTTAGAAACACACACCTTCTAATGGACCATTTTAGCTGGTGTAATACATATCTCGCGAACAGCTTACTTCCTGTAAAGTACATTCTTACATGCAAATTTTTTACAACAGTGAAACAAACATTATGGCTATTCTTACATACCTAGTCTTAGTCTATGGAACAATTTCCAATTTTTTCATCTGGACATCAAAGACAATTGAAATCAGTATCCTACATCGGAAACAGATGTCCATCAGTGCATCAATGCATCTGGGGAAAAGTGGCTGTCACTGAAGGTGAGCTGCAGTCATTAATCTTCATCATCCCTCTGAAAAGGTACTATCTGTATTTCTTTGGCAATCCTTTCTGCTAGTGCTCTAGTACTTGCAGCAATTATTCTTCGTGACATCAAATCAAATGGCCCTCCTAAAATCAAATCAAATATGGAAAATGGTTATTACCGCACAAAAATAATCCATATACTAGAATCAATCCTAACATTTTGGGAGGGAGAGGTCATGGTAGGGGAACAGAGAAAAAGAGAGACAGTTTTCCCTCCATTGGTTCATTCCCCAATTGTCAGCAACACTTGGGCTGGGCCATGCTGAAGCCAGGAGCCAAGAACTCAAGTCAGATCTCCCTCTTGGGTGGCAGGGACCCTAGTAATGAGCTTTTACCACCTCACAGGTAAGCATTAGCAGAAAGCTGGTTCAAAATTGGGAGTATCTTGGTCTCAGACCATGCACTCCAATATAGAATGTGGGTGTCCCAAGTGGTGACTTAACTGTTGCACCCAACCCTCATCCTAACATTTTAATATTTTCAGTTCTCTTATAAAAAAATCTACTCTGTCACATGGTTACAATGTTTAAGCCCTGGCTGTACATACTGAATTTCTAAGCATCTTTTCTTAAAGAATTTGATTTATTTGAGAAGCAGAGAGAAATAGAGACCAAGGCAGTCAGAGATCTCCCATTTGCTGGTTCACTTCCCAAATACCCACAACAGCCAGGCAGAAGCTAGAAGCCAGGACCTCAATTCAGGTCTCCCACTTGGGTGGCAGGAAGCTAATTACTTGAGCCATCACTGCTGCTTCCCAGAGTACACATTAGCAAGAAGATGGGGCTGGAGCGAGAAATCAAATCCAGGCACTCCAGTGTAATTTGCAGGCACTATTAACTACCAGGTCATGGGACTGGCACTGTGGCATAGCAGGCAAAGTCGCTGCCTGCTGTGCCAGCATCCCACATGGGTGCCGGTATGAGTCCCAGCTGCTCCACTTCCGATCCAGCTCTCTGCTATGGCCTGGAAAAGGAGCAGAATATGGTCCAAGTCCTTGGGCCCCTGTTCCCGCGTGGGAGACCTGGAAGAGATTCCTGGCTCCTGGCTTCGGATCGGCACAGCTCTGGCTGTTGCGGCTGATTGGGGATGAACCAGCAGATGGAAGACTTCTCTCTCTCTTTGCCTCTCCTCTCTCTGTGTAACTCTGACTTTCAAATAAATAAATAAATCTTTAAAAAACAAAAAATGGAGGGGCCAGCGCTGTGGCACAGTAGGTTAATCCTCCGCCTGCCGTGCCAGCATCCTATATGGGTAGCAGTTCTAGTCTCGGCTGCTTCTCTTCTGATCCAGCTCTCTGCTATGGTCTGGGAAAGCAGTAGGAGATGCCAAGTGCTTGGGCCCCTGCACCCATGTGGGATACCCAGAGGAGACTCCCAGCTCCCGGCTCCCGGCTTCAGATCGGCTCAGCTCTGGCCATTGCAGCCATTTGGGGAGTGAATCAGTGGATGAAAGATATTTTTCTCTGTCTGTAACTCTACCTCTCAAATAAATAAATAAATAAAATATTTTAAAAACAAAAGGAAAAGCTCAACAGATGTGGAAAAAAAAACGATGCTTTACTGCCCTGTGATTTTACCTGTTACATCCATTAGCACACCACCAGCTTCGGTGACAATGATGCCGGCTCCTGCCATATCCCAGCAGTGAATTCCCATTTCATAATACGCATCTGCTCCTCCAGTTGCCACGAGGCACATATTAACAGCTGCCGTGCCAACACCTCGGATCCTAACAAATAGAATTCCAAAACAAGATTTAAAAAATAATCCTTTCAAACAAGGCATTCCTTCTCAACTTCAGTTTATGTGAAATGTTGACTGAGATAACTTCAATCAATCTAAAGAATACGTACAAAAAAGGGTAAGGGGAGTATCTAATCTTAAAATAAAAAATGTGTAAAATCTAATTAACCTGATGTATTATACAAATCATAAAATGAATCCTCACAAAGAATGATTTAAAAAGATAAACACTGAAATAATCATTTTTTGGGAGGAAAAAAACTGAGGAAAATGCTATAATTTCAGCAAAAAGGCATGTATGTATATTTATATTTGTTTAAACCCAAGCACTAGAGCCCATATTGTTTTATACACACACACACACACACACAATGCAGTCATTAGAAGGTGTAACATATCATGCTACTGGTCACTGCCAACTCGGTGTGTAACAGACATGTGCCTGAAAGGACACCAGCACGCCTGGGCTCTGTATCAATTCAGGCTTGCCATGGCAGATCACTTTAGGTTTGCCTTCTCACGGCACCTCTCTCTTAGAAACAGACCAAGTTAAGATAAATATGGAGGCCGGCACCGCGGCTCACTAGGCTAATCCTCCGCCTTGCGGCGCCTGCACACCAGGTTCTAGTCCCGGTTGGGGTGCTAGATTCTGTCCCGGTTGCCCCTCTTCCAGGCCAGCTCTCTGCTGTGGCCAGGGAGTGCAGTGGAAGATGGCCCAAGTACTTGGGCTCTGCACCCCATGGGAGACCAGGATAAGCACCTGGCTCCTGGATTCGGATCAGCGCGGTGTGCCGGCCGCAGCACGCCGGCCGTGGCGGCCATTGGAGGGTGAACCAACGGCAAAGGAAGACCTTTCTCTCTGTCTCTCTCTCTCACTGTCCACTCTGTCAAAAAAAAAAAAAAAAAAAAAAAAAAGATAAATATGGATACTACTTGACAGCTACCACAGTAATAACTGACTCAGGAAATAATCATCAATAAATGCTAAAATTAGTGGATGAGAGTTTGACATTTGAGCAGCATCAAAGTATCACTCTATAACAAATATAATTAAAATGGAAAAATAGCATCTTTGCAATAGTCTACCATTACCAACCATTACCACTATGACAACGCAAAGTGGGTTATCTGCCACCTGTAACACGGGCAACCCATATGGATGCCAGTTCAAGTTTCCGCTGCTCCATTTCCGATCCAGCTCCCTGCTAATGCACCTGGAAAAGCAGTGGAAGGAGGCCCAAGTGCATGGGCCCCTGCACCCATGTGGGAGACCTGAAAGAAGTTCCTGGCTTTGGCCCAGCCCTGGCCATTTGGGGAGTAAACCAGTGGGTGGAAGATCTTAATCTCTCCCTCTCTCTCTCTGTAACTCCTTCAAATAAATAAATAAAATCTTTAAAGCAAAACAAGTAACATCACTCACAATAGGAAAAAAGGGTACCATGTGCTTCCTGTTTGAAACACTGAGGACAGAACCTGTGAAAAATGCATAATCTAAGCATAATCAAGAGGAAATAAAACAATCACAAATGAGGAGACACACTACAAAATAATCGGCCTGTACTTTTCAAGACTGTCAAGTCCTAAAGACAAAGGAAGTTAAGCAACTGAGGAGAAATGACAGTGAAATGTAACATATAATCCTGGAATGGAACTTGGATTGTAATTTTTTCAAAATTTGAAAAGTTTGTGCATTCGAATACTTAACAATGTTAATTCCTGGTTTTAAAAATAATGTTTGGAATATTCTGTTAATTAAAGATAAATTACACTTGGGGCCGGCACTGTGGGTTAAGCTGGTACCTACAATGCTGACATCCCATATGGGCGCTGCTACTCTACAATCAATCTAGCTCCCTGCTAATGTGCCTGGGAAAGCAGTGGAGGATGGCTCAAGTGCTTAGGCTCCTGCACCCACGTGGGAAACCCAGATGGAGTTCTAGACTCCTGGCTTAAGCCTGGCCCAGCCTTGGCCATTATGGCCACTTGGGGATTGAACCAGTGGATGGAAGATCTCTCTCTCTCTCTCTCTCTCTCTCTCTCTCTCTCTCTCTTTCTCTGTCTCCCCCTTCTGTCTGTAACTCTGCCTTTCAAATAAATAAATCTTTTTTTAAAAAAAGAAATATATATTGGAGTATGTTTAACAGAAAGGGGTCACATGTCTACAAATCACTTTTTTTTTTTTTGAAGATTTATTTTATTTATTTGAAAGACAGAGTTACACAGAGAGGTAGAGACAGAGAGGTCTTCTATCTGCTGGTTCACTCCTCAGATGGCATAAACAGCTGGAGCTGTCCAGATCCAAAGCCAGGAGCCAGGAGCTTCTTCTGGGTCTCCCACGTGGGTGCAGGGGCCCAAGGACTTGGGTCATCTTCTACTGCTTTCCCAGGCCATAGCAGAGAGCTGAATTGGAAGTGGAGCAGCCAGGACTAGAACTGGCACCCATATGGGATGCTGGCACTTCAGGCCAGGGCATTAACCCGCTGCACCACAGTGCTGGCCCCTGTAAGTCACTTTCAAATGGGTTTTACTCATTAGCAGGAAGCTGGATTGGAAGTGGAGCAGCCAGGACACAAAGCTGTGTCTGCCTGGAATGCTGGTGGTTAAGTCGCAGCTTGAGATTCCACATGGTATATCAGAGTGCCTGGTTTAAGTCCCCACTATACGATGCTTCTGATCCAGCTTCCTGCTAACGTACCTGGAAGGCAGCAGATGATGGCCCAAGTACTTGTCTTCCTGCCACTCATGTAGGAGATCCCGATGGAGATCTGGCTTCTGGCTTTAGTCTGGCCCAGCCATGGGCTTTGCAGGCATTTCAGGAGTGAGCTAGCAAATGGAAGATCTTGAAATCTCTCTCTCTCTCTCCCAAAAAAGATTAAGGGAAAGGAGTTGGCTCCGTGGTTAAGCAGTGCTTGGGACACCAGCATCCTGTATTGAAGTGCCTGATTCCAGTACCAGCTCCTCTACTTGCAATCCAGATTCCTGCTCATGTGCAGGGTGGGAGGCAGCAGATGATGTCTCAAGTACTTGGGTCCTGCCCATGTGACAACTGGATGGAGTTTCAGGCTCCTGGCTTTGGCCTGTCCCAGCCGCTGCTGTTGAGGACTGAACCTGTCTTTCTAGAATCCTGGTCTGGAAGGACAACAGTGATAGATACCAGCAGTGCTTCTGCCTCTTTTTAAAAGAAGATTCTATTTTGTTTATTTATTTGAAAGGGAGAGCTGTTTGGGGCGAGGGAGGGCAGACAGAGAGGGAAGGAGGTAGAGGAAGAAAGGAGGAGACCTTCCATCTGTTGGTTTACTCCAACACGGCCACATCAGATTTGGGCCAGGTCAAAGTCTCCTACATGGGTGGTAGGGCCCCAGGCTCTCAAGCCATCAGCTGGAAGCTGGCTGGGAAGCAGAGTAGCTGGGACTTGAACTGGTGCTCTGATATGGGATTTCTGTGTCACAAGCAGCAGCTTAATTCACGGCACAATGCTGGCCCCATGTCTACTACTAATGAATACTGGGCTCTCTGCAAGTGGCCTCACAGTCAGCAAGAACATATTCTTTTATGGATACATGTTACCAAAGAATTACCACACAGCTTACTGAGCAGGTAATTAAGACTGTGGTCTAGATTCTGCACCACATGTTGTGAATTCTACTGTAGTCTGATCCTCCTATAGTGCTAGCATGGGATAGAGAGAAAAGGTCTGTCTTCAGTGTCATGGAGATTTGGGATTCTTCCCTGTTAAGCTGTTAAAAACCATGACCTTGAAGAAGTTACTTCTTTGGGTTTTAGCTTTCTTGTCATCAAAATGGTACTACCAACTTACCTTAGACCACTTTCGTAATGACTACAAATTATTTATGTAGTACCTAGTAGACTTCCTAGCATATAAAAAGTCCTTAATATTTTTAAAAAAGTTATGATTATGATAGAATTATTCAAAAAGCCATGATGCCAACACACTTGGTATTACAAGGTGAAGTGCATCTAACTGAATACCAAAATTAAACATAGACAACGGATCTACAATAGCTTACTTTGTCTCCTAAATGCTATTTCTTACTTAAGAACTATTAGATGCTTCTTCTTATTTAAGGCATTTATTTTGATCAAGACTCTTTAGTTTCATTTTATTTTTTATAAGTAATTCTGAAGTCACACTGAAAAACTAAAGAATTGGTTGAATGCAAAATATCATAGAAAGAAATCAAACCAACATTACTCCTTGGTAACATTTCCTGGTTATATTTTTGAAAAGAAATCCTAATTTAAAAAAAAAAAAAAAACTCGTTTTATGTCAGCCAATGGCAAAATAAAAGGTTAACATTATAAACCCCTTGCCACTCTTTTATGGCTAACATAACCATTTTATTGCCCATGGTTAAAGTCCTTGCTTTAAGACACTCACTGCAGCTGTAGGCTTTTTAAGTTATACTGCTCTTTCATCATGGACATCATCCAGAAACGTTCTACTTCTACATGACACAGACTTGACGCTTTCACCTAACTCAGTGGTACAACAGACCACACATTTACCCCATAATTACAGCTGGGACAACGGTCAGACTAGACTTTGAATGCTGCAACTCCTGGAAGAGAATTCTAATACTGGAGAAAGAAAAATTATGTGGAAGCCAGGACTCTAGTCATATCCCTGTGCAGCTGTGTGAAATCAGCTCTCTGAACTTCAGTCAACTTGTCTGCAAATAGGCCAGATTAATAGCTGATTCTGATCAGTTCCTAAGAGTCTTATAAGTCAGAGAGGAGATTCTCAGAGGGGAGAAGGTTAAAAGAATTGGTGGTGAAATAAAACCATAAAAATGTATTACTATCCCACAGCTGTATAAAAATGCAGTGATTTAAAAGGCTAAAAATAGAAGGGTGTACAAAGATTTATATGGCAATTAGTAACAGCAAGAAAGCAAGGATTACAATTCTGGTGGAAAAGTAGACTTCAAGATCCCAAACAAGAAACAAAAAAAGAATATTTTATTGTGTTAAAATTATACAATGAAGGTGTAATGATTATGAAAAGGTACCTAATAACAGAACTTCAACCTACATGAAATAGAAGCTGCACAAACTGAAAGAAATACAAAGAAACATACTCATTAAAGCAGACTTTGACACATCATTCTCAACATGAGACAGAGCAAGTATACAAAATAAAATAAAACTAAAACTATGAAAAGGTAAGATCTTTCAGCTATGTATTGAACATTATATCCTGAAAGCAGAGAATACATTTTTTTCAGTGCATATGAAATTTTCACACAATTGATCACAGTCTAGGGCAAAAAGAAAACATCCAGTAGGTCCCATAAAGTAAAAGTTTTACAGTGCAATAAACTGCAGATTAAAAATCAAACAAATAAAAAACCAAAAAGGCCTCTCCATGTGGAAATTTTTAAATATTACTTTTGGGTATATTTTATATAATAAAAACAAGTTATAGAATTTATGAAAAATAATTGTAATTACATCAGCACATGTCAGAATCTATGGGATACACTGAAAGCAGTGATCAGATAAAAATGCACAGCCTGGGGTGGGCATCTGGCACAGTAGTTAAGTCACTACTTAGGATGCCTGAAACTCATATCAGAGTGCCTGGGTTCAAGTACCTGCTACTCTGCTTCTGATATAGCTTTCTGCTAATGGGCACTCTGGGAGGGAACTGGTGGTGGTTCAAGGGCTTGAGTCCCTGACACCAATGTGGGAAATCCAGATTGAGATCCCAGCTCCTGGCTTCATCCTGGCCTAGCTCTAGCTGTTGTTGGCATCTGGGAAGTGAACCAGTGGACAGAAGACCTCTCTGTCTTTGTCTCTGTCTCTCTGCCTTTTAAAAATAAAAATAAATAAGCTCTAAAAAGAGAATTCATAGCCTAAGTAGTTTTATCAATAGAAACCAAAGAATTAAAATAGATTTCCCACTTCAAAAGGAAAGAAAAAAAGAAACAACAAAGTAAACCAAAAGAAACTGTAAGAATGAAAATAATAAAGCAAAAAAGAAAAAAAAAAACAGAAGAAATTAAATTATTAGCCTGGTTCTTTGAAAAAGTAAAATAATACATTACTAATCTAGGTAACAACACAAAACAAAAACAACAAAGGAAAAAGCACAGATACACAAAATAAGAAGTGACAAGAGGGAAATAACTCATGATAAAGCCAGAAATTATTTCTGAGTCTACCTAGCATATCTAGGTTATGGAAATGCTCTACACTAAAGAATGCTAAAGAAACACACGGCAAAACCCCAAGATGGCGGAATACGGAGGGAGCTTACTACTCCAAACTAGGAGGAGAGAGTTTAAAAAAGTTGAAAGAGTGCAAACTCAGGGAAGAGTTAGGGAGAAAACTGCAGTGGAAACTCCACGGAAGGAAGAACACTGTGGTTCTATGTGGAGGGTGTGGATGCACAGCATAAGCACAGCCACAACACAGGACCCCAGTAGCCGAGAGCCTCAGCACTAGTTTTCGAGAGTGAGGTAAGACCAGACTGCAGTAGCTCAAGCCACTGGAAATACAACTGTGGAGAGAGCCTGGCCTGAGTCCGGCCCGGAGCCCTGTAGGGGACAGGGTAATTGCCAACCTCGAGGAAAAAATGGGGCATATTTCTATCTCTCCCTCAAAAATGGTTCCCTGCAACTAGCTGAGGGCAGGCAACACTTTGGACATATATAACAGCTGTGCCAGCTTGTGTGGCCATGCCTAACCAACCAGCCAAGAGAAGACAAAACAATCTGGCCAGGAGGATTGCCAGGGGGCTGGGCACCCAGGACTGTGAGGTGCTCCCAGGCTCCCAACACATTACAAGCTCTGGGGCTCAAACTGCCTAGGCAGAGCACCCACAGGCAGCTGGCTCTGGGAGCATCTCTGCCTCTCTATGGACAGGACGGACTATGGCAAGGTAGGGTAGATCCTTGGTGTCCTGTGACTGTGAGAGCCTTGAGTGCAGGGACTGTGGAAACACTATGGCTGTGTGGGAGGGCGCAGGGTATGGTTGGGTCTCTGGGCAGTCACTGTGGGCAAGACCACAACCTCAGGGATCCCTGATTGCCTGGGGTGCGTCATTGTGGTGGGATCCTTTTTCACAATGAGGAGTGCATGGATCCTTTGTGTGGTTCTTTTGGCAGCGTAGGTAAGTACTGCACCCACTGGGACTAGCACCAGGGCACTGCTCAACTTGGAAGAGAGGAGGTGAGGGTGAGACTAGGCTAACAGAGCTGATGAAAATCTTCCCTCTGATTAAATAAAAAAAAAAAAAAAAGAGGATATCTACCACGCCCAACTTGGGTGTTACCCTGAATATTCCCTGCACCCTCAAGCACTGAACACAGCTCCCTGACCACACCAAGCACAAGCCTCTGGGTATTCACTGAAAGAGCAGACAGGCCACTAAGCCAAAGAAGCACAGTCCAAAGATAAAAGCCACCAAAAGAAAAACAAAAACAAAAACAAGTATCTCCACAAATGCCTAAAAATAAATGCAGAAATTCAAAAAACAAGAATAAGACAACGTGACACCTTCAAAGGAACACAACGACATTTCAAATACAGAATGTGAAGATGAAGATTGAAGAAATGCCAGAAACGGAATTCAAAAGATTAATCATAGGATTACTCAGAAGCAGAAAATCTGCAAATCAAAGAGATCCATATATGACATGAGTGAACATTTTTCCCATGAAATTGAGATTTTAAAGAGAAATAAAAATGAAATATTATAAATGAAGAATTTGATAGATTAAATAAAAATGTGATGGAAAGCAGAAGAAAGAATATCTAAGTTAGAAGAAAAATCTCTGAAAATTTTATGGTCAATCCAAAAACAACAAGAAGAAATTAGAAAAATTAAAAACAATGTTGAGAATTTATGAGATACTATCAATGACTCAACATACAGGTCTTAGGAGCTCCTGAAGGTGCAGAAAAGGAGAATGGATCAGAAGGACAATTCAGTGAAATGATTACAGAAAACTTCCCTAATTTGGAGAAAGAAAGGGATTTCTAAGTACAAGAACTCCTAATACACATGACCACAAAAGATCTTCACCACAACACACTGTAGTCAAACTCTCCACAGTAAAACACAAAGAAAAGACTCCAAAATCTGCACCAGAGAAATGCCAGATTACTTTCAGAGGCTCTCCAATCAGACTCACAACTGATTTATCATCAGAAACCCTACACGCGAGGAGAGAATGGTGAGACATATTCTAAATCTTAAGAGAAAAAAACTGTCAGCCCAGAATACTGTAGTCTTCAAAACTGTCAGTTATGAACAAAGGTGAAATAAAGACCTTCCATAAAAAACAGAAACTGAAAGAATTTATCACCACCCATGTAGCCTTGCAAAAGATGCTTAAGGATGTGCTTCACACAGAAACATAGAAACATAGTCATCACTATGAAAGAAGGTAAAGGAAGAAAATCTCCCAGTAAAAGTACAAAGGAAATCCAAAGTAAATAAGAATATTTATGGAAAAATGGCAGGGCCAAGTCGTTGCTTGTCAATAGCCACCTTGAATGTAAATGGCCTCAACTCTCCAGTTAAATGATATAGACTGGCTGAATGGATTAAAAAACAAGACTCATCTCACAGGCATGGAAAGCCATGACACGGTGGCAAAAAACAATCTAAATGAAAGATCCTGGAGAACAACACCCCAGCAGAAGGATCAGGCCATCAAGGAGAGAGGCACCTTTCTCTGAAGGGAGGAAGGAATCTCCACTGTGATACGGCCTTGACTAAACAAGTTCAGAGTCGGTGAACTCAAGGGGCTTCCATAGCCTAGACAGCTCATAGCAAGAGTCTCGGGTGATTGCTGATGTCATAAATAAGAGTGCCAATTGTTAAATCAACAACGGGAGTCACTGGGTACATGCTCCCCACGTAGGATCTCTGTCCTTAATGTGTTCTACTATGAAACTTAAAAACAACACTACTAGTCAAACAATACCCTATACCTTGTGTGGTTGTGTGAGTGCAGCCTGTTGAAATCCTTGCTTAGTATATACTAAGTTGGTCTTCTGTATATGGAGGTAATTGAAAATGAAACTTGATCAAGGGCGGGATGGGAGAGGGAGCAGGAGAGGGGAGGGCCATGGGAGGGAGGGAGGTGGGGGGGGCCACAACAATACAAAAGCTGCACTTTGTAAATTCACATTTATTAAATAAAAAAAACTATATAACAAACAAAAAAAAAAAACAGAAAAAAAAGAACTTAATACTTTACCCTTTTAGTATTTTTTATATTCTACTTAAAACTATTGGTTGAACTCTGTAATTAATACACAATTACTCTTAGGTGTTTAATTAATGCTATAACTAGTACTCAAATAGTATTTTACACTTTGTGTTTCTGTGTGGGTGCAAACTGTTGAAATCTTTACTTAATATATGGTAAATTGATCTTCTGTATATAAAGATAATTGAAAATTAATCTTGATGTGAATGGAAGGGGAGAGGGAGTGGGAGATGGAGTGGGAGAGGGGAGTGTTGTGGATGGGAGGGAAGTTATGGGGGGGGAAGCTATTGTAATCCATAAGCTGTACTTTGGAAATTTATGTTCATTAAATAAAATAAAATATAAATATAAAAAAATAAGACTCATTTATTTGCTGCCTACAAGAAACACATCTCACCCACAAAGATACATGCAGACTGTGCAGACTGAAAATGAAAGGATAGAAAAAGATATTCCACACTAACAGAAACCAAAAAGAGATGGTGTAGCCATCATAATATCAGACAAAATAGATTTTAACATCAAAACTGTTACAAGAGACAAAGAAGGGCACTCTGTAATGATCAACTCAACAGGATAATGTGACTATAATAAACATATATGCAACCCAATTACTGGGCATCTGGCTATTTAAAAGAAATGTTAATGGATCTAATGGGGAGATAGAGACTCCAATACAATAGTAATGGGGGACTCCAATACTCCACTTTCAGCAATGGACAGCTCAACCAGACAGAAAATCAGCAAGGAAACAACAGGGTTAATTGACATTATACACCAAATAAACCTAACAGATATCTACAGAACCTTTCACTCCACAGTGGCAGAATACACATTCTTCTCACCAGTACATGGAACTTTCTTTAGGATAGACCACATGCTAGGCTGTAAAGCAAGTCTCAGCAAATTCAAAAAATTCAAAATCATACCATGTATCTTCTGGAACCACAATGGAATAAAGCTGGGAATCAACAACTCAGCAATCTCTAGAACATATGCAAACACATGGACACTGAACAACATATCCCTGAATGAATAGTGGGTCATAGAAGAAATCAAAAGAGAAATAAAAAATATCTGGAAACGAATGAAGATGACAATACAACATATCAAAACTTATGGGATACAGCAAAAGCATTATTAAGAGGGAAGTTTATAGCAATTGCTGCCTACATCAAGAAATTGGAAAGACACCAAATAAATGAGCGATCAATGCATTTAAAGGACCCAGAAAAACAACAACAAACCAAATCCAAAATTAGGTAGGAGAAAAAAAATAATTAAAATTAGAGAAGAAATAAACAAAATTGGAACCAAAAAATAATACATAATATCAGTGAAACAAAGAGCTGGTTTCTTGAAAAAATAAACAAAAAAAGAAATAGAAGAAGACACAAAAAAATGGAAAAATCTTCCATCTTCATGGATTGGAAGAATCAGTATCATCAAAATTTTCATACTACCAAAAGCAATTTACAGATTAAATCAAAATACCATGGACATTCTTCTCAGATCTAGTAAAACTGATGCTGAAATCCATATGGAAACACAAGAGACTCTGAATAGCTAAAACAATCTTATACAACAACAAAAGAGCCACAGGCATCATAATACCTGATTTAAAGAAATAACTACAGGTCAGTTATAATAAAAAATCCTGATACTGGCAAAAAAACAGATGGGTAGACCAATGGAACAGAATAGAAACTCTAGATATCACTCTACACATATACAACCAACTTACCTTTGACAAAGGAACTAAAATCAAATCCTGGAGCAAGGATACTCTCTTCAACAAATGGTGCTGGGAAAACTGGATCTCCATGTTCAGAAGTTTGAAATAAGACCCCTAGTTTACATCTTACACAAAAATCCACTTAAAATGGATCAAAGACCTAAATCTATGACCCACTACCATCAAATTATTAGAGAACATTGGGGGAGTCCAGCAAGACATTTCCATAGGCAAAGAGTTTGTGGAAAAGATCCCAGAAGCAGAGGCAATCAAAGCCAAATTGACAAATGGGAGAAAATATTTTTATGCAACTGATAGAGGATTAATAACCAGATTCTACAAAAAGCTCAAGAAGCTCAACATCAACAAAACAAACAATCCAGTTAAGAAATGTACAAATGACTTGAACAGGCATTTTTCAAAAGAGGAAATTCAAATGGCCAACAGACACATGAAAAAAATGCTCATGATCACTAGCCATCAGGAAAATACATATCAAAACCACAATAAAGTTTCATCACACCCCAGTCAGAATGGCTTTCATACAGAAATCAACAAACAAGAAATACTGGCAATGATCTGGGGGAAAAGACACCCTAATCCACTGTTGGTGGGAATGTAAACTGGTATAGCCACTGTGGAAGACAGTATGGAGATACTTCAGAAATCTGAATATAGACCTACCATATGACCCAGCCATCCCACTCCTTGGAATTTACCCAAAGGAAATGAAATCAGTATATGAAAGAGTTATCTGTACCCCCATGTTTATTGCAGCTCAATTCACAATAGTTAAGATATGGAATCAACCCAGATACCCGTCAACTGATGACTGGATAAAGAAATTATAGGCTATGTACATTACAGAATACTACATAGCAGCAAAAAAAAAAAAAAAAAAAAAAAAAAAAAAAAAAAAAAAAAGAAAGAAAGAAATCCTGTCATTTGCAACAAAATGGATACAACTAGAAACCATTATATTTAGTGAAATAAGCCAGTCCCAAAAAGGCAAGTACCATATGTTTTCCATGATTTGTGTTAAGTAATAGAGTACCTAACAGGAAATCTATAGAAGTGAAATTGACACTTTGAGATGTGATGATTCTGAACAACCCTTGTCTCAACTGTTGAGGAACAGTTTTGTGTTTTTTTTTTTTTTTTATATTATTTGTTGAACTTTTTACTTAGTGTAGGGTTAATCTTATGTGTATAAAATTGAAAATAGATCTTTGTAAAAAATGATAATGGGAATAGCAAAGGGAGAAGGAAGCATGGTGGGAGTATAAGCAGGAGGGATGGTACAGTAGGAAGAATCACTGTGTTCTTAAATTTGTATATATGAAATACATGAAGTTTATAAACCCTAAATAAAAGGTTTCTAAGTAAAAATAAATAAATAAGAAACAAAAAAATAGAAACATAGCAACTTAATGTAATGCCAAACATAGACTGAATCTTGCATTAAAGACAGGAAAATGCTAGAAAGCACATGATTGGGTTCATTAACAAAACTGACTATGGATGGCAGATTAGAGAAAAGTATATTTATGAAGTCAATAATTGTATCATGGTTATAGAAGACAATATTCTTATTCTTATGAAATAAATAAAGTACTTAGGTGTGTACAAGTCATAATAAACATAGCTTACTCTAAAAGTGTTCAGGAGAAAAATTATGTATCTATGCAGAAGAACACACATGCATCCATACAGAATGGTAAAGTGGTCACACAAATGAGGTAAAATGTTAACAAAAGGTCATTCTGGATAAACAATACCACTGTTCTTTGTACTACTTTATTTCTACGATTTTACTGGGAATTTAAAATTATTTTCAAAAGAAGTGTTTAAAATTACATTACAAAATTATAATTATGGTGCTGATCCGATGCCTGTTAACAAATATTTTCTATCTAAAGCAAACCTCATTCCTTTACAATGTTAAATTATCTGGGATTTTAAGATGGGAAATGAAAAGAGCTTACCCATGAACAGGAATGCAAAGAAGTTTCTCCATATTAGAAAGAATAATTTTTACAGTCTCTGGTGTTCTAGAAGAGCCCAGCTCAGTCACCAAGAGTGATTTGGTAATATCTGAAGATAAAATGTTTAAAATAATCACTCGATTTTAATAATCACAATTCTTTTTTTTTATTTATTTTTTTTTTTATTTGACAGGTAGAGTTATAGACAGTGAGAGAGGGACAGAGAGAAAGGTCTTCCTTCCATTGGTTCACTCCCCTAATGGCCGCTATGGCTGGCGTTGCGCCGATCCAAAGCCAGGAGCCAGGTGCTTCCTCCTGGTCTCCCATGCGGGTGCAGGGACCCAAGCACTTGGGCCATCCTCCACTGCCCTCCCGGGCCACAGCAGAGAGCTGGACTGGAAGAGGAGCAACCAGGACTAGTACCCGGCACCCCAACCAGGACTAGAACCCGGGGTGCTGATGCTGCAGGTGGAGGATTAGCCAAGTGAGCCATGGCGCCAGCCAATAATCATAATTCTTTAAAAAAAATCACTTTAGGTGTCGGCACTGTGGCATAGTGGGTAAAGCCACCTCCTGTGGCAACAGCATCGCATATGGATGCCGGTTTGTGTCCTGGCTGCTCCACTTCTAATCCAACTCCCTGCTAATGCACCTGAGAAAGCAGCAGCAGATGGTCAAGTGCTTGGGGCCCTACACCCACGTGAAAGACCTGGAAGAAGCTCCTGACTTCAGGGTTCAGGTCAATTCAGCTCCAGCTATTGTGGCCATCTCTCTCTCTGTTATTCTACCTTCCAAATAAATAAATAAAAATCTAAAAAAAAAAATCACTTTGGGGCCAGACTTTATTTTGAAAATGTATTGATTTGTTTAAAACTCAGGGTTACAGAAAGAAAGGGAGACACAGAGAGATTTTCCGTTGCTAGTTCACTAACCAGATGGCAGTAATGGCCAGCACTGGGCCAGTCCAAAGCCAGAAGCCAGTAGTTTCTTCCAGGTTTGCCACGAGGGTAGCAGAGACCCAAACACTTGGGCCATCTTCCGCTTCTACTGCTTTTCCCAGGTCATTAGCAAGGAGCTGGATTGGAAGTGGAGCAGCCAGGATAGACACTGGCACGCATATGGGATGCTGGCACTGAAAGTGGTGGCTTTACCCCCTATGTCACAGCACTGGCCCCGTTAGAATTATAATAAAGATTGACACTTGTAATTCAGAATAAAATAGGAAATTTATATTCTTCTTTCTGATTTTATCAAATGTTTCTAAGCCTTTAAATATTAACTGATAATTTTATTATCCTTGTCAGCATCTTTTAAGTATCAAAAAAATCTAGTTTCTTAGATAATTACCCAAAAAGTGAAGAATTAAATCAATTTTCCTGGTTCGTGGGAAACAAGCAAAATATTTTAAATATAAACCAAAGAGAAGTTAGAAATTAAATTCAATAAGGAATTTATATACAGATCTGCAATAAAGCCATAGTTAAAATTAAGTGGTAACTCTGTCATCTGACCTCCAGTCACTAAGTTGACTCATTATCCAATGTCTTTCAATCCCATCTGAAACACTGTGACTTAAGTTCACAATACTCTTAACAGTCCCCACACTTCAGCTCTTCCCACCAGCGGAGACAGCTGTGTTTGTTCCTAGCATGTTCATAACTGTTGTACTACTTACAGTCACTTAATTAAGTTACAGATCATGTAAAGTTTAATGTAATTATAAAAATGCAGTTACTTCTATGAAAGGTATCACACTCCTGCAGTTCTACCATGTACCTTTATTCATCTGTTACATCTTGAAAATCAAGACGCACTGTTCAATTTTTGGGGTCTGAAGAGTTAAATAAATGGAAATGAACTAAAAATCTGCTCTCAATTCACATGTTTGATTGTGGCAGAATATTATAAAAGTCTAGAAGAATTCTGAAGTTAAACTGTTTTGAAGTATTTTTGTATTCCTGTTACACATAAAGAACCCTCTGAAAGTACAAACTAGAAAATACTGGATGTAGTTTGAGGAAGAAAGGACTCAAAATGTCAATCAGATGTCATATAACAAAAAGACTTCAAATGCCACTCATCTAGCTCATTAAAAAAAGTATTTGTCTAATTTTTAATGATTCCCAGTTTTAATTTATTTTTCAGATTTATTGTCTAATTATTGGTCCAATGGCATCAGATCAGAGGAACACTAAGAGGAAAACAAAACCCACAATCTATGAAGCAGTTCTCAGCTGGAGAACTCCATAGGTTAACATGAAAATAAAGCGCATGGTATCAACTGCACAAAAACTGGAGGATACACTTACCTTCTTGTTGTGAAACCTGAAGTTTTTGCCCATTACAAAAGGCCCCTTTTCCTTTTCTGCCAGTATACATCTTATCCTCTATACAACTGTATACAACTCCAAATTCCATCTGCAAAAGGAAAACAAGTTTCCCTTAATGAATCTGTTTTCTTCATAAACTCAATACATTCAGAAAGCAACATGAAATCAGATGTACTGACTATAATATTGTATTGAAATGGCTAGATTTACAGTGTTAATTTCTAGCATGAACAAAGAGGTCATAGGTCATCTGACCTGAAATCTTTCTCTCCTTCAATTCACGCCTAAACTTTAGTAGGAGCACCCCCATACCTACCTTCAGCCTCAGATGAAGAAGGATGTTTCTATTCTCTAAGGTGAACATTGCCCTCTGTGTTATGATTCCTATCCTAATTTCTCTTCTAGTACCTTTCCATCAAGTTTCTGTCTCCCTTGCTACTATAGTTTGAGTATTTGTGCCCTCTAAAGGTGATGCTGAAATTTAATTGCAAGTGCAATGGTAGGGGAAGTAATTAGGCCATGAGGGCTCCACCCTCCTAAGAAGATTTAATGCCTTACTAAAGGTCTGATCTTAGAAGAAGAAAAAGACCTCAGCTCACATGGGACCCCATGGAACCTGCCAGGACCTTGGCCTAAATTTCCCAGCTTCCAGAACTGTGTGCCAATAAAAACAGCACAAATGCATTAAGATGCTTACAAAACCTAGTTTTCCCTTCACTGCCAGAGTAGTCTACACTTTGCATTTTCTAATCTCCCCTTAATATATTACAACAATTTGGCTTCTGTCCTGATCAACCATCCTCTGAAACTGCCACCCAGGGATCACTAGAACTCTTACTGTCCAACTGCCTTACCTGAAGAACTGGAGACTGCTGGCTATAATCCATACTTCTTTAGTACTTAATTTAGAACCTCCATAATTCTAGCAGTACTGTCTTAGTCCTCTTACCTCACTCAATCAATGTCACCCACTCAGTGCCATTTTGAACCTTCTTCTCTTAGCCCTTAAAAGTTGCAGACCTCAGGGCCAGCGCTGTGGCACAGCGGGTTAATGCCCTGGCCTGAAGTGCCAGTATCCCATATGGGTGCCGGTTCGAGACCCGGCTGCTCCACTTCCTGTCCCACTCCCTGCTATGGCCTACGAAAGCCAGTAGAAGATGGCCCAAATCCTTGGGCCCCTGCACCCACGTGGGAGACCCAGAGCAAGCTTCTGGCTCCTGGCTTTGGATCTGGACAGCTCCAACTGTTGTGGCCAGTTGGGGAGGGAACCATCGGATAAAGGACCTCTCTCTCTCTCTCTCTCTTTCTCTGCCCCTCCTCTCTCTGTGTAAATCTGAATTTCAAGTAAAAATAAATAAATCTTTAAAAAAAAAAGTTGCAGACCTCAATTTTTTTTTTCCTCCTCTTCCACTGTTTCCATTCCCCTTTTAGCTCTTCATATTGAGATTGGTCCTTCCTTGTTACACAAATTCAACTACCATCTACAATTTTGCTTGCCATGAACTCCATTACCAGAGGTAAGAATCCTTGCTTCAGAACCAAATCTTGCAGAAACCTCATGCAGAGTTCAAAATTACTCAGTGCCTGATCATATCTCAAACCCAGGTGCTCCAATGTGGGAAGTGGGTGTCTTAATCACTAGGCTAAACACCTACTCCCTATGAAGCATTTTAGATCAAACATGAATTCCTCTTATTTGACTCTATCATGTTTCTTTTTCTTAATAACATTATCTTTTAATTATGTTTTCCATGAACTGTTAAATATTTATTCATTTATTTATTTATTCTTACTTAATTGAAAGGTACAGAGACAAAGACAGAGACCTTCCCTCTGCTAGTTCACTCCCAAATGCTCACAAAATACAGAGATAGGCCAGGCCGAAGCCAGGAGCTAGAAACTCAGTCCAGTTCTGCCATGGGGGTGACAGGGCCCAGGTACTTGTGGCCTCCCTGAGTGCCCATTAGCAGGGAACTGGAATCAAAGCATAGCCTAACCTTGAACCCAATGTCCCAAGCAGCATGTTAACCATCTTAAATGCTGCACCCAGAACCCACCCCTACACTGGTGTTTAAATGCTGTATTTCAGTTCTTTGTGTCAGTTTTCTCCTTACAACTCCTGCTTCTGAGAAAACATATTTTCTTCAGTGGAAATGTGTCATGAAACTTATACCAGGCCCATAGCTTATATTTCAAATAATGCAGCTATAAAATTGAATAGAGACAAATCTGAATTTATTACAGGGATATATTTACCCTTTCTCAGAAAATAAGAGAAATGTATTTTATCAACCATATATTTAAAACAACATACCTTTTTATTTACAACAAAGCCAATTGAAACAGCTACAAAAGGAAATCTTAAAAAAAAGAAAAAATATACAAGTTTACTAAGATAGAACTGTTCAATAAAATTCATCTATTCAAATGTAGGTGCTTACAAAATTTTTCATTTAAATAGCACAATCCCTCCTCCTCTACCAAAATACATTAGGTACAAAACAGAGTATATAGTATAAAACATTTTGTGTAAATGGGAGAGTAGAGGGAAGCAGTACCTACATGAGGCCTTCAAGAAGTTCATGGAAAATGCATATTATCTTTGAGTTCCATTTTTTCCATGAACTTTCTGAAGTACCCTCCTATACAAACAGACACATTAAAAAAGATGCTTCTACAGGCAAAAAACATAACTGAAAAAAAATACCTAAGAAACTGACAACAGTGATCCCCTCCAGAGATGGGTCCTGGGAAGCTAGGGGACAGAAGTGGGATGGACTCTTTGCACTGCGGTCCATTTCATATCTTCTGAATATCACCATGAATACAGTAACCACATTATATATATGTTATAATTTTCTTTCAAAAAAATGAAACTAAATCTCAACATTTTTAAATTGATTGTGGTTAAAAAGAAGGCCCCTTTCTTCAGTACTTTTTCCCACAGCCTGGTCCCATAATAAACTGGTCCCAGATACTAAACTATGCAAAATGAAGGGTTATTTGTCTCTGCTACAACGTGAAATCTGGAATTTCCTATTCGAAAAGGTTAAATATTGAATACTGCATTTTTAACAAAAGATATTATCATACTGTGTTACAATCTTATTTTGAGGAATTTTCTACATTTAAAATAGCCAACAGTCAATACATATATACATATTGTAGACCTTGACTTCATAGACTTGAATAATTCTATTTGTAGTAGAAATATGTCCAGCTACATGGCAACTTCAAATATAACATCTACGTGTAATCTTACCAAACTGGGCTACTCATTTTAACTCTCACAGGCCTCTCTTCAGGGAGAGTACATTGAGTTATAAAATATTGACTCTGTGTCAGGCTCTATACTAAGAACTTACATATTACACAATTCTCCAAGGTGTATATATTCCTGAATAGAAGAGTCTAAAAGACAATTCAGTGACTATACAAACTGATAATATTAAAAATGTAAAACCATACCTATGTACAAAGTTGGTAGTTCCATCAATCGGGTCAATGATCCACGTGGGGTTGTTGGTTAATGTACTTTTTTCCCCAGCTGCCACAGATTCCTCACCAATAAAACTAAAAACAAAAATGACAAACCTCCTGATGTTCACACTGCTTTCAACAATTTTTAAACTAGCACATCTCCTTAACTAAACAAAGTTTAACATAAAACATGACATATTCCTTTTCTACTCTAAAGAATAATAAAAATGGGGAACCTTTATGTCCCCCAAAGTCAAGTCATGTGAAAAGTTAGAGAAGTCCCAATTCTAAAATGTAATACCAGTATAAGTAAGGGTACACGAATGAGCACACATGCACACCTGGAATGGCATTTGTTGCACATGAGAAATTAAGGGAATGTGGTGGTTTTAAAACTATGTCCACAAATTCTCTCACATTCCTCTCTTGGAGATGTACAGCCTAATATCCCTTGCCGTGACTGTAAGCCAGACTTAGCAACTCATTTCTAACCAATAGAGTGAAGCAGAAATAACAGTGTGAAAGTTGGACCCTAGTTCACCACACAACCCCGTGGTTTCCATCGTGTTCACTGTTTCTTCCTCTGACACCTCAGGAGAACACAGCTACTGGGCAGTGAGATGCTCTATGAAGAGGCCCACATGCAAAGAACTGAGGGAAGATGCCAGTACACAACCCCAAGGAACTCAAGTCTGCCAACAATCACACGGGGGAGGGGAAGCTTCGGCCCCAGTTGAGCCTTGAGATGACCGTAGCCCTGGCCAACAATTTGACATAACTTCAAGAGGTGTCTTAGGAAGAATCAGGCAGCTAAGCAACCCTAGGAAACTGGGGGATAATAAATGTTTATCATCTATACCTCCAAGTTTTTAGGGTAATCCACTTTGTAGTAATAGACAACTAGTGTCAGTCAATGGGAAAGCAAATCACCCACAAAAATTACTATGTGTACATGCCTCCCTAAAACATGCTATGTAATATATCTAAGGTAAATTCCATAAATGGAGTCCAAGCTCACTGGTTTTCTTCTTTCCCTTCCTATTTTCTTTTTTATTTATGCTCCTTCATTCAACACTGAATTGTCCTAATAATCATTACTATTACGTTCCTTTATCTTTTCTTCTTTTAGCTACAAGCCTTTTTTTTGAGAATTTTGTCACAGCTTTAACCACTTCTTTTCCTTTCAGTGGCTAAAAAGGCCAGGAGTGACCAACAGCATGACTAGGAAGTACAGAAATATTCTGCCATGTCTTTAAAATGGTTACTTCTGTGTATATAAAAAAAAGCCCGATTTTAGGATTTTGCCTGAAACTCTCTAAAGCTCCTGTCACTCTACCATTTAAAGAAGTCTGCAACATGGGGAATAAAGCTGAACTTCTACATCATAACTATTTCAAACATGTGCCACATTAGTTTCCCAATATCCCAAACATTCCTCTTATCAAAAAGAAACCCAATATTGCCTCCTTCCTATTCCCTGGCAGCTTAGCATGGGAAAAAACCCCTAAACTCAGCAACCTCATGTTCCTGCACAAGATTTGTAATCACAAATTCTAGTAAGGCTAAAAGGTCAGAGTCTGGATTGAGGCCACCGACAACACCCTACAGGCTATGTCTCTCTTGTCCCTGGTTCTTGCCTGAACTTCCTGATACAACCTGTTTCTCATCTTATCATTTGAAATTGAAATAAGAAATACCTGTGAGATGGATACTTTTCCTTTATGGAAGCAATAAGCATTTTCTCAACTTTTTGGTCAGTAGCAGTTACTAAATCAGCTGGAGAACTTTTAATCATAACATTCATTTCATTTTTGAGAGCTTCACGAACCACCTAAAAAGATTTTTCTTTTGTTAAACAAGCAGAAGAGGCCTAAATAATTTTAAATCAAATGAAAAGATGAAGCACAGAAATGGCTTAGAACAGTCAACTGTGTCTTATTGATATTCTAAAAAATTTTCTTAACAAAAATGTGTACAAAGTAAGCCTTTATTGGTTGTAGTCTTCATAGTACAATATTCTATAATCTTACATTCTATTTTACATTCAGAACTGTCACCACAAAAAGTTTAATGATTTAAAAATGGAGTTATCATTCTCCTTAAAATGTTTAGTCAAATGAAAAAAAAAAGTAGATTAACCAAAATACAAGTTTTACTGAACAGGCAACCACATACTGTCCACACCCGTCACATTACAGCTGACAAAATTTTAGTTCTTACCTCTCCAGCTTGTCTTGCGAGGGTCACTGCATAATCCATGCACTCCTGCCAAGGATCAGCCATCTTCTGAACACATGTAACACATATAAGTACAAAGCAGTGAGGAATCTCTGAAGTCTTAGTTGTAGAACAGTTAATTCATAAAAGCACCTCAAGCGGCAACAGGCTTTCATTTCAGCATTCACCCTCTTACCTATTCTAGAGTTCAATTATTTAAACTTTATTCATAGGCCAAGTAAAATTAATTTTTACCTAAATTACTTCTATGGTAGAAATATTTTCATTATAAAAAAATTCTATGAAACTGTCTACCAAAGCGTGCATACCCTATGACATTAAAAAGAAATACCACCGGTTTGAAAAATGAGAAAGAAGGGACGCAAGAGATATTTTAAAAGATAGGTACATGTCTGTGTGGAGAATAAAATGAAAATAAGAGAAACAATGCTGGAAATGCAGAAATAAAAGCAGCCTTGAAGGCAAGAAGCACAACACACAAGTACTGACTGAGTACCAGTTACCTGTTCCACACAGGGATGTTTTCGAAAAAAATAAGGTTGTAGATACAAGTTAAGACTCAGAGGGGAGAAGTAATTTGCCCAAAGTAACACAGACAATTTGAGCTCAGTTCTGATTTTGAAGTCCACTGCTCTATTAGATGGAGTATTCCTAATCTGAAAATCGGAGTGCTGCAAAATCTAAAACTCTGTGAGCACTGACATGACGCCACAAGTGGAAAATTCCACACTTGACCTCAACATAATGGGTCACAGTCAGTAGGCAGTGCCCAAAAACTGTATAAAACTACCTTTAGGCTATGTGTACAAGGTGTATAGGAAACATAAATGAATTCTGTGTTTAAACTTTGTCTCGTTCTCGGGACATCTCCTTATATATGTGCAAATATTCCAAAATGCTAAAAATGAAACGCTTCTGGTCCCAAGGGGTAGAAGAACTTGTTTCCATTCTGATGGAAGAAAATTCCAGGACTAAAAATAAATAAATAAAATTAAAAAGCCAAAATGAAATTTATTTCCCTGAGTTTCAGAGAGGCAGGTAAACAAACACTTTAGTGTTCCCAATTTTCCTAGCTTTCCAGACTCCTGGAGACTAAAATAACTCACCATTAGCTCGACCACACTCTGAAATCTGTACTGAACACACTGACACTTTTAAACGTGGCATCATCTATGAAGTAACCTTGATTTTGTCATCTTTACAATGGAGAAAAACTAACCAAGTTTTACCTTGAAGACTACTCAGAAATCTCTATTATGCTCACATTCCAGGAGAGGAAGGCAGGAGGAAGGACAGATACTGTGAGTTTCTGCCAGGTGGTTTATCTTCCTGATGTAAGCATTTTAAAAAGTTTAAAACGGAGGCCATGTTTTGAGTTAGAAGTAACTCCTAAGAATTCTTCAAGAACTGTTCTGAATTTTTTTCTTTTTTCTTTTCATTCTTATCCCAGGAGTAGGGGAATGATTTTTAGACAGAGAAATTGAATGTCAAGAAATACCTAAGAGTTAAGGATGCCCAAATTTTCCACCCTGGCAATGAGTGAAATCAAAAAGAAACGTCCATTGGGCACCTGGATACATGGGTGCAGAGCTCAGAGGAGAGGTACGGTCTGCGGATATAAACTAACATCGTTGTAACTGGAGGCTACAGCAACAGAGCTCCTGAGCCTGAATGACATTCCTTGGGAAGGGAGGCAGTGGTCGGGGAGGAGCTCCTAGGGAACCTTGGCCTGGGAGGCACCTACAACTCTGTACATCACTCTCAGGGCGCCCAGCACTGTCTCCCTTCCATTTGGTTCATGTGTGCACGCCCTGTCTTCCCAGTTTTGGGTACATTTCTTGAGGGAAAAGGAGGCTGTGCTTTATTAACTTCCATTTTCCCGAAGCCATCAACACTTGAGACGTTTCCAGCGGTTCCCGTCCAGGGCGCCACCCTGCTGTCACCTGTCCCCAGTGGGCCCTGAGTCGCTGCCCCATCACAGACGCTGCAAATGTGCCAGGTCTCCTTGAGCTTCTTCAGGGACGGTAAAATGAAAAGGGGGAGGTTGTTCCACAGAAGCTGCCGCAGGGGTGAGTGCGATCGCGTGGGTGAAACCGCTACTCAAACATCGGGACAGTGCCCGGTGTCCCTTGGCGGCTCTGGGTAACACCGCCAGGAAGGGTCGCCCCAGAGGTGCTCTCCGCCCGAGGACGCTGACCCTCCACACCGCCCACCGCGCCCACCGTGCCGGCCGCCGGCGAAGAGGGGCAGCCCCGCACCGCCCAGGCCCACAGTGCATGCCGAATCCGCCACAGGGTGGCGAGGCAGCGAGCGAAAAAATTCAGGTCTCACCTCTGATTATAAGAAGTCCAGCAGGTTCTACAGCCGATGGTATCCAGGGCTCAGCTCTTCCGGAGGTAGTGGGGCTACCCGGGACAGGAAGTCCCGCCTCCGCGAGGCCCGCCCACTGGGGGGTGTGGTCTCCTCAGTACCCGGCCGAAGCTAGAGTTGGGCTGGGAACCGCTCCCCTAAAGGCTGCTATCTCGTCCTATGCCGCATCTTTCTTTCTCATTTCTGGTCCTTCTAACTTAATTTTCTCTTGCTTGCCCTTTCTTGTCTAAATATTTTAAAATTTCCTTTCCTTTATGTGTTGCCCATCTCGTCCCTGTCATTCACTTGTCCACGTCCTCCCATTTCCCTGTTTTGCTCCCTGTCATGTTACCATACTAATATTCTGGCACAACACAAGATTGCACGTGTGCCTTCGCTTGTGCAACTCTATTCGATAAGCCTATGCTAAGGAGACCTATGCTTGCCTTTCTTATATGTATAATCGATAACCAGATCCAATTGCTTCTATTCTTGATCATTCACTTGAATGCTATTTACTGAGGATTTACCGTGCTTCGGGCAATTGCATTTCCATATGCATTACTTAACTTAAATGGTGCCACAGTTCCATGAAGA
The DNA here is from genome assembly GCF_051225735.1 of Oryctolagus cuniculus. Taxonomy (NCBI): domain Eukaryota; kingdom Metazoa; phylum Chordata; class Mammalia; order Lagomorpha; family Leporidae; genus Oryctolagus; species Oryctolagus cuniculus. Next base: position 107,710,309 of record NC_142872.1, read on the forward strand.
AGGTATGGTTAGCTTTATGGTACAGATGAGGAAACTGGTGCTCAGAGACGTGAAGCAGCTTGTTCTCAAGTCAGGCAGCAAGAGGAGGGTGGAATACCCTAACTCCGAGGTCCACATGTAAGGAATATGTATAGTGCAATGAGGTCGCATCGTATGATGTACAAGGGATAGTCCATGGTCCTTAAAATGTTTCCTCTTCCTGCAATAGCAACCCTGACATCACAGAATATTCTAGTGTATCACCGTAAGGCAAAAAGCATTGCACAGATGTCTAGCCATAGCAGGACTAGAGAAGTAGGTCATTTGCTTCCTTGCTGGTGAAGAGGTTGTTTGCTTTAGTTTAATCAAAAGTCAAGATATTGTCACCAACGCAAAACACATCTCATAGCTGAATGATGAGTGCTGTGGACGCAATTCTTAAATCACACAAAGAGCCAGAAACTGTCTTCATTCTTCTAAAGAATCATTGATACCTTAAGAATCTGACTTGGATTCTTCTGTTTGTATATCAGACGATATTTTTGTTGTCTTTGTTTGAAAAAAAAAAAAAAAAAACTCCAGAAACTAATTTATTGGCTTTTCATTGTCATGTTAAAATAAAAATCTTGTCAACTACATGCTGACTAATGTTAATTTATAACAAAATAAAATTTTCCAGGTATTTGCAGAAAGATCAGTATCATCTATAAAGATTCCATTTGTAAACTTTTTAAAAATTAAAATGTTCCTATTGATTTGGCAAAGCTGCTAAAATCAGTGTCATTTCAAGTAAGATAAAGAAAAGGTCAAATATCTTATTTCTTCTAATTAAAACCATTTCAAGCACACTATGTCACTTAAGCAGGAAGTCCAGCTTTTTCTAGAGGCCTCAGTGCTATTTCACAATCGTCCTCAGGTAACTTAGTTTTTTCAGCTGAAAATGAAATAGTAGTCTCTGCCAGTGCACAAGGAGTCGAGTGTTCAGTTTCAGTTGTGGCAGTGTTGCACAATAGTCCCACACAATCCAAAAGATCCTTACTGGGTGCTGTGAAAGTAGTTCAGATGGCTGCAGAGAGCTTACTACTTGTATGTGATGATAAAAGAAAGATTCTGAGCTCTCATAAATTTAGGGGAGGATGGAGGAAAGCAGTGATTGAGAAGCTAGCTAACAGCTTCAGGTCAAACCAAAGGGGGGGGGGGGGCGGGGGAGAAGTTCCATATTCCTAAACATGTTGAAACCCTTGAGATTGACCATTAGGCCCCACTGCATTCAGCTTAAAATCACAGCCAATGAAGAAGCAACAAGTAATTATAAGCTATCTTCCCATCCCAAAACTTTGCCCATTTAGCCTCATCCTGTTCTCTTATCTATAGCCAATACAAGTTCAACATAGCAACTTACGTTTTCTTTTCCCCAGATTTCATTATAAAATACTCTGGCTTTTTAGATCCAGCAAACATGCTTTTCCAACTGCCACCTAGAGTTTCTGGTTGTGACTCAGGAAACTTCTTCTAGGACCAACCCCTTCTCCTTGGCTCACATCTATAAAGGTCCAGCAAATGCTTTTATTTCAGAGCTCCTTGGTCTTAAGAATTTGATTTCACAATGATGCACTGCTTTTGGGTTCTGAAAAGGAGAAGTTTTTAAAGCTATAATCACATCTGCAGCCATTGTCTCCAATCCCAAAGAACATGTGCTGTGCCAAGCTGGTTTCTGGGGAAGGAGACAGGTTCCAGTCCCAGCTGCACATTTGTGTCCTGTACTGGGACAAAATCTACTACTTGGCATGGTATCCATCCATGTTTCCAACAATCCCTAATGGTGAGTTCCTGTCTGAAGGCCTTCCATGTTCTTTCCTTCCACCTGACTCCCAGCTGAGGTTCTAATTATGATAAAGTTCAAAAGGTAAGAGATGTGGGATCCCTGCTCTGGACACCTGACGATACACAAACGGCCACCCTTCCCCAAGACATGGGGTACTCAACTGCCCAGTGTTTGCATTATAAAGAAGATCCTTCACTGAGATTCTTTCCCCAGAAATTGTAGGCATCTTGCTAGCTTTCCTTAGTCTCTGGAGCTGATTTCTTTTAAATGACAATTCCTTTCACTAAAAAACAATTTAGGTTCCACACTCCAAGCCTTTTTAATTATTGTTAAGTGGACTTTGATTTAAAATGATCAAATTAACATACAGACAGCACAGCTGCTCAAGGGAGGAATCTCCATGTTACATGATAAGATTTCATGCTTTGATAAAATATAGGTGGAGCTGTAGGTCTAGATTAAAACCTTGGCAATGCCCCTGTGATTCTAATGTCTTTCCAATATTTAAGAATATATTCATATATTATAGAATTGTTATTCTCAGAACAGTATATCACAGCATTATACCCCTTAAGGGCTAGAAAGAAACTTTAAAAAAAAACTGTCATAACCTGTCCCCCTTGTATATTTTGCCCATCATAGCTATGTAAGATAGTTGGTATGGACTCAACTGATTAGAGAGCCTGCTTTATGCCTCTCATTCTGAAAAAAAGAAAAAAAATAACTAGGATGACTTCAGTCCCACCCAAAATTTCAAAGAAGTCTTACTATGATCACATCTGTCTTCCATGAAACATATATAAAAGAAATAAAATATATGACAAGTTCCATCTATGCATGTTCAGTTATTTGATATGGTATGATTTTATTCAACTATGCCTACAGTAGCAATAATATTTTATATTATTATGTCTTAGATGTTATTCTGAGGGCCTTGCTCATAGTAACTCAATTAACCCTAACAGCAACACTATGAGGTAGGTACTATCATTATCCCTATTTTCTATATGATTTAAATATAAAGGGTAAATCATGTGACTAATGTCAGCTAGCTGGTAAATTGACAAGAGCTGGAATCATAGACAGACTTGTATAGATATACTGATTAGGCCGGCGCCGCAGCTCACTAGGCTAATCCTCCACCTTGTGGCGCTGGCACACCAGGTTCTAGTCCCGGTCGGGGCACAGGTTTCTGTCCCGGTTACCCCTCTTCCAGGCCAGCTCTCTGCTGTGGCCAGGGAGTACAGTGGAGGATGGCTCAAGTACTTGGGCCCTGCACCCCATGGGAAACCAGGATAAGTACCTGGCTCCTGCCATCGGATCAGCGTGGTGCGCCGGCCGCAGCGCGCCGCGCCGGCCGCAGCAGCCATTGGAGGGTGAACCAACGGCAAAAGGAAGACCTTTCTCTCTGTCTCTCTCTCACTGTCCACTCTGCTTGTCAAAAAAAAAAAAAAAAAAAAAAAAAGATATACTGATTGATTTCAATAAATATTTAATGATTATCTACTCTGTTTAGTGCATTGTGCAAACTTTAGGGATTTTTTTTTTAAAGATTTTATTTATTTATTTCAGAGACAGAGTTACAGATAGTGAGAAGGAGAGCCAGAGAGAAAAGTCTTCCATCCACTGGTTTACTCCCCAAATGGCCACAATGGCCAAAGCTGATCCGAAGCCAGGAGCCAGGAGCTTCCTCCAGATGCCCCATGTGGGTGCAAAGGTCTGAGGAATCGGGCCATCCTCCACCACCCTACCAGGCCACAGCAGAGAGCTGGATCAGGAGAGGAGCAAGGGGCCAGCGGTGTGGCGTAAAGGGTAAAGCCACCGACTGCAGTGCTGGCTTCCCCAGCGGCTCCGCTTCCAGTCGAGCTCTCTGCTGTGGCCTGGGAAAACAGTAGCTGAAAATGAATCTTGATGAAGAATGGGATGAGAGAGGAAGTGGGAGATGGGATGGTTGCGGATGGGAGGGAGGTTATGGGGGGAAAAGCTGCTACTTTAAGTTTTAAAGTTGTACTTTAAAAATTTATATTTACTAAATAAAAGTTAAAAAAAAAAAGATGGCCCAAGTCCTTGGGCCCCTGCACCCACATGGGAGACCCAGAGGAAGCTCCTGGCTCCTGGCTGCTTCAGATCGACACTGCTCCACCTGTTATGGCCAATTGGGGAGTGAACCAATGGATGGAAGATCTCTCTCTCTCCCTCTCTGCCTTTCCTTCTCTCTCTGTGCAACTCTTTCAAAGAAATAAATAAATAAAAAAAAAAAAGAAAGAAAGAAAAAGAGCAGCTGCGACTATAACCAGTACCCACATAGGATGCCAGCAATACAGGCAAAGGATTAACCCACAGTGCCACAGCACCAGCCCCAGGAATTTTTTAAAAAATTTATTTACTTATTTGAAACAGAGTTATAAAGAGCCAGAGAAAGAGAGAGAGAGAGAGAGAGAGAGAGAGAGAGAGCGCGAGGTGTTCCATCTACTGGTTTACTCTGTAGATGCCTGCAATAGTCAGAGCTGCACCGATCTGAAGCCAGGAGCCAGGAGCTTCTTCTGGATCTCCCACATGGGAGCAGGGTCCAAAGGACTTGGGTCATCTTCCACTGCTTTTCCAGCAGAGAACTGGATCAGAAGTGGAGCAGCCAAGTCTCCAACCAGTGCCATATGGGATGCCAACACCGCAGGTGGTGGCTTTACCCACTATACCACAGCACCACTCTGGGAATTTTAAAAATGAATAAATTCGTGGACACATAAAACCTACCTAATTTGAGCCATGAAGACATAGAAAACCTAAACAGACCCATAACCAAGACAGAAATTGAATCACTAATAAAGGCCCTCCCAACAAAGAAAAGCCAAGGAGCAGATGGATTCATTGCTGAATTCTACCAGAATTTAAAGAACAACTAACTGCAATTTTTCTCAAGTTATTCAAAATAATTGAAAAGGAGGGAATCCTCCCAAATTCTTTCTATGATGCCAGAATCACCTTAATTCCTAAACCTGAAAAAGATGCAACAGAGAAAGAGAATTACAGACCAATTTCCCGATGAACATAGATGCAAAAATCCTCAACAGAATTCTAGTCAATAGAATCCAACAACACATCAGAAAGATCATCCACGCAGACCAAGTGGGATTTATCAATGGTGTGCAGAGATGGTTCAATGTTTGCAAATCAATCAATGTAACACCACGTTAACAAACTGCAGGAAAAAAAACATATGATTATTTCAATAGATGCTGAGAAAGCATTTGATAAAACACAACATGCTTTCATGATGAAAACTAAGCATATTGGGTACAGAAGGAACATTCCTCAACACAATCAAGGTGATTTACGACAAACCCACAGCCAGCATCTTTTTGAATGGAGAAAAGTTGGAAGCGTTTTCACTGAGATCTGATACCAGACAGGGATGCCTACTCTCACCATTCCTACTCAACATAGCCCTGGAAGTTTTAGCCAGAGACATTAGGCAAGAAAAAGAAATCCAAGGGATACAATTGGGAAGGAGGAAGACAAACTATCCCTATTTGCAGATGACCTGATTCTATATAAAGGGAATCCAAAAGACTCCACTAAGAGACTATTGGAACCCATAGAAGAGTTTGGTAATGTAGCAGGATATAAAGTCAAGACACAGCGGCCGGCGCTGTGGCTCAGCGGGTTCATGCCCTGGCCTGAGGTGCCAGCATCCCATATGGGCACTGGTTCGAGACCCGGCTGCTCCATTTCCAATCCAGCTGTCTGCTGTGGCCTGGGAAAGCAGTAGAAGATATCCCAGGTCCTTGGGCCCCTGCACCCACGTGGGAGACACAGAAGAAGCTCCTGGCTCCTGGCTTCAGATCGGCACAGCTCTGGCTGTTGTGGCCAATTGGGAAGTGGACCATCGAATGGAAGACCTCTCTCTCTCTCTCTCTCTCTCTCCCTCCCTCCCTCTCCTCTCTCTGTGTAACTCTGACTTGCATATAAATAAATAAATCTTTTAAAAAAATAAAGTCAATACACAAAAATCAACAGCCATTGTATACAAAAACAATGCCATGGCTGAGAAAGAACTTCTAAGACCAATCCCATTCACAATAGCTACAAAAAAATCAAATAACTTGGAATAAATTTAACCAAGGATGTCAAAGATCTCTACAATGAGAATTAAAAAAAATCAAAGAAAGAAATGGAAGAAGATACAAAAAAATGAAAAAATCTTCCATGTTCATAGATTGAAAAAATCAATATCATCAAAATGTCTATTCTTCTGAAAGCAATTTACAGATTCAATATGATACCAATCAAAACACCAAAGACATGCTTCTCAGATCTAGAAAAAATTATGCTGAAATTTGTATGGAGGCAAAGGAGAAGACCTTAAATAGCTAAAGAAATCTTATACAACAAAAACAAAGCCAGAGGCATCATAATACCATATTTTAAGACACACTACAAGGTAGTCATAATCAAAACAGCCTGGTAATGGTACAAAAATAGATGGATAGACCAATGGAAAAGAGTAGTAACACCAGAAATCAATACAAACACCTACAACCAACTTATTTTTGACCAAGGAGCTAAAACCAATCCCTGGAGCAAGGACAGTCTCTTCAACAAGTGGTTCTGGGAAAACTGGATTTCCACATGCAGAATTATGAATCAAGACCCCTACCTTACACAAAAATCGACTCAACATAGATTAAAGATCTAAATCTATGACCAAAAACTATCAAATTATTAGAAAACATTGGGGAAACCCTGTAAGACATTGGCACAGGCAAAGAGTTCTTGGTAAAGACCCTAGAGGCACAGGCAGTCAAAGTCAAAATTAACAAATGCGATTACTTCAAATTGAGAAGTGTCTGTATGACAAAACAAACAGGCAAGTGAAGAGGCAACCAACAGAATGGGAGAAATTATTTGCAAACTATTTAACAGATAAAGGATTAATAACCAGAATCTACAAAGAGATTAAGAAACTCCACAATAACAAAACAAACAACCCACTTAAGAGATGGGCCAAGGACTTAAATAGACATATTACAAAAGAAGAAATCCAAATGGCCATCAGACACAAGAAAAAATTTTCAGGATCACTAGCTGTCAGGGAAATGCAAATCAAAACCACAATGAGGTTTTACCTCACTCCAGTTAGAATGGCTTTCATACAGAAATCAACAAACAACAAATGTTGGTGAGGATATGGGAAAAAGGTACTCTAATCCACTGTTGGTGGTAATGTAAACTGGTAAAGCCAGTATGGAAGTCAGCATGGAGATACCTCAGAAATCTGAATATAGACCTACCATCTGACCCAGCCACCCTACTCCTCAGAATTATCCAAGGGAAATGAAAGCAGTAAATAAAAGAGCTATCCGCACCTCCTGGTTTATTGCAGCTCAATTCACAATAACTAAGACATGGAATCAACCTAAGTGCCCATCAACTGAAGACTGAATAAAGAAATTATGGGACACATATACTATGGAATACTACACAATTGTAAAAAAATAAAATAAAATAAAATCTGGGGCCAGCGCTGTGGCACAGTGGGTTAACGCCCTAGCCTGAAGCGCTGGCATCCCAAATGGGTGCCCATTCAAGACCCAGCTGCTCCACTTCCTGTCCAGCTCTCTGCTATGGCCTGGGAAAGCAGTAGAAGATGGCCAAGTCCTTGGGCCCCTGCACCCATGTGGGAGACCTTGAAGAAGCTCCTGGCTGCTGGCTTCAGATCGGCACAGCTCCGGCCATTGCAGCCAATTGGGGAATGAACCATTGGATGGAAGGCCTCTCTCTCTTTCTCTCTCTCTCTCTCTGCCTCTCCTCTCTCTGTGTAACTCTGACTTTCAAATAAAAAAATAAATAAATCTTTAAAAAAAATGAAATCTGGTCATTTGCAAAAAAATGGATCTGGAAAACATCATACTTAGTGAAATAAGCTAGTCCCAAAGGGACAAATACCATATGTTCTCCCTGATCTGTGAGAACTAATAGAACACATAAACAAAATCTGGCAAAAAATGTTCTACATGAAGGATCTCTGTGAGTGAGACCCCAGCAGAAAGAAGTGGCCATTAAAGAAGGATGTACTTTACTCTAAAGAGAGCAGAAAACTTCCACATTGCTTATGGCTTTGTCCAAATACTGACAGAGTTTGTGGACTCGAAAGGCTTCCATAGCCTAGGCAGCTCATTTCAAGAGCCTTGTGTGGTCACTGACATCATACATAACAGGGTTAATTGTTAAATTAACAACAGGAGTCACTGTGCACTAACTCCCCATGCAGGACCTCTGTCCTCAATGAGTTGTATTGAGTTAACTGTAAAACCAGTTCTCAAACAGTTGTGTGTGTGTGTGTGTGTGTGTGTGTGCAAATTGTTGAAATCTTTACTTAGTATAGAGTTGGTCTTCTGTGTACAAAATTAATTTAAAATTAATATTAATGGAGACTGGGACTGGCAAGGGGAGAGAGAGGAGAAGGAAGGGTGGGAATGTGGTTGGGAGGGCTGATATGGTGGGAAGAATAACTATATTCCTAAAGTTGTACTTATGAAATCTGTATTCATTAAAAAATAAATTTAAAAAAATAGTATAGAGTCCCTGCCCTCAGGAAGCTTGTATTTTGGGTGGCTGTCCTAGTTAGAAAGCAACAGCAGGAGCCAATGCTGTGGTGTAGTTGGTTAAGCCTCCGCCTGCTATGACAGCATCCCATATGGGTACCAGTTCATGTCCCAGCTGCTCTTCTTCTGATCCAGCTCTCTGCTTATAGCCTGAGAAAGCAATGGAAGATGGCCCATATGCTCTGGGCCCTGTAGCCATGTGGGAGACCAGAAGAAGCTCCTTGCTTCTGTCTTCAGATTAGCCCAGCTCCAGACATTGTGGCCATCTTGGGAGTGAACCAGAGACAGAAGACCTTTCTCTCTGTCTTTCCCTTCGTCTGTAACTCTGTCTCTCAAATAAATACATAAAATATTTAAAAAGAAACAGAAAAAGAAAGCAACAGCAATGTATAGTTATTCTCATCACTGTGAATCCTCATTTTGTTCTACTGACTACTCTGCCCTTGGTGTTAAGTACTAGAGTGCTATCCCTGAATCATGGATTGTTACAGAATTGAGCAGGATCTTAAACCCAGTTGAACTTTTTTTTTTTTTTAAAGATTTATTTTATTTGTTTGAAAAAGAGTTACAGAGAAAGATAGAGACAGAGGAGTCTTCCATCTGCTGGTTCACTCCCCAAATGGTTGCAACAGCTGGAGCTGAGCCAGTCTGAAGCCAGGAGCCAGGAGCTTCTTCCAGGTCTCTTATATGGGTGCAAGGGCATAGGGACTTGAGCCATCCTCAGTTGTTTTCCCAGGTGCATTAGATGGGAGCTGGATTGGAAGTGGAGCATCCAGGACTTGAACAGGCACCCATATGGGATGCTTGGGATGCAGGCCGGGGCTTTAACCCACTGCACCACAGCACCAGTCCTGAACCCTTCTATTTTACAGATTTGAAAACTGCAATGTAGAGAAGTAATTGTTCAAGGTCACAGTGTTACTGATGAAAGTACAGCTAGAAAGGTAGATCTCCTGTCTCCCAATTATGCTCATGAAAATGTATGTATGTAGGGGCCAGTGCTGTGGCATAGCGGGTAAAGCCGACACCTGCAGTCCTGGCATCCCCTATGGGCACCGGTTCAAGTCCCGGCTGCTCCACTTCTGATCCAACTCTCTGCTATGGCCTGGGGAAGTAGTGGAGGATGGCCCAAGTCCTTGGGCCCCTGTACCCACATGGGAGACACCAAAGAAGCTCCTGGCTCCTGGCTTCAGATTGGCGCAGCTCTGGCTATTGCAGCCATCTGGGGAGTGAATCAGCGGATGGAAGACCCCTCTCCCTCTCCCTCTCCCTCTCTCTGACTCTCCTTCTCTCTCTTTGTAACTCTTTCAAATAAATAAATGAATCTATCTTTAAAAAAATAAAAAGTAAATGTATTTAAATTAAATTTGTATAGATGTAATTATATTTTACAGCCCTAAGCATAGATCTATATAAGTGAGTAATATATTCCATGTGGGCAAATATTTTATCAGATATTATAAAATTACATACCTTTAGGTCTTTTATAAATCTTGGTATTCACATACTGGTTTTGGTGATATCCGAATAAGAAACATTGGTTGTCTTATTAGTTGGCAAAGTAAACAAAAATTTCTAAATACTATGAGCAAAATGGTGAATAAAACTAAGAAAAAAATGTTAAAAGTTTAGGCTCATACACAGTTATCAGACTGATATTCCAAATCAGAAGGAGCTATTTCAGGGCCAAAAGCACTGAGAAAATAATGATAATAACTAACACTGAACACTTACTATGTGCCAGGAACTCTTCTAAGCCCATTATGTGCTTGAGCTCATTTAATTCCCAGGATAATCTGATAGAGCTGACATTATTATCCCCATTTTTAGTTGAGGTAACTGGACTAACTATAGGAAAATTAAATGATGTGCATACAACCAAAGCTATGAAACAGGGAAAGAAGGATTATTTAGAATAATATTTTCTATTCTTGATACCTATTTTTTTCTCTTGGAGAGGGTACAAACTGGGTCTAGATAATGAAATTTTCATTGAAAATTCCAAAGTGGTATTTAAAAAAGTCAGATTGTTCGGCCAGTGCCACGGCTCACTAGGCTAATCCTCCGCCTTGCGGTGCCCGCACACTGGGTTCTAGTCCTGGTTGGGGCGCCGGATTCTATCCCGGTTGCCCCTCTTCCAGGCCAGCTCTCTGCTATGGCCTGGAAGTGCAGTGGAGGATGGCCCAGGTGCTTGGGCCCTGCACCCCATGGGAGACCAGGAGAAGCACCTGGCTCCTGCCTTTGGATCAGTGCAGTGTGCCAGCCGCAGCGCGCCGGCCGCGGGGGCCATTGGAGGGTGAACCAACGGCAAAGGAAGACCTTTCTCTCTGTCTCTCTCTCTCACTGTCCACTCTGCCTGTCAAAAAAAAAAATTTTAAAAAAATAGTAAAAAAAAAAAAATTCAGATTGTTCATTTGGGCCCTAGTCCGTACTTCAATACTTTATTTGAATCAACACATAGAGAATACTGTGCTAGACATTATGGGGAGTATAAAATGAATAATGTAATTCTCACATTCAAGAATTGTGCCACACCCTATGGGAAGTAAAAATAAAAAAATGTAATTCTCATGCTCATGGGTGTGTAGCAAAAGAGGAAGAACAAAACAGGAACACAAATAGCTACAAAACAAGCCAGGTTGGCTCACATGAACAAAGGCATTTTCTTGAGATACCGTGTCAATTAGTAGGACTGGAGCAAATGCTGAATATAAAGAAGCAGGAGAAAAGATAAAACTAGATTAAAGTCAGACAGTAGAATTAACGTATACCTTACTGAGGAATAAAGACTATTCAAAAGGGAAAAAGCCTTCATAACAAGGAAATTACATGATCAAAGTTAGATTTCTAGGAAGATAAGTCTGACAGTGATAGGAGGGTGGACAGAGAAGCCAAAAGCCAGCTTAGAAAGGTTTAGGAAAGAAGTAATAGAAGGCAGAATGAAAGTGACAACACTGGGAAAGGAGGAGACTGATGAAAAGATATTACAGAAAATTTTCTGTAGGAAATAGATTGAGTATAAAGATAAAAAGAGGGAAGAATAAAGAAGAGGGTGAAGAGATGACCCTGTGTTTTAGGATAAATTGTAATAATACCTTTGGTACAAGATGTGGAAGACAGGAAGAAGCACAGCCAAGAGAGCAGAGTTGCTACATTTAGTTAAAGGCATGCTGACCCTGATGAACCAAGGAGAGCTCCAATTCACATATTTATTCGCTGAGTGAGTTTCTGATTGTCTGCTATGTGGTCATCCCTTCCTCAAATATTTGGGATGTATTGTCATCATTATAGGAGGAGTTATCTAATTTTTCTCATTTAAGGGAATATAGTAAGGTATGATTTCACATCCTACTTTATAAAACATTCCCATACAAACTTCGTTGTAAAACTGTACCTTCCTCTGAATTCCTGAATGTTTTACTGTCTGTGCCACTCATTGGGTGCTTAGCACATATGGTTTCATGTATTTATCCCCTCCCCCTATATCAAATTTTTAACCAGATCATATGTGGGTTTGAGAGCAGCATCATTTTAGCTAGTCTTTGAATTTCCCACAGTAGGAATTTAGTAGTGCTTTGTTAGACTAGAGGAATTCTTTTTCTTTTAACTTCTGCTATAAGGACCAATCTTTTCTTAGCCTTGTAGATCAGAAGGATCAGCAGCATTTCACAAGCAGAACACAAGGCTACTGTGAAAGGAGCCACAGAAGCTAAGTCTGCCCTGGACTGTGAAAAAGAAAGCTGAATAATGACAAGGGCTAAGAAACTATTTAGCATCCCACTCTCAATAGCAACAGTTTTGCAAACAGGAAGAGGCAGCATACAGACTTTAGCAAAAGAATACCCAAACAATAAACCCAAAGCAGGAACTAAGAGACCCAACAGAAGCACTTCTAGATTAACTGTTTTTAGAAACATAAATCCCATTCTGAAAGTCAAATAAATCCCTGCAAACATTAAACCAAAACTCAGAGGTCTAATTATTCTCTCTAAAAAGTTTGCTTTTTCAGGTATTCTATGCTTGATGACTATTCCAACTGATATTGGTATTAGTATGAAAAGGAGTGTTGACACAATTTTAGAAACAGGAACATGAAATATTCCTGATAGTCCTAATAGCCTGCTATAAACATAAGAATTGATAGGCATCATTATCAGGGCTAATAAAGTTGATACGCATGTCATCAAAATAGCCAACGTGACATCTCCTTCCAGAAGCAGAGCAAAGAGATAGCCCCCACCTCCTCCTGGGCATGTGCAGGTCATTATGAATCCAAAAGCTTGTGCCAAGGGCAATGCCAAAATCTGAGACAAAAGAAATCCACAGAATGGCATAAGAAAAAACTGTGTTACTATTCCAAGAATTATTGGCAAAGGTCTCTTCCATACTGTTTGAAACACCTGGAGTTCAATCTTGCAGCCAAAAGCACACTTATTTAACAGTATCATTGGTAAAATAAGCATTAAGATATTTCTGTCAATAAACATTGATGCTTGCAAAAGACTGCCTTCTCTTTGTTTGAGCACTTTGATTTTGACATTCTTTATCTCTTTAATGAGTCTTTCTTGCCTACCTTCAGAATCCCAAAGTTGAATGGTTAAATTTGTCTCTCCTTCTTCACCTGTCACCAGGTTTATGGAAAAGTCTGCGGCATCTGATGAAGTCTTGGTCACATTCACCACTTGCAGCATTTTAGGATCTTCTAATTGCACAACAAGGTAGCTGGAGTCAGGCCGTTTATCTGTGTAAGCTGACTTTACAAGAACGGTTTCTTCAGTCTTCGTGAAAAGTAGTGTTTCAGCCTTTTCTATATTCAGAAAACTGAGAAATGATTTCCTTGCCTCTCCGAGGATCACAAACAACAAAAGTAGAATCATAAAAAGTTTTCTAATCATTCTTGAAAACTTAAATAAATCATATATATAAAACCAACTTTAAAAAAGATTTTTCATACAGGTGTTCTAATAACTACGAGAGGTTGAGTTAGGTAACAGTTGTTTTTGCTGGATCAAAGTCCAGTGGGTGGGACCGTTCTTTTCAAACTAATAAGAGTTATCTAGTGAATGACACAACCTGCTTAACTTGTAGGCAAGAAAATTTATTACAACAGAAACCTAATCTCTTTCCTCCAGATTTCCTCATTTCTGTTAATGAGAAATAAAAAAAAAGAAAACCCTCTTCCTTGCCTGATTTTAAAACCTTAGTGTCATCAGTTTTTAGTTTTCTTCCTTGCTAAGAAAAATTCATACTAGATGATGTCAAGATCAAAAAAAGACCTGTAATAGTGTTACTATTTTAATCATTCAAGTAAAAAATCAAATATTTATTTAACATCTGCTTGTTGGAGGCACTAAGCTAGGAGCTAGGAGCTTATACATAGGGATCAAATCAGATGGAGTCTCTGCTCTTTGGCAGCTTAGTCAAGCCTGTTATATTACCTAGAAAGTCACAGAGCCCATAAGCTGGCCTTGGCAGCATCTTCAGGCTGTGAAGTTTCCAATAAATTTCAAGAGTGACTGACCCCATCAGGCAAAAATCTGAAACTGTTTTTGGTGACTTTAAGTAGGATAATAACATCCTGAATTATTTCCAGTTAACTTGGGAACATAGGCAACGAAGGTGGCTGGTACCATGGCCAAAGACATTGCCTGGTTAAGGGCTCCAGCTCCTGGACACTTGGATCCTGACACAACAGAGCAATGGAAAGACACTGGTGTTAAATCTCATCTCTCTTTTAAAACATTTATTTATTTATTTTTGTTTGAAAGGTAGACCAACAAAGAGGGAGAGGGGGGAGGAGTAGAGACAGAGATTACCTCCCATTTCCTCTTATAATCACCAGATGCCCACAATAGCTAAGGCTGGGCCAAGCCAAAGCCAGGGGCCAGGAATTCTATCTGGGTTACCCCCTTGGGTAACAGGACGTCAAGTACTTGAGCACCTGCTGCTTCCCAGGGACATTAGCAAGAAGTTGGATTGGAAAGGGAGGGGGAGTAGATTCCAGGTATTACAATGAAGAGATGTGAGCATCCCAAATGGAGGCTTAATCTGCTACAGCATAAAGCCTGCCCCTGATTCTAATCTCTTATTCCTTCTTTGTAACACTTCTACTGATTCACAGTTAAAGGCAAGGGCACTTAATTGGTCCAAATTAGGTCATTTGCTTGTTGTCACGGCAAAAGAAAAACATCAGGCTTTTTGGACTTCAATTCACACACACACAATTGTATATTTCCCAAACAGGGGAGGCAATTCTGATGCCAAAGCATCAGAAAAAAAAAAAAAAAAAAAAAAAAGAAAGAGAAAAGAATTGAAAGAACATTTTAAAATACAAGTGACCACTTAAGCAGATCTTTCATGTACACACAATGAAGTCTGTGTTAAATATGAGGATATTTTGTGTCAAATACTTTAGGTCATATTTGCTTCTCAAAAACTATTAAAGTCATTAAAATTTATTATAATTATTATTACTTATTTGAAAGGCAGAGTGAGATACAGAGACAGACTGAGATCTTTCATCCACTGCTTCACTCCTTAGATGCCTGCAACAGCCAGGGCATGGCCAAGCTGAAGCCAAGAGTTCAAGACTCATTCTGAGTCTCCCTTATTGGTGGGAAAGATGAAGTATTTGAGCCATTACCTGCTGCCTCCCTGCATGCACATTAGTAGGAAACTGGGTCTGGAAGCAAAGCCAGCACTTGAACCCAGGCATTTGAATATGGGGTGAAGGCATCATAAGCAGTGTTGTAACTGCTGCACCAAATATCTGCCCTTATCAAAACTATTTTTTTTTAAAGATTTATTTATTTGAAAGGCAGAGTTACAGAGAGGCAGAGGCAGAGGCAGAGGCAGAGGCAGAGAGAGAGAGAAGTCTTCTACTTGCTGGTTCAGTTCTCAGATGGCCACAACAGCCAGAGCAGAGCCCATCTGAAGCCAGGAGCTTCTTCCAGGTCTCCCACGTGGGCACAAGGACTCTTCTTCTACTGCTTTCCCAGGCCATCAGCAGGGAGCTGGATGGGAAGTGGAGCAGCTGGGACTCAAACCAGCACCCATATGGGATGTCGGCACCGCAGGTGGTGGTTTTACCCACTAAGCCACAGTGCCCATCCCTATCAAAACTATTTTTACTGTGCATCTTTGACAATTAAAAAAAAAAATTGGTTGTTCATGGGGCTGGTGTTGAGGTGCAGCATGTTAAGCCGCTATTTGCAACACTGACATCCCATATTGGAGAGCCAATTTAAGTTCCTGCTGTTCCGCTTCAGGTCCAGCTTGTTGTCAGTATACCCAGGGAGGCAGCAAAAGATGGCCCAAGGACTTGGGCCCCTCCCACTCACGTGGGAGATCAGGACGGAGTTCCTGGCTCTTGGATTCATCCTGGCCATTTGTGAACCAGTGATTGGAAGACCTCTCTGTCTCTCCTTCCACCTCTGAAACTCTTAAATAAAATAGCATATACATGAAATAGCATAGGAAATAAATTTCATTGTTTATGTAAGTTAATATTTCAAATACAATAGACTTTAGATTTTGAATTTTATTTCCATGTATCCGATTAAGGAAAACAAGACATACTGTACCAAAGGTGAGATTAGGAAATGAAACTAATAGGTTCTAACAATACTTCAGTTAAATTGCCAGGGAGCTACACTAGTTTAAAATGACAAAAAGAAAACAAAACAAACACTTTTTATGAAACAAAGTTATCTTTACACTAATGTGACCAAGTATCTTTAAGTATCAATGATGTAATGTGAAATTATTTTCCTCTCAGATTATTCTATCTGCAACCTTCTCCCTTCTTCAGTTTCTCCAAGCCTTTTCCTTACCAGAAAACTGCAGGGAATAAAATCTGATAGAGCTGGGAACAAACTGATTATTACTCACTTGTATTCACTGCCCGATTATTTAAACCAAAGCTCTTTGAATCGGTATTATTTCAACTATTTTCTGAATTTAAAACTTTTTTCCCTTTGTAGGTTTTTTACTCAGAATTTAGCTGTCTGCAATTGGCGAGATGATCCTAGGAAGGGTTAGTGTTAGTGAAATCCTAATATTTCATTTAGCATACTTAACAAAGTCCTAAAAGACAATCTGAGAAAATCAGCTGATTTCAGAGTAATTTGGAATGGAGAGCTAGAGGGACTGACAATCTCTATCATACCTTGTTCTTTTAGCAGACTCTTCAGGTTGGAACCACCAGGCCTTAGAACCTCTGGGGAAGGCCGGTGCCGCGGCTCACTAGGCTAATCCTCCGCCTGCGGCACCGGCACACCGGGTTCTAGTCCCGGTCGGGGCGCCGGATTCTGTCCTGGTCCCTCCTCTTCCTGTCCAGCTCTCTGCTGTGGCCAGGGAGTGCAGTGGAGGATGGCCCAAGTGCTTGGGCCCTGCACCCGCATGGGAGACAAGGAGTAGCACCTGGCTCCTGGCTTTGGATCAGCGCAGTGCGCCGGCTATGGCGGCCATTGCGGGGTGAACCAACAAAAAAGGAAGACCTTTCTCTCTGTCTGTACCTCTCTCACTGTCCACTCTGCCTGTCAAAAAAAAATAAATAAAATAACAATAATAATAATAACCTCTGGGGATGCAAGTACTTGTTTCTCCCAGGTTAGTTTCCATCTATTAGTTAGCTTTTCATTACTGAGAAATATCTGAGGCCAACTACTTGATAATGGAGAGAGATTTATTTTGGCTCTTTTTTGGTGGTGGGTTCCAACAGCTTAACCTCTGGTGATGGTGTTCTTTACTGCAAAATCCTGAGGCATCACAGAGAATCACAATCCAACAAATAAGATGTTTGTGTGACTGAATATACCTCATTATAAAACCTTTGGGATTGCTGGCGCCACGGCTCAATAGGCTAATCCTCCGCCTGCGGCGCTGGCACACGGGGTTCTAGTCCCAGTTGGGGCACTGGATTCTGTCCTGGTCCCTCCTCTTCCTGTCCAGCTCTCTGCTGTGGCCAGGGAGTGCGGTGGAGGATGGCCCAAGTGCTTGGGCCCTGCACCCACATGGGAGACCAGGAGGAAGCACCTGGCTCTTAGCTTCAGATCAGCGCACCGAACGCAGAGGCCATTGCGGGGTGAACCAACAGAAAAGGAAGACCTTTCTCTCTGTCTCTTTCTCACTGTCCACTCTGCCTGTCAAAAAACAAATAAACAAAAAAACCACTGGGATCAATCATAGTGACCTAATATAATCTTATCACTCTCTAAAGGCCTCATCTCTAAACATCATAATTGGATTAGGTTTCTACCCTCTTAATAGCATTAACAAGAATTTTGAGTTTTAAGCCCTTGCATGAGTTTGTGGGTCCAATCATACTCAAACTATGGCACTCCATTCTCTGGGACCTAATCTAACTTATTACTATTAGTATACCTATTAAGCCCTTCCCTCCATGTTACTTGCTTGGTTTCCTAATTATTATCAGGACCACTTCTTCATCCTCCCTAAGTTTAACCCCCATAGCAATTGTTTTTCTGGCATATTTAGTTTTACTTCAATGCATGAAACATATGCTGATCACCTACTATGTGCAAATAGTTGCAATAGATGCCAAGGCATTAGTTTGCACTAAAACATTTTGGTATCTGGGAATATTTTAGGATTATTTCTACCTCTGGCTTTATAATTTCTGTTAAAGAAGGTTTTAGAATATAGCTATAATTACTGCCTACTCAGTTGACACTTGTGAAATTACTTTGTATTACAGTTATTAATATTGTATATATCTCTTCATTGTATCCACCAAGGCAATTAGAAACCCTTACATTTAGTAGGCAGTCAAATAAACACTAATGAATGAATGTATAAGCACCTGATAAAAGTGGAATTTATCTCCATTCCTCACATGACAATCATATGAAGAAAAAATTGGAGATAAAATAGGCCAAATGAGTATTATGAGTTTATTCCTTTAAACCTATGATTACATCTATGATTTAATCAGGAGAGAAAAAGGACAAGGAACAAACAGAAGTAATTTCTGCTCCTTACATAAAGCAGTGCCTTGGGCACAGATGGAAAACATCAGTCAGGAATATATTACTTTGAATTTGTTGGTAAAATGTAGCTCCTTTTGGCATATTTTGCTTGGTATATATGCAAAGACAGTAATGAAGCTGAGCTATTCCATCGTTCCCATTTGTAATATATTTATACAAACAAAAAATGAATTGTACTGAAGGAAGGCCTTTATCAGAAATATGCTCCAAGTAAATTAGGTGACACCAGAGTACCATTTTCCCTTTTTCATTCAAAAACTTAGGTGATTGAAGTAGGTAATCTCTAAGTTTTTGCAATTCATGTGCACATATTACTTTATATATATCATCATGTAGGTATCAGTAAGGGTATACACATTTTTGCCCCACGATGCTAGACTTGGCCATATGATTGCTTTAAGCAAAAGTGTTCCACACATCTTCTCAGAGCCAACTGAAATGTCTGCTTGCTCTTTTCCTTCTGCCATAAAAATGGCAATGTCTCAAAAAGGGGTTGTTCTTTCACTGGGTTCCTGGAATGAAGAACACCTGAAGCAGCGCCACAGCCAATCAACAGCTGATAGTAACTAAACAAGACACAGATCTTTATTGTTGTTTTAACAGCATACCCTAATAAATAGAATTAATTAAATACAAAAATTCTCCACTAAGTGTGTATCAGTACGAATTATAAGACAAAAACTGAAAATTTAATAGAAAACTGATAATGTAAACTATGAAATAATGGAAATAAATTAAAAAGCAACTTAAAAATTCATACTTTTAATACAAGAGATTGATTTAAACATGTACATAAAATTTTCCTGTGCTTTCTGGCTTGAATCCTTGAATGACTACTCCAAGTAAGAATCAACATTTTTTAAAAACTGTTCTTCATCATTAAGATATTCCAAAATAATATTTCCACCATTATATAAGGGGCAATCCTCCTTAGCAATCCAAGTTTCCAAACTATGATCCAAGGGTAAGGCTTCTCCAGAAGTAATGTGACATAACCTTAATTTCTGTTAAGAGAGAAACATATTGTAATAAATAAACATGCTTGTATAGAGTTTCCTTAAGTTTTTAGGGACAAACATTATAACTAGATATTACCTTAGCTGTTAATTTGTTATTGTCATTTTTCAGACTGGCTAGAGAGGCTGCAAAGTCTATGACCTTTCCAATGCTCCACCGATGGCAAAAGAACATTGGCTTGCTCTTCTCTTTACTCCCCTTAGGTAAGAAAACCTGAAAATAAATTCTTTCTGTCTGAAAAAATAGAGAGTTAAAATACAGATTATATACACACACATGTACACATATACACACATAAGACATTTATATGGTACATTCTTTGTTTTCCTGATCAGAGAAATATTAACCACTCCAATGTTGCAACTTTTAGTGACACAAGTTTCTACACTTCAGAGCTGCCCAGTATCTACTTAGATGCGTGATCATACCACCCAGGACACTAGCCAGGGTGATCTGTACAAATTTAGGAATGTGACCTAAATTAGGCCAATTTGGGTCTTTTCCTGAGATTTTCTGTTCAAAAACTGAGCTATGGTGAGCATTTTTTATCTGAGTTGTTAAAAATCTCATTGATTTTAAAACTGATGTTGCTTGTGGCTATCCCTCAGTTCCTAATCAATGTGGAAAAGAAAGTAGAAATGGGAAAGAATGAGTTCCATAGAGAGAGAAGTCAAAAGACTGTGCCTCTTTCAACAAGGTTAAATCTCTAAATCTGGTCATGTCCTAACATCAGATCAAACTGTCATTCTCCATTATACAAGAAAAAATTTCTAAGAACCAAAAAACTGGAAGACAAAGAAAGAAAAGAAAAAAACCAAACCAATAAAACCTTACACAAGTACCTTACTAACCAAAGAAAGAAATTCAGAGATGGTTTCTTTACTATTCTGTACCCTACCTGCCTCCTTATGTTTTCTCTTGCTCAAAGAAATATCAGGAAAAGGTATTGGCAGTTTGATCTTCACTGATTGCTAAAACTACTGCTTTAAAAAGTGCTGCCTTTTTATATCAATTCCTACTACAATAAACATTTTCATGTAACTGGAGTATCTCTAAATTGCAGGGGCAAGATCACAGTTATTTTAACACAATCCTCATCTCAGCACTAAGAATTTAGACTTGTTGAGACCAGTGGAATATGTTATTACAGAAAACAGGCATTAAAAGAAAAAACAAGAAATCATTAGAAATTGGACCAATTCATACTCAGTCCTAGTTCCAAAAACAAATTAACAAGAAAACAGAAAATTAAAAACATGTTAAAAATTTCATTTAAAAAACTGGGGCCAGCACAGTGGTGCAGTGGGTTAATGCCCTGGCCTAAAGCGCTGGCATCCCATATGGGCACCGGTTCGAGACCCGGCTACTCCGCTTCCTGTCCAGCTCTCTGCTATGGCCTGGGAAAGTAGTAGAAGATGGCCCAAGTCCTTGGACCCCTGCACCCACGTGGGACCCAGAAGAAGCTCCTGGCTTTGGATCAGCACAGCTCTGGCCATTGTGGCCATCTGGGGAGTGAACCATCAGATGGAAGACCTCTCTCTCTCTCTCTCTCTCTCTCTCTCCTTGTCTCTCCTCTCTCTGCCTCTCCTCTCTCTGTGTAACTCTGACTTTCAAATAAATGAATAAATCTTTAAAAAAATTTAATTTAGAAAGCTAAAAGCCTCATCTAAAACAAAAGATAAATATATCATTGAGGATTGAAGATAAAACCCAAGTTTTCTGGGCTCTAGAAGAGGAAGAGTCGGTCAGCAGCTCAACCTGTGAGTAAAGGGGAAATATAGCACCATGTGGAGACAAAGACAAAGCTCCTGATCAGGTTCCCTGCCTAGGTACCTTGGAAGGCTACTCCGGGAAAAGAGGCTAATGAAGTTATTCATTAAAAGAGGCTAATGAGTTAGGCTATTAGTTATATAAACCAAGATGTAGACAGGCAAAAAAGCACAGGTACCACCTTCCAACAGTGACCAACGCCACACTCTTCCAGTTCAGTAAATCTGTCTATACATAATCTGTAAGTCTCTGGGAAGCAGAAGCACAAACTGCCAGACTCAAACTTCAATTTGGAATTTAGAGGCTAGATGAGTGAGTCATGAGGAAGAAATACAAAATTGCTAGACAGGGATCAGTGAGTGGAAGGGATGAAGAGATATAGCAAGAAGCACTTACTCAAGATGAACATATAAGACTCAGGAAACTGAGATTCCAAAACAAACTGCACCTTAACTTACTACAGGCCAATGAAAATAACTGAATGTAAAAATCATATTAAAATAAGTTTTTTAGGATGCCCAAGGAGATAAATTAAGAAATAATATATATAAAAAGGACTAAAAATTACGAAGATAGAAATAAGACAGCACAGAAAGATGCAAATAAAAATTAATGATATAGTTTCTGAAATAAGAAACTCAAATTTCTAGAACCTTCAATAAAAAGGCTTAATTGTTTAGAAGATGGATTGAAGGTAATCTAAAATGTAGCACAAACAAACCAGAAAGATGGAACTTAGGACCCCAATATGTGTCTAACAGGAGTGTCAGAACAGAGAGAATGGGAAAGAAGCAATGCTCAGAAAAATGACTACAGTTTTCTGAAAGTGAAGAGACAAGAAAAAATAAAAAATGTACCTGAAATGACATCCTGAATAATTAAAAGGAATTTATATCTAGAAACACTGAATAGAAACACTGAATGGAAACTGGCAGATATCATAGGTAAAAACTTAAATCTATAAAAAAAGACAAATTAACCATAAAACAAGAGTAAGACCAACAATAGATGTCATCCCCAATAGATGACAGATGCCAATGAACAGTATATATAAAGAGTTTATAACATCTAATAGACAGTCCTACTAAAAGCAAAATAAGCAAAAAAAAAAAAAAAAAAAAAAAAAAAAAAAAAAAAAAGAATAAAAAGTAATCACCAAAGACCATTACAGAATAAACTACTAAAGAGTGTACTTCAGCAAAAATAAAAGTAATCCTAAGGAAAGGATAAACTTTAAAAGAAATTGGTAAATTTAACTAGCCATGGGCTTAAAAATAATTTTTATGTATTATCTAAGATAGTAGGACAGGAAATATTCAACTGGATAAAGCATGTCAAACTCTTTGTGTTAGGCAGGAGGACATAATACTAAGTAACCTGACTCTGAGACAAAACTTTGTATTTAATTACATGTTAAAATGTAGCACATGCCTATTGTCATCATTATTAAAAACCATTCAATTAGAGATTCTAAATGATGCAGTACAAGATATTGAAATAACTGGTAAACTGTTGAAGAAAATTTATGCTTACTAGCTAATGAGGTGAAATTGAAGATATTAGGGGAAAAAAATCTCTTAAATTAACAAAAGAACTCAATGAAATGGCTGAATAATATGTACACAGAACTCAAGACTTTTTTTTCCCCTGTATCTATATTAGTACTAGGAAGCAGAAGTGGTGGAGGGAGATATACCTTTTCACAGTGGAAACAAAAACCCAAAAACCCTAAAACGATTAGTGTTGAAAATATGGAATATTTAAACAAAAATGTCATGAAGGCAAGGAAATATGATCTGAATAAATGAAAGACATATATAGTTCTTAGGAAGAAAATGCCATAAAAATGTCATTTCTTCCCAAATTAATAAATATTAATAATGTAAATTCAATGTGAATTATTCAGGAATGGTCCTCAGGCCTAAACCCTGGACTTGCAAATAGATATTGCTGGAAAACTGATTTTTACTTCACCTAACTTGAGGAATGTATTGAAGAGGTTTTGCAGTTGTCACTAACATCTTGTGAGCAGGAAGGGAACTAGGATCCCTAGGACAAAAAGGAGGACAGAAAGATATAAAATGCCTTTGAGATGGCAAAGGGGCCCTCTTGGAAAACTTCAAATCTTCACTTCCTGGATGCACTATTATTCACATCTTTTACATAGTTAGGACTTGCATTATCAGATACACCAGAACTTCTTATAAGTTACTGCATTTAATCAATCTTGGATTGACATGTGAATAAAAATAAATAGATGAGTGGAATGGAATAAAAAATTAAAACAGATACACACAGAAAAAAATGTCAACTTATTACAAAGGTGACATTTTGGTATTCTGATTCAGTGGAACAAAGCTATTTATTTAATAATGAAGTGACATGAAGCTAACCAAGCAACTGGATGAAAATAACACTGGGGGAGTCCAATGTTATGACACAGTGGGTTAAGCCACAGTCTTCAACACTGGCATCCTATGTCTGAGTGCTAGTTCAAGTCTTGGCTGCTCCACTTCTGAAACAGCTCCCTGCTAATGCACTTGGGAAGTACGGCCCGAGTACCTGGGTTCCTGCCACCCACGTGGGAGACCTAAATGGAGTTCCTGGCTGCTGGTTTCAGCCTGTCCAGATCTGGATGTTGGGGCCATTTGGGGAGTAAATTAGCAAATGGAAGATCTTTTTCTCTCTCCCTCTATTTCCCTGTCACTCTATCTCTCAAATAAATAAGTCGTTAAAAAAAAAAGAAAGAAAATTGGGTTGTTAGCTCATATATAAATACACAACAAAAAAATTCAGGTGGATTGAACACAAATGCAAAAATTAAAATTTCTTAAGAAAACCAAAATAGAAATGAAAGAAAACCTTACTGTAATTAGTAGCAACTTGACAGTCATGCTGTAAATAAAGTTTTCTCATAATAAAACATTTTCTATGAATCTTTTGAAGACCCCTGGTATGTACCTCATAAGTCTGTTTGGAGGCTGAAGCATGTTAGAAGACTGCCTGGGACACAATTAAGCTACAGTTTTTGCTATTATAAGTATAAAAGAATTATAAAATAACCTGAATAATATTGTTGAATATTTTAGGGTAAGTCTCAAATTTTTTCAGTATTGACATTTAGGACCAGCAAATTCTTATTGGGGGCACAGTCCTGTTTAGCAGCACCCATGGCCTCTATCCACTAGATGTGTGTACCATCCACCCACAATTGTGTCAATCAAAAATATCTCTAAACATGGGCAAATGTTCCCTAGAGAGCAAAATCACTTTCAACTCTCACAGGGATGGAAATGGATGATGGACACAGGAGGAATGTGTTTTTATTCCTATATAGATCTTCATAGTAGTACTTGTTAAAAGTATGTATTTTTACTATTTTAAAAATTATCTAGGGGCCAGCACTGCAGTGTAACAGGTTAAGCTGCCACCTGCAAAGCTAGCATCCCATATGGGCTCTGATTTGAGTCCTGGCTGTTCCACTTCTGATTCAGCTCCCTGCTAATAAGCCTGGGGAAGTAGCAGAAGATGGCCCATGTACTAGGGTCCCCGTACACACATGGGAGAACTGGATAGAACTCCTGGCTACTGGGTTTGGCCTGGCACAGCCTGGGCTGTTATGGCCACTTGGGGAGTGACCCGGCAGACAGAGGATTTCTATCTCTTCCTCTTTGCCTTTCAACAAATAAAATAGATCTTTAAAAAAAAGTATCTTATAAAATCTCAGAAAGGAAAATACTAAGGTTAACACTAAAAGAAGAAAACTGTAATTAATGGTTTGTAAACCACAGTAAGAGAAAAATCCAATTAATAAAAAAGGCAGGAAAGAGAAAGAATCAAAGAAAATGGATGATGAACAAAAAGATGAAAAGAACATGGTCAAATGTTACCAGCGAGCACAATAAATATAAATGTGTTTAACTCACCTATGGAAGAGAGACACTATCAAACTGGATTAAAAAAATAAAGTCCAGCTATATGCTGCTTACAAGAGACATCCTAAAATAAAATAACACAAAAAAGTTGAATATAAAAGGATGAAAAAGACAAAATAGTTAAATAGTCACTAAAAGAAAGTAAAGTATTACTATAATTCAAATTAAGATTTAAGGCAAAATTTACTAAGAAGATACAACAATGAAGAAATTTCATGCATCTAACACATAACTCAGCAAAACCACTAGAATTCTAAGGAAAAGGCCAGCGCTGCGGCTCACTTGGCTAATCCTCCACCTGTGGCGCTGGCACCCCAGGTTCTAGTCGCAGTTGGGGCACTGGATTCTGTCCCAGTTGCTCCTCTTCCAGTCCAGCTCTCTGCTGTGGCCCAGGAAGGCAGTAGAGGATGGCCCAAGTGCTTGGGCCCTGCACCCGCATGGGAGACCAGGAGAAAGCACCTGGTTCCTGGCTTCAGATCGGCGCAGCACCGGTAGTAGCAGCCATTTGGGGGGTGAACCAACAGAAAAGGAGGACCTTTCTCTCTGTCTCTCTGTCTCTCACTGTGTAACTCTGCCTGTCAAAAAAAAAAAAAAAAAAAAAAAAAGAATTCTAAGGAAAAAAAAGGTAAAACCATTTCTAGGGGAGGGAGCTGCAGTATGGAGGTTGAAGCCATCATCTGCAGTGCTAGTATCCCGTATAGGTGCTGGTTCGAGTCCTGGCTGCTCCACTTCTGATTCATCTCTCTGCTATGGCCTGGGAAAGCAGCAGAAGATGGTCCAAGTCGTTGGGCCCCTGCACCCATATGGGAGACATGGAAGAACTCCTGGCTCCTGATTGGCCCAGCTCCAGCCACTTCAGCCAACTGGGGAGTGAACCAGCGGATGCAAGACCTCTCTCTCCCTCTCGCTGCCTCTCCTTCTCTCTTTGTGTAACTCTGACTTTCAAGTAAACCAATAAATCTTTAAAAAAAAATCTCTAATGGTAATTTTAACAACACATTTGTCTCGGAAACTGATAAAAAAAAAAAAACAAAATTAGCAAGGACTCACATGCACACATACATTCATGGACAGATATACACATATATTTATACACATGGACAGAGATAGAAATTGAAATAAAGCAAAAGAGAAAATATAACTAACTCATACATTTGGTGAAAGATAATAGAAAAGTTCTTTGTGCTTTTTTTTAACAACTCTTCTGTTTGAAATAGTATCAAAATAAAGAGTAAAGAAATCAAAACAGACACAGATAACGAAACCTTCACATCTAGAGTACACTGAAAATAAACAGGGTCATCATACAATGTGAGAAGTTAGCAGAACATGAGCGAGAATATCTAAACACAGAAGACAAAAGGAAATCAGAGCAGAGTAGAAATTACTGAAACAGAAAACAAAGACTCAATAAAACTAAAACATGGTTCTTTGAAAAACTAACAGAAAAATAACAACAAACTGCTAGTAAGACTGTTTAGGGAGAAATAAAGAGAAGTACAATTAAAAAATATTAAGAATGAAATGGAATGACTAAAGATAGAAAAGAGAGTTTGGATTTTAAGGGAACAACTTGAACAACTTTACAGAACACATTGTAAAATATACATCTAAAAGGAACTTTTGAAACTATTATGTGCCAAAATTGATTCAGAACCAATCGACTATCCAAATGAACCAAAAAGCATTAAACACACATGAAATAGTATACAAAATTCTCCCCTCCCCTGAAAAAAGACAAAATGTTCAATAGTTATTCAACTGATTCAACAAAAGTTACTACACCTTCAAGAACAGACAATCTTTACCCTCTACAATTATCTCAAAACAACATAAGAGGGAAGGCTGCCCTATTATTTTATGAGTACAATCTTGCTACTGATGTCATTAAATAACACAACAGAAAATCAATTTAACAATGTATTTTAAAGGAATTATATACTAGAATCAAGTAATTTATGCTAGAAAATGTGGCTGACTTCACAACAGAAAATCAATTCATGTAATTGTTCACACAGGTAATGAAAAAAATCATCTTACTAGATGGAAGGAAAAAAAAACTTACAGTAAAGTTTAATCCCCACTTGTAAGTTCTTAGCAAACTGGAAACAGAAAAAAGTATCATTATCCTGACAAAGGCTATAGCAAACATAATATTTGATGAAAGTCAGAAACATGAAGATACCTTCTTTGACCCATATTATGCAACACTGTTCTGGAGACCTCAGCGCTTAAGACAGATAATAATGATGAAAAAGAGGAATAAGGGGAAAGAAACTCTGGAGCAAAATCAGCCACAAAATCTGACATTTGTAGAAGATATGACTGCATAAAAACTATCCTAGAAAAATCTACAAAGTATGGGAATGAGAACAAATTGGAATGTATGTGCTGGATAGAAGGCCAACATAAAACAACTAGCAATAGCCAATTAGAAAAAAAAGGCTACCATTTACAATGACAGCAAGAAATATAAAGAGCCTAATAATAAGCCTAAGAAAAGACATAAATATTTAGGGAAACATTATAGAATGTTACAGAAGAGAATAACTAAAGCAAAGTTGGCAAGACAATCATTGATATGGATGAGTCAAAATTTTAAAGATGTCAACCACCTCTAATCTAAAAAGCACAATTTCTAAAAAACTGTCATTTCACAAAACAGTAAAGAGTGATCCTAAAATTTTTATGAAAGAATATATGGTAGGAATAGATATGGTGTAAAGCACTATTAGAAGGAGGTAAACAGTACAACCACTGACAACAGGAAGCTGACATTTAGTAAAGCTGAAGATGAGCAAATCCCACGACTCAGGTTTTCTATTTCTAAGTATATTTCCCTGGAGTAGCCCTTTTTTTAGACTGATGGAGTTCTTGAACCACAGATTGGAAAACTAACCCAGTAGGTTCTCATCAACAATTTTTACAATATAATAGAGTAAAACTATCAAAGCACACATCAGAAAATGAGGCTAAGTATCATTTAATAAAACTATATATATATGTATGCATATTGACATATTATATAAAATAATTCATATTGTGAAGTTTTAGAGGGACTGTTCTAGAAATATGTTCCCACACAAATACAAGGATATTTGTCGCTCCCCCATTCACGGAGGAACGACACAGGACCCTGCGCTGTTCTTTTGTCTGCTCGGCCCTTCCCGGGTTTGCTGCTGGTCCTTCCCGGGTTGGCTGCCGACCCCTCCACCTCCGTGGAGGGGCGGCTCCCCTTGCCACTTTCCCCGCTTCCGCAGAGGAGTGGCACACCGCCGGCCGGCTCTCTCGGGGGCTGCTCAGGTGTTCCTTCAGATAGATGTTCCCTGGTGCATGTTGTCTCTCTCCTCCTTTATAGTCCTCTTCCACCAATCCCAACTCTGCTGCCCACACGCTGAGCACGCTGCTCTCCTCCAATCAGGAGCAGGATCAGCTCCTGTAGCTTATCAGTCAAATTGGCGAGAGGCAGCTGTGTAGAAGTTGTTTACTCCTCCCCAGCGCCATATTGTGGGAGAGCAGATGCATAGAATAAGTCTTAATTCCAGTAACAGTCTAGTCCGAGTTGCTCCCCACAGATATTCATTGTACAAGAGTTTATAATAACAAAAATTTGGAAAAAATCTTAATTTTCTCAGACAATGGGTAAACTGGGGTATATGCATATGGAATATTATATAGCTATTAAAATGAATGAACTAGAATAAATGTATCACCATGTATAAATGTTAAAAACATGATGCCAAACCGAAAAAAACACTTGAGTTGAAGGATTCATTTGATTCACTGTCATTTTTGTAAAGTGAGAGAACACAAAATTATTATGCAGCCCATATATCATGTAATACTCCTGTCAGGAATGATACATATTTGTTACTTGATGAGGCAGAGAAATAAAAAGGGACTTCAACCACATCTGGAATCTTTTTGTTTTTCAAAATCTTTAAGACCAACCTGTGGCAATGACTTATCCCCATCAGCATGCATCTTTAATTTCATCAACGCAACCTTTGCAGCTGTTTCACTATTTTTTGCACCTTTCCGTCGTTTACTTGCTGTCTCTCTTGTCTTGGAATCTAAGATATAAGTGTAAACATGTAACAGCCTTTATATTACTTCTTCCAGGGTTTTATTATAAAGCATTTATTAATTACAGCCTTTAAATAAAAACAAATTACACACAACAGAGACATACAGAGACCACTCTACCAGTATTGTATTTACAAAATCAATGGAAAAATTTCATTGAAGTTACCTAAGAAATCTCCATATCAAAAAATTCACTATTTTAGCCTTTCCAACTTAAGCCTACTTGATCTAAAGTGACCACTAATGTTTCTACAGAGAGTGTTAAGATTCTCAAGACTGGGGCTGGCGCTGTGCCGTAGCAGGTAAAGCCACTGCCTTCAGTGCCGGCATCCCATATTGGCGCTGGTTCAAGGTCCGGCTGCTCCACTTCCAATCCAGCTTTCTGCTATGGCCTGGTATAGCAGTAGAAGATGGCCCAAGTCCTTGGGCCCCTGTACCCATGTGGGAAGACCCGGAGGAAGCTCATGGCTCCTGGCTTCAGATCAGCTCAGCTCCGGCCATTGTAACTACTAGGGAGTAAACCAGCGGATGGAAGACCTCTCAGCTCTCTCTTTCTCTCTCTCTCTCTCTCTCTGCCTCTCCTTCTGTCTCTGTGTAACTCTGACTTCCAAATAAATAAATAAATCTTTTAAAAAATGATTAGCAAGACTTTAATTTGTAGTAAATTTTGCTGAGCCAACACACCAGCAGAGACTGATCTAAGTCACAGACAGATTTCTTCCTGGTATCTTGAACCACCTGTATTCACAGGACAGCAGACTCAGATTGGAATTTAGTCTTCACAGAGAGCAATCAATTATGTCAACCTTAGGAATACTATATCTAGCCACGTAGTTTATTGGTTGATTTAAGTACCCCAGTAAAATGCACCATCTGGGTGAGATTCTTTCAAGCAATTTCCAAATTTTCACTGATAGTTTGAGAAATATTTTTAAAAATTTTATTCATTTGAAAGGCAGAATTACAGATAGGAGAAGACACAGACTGAGATCTTCTATCTGCTGGTTCACTCCCCAAATGGTCACCATGGTTGGGTCTTGGCCAGGCCAAAGTCAAAAGTCCAGACTCGATCTAGGTCTCCCTGGGTAGGAGGGACCACAAGTACTTGGGTTATCTTCTGTTGTTTTTCCAGGTACCTTAGCACAAGCTGGATGGGAAGTGGAGCAGCCATGTCTCAAACCTGCACTCACATGGGATGATGGCATTGCAGACAGTAGCTTAGCCTGCTGCACCACAATGCCAGCCCCAAGAAATACTTTCACAAGAATGCCATCAAAATGCAGATTATTATTATTGACAATGTTAATGATACCTTCCATAACTGTTAAAGAGACCAAAGGAGCAGGGGCTCTGGAATTAACAGGGTATACAATGACAAGGAAAACAGCAAAACCAGCTTTCTAGATACTTACCGATAATGTCTTTAACAAGTTTCTGAGTGGCAGCCATGCGAGGCTTTGGTATTTCTAGTTTTTCACACTCATGATCTGACTGATGACGGTGCCTATGAGCAAGAGGAGAGTGATACTGGTATGGGTATCTGTATATGACTTAAGTAGATATACAAAACTCAAATGCTCTAAGTGATCACCTTAGGCAAAAATTCTTCTCACAATAAGGACATAAAACTGCCACAAGCTCTCTTTCAGTACAGTCCTTGAACGAGCATGGGAAAGATTTGTGTGTATCTGTCTTCAGTCTGTCATTGGTTACGGTGATCTAAAAATATAAAATGGGAAAAATGCCATTATATTTTATATGTAAAGCAAATACAAAAATCTTAGGTAGCTTTCACATCATTTTTCTTAAACCCATTAGGGCAAGTTACACACCTTCATATAAAAATCATAATGAATACACAAACAATGATTACTCTGCTGTCAATATTTTCATAATTTTTTACTGTGGTCTATTTATCTGCTAAATTAAAATGACCATGTAGTTACTCTCTGTAATTTTAAGCTACTACATAACAGTCCCACACAAACATGCTCCATAATAACGTGCTCAGGTAATCATCTCATCGATCTTCAAATAACAAGTTACACCTACTTTCTATACTAGCTTGAGTGCATTAAATGCTTTTGGAATAAAACATTCAACAATTATATATCTCTCCATGAGACAAAGGATTAAAAACAGTTTTCAAAATCATATACAGCCTCTTTACATAACCAATTTAGTATGTCAAACTTTCACCTATGGTAACTAACTAGTTTAAAATCTAATCAAATTCTAAATGAAAATACATGAATACAAATATGTTGTATCAGATTGGGAGCACTATGAACATACCTCCAGACAGCCATGAGATTCCTTGCTTCTGTGTTCAAGGCTTAAATAATTTAAAAAAGGAAAGTAGTATCTGTTTAAATTCAATCAAAAACATACTTAAAGATAACCTTAGATATTTTAATATTTAGTAACCTTGAATTACTTTACATTTATCAATAACATCGCATATGAGAATAAACTGAAATGCCTAATAAAGATGGAACTGTAATCTTAAAGCTTTCAAAATACAAATGTGAAGTTCAATATGAGTATAAATAAGTCATTACTCTAAATTAGCTTTACTTTTGTTTATAAATCTTTGCAGTACTTTTAGTTCTTAAAGACCACTGGCAGTAAAATGTCAAAGGAATGCTCTAATTCTGAATGATTTTTAAAATATGTATTATATTTATTTACTTTCAGCAAACTTTTTTGAATTATGACCCGAAAAGGATTCAGTCTTTCAGTGCTGTACTTAGCAAATTAAATGCTTGACAGCTTGAAGTTTAATTGTAAGGAATCTTTGGTTAGTTCATTTATTTAATTTTGCATATGATGTGTTAAAATAACATCTGACACCCATTTCAAGGGATTTACACGTTGGGTTATTTTCATTTTATTAATTAAAATTAAGAGTTATACAGCTGGAGTTTTAAAACCACACTCTTTACATTGTGGTCATTATTTTCTCCTTTAATTAAAAGATAAAACTTCTACATATAATTCACATTCATAACCCCATTCATAACCCCATTTCTGGAAGTTCAAAGATTAGGCATATACATTTGTAAATAATCAGAGCCTATGACTTGTCTGTTTCTTTTTTTCTCAAGTGACTACTGTATTAAATATCAAATATCAATGGCTAAAAGTAACAACTCTTTAATATCTTTTACTTCTCAGAAATAAACACCACATTCCAAAATTATTCCCAAATTCTCCATAAAAACTTAACTTACCAAAATATTCCTGAACAGCCATCACATACAAATGGAAGAAAATCTAAAATTGAGGGAAAATGTTATATGTATGGGTCAATATCTGATTTTGTTTTTGTTTTCTTAAGCAAAAGAATCTTTTTATTCCTAAATTTTTAAGTTTTTTTTTTTTAAGATTTGTTTATTGATCTGAAAGCAGACTTACAGAGAGACAGAGAGATCTTCCATCCACTGATTCACTCTCCAAATGACCATAATGACCTGGGCTGGGCCAGGCCAAAGCCACGAGACAGGAGCTTCTTCCAGATCCCCCACATGGATGCAGGGGCCAAAGCACTTGGGCCATCCTCAGTTTCCTTTCCATGTTATTAGCAGGGAGCTGGATCAGAAGTGGAGCAGCAAGGACTCACCCTCTACACCACAATACTGGCCCCCATGATTAATTTTTTGGTGTAGTAAGTTACTACATGAGGCCAGTGCCGCGGCTCACTAGGCTAATCCTCCGCCTTGCGGCGCCGGCACACGGGGTTCTAGTCCCGGTCGGGGCGCCGGATTCTGTCCCGGTTGCCCCTCTTCCAGGCCAGCTCTCTGCTGTGGCCAGGGAGTGCAGTGGAGGATGGCCTGAGTCCTTGGGCCCTGCACCCCATGGGAGACCTGGATAAGTACCTGGCTCCTGCCATCGGATCAGTGCGGTGCGCCGGCCGCAGCACGCCGGCCGCGGCAGCCATTGGAGGGTGAACCAACGGCAAAGGAAGACCTTTCTCTCCCTTTCTCTCTCACTGTCCACTCTGCCTGTCAAAAAAAAAAAAAAAAAAAAAAAAGTTACTACGTGACCACAGGTAAACAAAGATATCATAACCTCAGTAACCCTGCAGGAAAGTAACTGGATTAACAGGCGATGTTACTTACAGTAGCTTTGTCCAATCAAAAGAAGCAAAGCTCTGAGTTTTATTTATTTATTTTTTGCTTTGTTTTCTTTTGATTCTCAGATTTGTTGGGTATTATTTTCGAGGACTATATACTGCAAAAATTCTGCATTTAGAGTAAAAAAAAAAACAAAACCCTAGGTTTAAAGTCTGATTCCAGGGGAATGGTGTCATGGCACAGTGGGTTAAGCCACACAGCCTGATGCCAGTATCCCACATGAGCAATGGTTTGAATCCTGGCACTGCAGCCTTTTGGGAAGTGAACAAGTGGATGGACGACCTCTCTCCCTCTTTCTGTTTTTCTATTCCTCTCTGTAACTCTAGCTTTCAAATAAATAAATAAATAAATACATCTTTCTAAAAAAATTCATGGTTCCACTGCTTACTGACCTAGCAAAGCTAGACAAGTTACTTCACAGTAAAGCTTGGGCTATTTGCATTCGATACAGTATGTAGTGTTTGTGTGGGTCTCTCTCTCTATATACACACATGTGCACATACACACAAAAATGCTTTAGTATGATTAGGTCATATAAATAGATGCATATAGACAGGTAGATAGATAAAAGACATACACATATAGTGTCTCTCTCCATAAGCAGGTGTGTACGCAAATGTGTTCATGTCTAAATTCGAATCTAGGCTGCATGCCACTTTTACCTAACAGGGTAATTGTAAAAACCAAATAAAATTTTTGTCAAAATCATAATAACATAGTAACTAAAATTAACAACAATTAACAACTTTCGAGTATGCTCAACTCAGAATATTGTAGTAATGAGGTGACGATGCCTTCAGAGATTCCAGAAATTCAATAAAGGACACTTCAAAATTAATTGCTGAGTTCTTTCCTGGTTGTTGAGGACCAATGAATTTAGAATCAAGTAAATAAGTAATAACTAAGTCAGGAATTGAACTTTTAGAAAGTATATAAAATATCCATTCTCAGATGTGGCAAATAACTGCTAATCACTAGATAATATCAATCACTCTCTAAATTATACTAAGGATATCTCATATTTAATTAAGTTTCCTAACCAAGTGAGAATGGACATATCAAATCACACTTTTACAGGTGAAAACCAGGCTCAGCCCCTCTTTACAAAGGCTACAAAGAGCTCATTCCATAAGGTATCTTAACTCAAAATAGGAAGAAGAGATCTTATGGTAACTGAAAGGGACCTCTGGATAACTATACTGTGGAAAAACAGGGCCCAAATCGTTCTTTTCACATCTGAGAAGTGGGCTTGACAAACTCTGTCACTTCTGTTTCATATCAAGAAATTATGGACAATATTTGTCAACAGGAGAAATTAACTGAAACATGTAATACACTTACTGAAAAGTTTTATCCTTTTCAACATGGAAAAATTGTATATGATGGCTACTTTGAGGCTTTTGGTAAACAAGTATGTATCAGATACAAATCAGGACGACCCAGAGTAAAGAGTTAAATTAATTTTCTGGTACATGAACAGGTTGTGACCTGCTGAGTGGCAGGTGATTACAGCCAGTGGTGAAAAATACACATATAAGTAATAAGAAGCTAGCAGGAATTGTGCACAGCCAAGTTACCACTAATAAATTATAGCCCTGGTACTGAATCTGAGCTAAACCCCAGAGTCCTTGTCAACACAGTGATGCAGGTACCAATGACGAAGAAGCAGTGGAAAATGCAACCTATTTTCTACCCTATGTGCCAAATATGATGGCACAGGCTTGGGAGTCAAACCCGAGATCAGACTGAGCAGCCTCTCATGCTTCCTGAACTTGCCTCTTCTGGTGAATGAGCCCCTGAAGCCCGTGTGACACTACCACAGGCTGTGCATATCTCAAGGTCTCTCAGGTCCACGAGGACAGATCATCATCGTATTAGGAAGCTCTCTAACATGCAGCCTGTCAGCCTGAAAGCTCTTCTCTGCAGAAGGCCAAACAAGTGAGTTCAAGCAATGATCATCAGAATCAAAGCAGGACCAGTCTGGGAGCGCAGACGGAGCATCTGATGGAATCTCTGAGAGCCAGGCACCTTTGAGAAAGGCCAAGGGCCTTCTCACAGATGCTCCCCTCCAAAACCGATCCCGTCTAACTCCTTCGTCCAGCGGATCCTCTACGGGTAAGCGGCCGGCCCAAGGCTGCAGTGGCAAGGCCGGAGGGGCGCGGGAGTCTGCGACTCCCAGAGCTAAGCGTCCCCGCTCGCCGAGCTCACTGGAAAGAAGTGGGCGACACCGGACCCCACAGAGTGCCCCGTGGCCTTCTTGGGCAAGGCGCACTCGCAAACCTAGGTGAGCACGGCAAAGGGATGTCTTCGGGAACTGCATGGCTCCCTTTCAAGTCAATTCCAAGCGCTCAGGGGCCACAGGAACAGCACTGCACAGCTCACGGCAGACCCACGAAGGACGCGCCCGCCCCGCTCCTCAACTCCCACTCGGCCCTGAGGCCTCCCTCCCCGCCGCCTCCATGGGTGACGCCAGGGCAGGGCCCGGGTCGGCCGCAGTCACCTCGCTGCCGGCAGTGCTCGACCTGACAGTGCTGCCCGATGTCCAGCTCCGCCATCTCCCCAGGGCCGCGAGGGGTCCAACCGACCGGGAGGGGCGGGGCAATGCCGCGCGCGTAGCGCCTGCCGGGAGCGCGCCGGCGCAGGGGCGGAGCCTGAAGCCGGGGGGCGTGGCGGGAGCCGGAAGCTGGTAGTTTGCCCGTGAGGTAGGGAGCGTATGAGCCCGGGCCGACAGAACTGGGAGTTGGTTTGTTTTTCTCTGAGCGGAAGTCAATCTCTCAATTCTTAAGGAAACACCCAGTCGCCCTTCTGGCTGATTACGTGCTGCGGTGCCCTGTGTGTGGACACTGGAATCGAGCACGGCTTCACGTGATTGCCTTGTTTTTTTCCTTCAATTACTCTAACCTTAAGGAACCAGTACAGTGCGTGCCACAAAGTATTGCAAGAATCAAATGAAAGACCTTAGTTCTTAAGTTTAAGACCTTAGTTCTTAAACTCCTGCTGCAGCCTACAATGATTCACCTCATTACACGTTGGAAGATACGTGATTATATGAATAGTTGGACATAAATGCGGAGGAGTCGTTAGGCTTGGTAAAAAGTAAAAATCTTCCACCTTTTCTTCTCATTTTAAAAAAACAGTAGTCGGGGGAAAAACGTCAGGCTCTTGAGATCTCCAGAGTGTATGCTGAGCCGCAAACACTTTGTCAGTTTAGAGGGCGCGGACTCATTTACAACTATGTGGGTGAAGTTATGGGGATTCCACTGCCTTGTCAGGGAATATCATGGGGTTGATGAACCGCCCCAAAGGTAGTGAGGAAGCAGAGTCCCAGTGGATGCCATTCCACTGAGTGACACCAGACACCACGCAGACAGGGTGAGTGGCAGTCAAGTATACTTAAAACAGGAGCTGGAAAAGCATCCAAAGCCTCCTATTTATTCATTGAGGAAGGGGGAAGGGTGGAACTGGGAAACAGGAATCATTACTTCAGTATTTGCTCAATCTGTTTAAGATGTCCATGTCAGAAATGTTAATAGTGGAAGCCAGAACTAAACTCTTAAGAACTCAACATTTCTGGGTTATTCTTGACTCTAAGGATCAATGACCTGCCTGGATTTTGCATGCTTATATTAGCTGATCACATTAATCAATAGCAGGTTTCCTAGAATTTTACTGCTTTGAATGCCCTAGATTGGTGGCAAATATTTTTCTTTGGTATATTTATCAATTTATATCCTCATAGAGGTGAAATTCTCCTCGCTTCAATGTTAAAGACACTCAGACCGATTTTCTCAACCCAGAGAACTTTCTACAAAACAGACAGTCTCTCTTTTCAACTACATTAAGTCCAAAATGAAATGTTGTCTTACCATATCATCCCCACTCTAACAAAGGCAATCCACCTTAGTAGAAACACTGGATTCCTTTGCCACTTCCCCTTAGTTTTCTCATGGAAGTATCCAACAAACACTAACAATTCTGCCTCAGAAATGTCTCTTAAATTTGTTCCTTACAGTTCCTCCAGTTACCACCCTTCCCTAACCCCTGCCACCAAACTCCCATACAAAATATCTTCCAATGATTCTCCATTATTCACAAGATTCCTTAGCTTGTCCAGTAACACTTTTCACAATCTGGCCGTCATACTCCACAGTCTCAGCAACAACCATTTCCCCACAGTCTCCTTACTCTCCAGTCACTTCCTAAATATACCTTCTGACCCTTTACTATCTCCATGCTTTTGATTATGCCTTTCCTTCCCCCTGGAATGTTCTATATACCTCGATTTCCCAAGCTTTTTAAAAGTAAGAATCAGGTGGAGTGCTACCCAAACCCCTCCCTGGGTCTGATTTAGAAGGGAAATTATATTTTAACAAGTACTCCACCTTCATTCTTATTTTCAGGTAAGTTTAGGAAACATTGTTCTCTCTCACGGTATCTTTTTTTTTTTTTTTTTTTTTTTGACAGAGCGCGCTGATCCGATGGCAGGAGCCAGGTGCTTCTCCTGGTCTCCCATGGGGTACAGGGCCCAAGCACTTGGGCCATCCTCCACTGCACTCCCTGGCCACAGCAGAGAGCTGGCCTGGAAGAGGAGCAACCGGGACAGAATCCGACGCCCCGACCGGGACCAGAACCTGGTGTGCCGGCGCCGCAAGGCAGAGGATTAGCCTAGTGAGCCGCGGCGCTGGCCTCTCACTGTATCTTAGGGATGTGATTCTGTTATCCCTTCATCTGGGAAGTTCCTCTGAAAGCATGGGCAAAATGTGCCATCACATCTGTTCTAATAGCATGTGCCATATACTTTCACATACTTTTCTTACTAGCACTAACCAGGTCTTTTTTTTTTAATATTTTATTTATTTATTTGAGAGGTAGAGTTACAGACAGTGAGAGGGAGAGATAGAGAGAAAGGTCTTCCTTCCGTTGGTTCACTCCCCAGATGTCTGCAACGGCCGGAACTGTGGCGATCCGAAGCCAGGAGCCAGGTGCTTCTTCCCGGTCTCCCATGGGGGTGCAGGGGCCCAAGCACTTGGGCCAACTTTGACTGCTTTCCTAGGCTATAGCAGAGAGCTGGATTGGAAGAGGGGCAGCCAGGACCAGAACCAGCACCGATATGGGATGCCGCTGCTGCAGGCAGAGGATTAACCTACTGTGCCACAGTGCCGGCCCCTGACCAGGTCTTGTTTTAATTTACCTGCTCCATCCCCTCCAGATACTTCAATGGCTTCTGTTAGCTAGAAAATAAAGCTGCACTCAAGTCAATTCAGCAGGTTTTTTTGAGCATCTACACATCAGACACTATGCAGTGTCTTAGAGAACTGAGTAAGATACGGTCCTTTGCCTCAGTGAGCTCACACCGTCTAAAAAGTAATGGCTCTGTTTGACATTTTAAGTCTTTCAAATCTTGGTACAGCCTTTCTCTCACTGTCTTTTTTTTTCTTTTTTTTCTTTAGTAAATATAAATTTCCAAAGTACAGTTTATGGATTACATTGGCTCCCCACCCCCATAATTTCCCTCCCACTCACACCCCTCCCATCTCCCGCTCCCTCTCCCCTTCCATTCACATCAAGATTCATTTTCAATTCTCTTTATATACAGAAGATCGATTCAGTGTATATTGAGTAAAGATTTCATCAGTTTGCACCCACACAGAAACACAAAGTGTAAAATACTGTTTCAGTACTAGTTATAGCATTACTTCACATTGGACAGCACAGTAAGGACAGATCCCACATGAGAAGTAAATACACAGTGACTCCTGTTGTTGACTTAACCAATTGACACTCTTGTTTATGGCATCAGTAATCTTCCTAGGCTCTAGTAATGAGTTGCCAAGGCTATGGAAGCCTTTTGAGTTCTCCAACTTTGATCTTATTCCGACAGGGTCATAGTCAAAGTGGAAGTTCTCTCCTCCCTTCAGAGAAAGGTGCCTCCTTCTTTGATGGCCTTGTTCTTTCCACTGGGATCTCACTTGCAGAGATCTTTCATTTAGTTGTGTGTTTTTTTTTTTTCCAGGGTGTCTTGGCTTTCCATGCCTAAAATACTCTCATGGGCTCTTCAGCCAGATCCGCATGCCTTAAGGGCTGATTCTGAGGCCAGAGTGCTGTTTAGGACATCTGCCATTCTTTGAGTCTGCTGTGTATCCCACTTCCCATGTTGGATCGTTCTCTCACTGTCTTTTGATACAGACTTCTGGTTGCTATCCCTAAAGGCCTCTTCCTATTTTGTGTTCCCCCATAACCCCAGGTCCTTTGCACATGTTATATCTTCTACCTGCAATGCTCTTCCCTCCCCCTTTTAACTTAGTTCATTTCTGCTTTTCCCCTACCTGTCACCTCAAGTCCAAGGGTACTTCAAAATATCCATGGAAAGTGGAATTAGAAGATAATTTTATTTTGGTGTAAAATAATTTTCAATTCATACATATATTTTCCATGACCATTTTGAAGACCCCTTTAACCCTTCCCTAAGGGAGCCACTCCTTTTGGACTCCTATTATGTTTTTTATCTGTACCTCTCTATTAAACAATTATTTCCAAATTTATTATAATCATTCTTATTCACATCTTCTCCCTTATAGGCTAGAACTGTGCTGATGGTTGAGCTGATATTTTATTTACTATTGTAATTCTTTAAATCTACCATGATGCCATTAAGCTTCATAGTAATATTTAGTATAAATTCGTGAAATAATTAACTGAAATTTAGACTTCTGCTTCTTACTTGACAAAGATGGAGTAATTTTCCCCAAGTTTTAGAATGGAAAAGTGACCACAGTCTAACCACCTGAAAGGGTAATGTCCTATACTCCTATTCTGGAGGGAATATGAACACAGGAGAGACAAACAGGAATGCTCTTGGCAGCATTATTTGTCATAGCTCAAACTGAAAATAAGCCAAATGCTTACCAGTAGTAGAAAATATAAATACATCATGGGACAGTCAAATGGTATCCTATTTTACCACAATGAAAATGAATTAACTACAAATGCACACAGGAACATTGATGAGAATTAAAAATACAGTAGTATGTGAGGGAAAAAAACTCCAAAACAATGCCTACTCTTTCGTTCTATGTTTATGAAGTTCAAAAAAGGCATTACTAAATTATATCATTTAGGGTACATAGTGATGTATGTGTAAAGAAAAATGAAGACAACAGTTACTATGAATTCAGAAGAGGGAATACCTGTGAGGGTGATGAAGGGGGTTTTGATCAGGAAGCGATAAATGGGGGGAAGGAGCTCTGTGATGTTGAAAATGCCCTATTTTGTTGCCTGAGTTGTGGTTCCATGTATGTTCACTATATAAATTTTTGGTCTCCTGTCTTGATATGTTTATGTACTTTCCTGTAGACTTTTTGTGTTTTGCAACAAAAGTATTTCTTTAATATGCTAGGCAGTAGGAAATTATTTCACTTAAAGGTTTGGCACACTTAGGTAAGGCAGTAAGGAATTATATGTGATTTCACTTAATGCTATAAAGATGTTAAAAACTCACTCATGACATATATTTGAAGATTAATATACTGTTTTGTTTTCTAGTTGTTTTTTTGTTTTCTAGAATACCTGATTTGAATTTTTAAAGAAAGAGTAAAATGCCTAATGTCATATATTTGAAAAGAATGCAGTATCATTTTATTTTTAAATCCTACATTATATAGACACTATTATTTACTACATATTTTAAATCCCTCTTTATTAAATTTTTTGCTAAATACAGTATTAATAGATGTGGGTAAAATAGAAAACGTGCTATGGGAGTTTATAGTTTCTTAATGTAAACTTTTGTAATTTGCTACAAGCTAGCAGAGTGACAGTTTAATTATTTTCAGCAAATATTCACTTCCTTTCCTTCACATTGAGAGCAAGGTGTACTTTACAACTTCATAGCTGTTGACCATGGCCATGAGACTTGTGTTGGCCTGTGGAATGCTGGCAGATTGGGTACAGGCACAAGCCTGCATCACAGCCTTACAGGTAGGTGCTCCTCTGCATGTGTTCTACGGCACTATCTGAACGCGGGCCAAGTAGCTGCTGCCTTTCAATCTGGACCCCAATATGAACACACGTGGAGCAGACCCAAACCCAGTCCTGAACCTGGAGAGAAGCTCAGATGATCTGTTGCCTGAAGAAGAACTACCGAGTCAAGGTATCTCTTTTAGTCCAACCAAATTCAATAGGGCTGCAGGTTTCTGAATTTCATACGAATGCATGGTATTGTAACTCCCAGAGTTTTAGAGAGCATCATATATCAATAGCTGACTAGTATACAGGCAATAAATAAATAAATGCAGTATATAGACAATAAATAAAAAGTGAGATATCCCATAATTCATATAATAAAATCATTTCTCCTCTGTGAATATCAGTCTATCTTGCATACCATGTTCAAAAGTAAATCTTGAACATTGCAAATTTAAGCTTTAATAATAACAGCCTGCAACTAATCAATCACTTACTGTGTACCAGGCACTGAAATGAAAGATCTCATTTAATCTTCACCACCACCCTTTAAAGCTAGAAACTATTATCTCCATTTTATAGAATTGTGTACAAAAATGACTCAACCTCTGCCTTCTCTCCAGCATCTGAAACTACCCTCTTCCTTCATGTCTTCACTGATGTCTTAATTATTTATACTTTCATTTATTCTGCCCAACATATGTTCTAGTCCCTTATTCTAGAATCTTTCTCCTGTCTCTAGATTTGCATGGTTATCATCACCTCAACTTTCATCTCTCAAAAAAGGCTTCTAGGATGGTAGGCATTCGGCACAGCTGCCAAGATATAGCCTGAGATGTCTGCATCCATATGGGAGTGCCTGGGTTCAGGTTCCACTCCAGATTCCAATTTCCTGCTAGTGTACACCCTGGAAGGCAACAGGTGATGGCTTAAGTGGTTGGGTCCCTGCTACCTGTGAGGAAGAACTGGATTGAGTTCCTGACTCCCAGATTTGGCCTGGCCCAACCCTAGCTGTTGCAGGCATTTGGTGAGTGAACTAGTTTATTACAGCTATCCCTAGCGTTCTCTTTTCCTTTTCAAATAAATAAATGCAATTTTTTAAAGGCCCGTCCAACCTGTTCCTTTTGATAAGGTCTGTTGATAATGTACTGGTTTCTTATTGTTCTTTGGGAATTTAGTCCAAATGTAGTGGCTTAAAACAAATATGTTATCCTACAGTTCTGGCAGCAAGAAGTCTCACAATCGATCTATTGAAAGAGCTGTGTTCCTTCAGCAGGCATGAAGGGAAGAGCC
The DNA here is from genome assembly GCF_051225735.1 of Oryctolagus cuniculus. Lineage (NCBI taxonomy): Eukaryota > Metazoa > Chordata > Mammalia > Lagomorpha > Leporidae > Oryctolagus > Oryctolagus cuniculus. The sequence continues at coordinate 107,752,927 of NC_142872.1, forward strand.
AGTTTCTTATTTTTTTCCAGCTGCTCTCCTTGCTCATGACCCTTTCCTTCATCTTCAAGGTCAGCAGAGTGACATCCTTCAATCTCTCTCTCTTCTTCCTCAACCCCCTCTCATCCCTCTTTCTGCCACATCTCCTCTGGCTCTAGCTTTTTGATTTTCTCTTTTATGGACCTACTGGGATATATCAGATATTCTCTGCATCTCATAAGTATTAACTACACTGAACAGTCCTTTTGCCACATAAAGTAACATAGTCCCAGGTATCAGGGATTAAGAGTATAGAATCTTGGGAACCATTCTTTAAAAAAGATTTATTTGAAAGGCAGAGTTATAGAGAGGCAGAGGCAGAGAGAGAAAGTCTTCCATCCACTGGTTCACTCCCCAAATGGCTGCAATGGCCTCCATGAGCCTCCGCTGGGCCCCTGACACAGGTGCAGGGGCCCAAGGACTTGGGCCATCTTCTACTCCTTAACCAGGGCATAGCAGAGAGCTGGATCAGAAGTGAAGCAGCTGGGACTTGAACCAGTACCCACATGGGATTGCCGGCAATGCAACAGCGGCTTCACTGGCTATGCCACAGCCCCAGCCCCAGCAGCCATTTTTATTTTAAGATTTATTTATTTATTTGAAAGTCAGAGTTACAGGAGGTGGGGGGGGGGAGAGAGAGAGAGAGAGAATCTTCCATCTACTAGTTCAGTTCCCAGATGGCCACAGTGGCCAGTACTGGGCCAGCCCAAAGCCAGGAGCTAGGAGCTTCTTCCAGGTCTCCTATGAGGGTAGCAGGGGCCCAAGCACCAAGCACCTGGGCCATTCTCTGCTGCTTTTCGCAGGCCATTAGCTGGGAGCTGGTTGGGAAGTGGAACAGTCAGGACATGAACGGGTGCCCATACCTGATGCCAGCATCACAAGTGGTAGCTTTACTTGCTACACCACAATGCCAGCCCTAGGGTCATTGTTTTCAACTATTCTAAATTACATTCTTGAGTTTCTTACATTTTATGCATGTCTTCATAACATGTATCCATTTCCAAGTTTATTTATTTTTAAGTACTTCCTTCATTAGTGCTGGGTGTAATGTCTTTCCAAGGATTTTTCCTTTGCCTTAGTTATGAGGAGCCAGACATTTCATGAGAATCTTTGTGTCCTGGTCTCAGATTTCAAAAAAAAAATATTTACACTATATTTGAAAGGCATAGATATAGAATATGATATTCTATTCCCTGTTTCACTACCCAAATGCCTGCAATACTTCAAGCTGGCACAGGGCAAAGGCAGGAATTCAGAATTCAATCCAGGTCTCCCACACGGGTGACAGGGAGCCAAGTACATGAGCCATTATCTGTTGCCTCCAAGGGTACACAATAACAGGAAGCTAGATTGGAAGCAGAGGAGCTGGAAGTGGAACCAGGCACTCTTTTTTTTTTTAAATTTTTTATTTAGTAAATATAAATTTCCAAAGTACAGTTAATGGATTACAATGGCTTCCCCCCCATAATTTCCCTCCCACTCACACCCCTCCCATCTCCCACTCCCTCTCCCATTCCATTCACATCAAGATTCATTTCTCTCCTCCCTTCAGGGAAAGGTACCTCCTTCTTTGATGGCCCCATTCTTTCCACTGGGATCTCACTTGCAGAGATCTTCCATTTAGGTCTTCCTTTTTTTTTGCCAGAGTGTCTTGGCTTTCCATGCCTAAAATACTCTCATGGGCTCTTCAGCCAGATCCGCATGCCTTAAGGGCTGATTCTGAGGCCAGAGTGCTGTTTAGGACATCTGCCATTCTATGAGTTTACTGTGTATCCCACTTCCCATGATGGATCGTTCTCTCCCTTTTTGATTCTATCAGCTAGTATTAGCAGACATTAGACTTGTTTGTGTGATCCCTTTGACTCTTAGACCTATCAGTGTGATCAATTGTGAACTGAAATTGATCACTTGGACTAGTGAGATGGAATTGGTAAATGCCACCTTGATGGGATTGTATTGGGATCCCCTGGCATGATTCTAACTCCACCATTTGTGGCAAGTACGATTGAGCATGTCCCAAATTGTACATCTCCTCCCTCTCTTATTCCCACTCTTATATTGAACAGGGATCATTTTTCAGTTAAAATTTAAACACCTAAGAATAATTTGTGTTAATCACAGAGTTCAACCAATAGTACTAGAACAAAACAGAGAAAATACTAAAATGGATAAAGTATTACATTGTACATCAACAGTCAGGACAAGAGCTGATCAAGTCACTGTTTCTCACAGTGTCAATTTCACTTCAACAGGTTTCCCTTTTGCTGCTCAGTTAGTTGTCGCCGATCAGGGAGAACATATGATATTTGTCGTTTTGGGACTGGCTTAATTCACTCAGCATAATGTTTTCCAGATTCCTCCATCTTGTTGCAAATGACCGGATTTCGTTGTTTTTGACTGCTGTATAGTATTCTATAGAGTACATGTCCCATAATTTCTTTATCCAGTCTACTGTTGATGGGCATTTGGGTTGGGAACCAGACATTCTGATATGGGACACAAACATCCCAAGTGGTTACTTAGCCCCTCTGCCATATGCCCTCCCCTGGTCTCTGATATTTAATGGTTAGAAGTACAGGAGTCTCACCTGTATCATCCCAGTAATAACACAGATTCTTGTATGTAGGATGTGTTTCCAGATATTTTCATTTGTTGTGCCATACTTTGGGTATGTTACCATCAGTGTGTGTGTGTGTGTTTTTTTTTTTTTTTTTTTTTTTTGACAGGCAGAGTTAGACAGAGAGAGAGAGAGACAGAGAGAAAGGTCTTCCTTTATCATTGGTTCACCCCCCAAATGGCCGCCACGGCCAGCGCACTGCGCTGATCCAAAGCCAGGAGCCAGGTCCTTCCTCCTGGTCTCCCATGCGGGTGCAGGACCCAAGGACCTGGGCTGTCCTCCACTGCCTTCCCGGGCCACAGCAGAGAGCTGGACTGGAAGAGGAGCAATTGGGACAGAACCGGTCGCCCCAACCGGGACTAGAACCTGGGGTGCCGACGCCGCAGGTGGAGGATTAGCCTAGTGAGCTGCTGCGCTGGGGAACCATCAATGTTGTATTTCTTCATTCACTCATTGAAAAATTTTGATAAAATGTCCACAATGTTCCAGGCTCTGTTCTAGGCACCAGAAACACACTGGTGAATAACAGAAGTTAAAATTCCTACTTTCACAGGAATATCCTAGCCAGTTGGAAAGTAAACAGAATAAAAAAACAAACCCAGTATGTGATACATGGCGGTAAGTACTGTGGGGGGAAAATAAAACTAGGATAGAGAATAGCAGTCCTAGAGAGTCAGGTGGTGAGAGGAGAGGGTTGCAATTTTAAATATGGTGTTGCGAAAAAGTGCTAAATACCTAAAGCAGGTTATGGAGTGAATCTCTCTGGGTGCAGGTTTCTAGGTAAAGGAGCAGCCTGTGCCAAGAGCCTTCCTGGTGTATTCCAGCCAAAGTGAGGAGCACAGTGTTATTAGAGCAGAGTGAACTGGAGTCAATAAGAGGCTGTATGGACAGGGAGCTACCTGTGAAATAAGAGTGGGGCTGGGTTTATCTCCTATAGGAACCAGAAAACCTTCCTGGCAGAGGAGTAGGATTAGGGAGAATTTGTGTGTTTCTCAATTGCATATGAGTCCCATGTGATATGCTCAGGTGAAACAAAGTACAAAAATCAACTTTGATTTGGTTGTGCAATAACTTCATCTCATTTTATATTCATTATGTGGATAATGTAGGAAACATTTTACAGTCAGCTCTTACCTTAGTTCTTTACCTTCTTTCTGATCAGGGATGGACAAAGGTATGAGAAACATGGATAAAGAGCTACACAAGCAAAACTCAGTCACAGGTACCATCTATCTTCATTGTGGATTAGGGCAATCCAAGTTGTATTTTTGAAAAATTACTATTTTTTCACAATGGCTACTTTTGTACTCATTATTGTGATTGAGTAGTATACACTGTGAAATATTGGCTCCAAAGAACAGGAAGAACTGCTGATGAAAAGAATGTGAACATGCCTGTTGAGCTGCTTAATAAATAACTATTTGATGATGATTCTGCAGTATGTTTAGAGGGTAATTCTTCTTATGTTGCTTTAGAGAGTTCATTTGGCATTTGAAAATGGATGCAATTTCAAGGGGTGACCAAAATGTATCAATTAGCCTGACATCTAGGTCTTCTTAACAGATCTATAAATTTCCAATTTCCTTCGCCATCTTAACCATGCTAAATCATCCTGAACAAGATCATTCTTTTCAACAACAGCCTCCTTATTAGCTCAGATCAATTGAGATTAGAAAATGAAAAATACACCAGATGCTGATAACTCTTTATGAAACCACATTTGTAGGGTGAGTACTGAATGAAGATTAATGTGTTATTTTCAGCTTCTAAATCATTGATTTAAAAATTTATTTTTCACATCTCATTGCTGTATTAAACACTAATATGTATTTAGATTGTGCACTTGCTTGCAAGTGTTATCTTTTCCCCATTGAATTTATGCATTAGTGGAATGGAATGATTTTTAATTTAAATGTATTTTGCTTTGTCTGCCACATATCTTTCTGAAAGTACTTCACATTAAATTGGGTAAATTGATTATTTTCTTCCACCGAATTATAAATTAAAGACTAAATTATTTGTTTGAATTTTTGACTGATTTAGTTTTTCTTTGAATAAAAAACAGGAGGCTTAGCACATTGTGTGAACCCTGAACTCTGCCTATGTTTAAAGGCAATATCAGCTGTTATCTCTTCTACCTCCAAGCCTCAGATGAACTGAGTGTTCTTGAAACTAATACTTTAGACTCAAGATTTTGAAAATATTGTTTAAAATTTTAAATATCTAATACTCTTTACTGTTTTTTCATATAGTACATCATTGTCTTAACTAATTGTAAGGAAGCTCCAAAATGCATGAATGGTTATCATTCTCCACTGATGAACTTCCACATCTAGAACTGTGTATGCCATATAGACTGCACTTAGAAAAAAAGGTGACTAAATGAATACATTAATGGATGAATGAATGAGTGACTTCTTATCCTGGAATACTAATTGCTCTTCTCTAAACCTAGGTAATTTCTATCCCTCATTCAATTTCCAGCTTAACAGTCCCTTTTTTAGGCTACTCCTCTCTGATCCCAACACAAGATCAGTTACCTTATTATTTGTTCTTATAGTCCTATGCTTCTCCACAGGATATTTTAGAACTTTAACTTATAAACTCCATTGTTTGTGAGATAATTTAATTTCTGCTTCTCCTCAAAGCTATAATCTCTGTTGGGATAAAATGTTTCTCTGTCTTGTTCTTAATCATATTTCCAACTCTAGCATAGTGGCTAGAACATGCATGAATGTCCAATAAATATCTGGTGAATGAAAACATGGATGGATGGATGGTTAATCAGCTCTTCATTATAACGTTCAGTACCTCTGTCCCGTTTGTCAATGCTCACCCAACTAAAAAGGGTAATTGTTGAACCATAAAAGAATATTCTATTGTACTGCATAAGTTCCTATTTAAAGTATCCCTTCAGGAATTCAATAAAGCTTGCAGGAGCTCTTAAAGTTAAGTCCTTCATCTAAGAGGTTAAAGTTAACCTCTTTGGGGGTCGGCACTGTGGTGCAGTGGGTTAAAGCCCTTGCCTGAAGTGCTAGCATCCCATATGGGCGCCGGTTCTAGTCCCGGCTGCCCCTCTTCCAATCCAGCTCTCTGCTATGGCCTGGGAAAGCAGTAGAAGATGGCCCAAGTCCTTGGGCCCTGGCACCCACGTGGGAGACCTGGAAGAAGCTCCTGGCTCCTGGCTTCTGAGCTCTGGCTGTTTCGGCCATCTGGGTAGTAAACCAGCAGATGGAGGTCCCCTCTCTCTCTCTCTCTCTCTCTCTCTCTCTCTGTCTCTACCTCTCTCTGTAACTCTGTCTTTCAAATAAATAAAATAAATATTAAAAAAAGTTAACCTCTTCTCCTTATGGTATTGAACAAATACTTAATAACTTCTCCTCTGGATCAAGTCACTTGGAAGGAAGGTCATGGAAATAGTGAAAAGATGACAGGTTTTAAGCCAGAAAGCTCTATTCTACTTTTACTGCCTGTTCCATCAAGTTATCAGTTGACCCTTGGGTCCTTCACCTGTCAAACAGAAATAGCAATCCTATTTTGGTGGGAAGTGTGTGAGAAGTCTTCAAAATGTCCATGGAAAATGCACATAATACCTTTTAAACATAAACATTTTTGTTTGTATTTATTATTTAAGAGGAAGAGAGAGAGACTGACAAAGATTAAGAGAGAGAGAGAGAGAGAAAAGCATTCCCATCTGCAAGTTCATTCCTCAAATGTCTGTATCAGCCAAGAAGCTGATATAGGCCAAAGCCTGGAGAAAGGAACTCAGCCCATTGCAAGTCTCTCACATGGAAGGAAGAGAACCAATTACTTGAGCCATCACCACAACCTCCCAAGGTCTGCATTGGTTGGGTCCTCCGATATAGGATATGGGCCTCTTAACCTGCAGCTTAACCTCTAGGTTACATGCCTGTCTCCACATTACCTCTTCCAATTCTATTTTCCGTGAACTTTTTAATGTGGTCTTTCATAGAGATTATTGATAATGTGTGTAGTGTGCCTGACACACAGTAGGTGCTCAAAAGAAGGCAGCTGTTACTACTATTACTAGATGGCAAGCTCCTAGTAGGCCCACTATACTTACATTTCTAGTACCTCATATAAAGAATATACCATAAAGGGTGGTTTAATTGTCCAGTAGTGGGAATCACAGTGGAAAATGTGCTACCTCTTAACCTTCAAGGGGCTTAACAATCTAATAAAAACTGTCCAAAACATGTTCATGAAATATGTGGATATTAAGGAAATACAATTTTTATTTCAATTTATAATATATACAAAATTAGAGAAAAATATGTGTTATAGACCATAAGCGCTTTGGATAGCCAGGCAAGAAACGATAGGAAATAGCTAGGTACAATTGCCAGGAAATGATAAATTCCTATGTCTAGGTGTGTAAGGGGTAAGCATGTAAGCATGTAAATGTTTAATTTCCTTGGCAAAATTTGATGCTGGTTATACTAATGTTGGCTAAATGAATGAATTTTGCTGTTTCTTTGTTAGTATGATGGCAGACAAAATTGGGTTATTCATCTTAGGTATAAAGGTGAATTTGTCATAGAATGGGTGCTTCTCCCTCCTTCAACTGTGTTTAGCTAATGATCACAAATATGTTAAGTTCCAATGATGTTGTATAATGTTGCTCAAATAGGAGGTATTATGTGGGGTACACCCTAGTCCTTGAAAGCTAGAACATAGACTCAATTCCAGATTCCACTGTGTAGCATGCTCAGCACAGGTTCTCAGTTGTATTGTAACATCACTAATTATTACATATTGCTGTTCTCTCATCTTAACCAAACTCTTTGTCAGCAGCTCTAACAAATGGGACTGACAGCCTGAGCATAAGCAAAAGAATGGCTGTTTCCTCTAGGATATTCTCTGCTTTTTGTCACCAGGTGTTTAAGGGTTTTGAACTTCAGATTGCTGATTATAGAGTTGAATGTAACCATCAAATACACTCAGAAGTCCTGACACTGGCAGAAGAGATGGCCACCTTCTTTCACCCACTTCAAGCCAGGTAATGATTATCTAAGAATACACTCTGGTCAACTGACAGCCTGCGCACATCAGTCCGCCCAGATATACATATGTAGGGACAAGCCCAGTCACACCAGCAGCTCCTAACCTATCCACACACCTGTGGCAGACAAATGTCCAGGAAGTCCCTGGGTCCACACACTCATACCTACATAACACACACCCAGAGAAACATATGGAGACATTCTTATCCACAGAAATAGAGATCTGGACACAGCAACGCTACAACACACACACACACACACACACACACACACCCCACTCTTGCAATCCAGGTAGACAACCTGCGCTTGTTACACACAAGACTCCCAGCCCATTGGTTTGCTTTTCTCTGAGCCATTCACTAGCTTGTTTTTAAACCCTGGGTGCGGGACCACCGCGGGTAAAGCAGCAACTTTCTTGCCCTCTTTGCAGGCTTTTCAACTTTCTGGGCTCTCCGATTCCCACGGGGCCAGGTGGCGCCGGCCGGCCAACGTCTGACTCCAGCGCCTTCCCCGCCCGGTAGCCGCGCCGAGGGGCGGGGCCGAGCGGGCGGCCAGGAAATGCCCTGGAGAGTGTGTCACCTGCCCCCGACGGCTTGTTGATTCCCAGGAGCGCCGCCTTTTCGGTCTGGACCCCCGGCCCCGAGTGGGCTCTCCTGCTTACCTGTTCCCCAGGTGCGGGCCTGGGAACTGCTGAGACGCTCCCGGGACCACCGCCTGCCGCCCGCCCCCAACTTCTGAGCCATGAGCAAGTTGGGCAAGTTCTTTAAAGGGGGAGGCTCTTCTAAGAGCCGCGCTGCCCCCAGCCCCCAGGAGGCCCTGGCCCGACTTCGGGAGACCGAGGAGATGTTGAGCAAGAAACAGGAGTACCTGGAAAATCGGATCCAGAGAGAACTCTCCCTGGCCAAGAAGCACGGCACGCAGAACAAGCGAGGTAGGCTGGGGTCTAGCACAGGTCCAGCGCTTCCCCTGGGGACAACCCGCCCACAGCACCCCAGCTCCCAGCCTTCCGAGTTGGTGCCTCCAGCCTTTCTAGGAACTGGTTCTGACCCCCAGGACCCTGATGGGGTGGGCTGAGCAAGGCACTGGGCCGGGGTCGGCAAAAATCTCAATCATCAAGAACAATATTTTAATGAATATTTAAAAGGACTCACGATTAATATAGAAAAAATCCATGATGAGCAAAATGTCAAAATGTAAACCTTTAAAGACAGGATCAGTATTACTATTTGTTTTCTTTCGCCTCGGGCTCTTATATTGTTTGGTGTGATACTTCTTTAAAGTTTTTTTTTTTTAATGTGGTATTTTAGTCATCATGGATACTTTTGTATTGATTTTGAGTTTTCAAAATATTGTATGAAAATAATATTTATATTGATAACTGAATTTTCTGGTGCCCCCTGAGTTTTGCTGGTGGCTTAACTTCTAGTGCAATCTTACTGACTCGAACACTAAAGTCACATTTTCTGCTATGTGTTGGTATATTGAATTATGTATCTTAACCTACCCGTAAATCTCCCATGAAGCATATTTAGAATGTTTTGGTTTACGTTGTTCCTCAACTGTTGAAAACTTTAATTGAATGTTGTGCAGGTGCGATCTTTAAAAAACAAAACAAGGGATTAAATATTCAATTTCTCATCACTGGCTTTGGGTGCATACAAGGAACTTTGATCCAGTAATGATTCTTGGTGCTCCTTTGCACCTTGAACTATTTGTTCTTTGCCAGAGTTAATTGGTTTCTTCAGTATACAGCTCTCTCTGTAGGAATAAAACTAAACAGCACCCATGGTGCATTTGAAAACCCAGTGGGAAAGTTGAAGTGATTTACTCTCGAAACCCCAGGCCAATAGCTGACTCAGAAATACTTGTAGTAGTAAGTGGCAAAACAGATCTCTGCTTGCTATCAGACTCCAGAATTTTAATCCTCAAGTCAGGCTTCTTAGTCGTAAAGAAGCCATAGGAAGATTTTACTCACCCTAATTGATGCTGCTATTGTTTCATGCAAGAAAGGAATGCTGTCTCATAGAGTCGAACTTGGAAATCCTATGTCTTCCCAAAAAAGTGTGTCTGAGATATTTAAGCTTACTTATTACTGACAATAAGAAGGTCAAGTTTAATTTTTCTCTGCTATTTGATATAGCTTTTGTCCATCTTATTGCCTGTTTTAGAGCTAAGTACTGGTTTCTATTTTTACATGATGTCTGAAAATATTTTGGGATGTTATTAAATGAGAATCTCTAAAGAGACTATGCCATTATGGCTTGCTAAAAAGTCATTGGTCATTCTGTCACTTGCCCTTCATCTTTATTATGATATGCACTCTGCCATTTGCTTAGTGTCTGTCAAGGGATTTTTGTCATCCATTTGGATCTGTATATGGCCTTGTCTACTATGGTTAACAAATATTGGTTTTTAAAAATCTGAAAAATTGAACATCTGGTTCTAGAAGGTGGTAAAAATGTAGATTTGCTTTCAGAAACAATAATGTAAAAAATAACATGTGTTTTTTTCATTAATATGAAATACATTATGGCTTATCAGAAGTTGGGCTTTGTAAATAAGGACAAAAAACATTAAGGTCCATACTAATTTTTTTTTAGATTTATTTATTTTACTTGAAAGTCAGAGTTACACAGAGAGGAGAGGCAGAGAGAGAGAGAGAGAGAGAAAGGTCTTCCATCCGATGGTTCACTCCCCAGTTGGCTGCAACAGCCGAGCTTCACCGATCCAAAGCCAGGAGCCAGGAGTTTCCTCCGGGTCTCCCAACGTGGGTTCAGGGGCCCAAGGACTTGGGCCATCTTCTAGTACTAATTAAGATCACCAATATAACTTCCTTAAGTCAGGGAAGTTACAGATGCAAGTATGAAGTGCAAAGAACCAACTAATGTTTGAAAAGCCATTAATTTTTGGTCATTTATCCTTGGGTGCTTCTCTGGTGTTAGCCCAGGCTTGATTCTGTATTGCCCCTAGGCATGAGAAGAGGCAGTTAGAGTGAGGCCTTTTGTAGTCTGAACTGTGGAAAGCAGTCAGTCATAGGCTCCTGCATTAGAAACTGTCTATATCACTGTATTCCAAATAAACCAGGTAACTTCATATGCATAAACTCACTGTATTCCATTAATCACCAACAAATATTTTCTTGACTTAATAAAATGAACTCTAATGTGCTCAGTACTGATTGGTTTCTGTGCAACTCAATGTCTTGCTAGAATGGCTGTAATTTATATTATAAGCAGAATGACATAAAGTATCCACAGTTAAACTTTTCCTTCTAAAAGTGGTTGATCAGTTAACATGCTATCAACAATGTTAGCTAAGTGCCCAGGTAGCAGTTTGTTGGAAAGGACCACACCCCTGATCAGGGCAAGTTCTCTCTCCATCTGTTTCTTTTTTTTTTTTTTTTTTTCATCTGTTTCTAACAGTGGCTTTCACAGCATTCTGAATGTCCAAAACAGGTTTTATTGGTAAAACGAGTAACTTTTAAATTAGGATAGGAAATGTTACGGGGGCATTTCTTTGGTACAATTATAGGGTATTCTAAATGTATGACTTACATAAAATAGTTTAGAGATACTTCCTTGTCCTCCTGGTTCCTGATCCCCTGCATGAACAAGTAATAGAATCTATTAGGTGCACAACTAACTCGATTTTAGAATGGTACCTGGGGCTTGATTTCAAATCAGTGCAGTGTCCAATCATTGGTTCAGGTGATTTCTGGTTGAATGTACCTCCAATAGGGCATGGCACCTGCCAGGGAGGGTTGCTGCCTGGCTCAGTGAGACTTTCAAAAGTCACTCTGTCCCTGAAAGGACAGAGTTGGGACTTCATCGAGCCCATGAAACGGATTTGATGAACTGTTTTTTCTTGCTTCCCAGTGTGTGTGTATTTAATAATGTGACTATAGCACTTGGCCTGCAAGTTGCTTTTATAATAACTTGTAGCAAGCAAGGTAGTGTAAGGGTAGCTAACGCGTCTCTTCTGCAATTTTTTTTTAGCAGTTATCTTCATCATCTACCAAAAAGAATCTGAATATCTATGACCAAATTGGTTTTGTAGCAGCCACGCTCTCATGATATTCAAGGCCCTGTTGATCCGAAAGAGTAAGAGTTAGAGCAAGACTTAGAATTTTGTTAAAAACCTTAGGAGACCCGAGATTCTTTAATATAGTTTGTTCAGATGACTATGATTTAATTCCTACTTTAATCAGCTTTGTGGAAAAGCAACCTTTTTATAAACCACTTATTTTTTTTTTTCCTGCTTCTTCTGAGCCCTGTCACCTGGAAAAGTTTTCGTTCCTGGCTATATATAAAAATCACTTGGAGGCCTGGGCCCACTGCGGTAGATTCTGATGTAATTGGTTGGTATGGGACTCAGGCAAGTTTTTGTTGTGGTCTTTATTGTTTTAAGTGCCTTCAGCTATTGTGCCTTGTTGCCAAGGTTAAGATTCAGGAGCCAAAAGCCATAGTGATGTTAATGAGGCAGAAGAATCAAGTCTCCTATGTTCCCAGTGCTTCCTGACCATTTTAACACTCTACTGAGCATGGGCAATGAATGCTTTGCTGTGATAGGGCAGGTGGCCCTGGCCTCTTCATGCCCAGGCTGGTGGCCTCAGAAGCTTAAGACTATCAATGTCTTAGCAGATTGCAAATGTTACCTGCCACACTGCCTTGATAATACACCTTAGGGGTCAGTACTCTTCATTCCTTTTTGAGTTTTTTTTTAATAATAAATAGATGTTCATCAAGATGTTGCTCAAATACATTATCCCAATACAATTTTTATGATTTTGGGAGAAGGTAACTTGGTGCTATAGTTAAAAGGAATCAGAGGAATCAACCCTGGCTTTGATGCACAGCCCTGATTCTCACTCAGCAGCCGGTCACTGGCCTGTCTTATTCTTGGTTTTCTCATCTACATAATGGCAATGGTAATATTGATGGACTGGTAAGGATGAATGACTTTACTGTGTAAAGCACTTAGTGTGGTGGTTTCTGAATATTAGAGCTAGACAAATAGCAATTATATTTTTTAAAGCCAAAGTCTGCCCGTTTATTGGCCCACGACTTTTGTTCTAGAATAACATCAACTAAGCCTACTCCATCTGTCCCATGAAGCTTTTACACATATTGGAAGACAGTAATCACTTCTCCCAGGGTTCCTCAATCCCCGTTTTTGTCACTGCCTCTGTGAGCCCTTACTATGCTGAGGTCTGTTCATTGGAGCAGGGTAGGGGATGAGGCAGGTGAGGTGCCTGAGATGCATGGGTGAGGCACTGCCTTGTATTATGCCCCCACATGTCTCTTTGTCCCCTTATGCTGGTCCTGGCCCTGTTGGTTACCTTGGCCAGGGATAAGTGGCAACTGTCAATATGTAATTATGTAAAAAGAAGTGGATTTGGTCTGGGATTATCTGTTGACTGGTGGCTGTTGGGTGAGCATGGAGCTGATAGATAAAAGGTTGGGATGAGAGGAAGCAAATCTGGCCAAAATGCCTACTTACTAACTTTACTTATGATTTAATAGAATATCTGAAGCTGAAGCTTTCCATCTCTTTGCCAAGTGTCTGGTGAAATGAGTGTCCTAGGCAGAGCATCTTCTATTGAAATTAGCCTTCTCACTTTGAAGCCTGGTCTATGTATTGGCAAGACTGTTTTCAGATTCAGGAAGCAGATGGGGTTTTCTTCAGAGTGGGAGTGGGTGCAGAATCCCACTCTTAGCTCATGGGAGGGGCTTCTGCTAGCTCTTGATTTTGCTTGTTATTATAGCTGTCATGGAGCTGATTTCTTCGATTCTCAGACACTGGGGACCAGAGAACTTCTGTGTGAAGAGAAGCACAACACAATTAGTTGAGTGCCAAACTAAAAGCAAAAGCATGGCTTGGGTAAAATGAGCCAGGCATAGACTACAGGATCTGATGGAAGTTCCCCGGAGAGATACACCTTACCTGGTGACCTCCTTTCTTAGGCGAGTTTCTCAACATGGTTCTCAGATCACCTGCATCGAAATTCCTACTGGATGCTTATTAAAATGTACACTCGCAAGGACCCATGAAAGTCTAGTTTAGGAGGTTAAGTATAGAGTCCAGAAATTTGAACTTTGTATAAATAACTCAATGATTCTGCTCTCCATACTTGGAGAACCTATGATGCTGTTCTGGAAGGGCCTGCTCTCTACTCTGTTTTCCTGCCTCACCCATTCCTATCATTTCTCCTTCTATCATCACTCAGATACCAAGATGAGAACCGTCTGCTCACCTTCCCGAACTGTTTGCTCCTGAAGAATCATGTGAGGAGCTCCTGTCAGTCCTCATTATCCTCCTGAATGAGTTTTCTTTAGGGAGAGTCATGTGGTTCATATTGTACTACAGCCCACACTGATAATGAAACGTCTCAGTCTATCCTGCGTTGAAATTACAACCAGGTACCATAATATATTCTTCTGTGTGTCTCTGAGTGTCCATTAAGGCCTGAGGGGAAAACGTGTTTTCATTTAATAATTAATTTAGTTAATTTAATAGTTTAATTTTTGAGATAGAGGTGTAGATACATAGATGTATTGCACATATATGTATATATGTATATATATATATATGAAGAGAGAGAGAGAGAGAGAAGGAGAAAGAACCCATCTGATATTTCACTCCCCGAATGTCTGCCACAGCTGGGGCTGAAGCTGGGAGCCAGAAACCCAATCCAGAGCTCCCGTGTGGGCTGCAGGACACCAACCACTTTAACCCTCACTGTTACCTCCACAGGGGTCTGCCTTAGCAGAAAGCCAGAGTTTGCAGCACACACCAGGAATTGAACCCAGGCACTTGACCTGAGACATGGGTGTCCCTTGCAAAGCCTTAACCATTGGGCAAAACACCTGCACGAAAAAATGAGTTGTATTCCTGAAGCATTAACACACAATACCTAGGCCAGGACTTGCTCTCTCATCAACTGCCCCTGTCTTCTGGAAAAGAGTGATCAATGGAAATGTGATCCTGCCCTCAACCTTCACCTCGATTTCTGTTCCTCCCCTCAGAAGCTCCATGTGGCCTTTTACTCCTCAGTGGAGAGACCTGAAAGATCTGCACCAGCCCTGGGAGCCTATTCACTTAACTTACTGTTTTCAAACTTGTCGCTTTCCCCTTCCCCTTCTCCTCTCTGATCCCCGCCAAGGATTCTATAGGGACTCACACTCTCCCTCACACTCTTAGGTGTTGACCCAGCACAGAGTGCCTGGCTTTGCGATTTCTTTTGCTCTATTAATACAGCCTTGGTTTGCATATGCCTTCTCAGATGTCCACCCACCTTGCTTTCATGTTTTTGGGTTTCCAGAATTAAAACTCCCAGCCAAATTTACCAATATCTTCCCCTTGTTATTTAAATTTTTATGTTAAGCTTATATTTTGTATTTTACATTTGTTTCTATTAGTTGTCATAAAATAAAGATTTTTGTTTGTTTTTATTTATTTTCATTTTATTTGAAAGGCAGAGAGAAAAGAGAGACAGAGAAAGATCTTCCATTCACTAGTCTACTCCTTAAATGGCTACAACAGCTTGGATTAGGCTAAGCCAAAGTCAGGAGCCCACAGCTGTATCTGGGTCTCTCACGTGGGTGGCAGGGCTTCGAGTATTTGAGCCATCACCTGCTGTCTCTCTGGGTGTTCATTAGCAGGAAGCTGGATTGGAAACAGAAGAAAAGGAGCCAGGACTCAAACCAGGCCCTCTGATATGGGATGTGGTTGTACTAAGTGATGATTTACACCACTGCACCAAGCACCTGCCCCATAAAATTAAGATTTTTAAATCTTAGTTTTACTATGTTGTGTAGGAGCTATTTCTTTAAGTTGGATCAGCTGCACATTTGATCAGTAGCCTTATTTTGTTGTTATAAAAACTTTTGTTAAAGCACTGAATAAAACAGACAGATCCTGATAGTATGCCAGTAGAGACTTTATCCCAGAGTAGCTTCTGCATGATAGCAACAACCTTTCATCTGAAATTCAGCTCAGGCGTGATTACCAAGCTGACAGCTCAACATTCAATGACTTCAGTTATTCATCCAGCTATGAATGTTCCTGACTCACATTTATAGCCTATATCATGCATTTCTCTAATATTTTCTATTTTTTTTCAAAAATGATCTGAACTAAACTATATTCATACACACCTGAATACAGTAGAGTAGAAAGATCCCTTCCAGATTAGCAGAAGCATAATTTCTCAAAGTGTTGTGGGATCAGAAGCTTCTGGTTACTTTCTGAAAGTTCAGATTTCTGGGCCCTACAACTCAACCTACTAAATTAGTATCTTCAACAGGTACGTGGGGCCGGCGCTGTGGCGCAGCGGATTAAAACCCCAGTCTGCAGTGCCTACATCCCATATGGGCACCGATTCTAGTCCCGGCTGCTGCTTTTCTGATCCAGCTCTCTGCTATGGCCTGGGAAACCAGTAGAAGATGGCCCAAGTCCTTAGGCCCCTGCACCCGTGTGGGAGACCCCGAAGAAGCTCCTGGCTCCTGGCTTGGGATCAGATCAGCTCTGGCCATTGCAGTCATTTGGGGAGTGAACCAGTGGAATGGAAGAACCTCTCTCTCTCTCTGGCTCTACCTCTCTCTGTAACTCTTTCAAATAAATAAAATAAATCTTATTAAAAAAAGGTGAGAGGATTCACCAATGCTAGTTTTTAAATTGATGGTGTAGTTTCCTTTTTTTTTTTTTTTTTAAAGATTTATTTGTTTATTTGAATGGCAGAGTTAGAGAGAGGCAGAGGCAGAGGAAGGGGGAGAGAGAGAGAGAGAGAGAGAGGTAGGTATTCCATCCGCTGGTTCACTCCCTAAATGGTCACAATGGTTAGAGATGGGCCAATCTGAAGCCAGGAACCAGGAGCTTCTTCCGGGTCTCCTATGATGGTACAGGGCCCCAAGGACTTGGGCCATCTTATACTGCAACAAGCACCTACATGGGATGCCGGCACTGTAGGCGGCTGTTTTACCCACTATGCCACAGCGCCGGCTCTGATGGTGTAGTTTCATCACATTCCCTCAAGATCCTTCTAAAGTGCTTCACTAAGAGATTTTGTTTCAAGGGATCTGGAATTGGTTCAGGAGTGTGGTTCTCATAGCTTTCTGGATGATTTTGATGTGCTGAAGTTTAGGAAGCCGGGGTGCGGTCTTTTCAGTAACCCAAAGAAAAGAATCTTAGCAGATTAGTTTGGTGTTGTTCATCTTTGTAAACTCCTGTTCGCATTTAGTAATCATTGTCTTTTCTGCCTAACTCTTCAGAAACGAAGTGTAGAGTACGTTTGTTCTAGCGTCATTTTTCTAAGAATGTGTGGCACTGATTTTCTATTCTCATAAAGCTACAAATCCTATCATGGGAGCTCACCCTGATGGCCTTATCTAAACCCAGTTACCTTCCAGGGGACCCACCTCCAAGTACCATCAAAGTATGAATTTGAGGATTAAGATTCCATGTGATTTTGGATGGGAAATTCAAATCATGGCAGGGGTGAAGTTTGGAGTGGACATGAAGAATGTGATCTGTGGGCATGTTTTGGTATTCATGTTAGGAAATATGCTTAAATACATGCGAGTTTGTTTTTACTTTTAAAAGACAAAAGTAAGAGAGAAACTTAAGATACACAGATAATACTGAGGATTTATTTTTAAAAATCACACTCTCAATCCTGTGCTCTACTCAGCTGGCTTAGTACTTTCCATGCATGCTGCTAGCTTTAGTCGTCTTCTTCTTCTTCTTCTTCTTCTTCTTCTTCTTCTTCTTCTTTTTTTTTCCTGACTATGATCTGATAGATGTTCTAGTAAGCACAAGATCGGCTTAAAAGTGTGTGGAAGGAGAAGAAACAAAATAGCCTGGATTAAATGAAATATGAACTGTATAGTGAGCCATTGCCTGATGGATTGACTTCCCTTTACCAGAGGTTTCAATTCTTTACCCCAGACAGCTGGTTCATAGGGAACTGTCTGTTGAAAATACGCAGGATTCAGTCCAAAGCCGTTAAGGTCATGCTGTAAAGCAATAACAGCCCCTAAACCTGTGCCAATTGCTTTTGACCATCACGCAGCCTTTTTCCAGGTATTTCTCATTTGTAGGGAAATGAGGAGGTGGCAGAAAGCTTGCTGCCTCCACCACCCTGGCTGCATGTAACCGCCGTCATCTCTTCCTCCATCTAGCAATCTAGTGACTTAAAATATCACCAGTGCAGCCACGACCCACAAAACAAAACAAACCTAGAAAAGCAAGCAAATAAGAATGTTTTTTTTTAAATTACAGGAAAAGAAAAGTAGATGGTAGTCTGTGAAAAGCTGGGAATCCTTGTGCTAGATGGTAAATTCTTGATTAAAAATTTAAATTTCCTGTCAACATTTAACTTAAGTGAAGCAAAGTTTACACATTTTTATTGGGCTTCACTAGAAATTGAGAGTCATTATTATGCAACCAAAAATTGGACAGGCACTTTGGGCATTTTTTTTCTATTTTAATATACATTCCCAGTGAATCTTTTTGACTTGTTCACATAGTGTGTGTTATGTGCCACGTGGCTATGATGGGTGTGTCTCAAGTACTGTAGCAGTAATGTTGTTCAGCACAGTGAGCACTTCCGTCTGCGTTCCCATTTCTTGCCATGTATTTAACACATAATGAGTGAAAGTAAATATAACCTTGGAGTTAGAACAAAGATATGTTGCTGGTTCAAAACATCTAGGTTAAGTGCAGCAAGAAAGAAGGAAAGAAAGAGGAAAGTATACTTTGTTGAATTAATTTGTGTGCATTTCAAAGATTGTTTATATAAGAGCTATGTTGTCTCATCTTGTGAGCAGTTTGCTAGTTTTTATTTATAAAAACTATCTTGATTTGATGTCATTACTTAAATTTGAAAAATCAGGGGCAGTGTTTGGCACAGCAGTTAAAGATACTGCTTGGGATGCCTGGGTTTGAGTCTCAGCTCGGCTTCTACTCCACCTTCCTGATAGTGCGCACGCTGGGAGGCGGCAGATGGTAGTGCAGGTAGCTGGGTCCCCACCACCTGTGCACGAGACTCAGATTTAGATTTGGGCTCCAGGCTTCAGCCCTGCTTAGCCCTGGTTGTTGCAGGCATTTGGATGAGTAAGCCAGTAGATGGAGGATCTCCCTCCATATATCTCTGTATCTGTCTCTCATTCTTTCTCTCACCCTATCTCTCTGCCTTTTAAATAAAATGAAATGTGACTAAAAATTAAAAAGGCTTAATTCTTTAAAAATTTCAAAAAGTAGTATAGTTCATCATTGGTTTAAAGCAAACCTATTCCTAAGTAATTTCAAATTCTAATAATTACCTTGAGGAGCTATATATTGTACAAGATGTGTTGACCATAGAGTCTCAAAGCAATAGTTATAGAATTGTACACAGTGATAGCTAAAGGAGACTGTCAGGATACAGTCTGTGGGTTCTTGAACACTTCAGGTGTTGAAGTACCTTTAAGCCATAGACATAGTACTATGAAATACTGCCCCATCACATGCACAAGGAATTTTTTAATATGTAGAAAGTGGAAATATATACATGTCATTTATTATATATTTGGAGTAAATTGTATATATTCAGCCTGTGAAATGAAGGAAAATCAGCTGTTTCGGAAGGTTTCTGTTAATATTTTCTGGTTTCATGTTCATACCATTTGTCTGGTATTCAAGGCGATAACAGGTCTAGAGAGATTACCAGTTTGTGATGTTAAGAATAATACTAGCACAAGTAAAAGCTCATTCATTGCATTAGTTAGATATTCTGCCTGGTGTCAAACAATTAATTGGATTTTTACAAAGAATATCAAGCGTATTTTAATTAGTGTATTGCTATGTTGTTCCAATAACAAGTTAATTCCACTTGCCTGCCAATTGACCTATGAAGCAACTAATTATAAAATATGAGCATTTCAGCAGAAGTTTAGAAGTCTTTTATACAAGTATTTCTTCCTTTTCTGACAATGCAAAGCTAATAGCACTTTGGGTCATGAACTTCCCCTCTGAGATTTATCTCCTCTAATTTTCTCTTGAACAGTATCTTCACAGCAGGAATGTCCCATCTCCCCAAGGAGCTGAGAGCATTTTTAGAATGAAGAGAGGAGTATCATTTCTGTTGGCAAACAACTTTAAATTCCCTTGTCCACTTGCTGCTCTATGGAGGAGGAAGAAGGCACTGCTCAGTCTGTCTTTCTGCTCCTGTACATTTTACAATATTAATCAACTATCATTTTTAAAACTTTATCTATTTGAGAATCAGAGAGACAGAGATAGAAAGAGAGAAAGCTGCCATCCACTGGTTCACTCCCCGAATGGCTGTAATGACTGGGGCGTGGTGGGATGAGGCCATGGGCTGGGAACTCAGTCCAGTTTTCCTGAGTGTCAGGAACACAAGCATTTCAGCCAGCTCTGCACCAGCCAGAGCCAGGGGTCAAACCCAGGCACTCTGACGTAGGAGACAGGCGTCCCAATCCATGTTTAAGTGCTAGGCCAAACAGCCAGGTTAATCACCATTTTTTAAACAAAATTCAGTCTAAATTATTTGGCTTGCTAACAGCAGTATTGCATTTCCAAATACCTTTTCATCAGAATTTCTCTTATTTTTTTTCCCAACCTCATAGCTATTTTGTTTTGTTTTGAGGTAACTAGCTAGCCATTGTAGAATCCCAAATACCACTGTTGTGTTCCAGTCTCCTTTCAGGTTCTTATTCACCCTGCTTATGACATCTGAACATTGGTGAGACTTCCAAAAATATGGAGGTTGCAGAAAAGATTGAGCTGATCTGGCAAGCTGGTACGATTTGCTCTGTTTCTGGGGTTGATAGTTTATTGTTTCTATTCTATCTCATCCGGAAAGTTTGCAATGGTGTGATATTTGTATTTAGGGAGTGGGTTAAGGATGGGAGGAATCTTCTGCGTAACTCTTTTGATCACTCATATTCTTTGTTGATCAGTGTGTTGAGTAGATATGCAAACAGTCACTGGGCTTGATCTATGTTGCCTATTCTGTGATGCCTTCTCTTCCCTTCCGAAGAGAGTTTCTAAATTCCTGTATCCATTAAATGCCCATTTCACGTTTTGCCTCTGTGATTGTCACTTTATTTCTTAGTCTCTCCAGAGCGTGGCAATTAAATAAATAGAGAATTATTTTAAAGTGAAGAAATCTAGGGAAGTTCATAATGGAATGCTCCTGTACAAATGGGTTAATATTTTCTAGCATTTCCTCACTTCTTTCCATTCTAACCTTTAGATTTAAACAGAAATATTTAGTTTTGATTCCATGCATGAAATGCTTATGACACTTATTCAGTTGTGCTTTTTGAGAACTAAAACTGTGTGCCATAAGTGGAAGGTATTTCTTAATTAAAGAGGTGAGTCAAACATGAGTAACAAAAGGGCTGGCACACAAGTTCCTCAAATAAAATAAGACTTCCCCGTTAAAAGCAAACGAGGACTTATATGATTCAGTGTGACAGATGTCTTTTGGCACTCTCATGGCCTCATCTTTAGCCTAAGAGACTATTCATTCCTGGATAAGAAAAAAGCTATTGTCTTGTTGCAGTTTCAACCTTCACCAACAGGTTTGTCTATATTCCCTGGGTATGATGGCCCCTAGAAGTCTCTTCCTGTTTGCCAACGAATGGCTTACCTGTACACATTTATACACCTTCAGTGAGTGAAGAACAGCCAATTGACCTTTATAGTCAAGCTGCCTTGTACATTATATGAGCATGAGCAATGAAAATGCATTGCTTTTCTGCCATTGTAAGTTACTTGGCAAAGATGACTGGAAGCCTTCCTCCTTTGGCAACATAACTTGGTGACTTGAATCAAGTGGGTGATTCTCACATTTCAGTCCCAATCCCCCTGTGGGCTGCAGTAAAGTCTCTTCATGTATCCTGAGAGCAGGAGGACATAGAAGACATTGTTCTGCAACCCCATTGCTGAAGGAACACCACTGTTACCTGAGGAGAAGAAACCTCTGGCTGTTTTCCACCACAAGGAATACAGGAGATGCCTTTGTTTTAGGACGAATGCTAAATATACATGCAGGAGTTTGGAAGACTGAATCGCTCCTTCTACTCAGTTTAAATTACATGGCTCTGAAAATGTCCTTCTTTGCCAAATCAAGAGCAATGCTTGATTTGCAGCATATGTTTCATGTCTTTGAAAAAATACTGCAATCTGTTTTCCAAATTATTCATTAGGAAACAAAGTCAAGGACTGTCTGACTCGTGATGTAGCAATGACATCATCATTTCATGTAACAGCTCATGGAGAGACTGATGCACACATTGCTTGCCCAGTGGGAACTGAAGGTCTTTGTAAATAATGCATGAGAGAAGCTTACAGTCCCAGACAGAAGTGTTGGTAAATTCAGATGCCCTGGAACCAGATCCAGCCATGCAGAAGTCATTGGTTTACTTATACAGGGTTTTTTCTTGTTTTACATGTAAATCAGGACTTAAAATTTGGGGCATTTTGCATGCATACCCGGGTTTCTTGCCTCTGTTGAACACATGGAGGGCTGCAGCTCTGCAGGACGTCTGTAGACTGGAGCCAAGTGGTGCTGCCTCCATTAGCTCAGTCTTACTGAGGCTACTTACTCCCTTCCTCGTCTTCATCTTGACCCCTTGATACTGAGGCCAGGGCCCACTGCCATTTATCTTGATCTTTGCACTATTTTTTATTGTTATAGTAGAGAAACATTTCTCTCCCACACAGGAGAGAAAATAAAGCAGGCCCTTTTCCTGACCCTTTCTCTGCTTCACTTCCTTTCATTACCTGCCTGGCTCCCTCGCACAGCTCTGGTTGTTAGTATGGTTAGCCTGTGTTGAGTGTGATATGGTAAAGAGAGCTTTAAGCCAGTTGACTTGGAAAATAAATTGTTTCAGTTCTTTCCTAAAGGACAGGTTAAACAACTGAAAGCTGTTCTATCAATCAAGTGTAGATGCTGTTTGGCAAGGACTTGAATGGTGGTTTTGCACCTGGAGAGGGCTATGGAGGAGAGCCTAGGGGAAGGCTGGACCTCCACAGTGGGCAGGGTAGGGAGGGAAAGTCATCACTCACGTACAAGGGAGGGGAAATGCTCCACACCCAAAGGATAGCTCTCCCCCACCGCCAGTTGTAGGAATCCTAAGTGATACACTTACTTCTTTCCCATAGAAGGAAGCCTGCCGATCTGCATCCCTACTCATTTTTTCCTTCCTTTCCCCCTCTTCTCATTTCTTAAACAGAGCTGTGGGCAGCCTTGCCTTTTAAGGGAGAGAGCTCCTGGGAAACACTCTTATATAATGGCAAGATGCACAGCTACTTCTGTTCCATATTCTAGTCTTCCCTTTATAAAGATGAAGCTGTAATAGAACATCAGAAGAATTGTAAGGAAGAATGAGTGCATGAAAGAGAAGGATCACAATAAGCAAAACAAACAGTGGAACCCAAGAGAGAGAGCATGTCAGAAGTGAAAGATGTCAAAAGTAAAACTGTTAGTATTTTCAGAGAGACTCAAGAGATGATGGTATCTATAAGACAACACTCAGCTGCTATAAAAATGTGCAACTAGAGAACATAACTAAAATAAAAGGGGAAAGGGCAAATGAACACAGGCGAGGACTTAATTAGTAATGTGGAAGAGCAACTCAAGGAATTCCTCCAGATACAGACAAAAAAAGAGAGAGAAATGAACAGATCGGATGCTGGAGCCAAAGTAGCCAATGTCTATCCTATAGTGATTTCAACAGAGAAAAAAAGCAGACAGAATGTTTGGGGAGAGGGGTGATGGTATGGATAATTGAATGAAATTAAATAGGGATTTCAGAAGAGAGTAGACAGAAGTAATGGCAGAGAAAGAAGTAAGAGAAGAAATAGAATATACTTTATCCAAGCTGCAGGAAGACTTGATTTTTCAAAATAAAAGTGTACCTTCACTGGAAAAAACATAAATTAGGGTCACATTCCTAAACCTGTCCTTGGTGAAATTTCATAACTCCAGTGTGGAAAATAAAGTCTTAAACATTTCTAGAGGGGAAACAAAAGCAGATTATCTACAAAAAGATAAGAATAATGTTTCCCAAAGACAATAGAATAGCATCTTAAAATTTTTGAAATATTTTGAACCTAGAACTCTGTAAAAAATCTAAAGTATTACTCAAACTTGAGATAAAATGAAGACATTTTATACTCATTATTTCGTGAACTTTATGCATTTTTGTGTGTTTGTGTCTATAGTACTCATATCTATACATTGAAAATGCACTGCTCAAAAATATTCATTCTAGTAAAATAAAAAAAAATCCAGTGAGGAGGATAGTATGGACACAAGAAACAACTGTAAGGAAATAAGCCAGTAAACACTATTGTCTGGTATAACTATTGAAATTGTGTCCCTGAAGCTTAATGTAATTGTTAAGAAGGATTTCCTTGTGCGGTTATGTGGGTGCAGTCTGTTGAAATCTTTGCTTAGTATATACTAAGTTGATCTTCTGTATATAAAGATAATTGAAAATGAATCTTGATGAAGAGTGGGATGGGAGAGGGATGGGAGATGGGAGGGCTGTGAGTGGGAGGGAAGTTATGGGGGAAAAAGCCACAGCAATGCAAAAGTTGTACTTTGTAAATTTACATTTATTAAATAAAAAAGGTAAAAAAATTGAAAGGAAAACAAGAAGTCTAAGACTAATGATACTGCAGGTTATTTTAACCAGATGTGGTGGGATCATGGTGGGAAGGGAATCTTGTTTGGAAACAGTAAATTAGAGATACTGATTAATTTTCAATGTGGTTAGAAGACTTGTTTAATCATGTGTGTATGTTTTAAATACAAGGGCATCCAATAGGAGAATATAGTTAGTGTATAAAAAATGTAAAAAAGTAACAAAGAATTTTTGATCAATCTACATAAAGACAAGAAAGCTGAGAAAGGAAAAAGTTTAACAAACAGGAAACAAAAAAGAGGAAGGTAAAAAGGCCATAGTAGATACCATTACACTAAATGAGATTAAGTTACAGTCTTCCATTAAAGATAGAGGTGGTCTAGATGGATTTAGAATAATAATATAAACTAAATGAGTGTATGCCATTTGTAAGACATACCATAAAGGAGCAAGTGAAACACAATTTTGAAATAGAAGTCCTTACAAAAATTATTACAGGGGTCGGTGCTGTGGTGTAGCTTGTAAAGCCACTGCCTGCAGTGCTGGCATCTCATATGGGCACTGATTTGAGTCCTGGCTGTTCCACTTTCCATCCAGCTCTCTGCTATGGCCTGGGAAAGCAGTAGAAGATGACCAAGTCCTTGGGGCCATGCACCTATGTGGGCAACCCAAAAGAAGCTCCTGGCTCCTGGTTTCGGATTGGCGCAGCTCCGGCTGTTGCGGCCAATTGGGGAGTGAACCAAAGGATGGAAAACCTATCTCTGCCTCTCTGTAACTCTGTCTTTCAAATACATAAATAAATCTTTAAAAATTATTACAGATTCTGACCAAAAGAAAGCCAAAATATTAATCTAATGTGAAGCAAAATGAAATTTAAGGAAAAAGAATAAAATAAGACATAGAGTAATATTTTAACTGATTACTAATAAAATCTATCATGAAAGCATGTGACTATGCAACTTTGTTCACCAAATAAAAAGCATTGGAATATATAAAATTAAATGTATTGAAATTACAAGAAGAAATTAACCAAAAGTTATTTAGAAGACAGACATACATACTTTACTCTGAGGCCACAGAACTGCGTGAGTTCTTTTGCCAATTCCATTTAATCACCACTTATCTTCATGTTAGCATTCTTCTGCCACTCCTTTCCTGGACTCCCTCCAGATGATTTATTAAAATACACATGTTGGGGCCGTGTGTGTGTGTGTGTGTGTGTGTGCGCGTGTGTGTGTTTGCAAGCCATCAATTTTGGTGCATTAAAGAATCCCTTGGTTTGAAGCAGATAAGGTTATCTTGCTGACGTGCTAATGAGAGGATTATTTGCATGTTGTTTCTCTGAAGGCATTGATCTTTCCTCATGCAAATGAAACATTTAATCCTTGAATATGACTCTTGATGAACATCTATAAGTCATTTCAGTCCAGGATATGCCACTTGCCATTCTAAGTTCTGGTTCCAGCTGCCACTAACTGTCTGCATCTAAGCAGATCACTTAATTTCTCTGGGACTCTGTGAAGTTGCTTTAAGGACGTGGGACTAGAATCGGTTATGTCAGTTCCTTTCCTCGTCTAAAGGATTGTTTTTCTATTGCATGGTTCTTACTTGTTGTTTTTTAAAATTATTTATTTATTTATTTATTTATTAAATTATTTATTTGCTTATTTGAGAGACAGAGACCCCTCACACATAGAAGTTTCCCCCAGCACACACACACACACACACACACACACACAGATCTCACTTGCTGGTTCCCTCCCCAGAATTGGGACCGGCAGAAGCCAGGAGCTGGGAACTAAATCCAGGTTTCCCACGTGTGTAGCAGAGACCCAACTACTTTGAGCCATCACTGCTGCCCTCCATGGTGTGTGTTAGCAGGAAGCTGGAGTTAGGACCTGGAGTTGGGAATTGAATGCAGGTACTGCAATGAGGAATGAGGGCGTCCTAATTGGCAGTTCAACAGCTAAGGCAAACACCTGCCCCTACTCATGTGTTTATCTCTCTTTTTCCTAAAACCCAATATCTACAGAAACATTTCTGTAGCCTATTTTATGGAATATGAACATTGACTTTCTATCCTTTTACATCTGCCAGCTCTTGGGAAGAAAAAAAATAGCAGAATGTTTGAGGGGGTGGCAGTTGGGGCAGGTGCCTGCAGAGGTGGATATTGCCAGTAAGTTCTCAGGATCAAGTGGCAGACTCTTTGTCTTTAGGAATCAAGAAGTCTGAGTCTGGGGTTGACGCTAAGCAATCAGGTGTCTCCATCTCTTCACGAATGTGCCTCTCCCTTAGCTGCCTTGCAGGCCCTAAAGAGAAAGAAGAGGTTTGAGAAGCAGCTCACTCAGATTGATGGCACGCTCTCCACCATCGAATTCCAGAGAGAAGCCTTGGAAAACTCACACACCAACACCGAGGTGTTAAGGAACATGGGCTTTGCAGCAAGAGCAATGAAAGCGGCCCACGAAAACATGTGAGTGACTTTGGTCTCCCTCTGACTCATAAATTCCCTCAGTGATGGGGGGAGTCTTTGGAATTATTGATTTTGGTAAAAATGGGCATATTCATTTGAGACTCTTGATATATTGAACACGACTCTCTCAGAGAATGAGCTTTTTAATTCATGAAAAGAGAAGAGCATTAATATTTGCCATTAATGTTGCTCAGTTCTTTTACTTTTGCCTGAAACTCTCCCTATAAATACTTTAATTCTATAATTTTAAACACTTCGATGGAAACTTCTGTTAGGGTTCTGAAACTGTTCAACAGTGGTTGTCCAAATTTGATGAGAATTTGCAGACATCCAGATTCTTTGAACTTGGAGAGGGTTTGGGTTTTTATTTAGTTTCAATTTAACTTCTTTATGAAAGAGAGATAGATATAGGGGGAGAGAGAGAGAGAGAGAGAGAGAGAGAGAGAGAGAGGACACTCCCATGCAATAGTTCACTCCCCAAATGCCTGCAACTGGGGCTGGGCCTGGGCTGGTGCTGTGTCAGGGCTGGGGGCCAGGAGCTGGGAACTCAATCTAGGTCTTCCATGTGGGAGGCAGAAACCCAATTACTTGAGCCATCACCACTGCCTCCCAGGATTTGCATTAGCAGGGAACTAGAATCAGGAGTCAGAGCCAGGAACGGAACCCAAGTACTCCAATGTGGGATTTGAGCATCTTAACTGCTAGGCTAAATACCCACTCCTGTATGTCTCTTTCTCTCTCTCTCTCTCTCTCTCTCTCTTTTTTAAAGATTTATTTTATTTTACTTGAGAGAGTTACACAGAGAGAGGAGAGGCAGAGAGAGAGAGAGAGAGAGAGAGAGAGAGGTCTTCCATCTGCTGGTTCACTCCCCAGTGGGCCACAATGGCAGGAGCCAGGAGCCAAGAGTTTCTCGGGGTCTCCCACGCAGGTGCAGGGGCCAAGGACTTTGGCCATCTTTTACTGCTTTCCCAGGCCATAGCAGAGAGCTGGATGGGAAGTGGAGCAGCCGGGACTCGAACTGGCGCCCATATGGGATGCCAGCACTGCAGTCGGTGGCTTTACTTGCTAAGCCACAACGCCGGCCCCTTTCTCTTTGTTTTTAATGAGGTTCTCTAAAGTGATTCTGATACTACATAATGCTGAGAGCCACTGGCATAGAATAATAGTAATGAGCATAGATTCGCAGGTCAAATTTTCTGGATTATAATCCCAGTTTCAGTGTGACTATCCCTTGTGCCAGTTATTTTGCCTCCTCCTAATTCAATTTTCCTTATCTGTGAATTAGAGATCATCCTAGTAGCACCTTCTTCATAAGGTTATTGTAAGAGTCAGTGAGATACCAGACAAAATACACTTCACATAGTTCCTGGCACAAAGTAAGCACTCAATAATCAATATTTACAGTGGTAGTAGAGCAAGTGAAAATTTGCTTTATAGTCACACTGGAACATAAGTGCCGGAGACATGATCCTTTCCTGGCACTCAGCACGATCGTGAAACCTGGGCAGGGGATGTGCAAGAGCAGTGGATGTCCAGGGATGTAGACCGATTGCCGCAGGATGGGGAAAGATGGAAAACAGGGAGGCTGGTGGCAGCGAAGACAGCTCGGCTCGCATTTCCTTGCCTTGGTAATTTATTAACAATCAAATGTCATTTTGCCAGCTTCAGAGAGATCATTCAGTTTGTTATCACAGTCAAAATCCTCTGAGGTTGCTGTAACTGGGATGCTAGAGTGTATTACAAAACCAGCCTTTCTCCCCAGGTAGCTTAGCAGCATCATACTATTCTAGTCCTTTTGAGAAAAATTCACCCCCAGGCCCAAGTTTTAGCTATACATTTTTCATACTCCTTTTTATAAATTTATTCTTTGTACATTTATTATAAATAAAATAAGAAGAATTAGAAGTGAATAGTGAGTGATAGGAAGGTGGTAAAAGTATTCTTTTTGATTAGCACATAAAATATGTCAGAAATGCTCAACTTTTATAGTATATAAAGACAGAGAAACTAAAAAATAAAAAAGATCAATTCCAGTAGGAATCAAACTTCCAGTGTTTAAAAAGGTTACTTAGTAACGAGGGATATTGTAACTTCTCTGTGTTCCATCAGTGTGGCCTGATTTCAGAGTTGGAGGAACAATGGGAGACAGGATCCTCTAGAAACAGTCCTGAATCCAGCATTCGGACACTGCTGGCTTATGCTGACGGTTAGGGCACAGTGGGGCCCATGGAAACTGGCTTTGAAGATCCCTCTCTCTTGAGCCTATGGGGTGGTTTCTTGGATTCCTTTGTTGCAGTTGCAGATGCCATTGGTCCAGTTCTGCTCTTTAGTAACCTCCCAGGGCATCGTGGTGATGTGGGGAAAACCCTCAGTGAGTCAGGATCTCAGAGCTGTCAGATGTTACAGGAAATGGATCTCGAGTGTCAGAGTTTGGCTTATACAAAGGCTGCTGTCAGAACAGCTCCTGAGAGCCGCCTTCATTTGTCTTAGCACTGGTGGTCCTGGGTGCTCCCTGGCACTGTTTCCTGCAGAACTGATATGCAGCAGCACACATTTGAGTTTTTCCTGTGTTCTATCAGTCAGGATTTCAAAATGGGTCTACAAGTATTGCTAGCTTAAAAATAATTTAATTTCAAAAAATTCAATTTCTAGTGACTCCCAAATGTAGTGGTTATTTAATATCTAAAATATGTGCATATACAGGATTATGAAGGATATTTTTGGAAATGCAAATTATTTTTGAAGTTGGAAAATATTATTATGAGGAATCCTTATCCTACTGAAATAACTAAGAATGCAAATTGACTTATTTTTCATACAGGAATGTATTTAAATTTGTAATTGTAAGCCCAAATTCTAAAAAAGAAAGAGAGAGAGAAAGAGAAGGGAGGGAGGAAGGGAGATATCAGTATTTTCTTAGACTTGTTTCTGTGAACTACATTGAATCTGTTCTCTTTGTATTAATACCACATTAACATGAGAATTATGAGAAAAAATAAATAAATAAAATATTCTAACAAAATATTATTTCCCAGGGATCTGAACAAAATAGATGATTTGATGCAAGAGATCACAGAGCAACAAGATATCGCCCACGAGATCTCTGAAGCATTTTCTCAACGGGTCGGATTTGTTGATGGTTTTGATGAGGTGAGTAAGACAGTATAAAGAAAGCAGTATTGTGGGTGCTTTAAGGGACGCGCCCTACTGTATAGCAGGCAGATTTCTTTACTACTTGAAGAGTTGATGGTATTTGTTAGAAATATACTTCCTTTTAGAGGGAAATGAAGTGTAAGTAGCTCTGATTTAAAGGAAAGATTAATATAGCTTGGCAAACAACCTGCTAATTAAGTTTTCAGCTATTAAGGAAAAAACAGCATGTGATTATGTGAAG
This sequence comes from Oryctolagus cuniculus, assembly GCF_051225735.1. Lineage (NCBI taxonomy): Eukaryota > Metazoa > Chordata > Mammalia > Lagomorpha > Leporidae > Oryctolagus > Oryctolagus cuniculus. Next base: position 107,783,120 of record NC_142872.1, read on the forward strand.
TTAGTGACTTTTAATGTTTGAAGCCTAAATAGCCCCATTACGGAGAATCGCGTGCTCACACATCTGGGCAAAACAAAGCAGACTGTGTCACTCTGCAAGGAACAGACGTATTATGCTCCGTAGCTGTTAAATTAGAGGTTGGGCTGCCTCTGTTTATTACTCAGGCTATGAAACAAAATAAATGTGGAGTGGCATTATTAACATACACATTCCATTTAGATTAATCACTCTGATAATACACACAGTCTATAATTATAATGGTGGTGTCTGCACTGCGAATTTCAATTGTTCTACATAAAGCACACACAAGTGGAGCTAGTACGTATTTAGCAACTTTTTCAAGTCTGAGATTAGCATGGCAAAGAATTCAACTTCCTGTATCTATGCAATGTTAAAAATGAAACATCTAACATGTAAGAGATTGTTTCATGGAACCCTAGAAACCAAGGATTGGGTGTCAACAACATTTAAACATGGTGTAGACCAGGGGTTGACAAAATATGGCTCACAGGCCAAATCCTCCCCATAGCCTGTTTTTAAATGGCCAGTGAGCTGAGGATGGTTTTTACAATTCTTAGAGTGTTATAGATTACAGTCTTTTAAATTTTTTTTGTTTAACTCTTTATTTAGAAGAGCCATTAAGCCTTTTACTATAACATTCATGAAAAATGTTTACACAGATAATAAAAAAAAATTAGGTTTAAAAACGTATTGAGACCGGCGCCGAAGCTCACTAGGCTAATCCTCTGCCTGTGGTGCTGGCACCCTGGGTTCTAGTCCTGGTTGGGGCGCCGGGTACCAGTCCCGGTTGCTCCTCTTCCAGTCCGGCTCTCTGCTGTGGCCTGGGAAGGCAGTGGAGGATGGCCCAAGTGCTTGGGCCCTGCACCTGCATGGGAGATCAGGAGAAGCACCTGGCTTCTGGCTCCTGGCTTCGGATCAGCGCAGCGCCGGCTGTAGCTGCCATTTTGGGGGTGAACCAACGGAAGGAAGACTCTCTCTCTGTCTCTCTCTCTCACTGTCTAACTCTGCCTGTCAGAAAAAAAAAAAAAGTATTGAAGAAAACATTAACAAAGAAGGCCATGTGACAGAGGAAGGTATGTGGCTTGCAAAGCCTGAAGTCTTACCCTCTGGCCCTTGACAGATAGTTTTCCAAGCTTGGTGAACAGCAACCAGCATGTAACAAGTGCACTGTGATATGATGGGAAGGGCTCTGGGCTTGTGAGAATAACTGAGTTCTACCATTTATTAGAAACTGTGTAAATCCCTTTACTTTTCTGACCCTTTATTTTCTCATCTGTAGAATCAAAATAATTGGGTTGGTTAGTAGATTATCTAAAATTTCTTAAACTCTGAAGCTTCTTTATCAATGATCAGATAAGAATTTGGTACCAAAAGATTAAAAATAATGGAGGAGCTTTTTACTGTGCTGTCACATTTGCTAAAGAAAATCCCAATATCTTTCTGATGCTGCTGATAACCCCTAAGCACCGTTGACAGTTTTGAGCACACATTTGGCATAGGAGAGCTTGTTCTACCTTTACCACATTTACTATATTTGTTGCTAATTGTCTTGGGAGCGGAAAGAGATCATCTGTGTGTTCACTGTGATATTATTTTATTTGTGTAACCTGCGGCGAAGCATAGCGCACACAATGGCTCTGTCCATGCTATTTCACATAGCCTGCTGCTGTAAGTCTGCATATTTTGTTTCCTTTCTGTGTGGTAGATTTAACAGAGGTCAGACAAGCTTTCAGCTTACTGCGAATTTGACACTGACTCCATCAAGTGTTATATTTGGCACAAGGATTTCCACTCTTATATCATAATATTATTACTACAGGATACTTATTTATGTGCCTTTCTCCCCACCTAAGTGTTAGCAGGATACAGAGTATTGATTCAATTTTGCCCCCCAATTGCTGAGTTCAGAAGGTTTGCAGGTGTGAGTTCTCCATAAATCTGCTGAATGAATGAGTAAATGAAGACTCTACTTGGTTGAATGACGGGTGTCCCAGGTCATTGCTAACTGTGACGACCTTAGAATTCCGATGAAGACAAATATAGTTTTGGTTCCCAACCTCCTTCCAAGAGGGCTGGAGCCCAGCTGGGAACTGACGGGGCCAGTTAGATCTGAACTGCCTGAGGTCTTCTCAGAGCCGGCAGAACGTGACTTAACTCCCTTAAGCCCTCAAACTAATCTTCCCTCTCCTCAGTGCTTGAGACAGAGAACAGTTCAAGATTAAAGCAGACTCCCCGAGACTATTGTTAAAAGACAGAAATGCAGTACACCTGTCCCGAATGGCAGTTTCTGAGCCTGGACACACAGTGTGATTTACATCGGCTTTGACGATTCGACAAAGGAACCACATATTCTTGGATCCTTTTTTACTTTCTGTGCATTATGATTTTGCTCTACTTATAGCATTAGACAAAATAAAAATATTTATTTCTCCTAATTAAAGTTTCACAGATCCTCAATAGGAGGAAAGAAAAGGACATATGGGAAGAATGAGAGGCAAGGTGCATTTCCCAGAAACTGCAAAGATTATATATTCAGCTAGCACAAATTATTTGACTAGCTGTTTACTGAAGTATTATAAGATTAACTACAACAAATCTGCACAACCCCAAATACTCATTTTGTAATCATTGCTCAATGTTGCAAAAAAAAAAAAAAAGACTTAGTTTTAAAATAAATATTCCGTTTCACTGGGTTCTCACATATCAATTGGGTAGCACATGTTCTTGTTATTGTGTTTGAGGAAACCCACATCTTGAAATGTTAACTCCATAATTCTTCCTTTCTCCTGTATTCAGGATGAACTGTTGGCAGAACTTGAAGAATTGGAGCAGGAGGAATTAAATAAGAAGATGACAAATATCCGACTTCCAAATGTGCCTTCCTCTTCTCTTCCGGCACAACCAGAAAGAAAGGCCAGCAGGGTTCCCACTGCACATCGATCCCGAGCAGGTTCGTTGCTCAGCTCAGCCACCTGTGGCTGGACAATTCCCTACACTGATAGCCAGGCCCATCCTCTGCAGCACTCAGTTTTGATTTCATAAGCAAACCCATTTTTGCAAGTAGTTCATACCCGTTTTCTATACTGAAAGTGTGAATGTCACCAGTTACTAATTTTTCTTCCCTTCTTCGTTCCAGCTTCTTCCAGGAGGACAGGAGAAGAAGATGATGATATCAAACAGTTGGCAGCTTGGGCTACTTAAACGAAAATGGAGTTTTTTGACACCTGAATTCATGAGCTGTACATAAGACATGAAAACATGCTTTTTTTCAAGTTCAGAAATTAACAAAGACCCTGTCTTTATTTAATACTGGATGAATGCTTGTCTTTGAAGCCTCATAAGTCAATGTTAAAAAAGGAGTTGTATGCAGACATAGATTCAAGGAAGGAAAAGGGCCTCCTGGCGGCGTCTTGGTGTGCGTGGTTGTCCACCTAACTGTTTTGACACCCTGGGTCCCTGAATCCTGATGATATATATGTCTGTCCATCCTGAGTCCCTCCATACTGATGGGGCAGGGCATGGCTGTCTACCTTGTTTGCTACTCTGTTTCTGGTTCTGGTACATAGTTGGTGCTCTGTGATTCTGTTAAAAGAAAACTAAATTCTCCTGTCATATAAGATGTAAAACAGTGTATAAGCCACTTAAGAGTGATTAGGATAGCTGGGGGAAATACCTCTCTTTTCCATGTGAATGGGAGTTTGCTTGTGTGTATGCATGTTAGTCTGTACACATGTCCATGTAGTCCATGGTAAATGTAAATAAACTGTGTTCCTCTTAGGAGAAGTCTCCTATGAGTCTATCCATACATAGTTTCACTTAAAAGAGCTTTAATTGACATTTATTATGTCAATTAAGCTTGGAATGGGGCAATGGATGCATTTCCCCAAATGTCTAAAAGCACTAACAGCTTTCACTGCTGAGTGAGAATCTCCTGGGTGTAATTTAGCCACTTAGGGAGCTGCATTAACACTCCCAGGCCATTATGAGGCTGTTAAGGCTTCAGCGTACTGCGTGTGTGAGTGTTCATTCTTTTCTGTTTTGTTCTTTCTTGTACATTTGCTTCCACTTTACAGCCCATTCCTTGTAAATACATCAAAATATTGGCAATTAAAAGTGTATCTTGAATCAAATTTTGGCCATCATTATTTTAAAATGAATATAAATTTCCAAATTAGTGCATTGCCTATAATATATCATGGGCCATAAAATGACAAATACCATATAAAATGTTCTAGTAGTCCCTGCCTTTGCTAAGCAGCATAGTGGAATGGAAAGAGCAATAGACCTGAAAGTAGGAGTCTGAATTTCAGCCCCTGCTCTGCCACTCACACATGCCATGAACTCTTGGAGCCTTTTTTTCTCCGTTGGGGAAATCTTAAGATTGGACTTGATGATCCCTATTGGTTCCATCTTGCCACAGGCCTTTTGCATGTGCTGTTGTAACCTGCAGATCATAGATATCAAACCTACTTAGTGTTTAAATCTTAGTTGCTGTCACCCTTGTTTTGGGGAACTTTTCTTGATTGCCTGGACTGTAATGTTCTCCCTATTTTGTGTTTCATGACTTGCTGCTTTGTCTCATCACTTGTGATTTATAACATGTTTACTCGAATGACTACTTAACAACGTTCTTCCTGCGGGGCTGTGGTAGTTTTCATATGCAGGGAAATATTTATTATTAAATGAGTGGCACTCATGTTTTTATGTTATGGGCTAAATGGAATTATAGGCACAGAATTTACCTTCTATTCTTAAGCAATTAGAAAACTGGACAAAATTCACCAAACAAGTTTTCAGTCATTGGACACCAAGTGGCACTGGGCAGTGGTTCCTGAGAGAAGGGAAAGCAATGATGTGGGCACTTCCTGTGCCCTTGCTCATGACCTTCACAGGAACCTTGGGACAGGAACCCAAACAGAGCCTGATGGTCATGCTGAGTTGAGAAAAGTTGTGGAGAAGAAACTTGGAAAACAGGCTGCTGGAAGAGAGAGACAGAGAGAGAGAGATATGGAAAATGAACTGTGTTCTGAATGTTTGTAAGCCCCCCCCCCATAGGTATTTTGAAACACTAACCCTGAAAGTGGGGGCATTAAAAGGCAGTGATCTTTTGGGAGGTGATCAGGTCCTGAGGGCAGAAGCTTCATGAATGGGATTGGTGCCCTTATAAAGGAGGCCTTAGGGAGCCCATTCATAACCATCTCTTGTGTGAGGACACAGAAGATATGTAAACCAGGCATTGGATTCTGCTGGTGCCTTGATTTCCTACTTCATCATTTCCAGAACTGTGAGAAATAAATTTCTGTTGTTTATGAAGCACTCAATTTACAGGGTTCTGTTAAAGCAGCCTGAAAGGGCAGATGGGACTCTTCAAATCATTGGCTGAGAACTGATTTGTAAACATTTGAGGAAACTACCAAGGCCAGGAATGACCACTGGGAAGATCAATCCCCCAAGCTCACACAGGGTCAGGAATAGGCAGGGAACCCCTGGCCAGGGCAGAAAGACTTCCTCTTCCAGGGAGTATCAGGGAGCATGTGGAAGCACAGAGCCTCAGCGGTGCTTGCTGCTCTGGGCCAACCATAAAATGGCTAAAAGAAAATCTCAAAAGGACCAAATATTTCCAGGAATGTATGTCCCAGAACAAAGCCCCCTAAACATTGACAAGAATACAAAAATAACAAAACAATTAAAACAAAATCCTAGCTCCCAATAGCATGAGATTCATGGAGTCCAGCATTCAATCAGAATATTTCAGGCTTGCAAAGAATGAGGAAAATGTAATCTGTAGCCAAGAGAAAAACCATAATGAAGAGACTCAGAAGACAAGAGTGTGAAAAAAGCTTTTATATTTACTCTCTATGTGCCCTGAAACAGATAGAGTAAATATATTTTGGGTTACAAGAAACAAGAGGAAAACATGACTGTAATGAAGATAACAGTGGAAGAGATTTTCAAAAAGACTCAAATTGAAATTTTCTTTAAGGATTTATTTATTCATTTATTTGAAAGAGTTACACAGAGAGAGGAAGAGAAAGAGAGAGAGAGAGATCTTCCATCTGCTGGTTCACTCCCCACATGGCTACAATGGCTAGGACTGGGCCATGCTGGAACCAGGAGCCAGGAGCTTTTTCCAGGTCTCCCATGTCGGTGGCAAGAGCCTAAGAACTTGGACAATCTTCCCAAGCACACTAGTAGGGAGCTAGATGGGAAGTGGAGCATCCAGGAAATGAATCAGTGCCCAATGTGGGATGCTGGCATTGCAGGTGGAAGTTTTACCTGCTTCACCACAACACCAGTCCCTCAGATTCTAAAGATGAAAACCACATTACCTGAAAATATTACATAATATGGTAGATGATATTAATAGCAGACTCGAACCTAAAGAAGAAAACCTTAGTGAACTTGAACAGACACTATCCAAAAGAGAGCACAGAGAAAAACAAAAGGCCGAAAAGAAGAGAAAGATAGAAAAAGGGAGCAAGATTTATCTGTGGGACCATATTTACTCACTAACAGGATAACTGGAGTTCTGGAGTGGTGAGTGGCCTGGGTAGCCTGGTGAAGAGAGAAGGATAGAAAAAACATCTTTGAGGAAATGATGGCCAAAATTATCCAAATTTGATGAAAACTATAAACTCACATTTCAGTGAAACTCAGCATAACTGTCTTAGCCCACTGTTGCTATAATGAAATACTCAAGAATAGACAATTTACAAGGAGTCAATGTTTAATTGGCCTATGGTTCTCGAGCCTGGGAAATCCAAGACAGGGGGCCAGCATCTGCTGCCAGCCTTGTGCTCACAGTCATAATACAGCAGGGGGTACCACGTGATAAGACACAGCAAGCTGCCAGCACGGGGCTTTCTTACGAAGCTACTGATGTCATTACCGTGGCCCTACTGTCATGATGTCATCTCATCCAAATGACCTCCCGAAGGCCCCACATCCAAGTACCATTAACATAGAGATCTGAAAGATCCTGAACACATTCAAACCATAAGAATACCTCCAGCAAAATCCTTGTATTTTTCAATAACAAAAGTTACCGTGGAATGTTGAAATGTCAAACATCACAAGTGAGATCTGAGAGATGCTTGTGAGGTCTAAAGAAGAGCAATTAATCAGAAGAAATGAGTGATGAGGAATTGAATTTTCAATTCCATTTAATTTTGCATACTTAACTTTGACAGAAATGATACTTGAATCATTTTTTAGAAAGCTTTACATTTGGAAATTGGGAATATAAATTCATATTTTCAACTGTAAAATTTATGAAATCTATATAAACAAAATCTAATGGATTTCTAACTTCTAATTTCTAAAATTTCTAATGGAAATTTTCATCTGGTTTGAGATGCTATCAGTGTAAATTATGCATTGCATTTGACAGATTTAATATACAAAATAAATAAAACATATATTCAATATATATATTCAAATATATAAAATAAATAAAATATATATTCAAGATATAAAATACCTTGAATAATTTTTCAATGATTGTATGTTGAAATATTTTAGATGTATTGGACTAAATAAAACATCATTAAAATTCATTTCACCTGTTCCTTTTTATTTTTTAGATATGTGGTTACTGGGAAATTTAAAATTACCAATATGCCTCATTATATTTCTATTGGTTAATGTGGGCCAGGCTCAACTCCTCTCTATCAGTGTGTACACAGATTAAGCACATGAATTTCAAAATTTTTTTACAGCCAGAAGAACATCTTTTAAGCCCATTTTCCCACAAACATTTTGAAGCACCCTCATATGATTTGAAGTCCTAAAATGCTATAGAATTAAAAATAAAATTTCTAAAGGGGACATATTACTCCGAAAAGAAACAGAAATACTTTAAAATAAATTATAAATGCTGCCCTTCTGCAGACAATAAGAAAATGAACCAAGTGAGAGAATAGTTAAAGATGTAGATCATCTTTTGACTGAAAGGTATTAGAAAGAGTAAGAGTACTAATCAGCCATCTAAAAAAATTTCTAGCAAGATATCCTTAGAATGAGAAAATTCTGGTTAGTAAGGTATAAACATGGATAAAAATTATTCCCACTACTATACAGGGGCACCCTGGAGGGGGACCTTGGTTTGGGAAGTACTAGATAGCTACCTGTTGACCTGTTGGTGTTCTGTGTTTTTAAATAAAACGTTTTCCAATATACAAGCTGGGTTTGTTTTTTCTTTTAGGTTGTAAGAAACACATTTAAGTAACTTTAGAGACAAACTTGGATTTATTTGAAGTGATCTGGATAGTTCTAGAATAAAATCATTTCATGGCCTTTGGCTAAGAGCAAGCACAGAATCGAAGGAAATGCTTAAAAAGTAATTCTGAGGAAAGTCAGAAATCAAAAGGGCTGTGGCGCTCAGGCTGCAGCTCTAACAGCCTCCTTTCTCTGAGTAGCTCACAGGAGGGACCAGCAGGCCACTACCACTCGGAGCAAGGGTTGCACTCAAGAGTCCAGTTCCAGAGCCACATCATTTGATTGGCCAAGCCTGGCTCAAGGGACTACCTCTGAAGTCAGCGTCTGTACCCACATAAACCGAGAAACAGCTAGCTTATAAATAAGGTGATCTTCTTCACAAAGGGGGAATGGATGTTAACCATCGAAAAAATAAACACAGCACCTAAAACAACAGATGGCCCATCAACTACTGAGAATAATTATGTCTGAACTGTAATATTTTCTGATTCTGGGAAAACAGTCTGCACACTAACTTAGTTGAGACTGGAGTAGCATATACTTCATACATCACAATAGTATGTGTCTTGCTAAAACAAATTGGATAATATGTTTAAGTTAGTAAGCGTAGCAAGAAGGAAAAAAAGGGAAAAAAAAAAAAACAAAGAAGATAGGACTAATAAGGATATCTTGGTACCATTATATTATAGCCCCAGGGAATAAATTGATGAAATGTTAGTCAATTGCTGTTTCATCCCTCCACTTCCTTTCTGCTATCTCTTTAATTTGAGACAGACATTAATGTTTCAGTTGGAAACAGTGTTTCTTGAAATAGCTAAAATCTGCCTTGAAACTCAAATTCACTTTGCTTTGTTTGTTTCAGGGGTTCCCAGATGTTTTATTGCACTCTATACAAGGCACTGCAGCAATTTTTCAGAAGCAAAAGACTTAGTATACATTACGAGAGTACAGATAGGACAAAGATACGGAGTTGGTATTTAGAAGAGAGATGTACAAACACTGAACAAGCAGGCAATGCTTCTGGTTGTGAATGTTTCTCCTGAACAATTCTAGTACTCACAGGCTATTGAAGGTTATATATGTGCTATTTATTTATCTTATCAGGAAAATTAAGTGCTCCTTCTTAGCAGCCAAAAAAAATTTCCACAATTTAGGCTTCTTTGTGAAGAAAGCATTGAAAGAATGATGTGGAGTGGTTGGTTATTTGATTATGTTTTAATATTCATATGTATATATAATGTGTGCATATGCTATTTATATAGGCCTATACATGCTTACAGATTAAACATACTCTCTTTATTAATACAATATGTGTGAGTCCTATACTCTTTAGAAAGTCTGCCTCTCCTTGACCACCCTTACTTCCTTGTATCTGCTAAATCCTTACCCACATTTTCCATGATTTGGCTATTGACAGCCTCTCCTTTTTATGCTCTCCATAGATCTTATTTTCTTTTTTAAAGATTTTTTAAAATTTATTTAAAATAAACACAAGTTATTTAGGAAGAAGATATCTGTTAAAAGAAAAATCCTAGGGACTGGCACTGTGATGCAGGGGGTAAAGCCACCCCCAGCAGTGCCAGCATCCCATATAGGCACTGGTTCGAGTCCAAGCTGCTCCACTTCCAATTCAGCTCCCTGTTAATGGCCTGGGAAAGCAGCGGAAGATGGCCCAAGTCCTTGGGTCCTTGCACCTGCATGCGAGACATGGAAAAAGCTCCTAGCTCCTGATCGGTGCAGCTCCGGCCCTTGTAGCCATTTGGAGAGTGAACCAGAGGGTCCAAGACCTCTCTCTCTGCCTCTGCCTCTCTTTAATGTTGCCTTTCAAGTAAATAAATAAGTCCTTAAACAAAAACAAAAACAAAAACAAAAAAAAAAACAAAAAGAAAAACCTTTGATGAATTAACTTTTTTTTTTCTTTTTTTTTTTTTTTTGGACAGGCAGAGTTAGACAGTGAGAGAGAGAGACAGAGAGAAAGGTCTTCCTTTTCCATTGGTTCACCCCCCAAATGATCTGAAACCAGGAGCCAGGTGCCTCTTCCTGGTCTCCCATGGAGGTTCAGGGACCCAAGCACTTGAGCCATCCTCCACCGCCTTCCTGGGCCACAGCAGAGAGCTGGACTGGAAGAGGAGCAACCGGAACAGAATCTGGTGCCCCAACTGGGACTAGAACCCAGGGTGCCAGTGCCGCAGGAGGAGGATTAGCCAAGTGAGCCACGGCACCAGCCTGATGGATTCACTTTAATAGAGTTTAACTGACCAAAGGCTGGTGAACATGACAGTGTTCAGAACCAAACAGATTCAGAAACTCCAGGGTGCTGTGAGTTCAGAATGCATTTGTGGGCAGATGTGGAAATGACGAGCTGAGAGAGTCAACTGGCAGCTCTGCACCTACCTTACTTGAACACAGTTTGAACATTTGGCCACCTGAGATTTACTGAGACTTGGCTCTCTATTATAAGTGTATATTCCCAAGTTAGACTTTCTGTTAGTTTGTGTATTAAGTTAGCTTTAGTTTGTTATGGAGTCCTCCTCAGGCTAAGTTTGCTTTAACATATTGCTAGAATTTTAGGTTTTTAAAAGTATTGATAAATAAGAACTGAAACTTAGAATTTTTTAAAGATTTATTCTTATTTATTTGACAGGCAGAGTTACAGAGAGAGGTAAAGAGAGAGAGAGAGGTCTTCCATCCACTGGTTCACTCCCCAGATGGCCACAACAGCCAGAGCTGTGCTGATCTGAAGCAAGGAGCTTTTTCCGGGTCTCCCACTCAGGTCCAGGGGCCCAAGGACTTGGGCCATCTTCTACTGCTTTCCCAGGCCATAGCAGAGAGCTGGATCGGAAGAGGAGCAGCCTGAAATAGAACCGGTGCCCATATGGGATGCCGGCGCCTCAGGCCAGGGCTTTAATCCGCTGTGCCACAGTGCTGGCCCCTGAAACTTAGAATTTTTATGGACCATTTGAAATAAACTTACAATTTATTGGCTTGACCCTAAAGCTATAAACTTTACAATTTATCTACTCTGTCATAGGCAAAAGAGTAGATTCTGAGCTTTCTTGAGGGTAAGAATTGTAAACAAATGACCCCAACCCATCATACGCCCCCAAAAAGCAGGTGAAATGGTGCACTGACAAGTATTGGTCTGGCATGTTTGCTTAGACCCAGAGCTTGTGTTTTGTAAGAGGTGGTGTGATACACTAGGTCAAGAAGACCGCTGCTGACTTCCAGTATTTGGTCCCTGAACAGCTGTGTGAGGGCTGCAGAGGACTCCCTGGACAGCACACTGAGAATACAAAGGACAAGGCAGAATTTCTTAAGAGAGTGCTTTTGTCATCCACATCCATTAAAGAGAGGGAGAGAAGGGCAAATAAATAGAAAGAGAAGTGGCGTCTCCAAGTTGGTCTCTTAGCTGTTCCCCACCCCGACTCCCACCCCAGGATGCTCCAAGGTGACACTGGAGTTGAGATGATCCCTCATGGAGGAAAGTCTCTGAGTATGGATGCCCTGTGGAGAGGGCACAGCCTTGGGGGAGCAGTGCACACAGATGAGCCCAAGTCCTTTCCAGAAGGAGGATCTGAAAGGCCCCTTACAGCTTCCATCACCATGACCTCAGATAATTTGTTGAACTTTGTTGATCCTTATTTTCTTCAGTTGCAAAACAAACATCAAAAATACCTTCCCTTGGTGTTCAATATGAGGGTGAAATACCAGGATACGTGGAACATCTTTGTAGCACCCAGCACAGGGTAAGGACTTACACTATTGTTCACAACTTCTCCAACAAGTGTACCCATCCTTCTGTAGGGTATTGGGATTTCAGAAATGAGCAACAGGTTCTGCTCTCAGGGAGTCTAGCTGGGGAAGCTCAGAGGCTCAGAAAGGTCATGCAATGCAAGGTGGTAGGTGTTTGCGTGGCGTAAGCTGGACAACCTGTGCTCCCGGAGTTGGGTAAGGAAGGAACTGGCCAGAGGAAGTGGTGAGGGGAGCCAGGGCCAGGAGGTGTGAAGGAGAGAGGTTTTAGTGTTCAACATGCAGGGAGAGAGTGCAGTAAGACTTGAGGAGTCAAAAGGAAGAAAAGAGTTACAAATGCTTCCCAATTTCTGGTTTGGTGGCTCAGCAGGTGATGGTACCTTTCCCTGTTGGGATGAGGGGTGTCGGGAGGAGGTGCAGATGTGGGTGGGAGGCAGGGTCAGTTGGTTTGAACATCAACACTCAGGTGTTCAGGGCCAGGTAAGGGCCACAGGGCTGGACCACAGAGGAGAATGAAGACAAAAGGTGGAGTTTCATCTGGAGTCAGAGAAACAGGATCCTGGAAGAGGGCAGCTAGCATCACTAGTGGATGTCACCAGTGAGGAAGGGGCGTGGATAACTAGGAGAAAATCCAGGGGAGGGCTTCTAATTTCCATCATGTGTCTCACACTTCAGACGAAAATATCGTTTCTAGTCAGTCAAGGAGCAGCTTTCTATTTTTAAAATTCTTTGGACAAGGTCAGTGCTCTCAGAATGTCAAAATCCTCTATCAACGAAAGAGACGCATTAACTCGCAGGAATTTTAGTTTTTCAAAATCAGGTCTCAAAAAGTTACCCAATATACTGCTTTTAGACAACTAGCCAAAGTGAAAAAGGAAAAAAAAAGATTGATCTATAGAATAAAAAAACTCCATTAAGGACCAGCGACTATGAGGAACCAAAATGGTTGTACAGGAATCGTTCTGGTCTGGAATTCTTAACGCCTGTCAGAAACAGGCACGTTACAGTGCTGTGTAGCTGGAAAGAGCATTAAAATAAAAAAAAATAGCTCATAAAAGTTTGCAGCATTTTGGAAAAGAGTACACGTAAGGCAACGGCCATGTTCACGTTCCTACTTTGTGAAGGTAACGGGAAAATATCCCCAAATATTCTACAGTAAACGAACTACAGTGCTATGGAGACTGAGATCTGGTTCAGCTGGGGCACTGCCTCGGACCGGGTAGTCACGCCGCTAAGGTAAGCCTCCTTGGGAGAGAGCTCATTTAGGTCAGGAGAGCCCTTACTGCCCCTTCCCCTTTGTAGCCTCCCTGGCATCTGCCTCCCTCGGTGGTCAGTTTCGTCTCCACAGAACCAGGCGTTACCACGCGCTACCATTCGTCGTGCCCACTAGGCGGCACTCTAAGCTCATCCCAAAAGCGAAGCCCGCTCAAACTGAAACCTGCGGCAGGCACCTTGAAACCCCAGAATTGAACACTGGTGATTTCTAAAGGAAGCAACACATGGCTTCATTGAATCTCAGAGCATGAAGTCCTTGGAAACCTAGGTTTTGCTTTCTGTCCTTCTCTGGTGCATCACTGCTGGCCGGTAAGTGATAAGAACAGTGGCATTTTGGGGGAGAGGCCGCCTTTTCCCTGAGGACAGGTGGTTTGGGACTGTGGCACCTGGGAGCCTCAGGTTTACTACTGCTTCTGAAGGGCTTTTACCCTTCATATGTGTATAAAGTCAATTGAAAATAGATCTCAGTAAAAAGTAAGAGTGGGAATAAGAGAGGGAGGAGGAAGTTTGCAATGGCCGCCTCACTGCTCTCTCTCCCAGCAGCCTCAGACTGCGGGCAGTGACGATGGGGCCCACTGCCCAGTGAACTCAGGGTCACAGCTCTCCTTCCTTCTGCGGTCACAGGCCCTGTGTGAAGAGGTCCACATGCTCACTGCATTTCCTGCTCTCTGGTTGGGGTCCTGGAAGCTAAGCATTTATTCCCTCTGTTTTTTGAGTTTGGAGAGCTTCATCTTTAAAGCCAGCCACCGGGGTGCACTCTCTGACCCTCATTCTCATGCCACGCTGTGGTGACAGCCAGGAAATGCTCTCTGCTATAAAGGTCCTAGAAAATGGGGCATGCCCAGGCAATCGCTGGCAGTCTCCCCATCTCAAGGGCCTTCACTTCCTCACAGCTGCCAAGTTCGTTTTGTCCTATCAGGTTACCTACTTACAGGTATGGGGGGGCGGTTAGGGTGTGGACACCTGGGGGGCACATTATTCTGTCTGCCACAACAAGAAAATTTAAATAGACAATGATCTATTTTCATGAGTAAGATTCTGTTTAGTATTTTGTTTTTACGTAACGATGGAAGACTAATTTTTTCCCCAGAGAAATCTTTTATTTAATGAGTACAAATTTCATAAGTACAGCTGTAGTGATTCTTCCCACTATACCAGCCCTCCCATTTCCACTCTCACTCCCACCCCTCCTCCTCCCTCTCCCATTACCAGTCCCATTCTCCATTAAGATTCATTTTCAATTAACTTTATACACAGAAGACCAACTTTATACTAAGTAAAGATTTTAACAATTTGCACACACACACACACACACAGAGAATAAGTTTTACAATTAATTCTCATAATACAGCTCATTGACGATAGAAGTCCTGCATGGAAAGTAGTGCACAGTGACTCCTGTTGTTAATTTAGCAATTAACACTCTTATGTATGATGTCAGTGACCACCCAAGGCTTTTGACATTGGCTGCCTAGGCTATGCAAACCTTTTGAATCCACAGACCCCTTCAGTATTAAACAAGTCCATAAGCAAAGTGGAGGTTCTCCCCTCCCTTTAGATGAGATTGGATGCTTTCAGGGTGGTATGGCCGTAGACTCTCCTCCCTTTAGAGAAAAGTACATCCTTCTTTGATGGCCAGTTCTTTCCACTGGGGTCTCTGTCACAGAGATCCTTCATGTAGGACATTTTTTTTTTTTTGCCACAGTGTCTTGCTTTTCCATGCCTGAAATGCTCTCATGGGCTGTCCAGCCAGATTAAAATGCCTTAAGGGCTGATTCTGAGGTCCGAGTACTGTTTAGAGTGATTGCCATTCTATGAGTCTGCTGTGTGGATGGCTTCCCATGTTGGAACATTCTCTTCTTTTTCATTCTATTATTATTACCAGACATTTGATCTTATTTATATTATTCCTTTAATACTTAATTCTATCTGTATGATCACTTTAACACTTAAGATGGTATTTTTTACCACCCTGCTTAATGGGATTTGGTGTCCCATGGCAAGCTTTTAAACTGTACCCTTAGAAGTAAGTCTGTAGGAATATGTACAGAACTATACAGCTTTACTGTTACAAACTTCCTCCTCCCTCTTTTACTCCCACTCTTACTTTTTACTGAGATCTATTTCCAATTGACTTTATACACATGATTAACTCTGTTAAGTTTTCAACAAATAGTATGAAAAGAAAAAAACTGTTCCTCAACAGTCAAGACAAAAGACTTTAATTTTTTAAAAAAGATTTATTTATTTGTGTCAGAATTAGGGGGAGAGGCAGAGGTAGATAGAGAAAGAGAGGGTCAGGAAGAGAGGTCTTCTATCCGCTGTTTCCCTCCTCAAAAGGCAGCAACAGGCTAGGTTAGGCCGAAGCCAGGAGTTTCATCAGGATCTCCCACGTGGGTGCACGGGCCCAAGGACTTGGGTCATCTTCAGCTTCTTTCTTGGCACATTAGCAGGGAGCTCGATTGGAAGTAGAGCAGCCAGGACTTGAATTGGCACCATTATGGGATGCTGGCACTGCAGGCAGTGGCTTTACCTGTTTTGCCACAGTGCTGGCCCCGAGTTTATATTTAAAGAAAAAAATTTTTTCCTTTTATTTGAAAGGTAGAGAGCTACCTTCCATCTTCTGGTTTACTCCCTACATGCCCACAACAGGCAGGGCCAGGCAAGGCTGAAGCTAGGAGCCTGGAAATCTATCTGGGTCTCCCGTGGGGTGGTAGGGAGTCAAGTAATTGCACAAGCACCTGCTGCCTCCCAGGGGGCAGATTAGTGGAAAGCTGGATGGGAAGAAGAGCCTTGACATGAACAAGGCACTCCCACATAGGATGCAGGCATCCCAAACATTTCACAACTTAACCATTATACCAAATGCTTACTCCAGGACATTTCTTGTTAATAATTAATGCATGTAAGAAATCTGCATAGTAATTTCTGGAAGCCTACTTAAATATGATTATGGAAGATTTATTGAAGTTCTACTACGTTCCAGGAATCATATTAGGTGGCAGCTGTGCAAAAAATAGAAAGATAAGGCCTTCTCTCTTCATACATTTGAGTAGAGAGTTACAGATTGTCCCCAAATTGTTTGACTCAAGAATTTTTTAACTTTGTGATGGTTTCAAAGCAATATGCATTCAGTAGAAATTGTACATTCAGTTTTTAATTTTGCTTTTTCCAAGCTAGCTATATGCAGTCTGAGACTCTCTCTGGAGTTAGGCGGCAGCAGTGAGCCGCATCTCACTGAAATTGACAGTATACGGTGTTGCTACACTATGATATTTGATGTGGCAGGTGTATTAAATGCTTCTCCAACTTATATGTTCCACTCATGATGGGTTCATTAGGATATAACCCCATTGCAAGTGGAAGAGCATCTGTACAGAAGCAAATTATGTGTAATGAAGTAATATTGGTGCTTTGAGAGACAGCTGAACGATACGTTAAGGGAGAGTTTAAAACTAACATTCTGCAGCTTCTAAAACAACCATCATCTCATTGTGCTTATTTGACTTTTTACTTGTACTCCCAGCGTCAAGGAGAAATGAATCTCTCTAGGACATCTGATATCCCAGTAGACTACCTTAACCTTTGCCTACTATATTTCCGTTCTGAAAGTTAGAGGTCTGTCCTGAATTTGCAAGGATCTTCAGTAGATTGCTAGGAAGGGGGAAAACTCATTTTTTTTTTTTTGTCACCACTGAGAAGGGAAAGAGCTCCCAGGTCAATATTTATTTACTAATGAAAGTCATGACCTCCTTGTGGCGTCCATCTCTGCTGTTGCAGATCTGAGGCCACAGTATGACCATGGGACAACACTGGCATATTCATTGATTCAGCCCTCTGCCAAGTTCCGGCACCAAGATGAAGAACATTTAACTCATTCTCTGCGGCTGTAGCTGAACAGCAGGTGCCACGATCCTTTTTCTTTTCTCTTCTCTTCTCTCCTCTCTCCTCTCTCCTCTCCTCTCTCCTCTCTCCTCTCCTCTCTCCTCTCCTCTCTCCTCTCTCCTCTCTCCTCTCCTCTCTCCTCTCCTCTCTCCTCTCCTCTCTCCTCTCCTCTCTCCTCTCCTCTCTCCTCTCCTCTCCTCTCTCCTCTCCTCTCTCCTCTCCTCTCTCCTCTCCTCTCTCCTCTCCTCTCTCCTCTCCTCTCTCCTCTCCTCTCTCCTCTCCCCTCTCCCCTCCTCTCTCCTCTCCTCTCTCCTCTCCTCTCTCCTCTCCTCTCTCCTCTCCCCTCTCCTCTCCCCTCTCCCCTCCCCTCTCCCCTCTCCTCTCCCCTCTCCTCTCCTCTCCTCTCCTCTCCTCTCCTCTCCTCTCCTCTCCTCTCCTCTCCTCTCCTCTCCTCTCCTCTCCTCTTCTCTTTTCTTTTCTGACAGGCAGAGTGGACAGTGAGAGAGAGAGAGAGACAGAGAGAAAGGTCTTCCTTTGCTGTTGGTTCACCCTCCAATGGCTGCCGCGGCCGGTGCACCGCGCTGATCCGAAGCCAGGAGCCAGGTGCTTCTCCTGGTCTCCCATGGGGTGCAGGGCCCAAGTACTTGGGCCATCCTCCACTGCACTCCCTGGCCACAGCAGAGAGCTGGCCTGGAAGAGGGGAAACCGGGACAGAATCCGACACCCCGACCGGGACTAGAACCCGGTGTGGCGGCGCTGCAAGGCGGAGGATTAGCCTAGTGAGCCGCGGCGCCGGCCTCAGGATCCTTTTTCAAGAACATTCTTGGGGTGGACGTGGGGATGCTTGGACAGAAGTAGAGTTGAGAGAGGAGAGATGTTTACAGAGGAGATACTGTCTTTTCAAGGGAGGATGTGCGATTTTGTAGTGCCTCATCTTATTCTTATGTCTGATGACATTACCAGAATAAGTAGACATTTTATTCTACTGACTCACCTCCGAATTCCTGGCCCTACCCAGGGTCTGTGTTCAAACACCAACACAGGTGTGCTGAGGAAGCACAGCAGTGGCATCCAGATGCTTCTTCATCTCAAGGGCTGTAGGGCCAGTGTGTATGTGTTAGAATCAGAGGGAGGGAGGGACGGGGCGGGGAGAGAGTTCATTCACTAGTTCACTTGTCAAATGACTGCAATAGCCATGGCTGGAGTCAGGAGCTGGAAACTCAATCCAAGTCTCCCATTAGGGTGGCAGGAGCCATCACGACTGCCTCCCAGGGCCTGTGTTAGTGAGAATGGTTGAGTCAGGAGCCAGAGCTGGAAACTGAACCCAGGTACTCCTTTGTGGATGGAGCCCTCTTAACCACTAGGCTGAATGGCTGCTCGGAGAGAGTGCACATTTGTAACAAAGCCACTCCCCTGACATTCATTAATGAATTTATGAGGGCAGAACCCAGTCACTTCCGAAGATTCTACCTTCAGAGATCATTAGCATATGAATTTGGGAATTAGGTTTCCAACACTAAAAACTTTGGGGACATACTCACATAGGACCTGAACCACAACAAGCTGGGTCATGAAAGGCCTTGTTCATTACAGCACATGTTAAGCACACGCCCTGCCGTGGAGAAGATACTCAGTCATGTTTGGTGGTTAAATGCCTGATATATATAGATTACAAAATGTTGGGTAATTGAGAGCAATTCCTGAAACATTTCTGAGATCTTTCTATAAACAGAACCCAAGGCCAGCATACATTATGTTTTTGTTTCCACCATTACCCCAGTCATGGATAGGTGGATTGCTTGAATTGGAGGGAATTCTTATTTCCATATCTTAAAGTTCAATGACTTAGAGTGTACCTTCCCACTTCAGCAGAAGCTGCTGAAAAACGAGTGGAATAAGGTTACTCAAGTTTAGTTTCAAACATTTTTAAGGATAATGCTTTCTGTGCAATTGAGTGAAGAGCAACCAACGCAGAGAGGCACATGTTTAGTCACAGTGACCATTTTGTGCTTTGCAAATAAATTAAGGAAGTGCCTCCATATCAGCTTTTTATGTTTTGCCAGTACAGTACTGCTCTGATATACTTGAAAGATGACACTGAGAGAAAAGAGAAATGTTTCCTAGAAACAAAATGGAAGGAGTTTAATACTTAACCGTGAATAGTTCAACTCGCTTAATTTCCCCATTTCACTGTGACCTTAAGTACTCTGTTCATTCCTCTGACACATTACTAGGCAGTTTCGTTTTAACTTTGTGTTTATAATACAAGTTGTAAGCATCACTTAATTGAGATTTACTGGAAAGGCTGCAGAAGCAGGAAGTTGGGATTTCCCTAGAGAAGTACTGACTTTATTCCTCTACAGAAAGAAAATGTTGCAATTGAAGGTTCTGAGGTGGGAAAATGTTTAGAATACCCAATGAACTGAAAAGGGCCAGTATGGCCAGTGACTCAGAAGAGTGATGGCAGATGAGCTTGAAGTGGGTGAGTTCCAATTTATTGTTAAGTTGGGTATATTAAAAATGTATTTCCATGAAAATATTTATTCAAATAAAGGTTCTACTGTCTTTGAATAAGCTTACAAAAGGTAGAAATATGGATAATTCAGCATTGCAGGTAACTTTCTTTTCTGGTCTCCATATCGTAACTGAATTGTTATCTGTTTGTAACACAGCTTAGTGGGCACTGGGCGAAGCATAAAGTCTTGATGGGGAAAAATGTCTCTTTACACAAGCGCAGAAAACAACACACTCCTGGCCTAGCACGTGGGCTTCATGCTATATTCTAGGCCATAGCAGAGGACAAACGCTCTGCTGAGCACATCACATATTTTTCACCTGTTCTTAATATAATAAACCAGATTTTTGAGCACTATTGTCTCCACTTTCATGGGTACTAAGGCTGAGAAATGGTAAATAGTTTACATTGCTTGGTAGAAGCAGAGTCCTAACTCCAAATTAGGTCTGTCCAATTTTAAAATATATTCTCAATAAGAATTAGATGAAAGGTAGATGAGCATAGAAAGCCTGGGGATGTAAAAATTGGAGAAAAGAAACATTTTGCACATGCCGAAGACTCAGAAAAGCAAACTCAACAGATTTTTGAAAAATATTTTGAGCAAAGCATTGTAAATACTCAAGTATATCCACATGAGCAACATCAACTCTTAGCCAGTAATTACCATCCAGCTGGAAAATGAAACAGTTCCAAATACATGTCTTTTATGTACACCTTTCAGCACATACAATAAAGGTCTTATTTTGAACCTACAGCTGTTTACATATTATAAATGTAATTTTTTCCCAGACCCTGCTAAATAAATCACCGACCAAGTATTTGAAGGATGGGGTATATCACATTACGGTCCTTCCTCCTTTCCTCTGCCTCTGCTTTATCTGCCATATTCCTAGGCCATTTGTCTTCTCACATGCTCAAGTCTGCACTCTGTTGTTAATTAATTCAGCTGGAGGCAAAACTCTCACTTCTTTCTGTCTTCTTACCCCTGTCCAGCTACCACAGGACCATTTTATTCCATTTCAAGCAAAAGTATTACTCTTATGTTGATGGGTAAGCATAAATTTAGAGCTAATGATTGATAGACTAATGCCAAACAAGCAAGCAAATGCACTGTCATTTTTCTTTAAGCCCTTGTGTGGCGGGTCATGACCTAGCCTACCCCAAGTATGAAGTTGCTCAACAGTAGAATTACTAGGTAACTGAGGCCCTGTAAAGAATTCTCTTCACAGTAGTAGATGCCCAGTAGGGCTGAGGTGGCCTCACCCCAGCTTAATAGCACATAAAGCAAGAAAGGGCCAGAGGCTTCTTTCTTGGCTCTGGTGACCTGATGCACTCACTCATTGCCCTGTACGCCCTGTGTGAAGCACTGGAACTTGGCTTGGCCTCCATGAACCAGGTTTGGTAAGCTATTTTCTCACTCACTGTATCCTTCAGGCATACATCTTTTGCCCTGTTAGTTGGCTTATTTAGTTGAGTTGTCACCTTTCAGCAGATTTAAAATCTGTACCAGCTCTTTATGTTTGACCCAGCTCACTCTGAAATCTTTCATTGGATTCTTTGCAAAAATCTCTGTTTAACTTTCATCTCTAATTAAACTGCTTCCCTCAAGCTCTGCATGTCCAGATATGTATCTGTATTATATTTTTTGTTAAATTAATGCTGCAAAGCTATTTTCTCCCATTGCAAGTATTACGTAAATCTCCAATATTGTATAGATTAAAAAGGCATTTTAAGTTTATTTGGTTATCATTTATCAAATGCATCAGTTGGAAATGCAGCCAGAACAAAAGCTGCTTGTAAACTCGATAGACCCTATTCAATCCTTCAAAATATAAAATCTAGGGTAAATGACTGGAATAACATGGTTGGCTAATGAATGATATTGTCTGTCACCAATATCAGCTCAGTAAAGTGTTTCTGCTGTGTTTTATGTGTATACATAGCTACTTCTGAATCATCAATGAGAATGGTATTCAGTGAAGAAGGTTGGCTATCAAATTCTACTCATTATGAGTGCCTCTGATGTGATAGCCTGGACTAGCATTTTCATACTTCATTTAGGCTACAATAAAGGTATAGTTTGGGAGACATTATGTTCCCTTTACAGGAGACATATAGGTTGAGGAATCTGCTGTAAATCCAACAGATGGTGAGACTGTGTGATACACACACACACACACACACACACATATATATATTAGTTTAAATTAGATTATTTACTGGTTTTAGAATAGTTTTTTTAAATGACAATTAATACATGCTTATGGTAGAAAATTAACTGAATACAACTTCATGAGAAAAATTTCCTATGAGTCCATCATGTAGAGATAACCATGGCTATTTTACTGTTTTTATTCTTTCTATAAGTAAATGCATATCATTTTACTTATAAAAGTGAAGCTGCGCTGCTTGGTAACTTTCTTCTTTTAGTGGTATGAAAATCTTTAATATTCTTCTGCAACATAACTTTATTGGTTACAAAGATTTTGTTTTTTCCTATGGCATTTGGTATTTAACAAATCTCCTTAATACTGGAAATTTTGTGTTGAAGTGTTTGTAATAATTGGCACGTATATTCATTGAGCTAAATCTTTACATATCACACATATATGTCTGTAATTTAAGTTTCCAGAGGTGTACTTGCTGGGCTGAAGACTATGAACACTTTTAATGGTTTTGCTTTTTATTGACAAATTAGCTCCAGAAATATGCCTACACAAATTCACACACCTGACAGCACTGTAGAGTTTACTTGCACACATCATTTTGAAAATGCCATGAAGAAAAATCCCAAGTCCATATATTTATTGCCTTCTTCTAATTGTACTTAGATTTTTTGATTACTGGTGAGATGAAACTTTTTTCATTTTATTGTCTGTTTGAATATTTTTCCTTTAACTTTTGAATACTAAATATTATTAAAATAAGAAAAGAATAAGGACAGAACTTTATGATGTTGTGCTGTTACTGTATTTCCTCCAAAGGAAGAAAAACATGATCGTCTGTGATAACAAATGACTTATGGGATGAAAAACAAATTAACTAGATGAGGCACCTGGGCCCCTTAGGCATATTTCCATGACGCTTGTCTCCATGGTACACATAGGGTCATGAGGTTCTGGTCTTCCTCACTTTAATTCTGCTAACATGAACCCTTAAAATATATCCTAGACCACTATACTATGAGAAAGAGAATCAAGGAATATAAGAGTTAGCACCTTCTAATCAATGTCTTTAGCTCTGTAAGGGCTTTCCCCTTGCATGTTGGACATTTTTATTCAACTGTCTGCTGAAAGTTGCACCTGGGTTGCCTATAGTATTTCAAATCCATCATGTCCTAAATGAAATCTACCTCATCTTCTTCAACCTATTCTCTCTCTGTAAGTCTCTACCTCGGTTAGTGGCACAACAGTCTACTCGGAATGATCAATCTCCAGGACCTAAATTTTCTTTCCAAATAGCTTTTGCTGTTGACATATTTTTCTCTAATGCTTCCCTAATCCAGGCTTTTATAATCTTAGTCCTTCTATAATATTGGGCACTTTCAATGTGCCAGACCCTCTTCCAATTGGAGTTGTGCAGGGAGTAGAGGATAGTAGACAAATCCCGGGGCTGGCGTTGTGAGCACTGGGTTAAAACCACAGCCTGCAGTGCCAGCATCCCATATGGGTGCTGGTTTTAGTACAGGTGGCTTCTCTTCTGATCCAGCTCTCTCCTATGGCCTGGGAAAGCAGAAGATGACCCAAATTCTTGGGCCCCTGCACCCACGAGGGAGACCCAGAAGAAACTCTTGGCTCTTGGGTTCAGATCAGCTCAGCTCTGCCCTTTGTAGTAATTTGAGGAGTGAACCACCCGATGTAAGACTTCTCTCAAATACTTAGTCCCCTGCCATCCACGTGGGAGACCCAAATAGAGTCCCTGGTTCCTGATTTCCACATAGCTCAGTTCCAGCCATTGTGGCCATTGGGGAGTGAACCAATGGACAATCTCTCTCGTCTATCCCTCTCTAACTCTCTGCTTTACATATAAATAAATCTTTAAAAAAAAAATCCAACTATTTAGTTTTTCCAATTCCTGTCTTGGATGTGACAAAGCAGAAAAGGAATGCAACCACCATTGTGTTAGCCAATGAACTGAGCCCACCATCTGAAGGAACTACCAGCTTGGATTGGCAGGCCAGCTAATTTCAGAGTCCTCCTCCTGAGACACAGCTTTAATAACCCCAGAACGGGCTTTACAATTTACATTTCAGTGAAGGACTATAGCTGCTACTTGATTAACACTTCCTATGTCTTTGATTACAATTGGCTAAAGCTGCAAATACTACAGTATGCTATTTGAGGTTTATACTTAGTTTTATCAGTATTTATTACAACAAAGCACTACTTCTTGCTTCTACTGAGTATATATTAGCTGCATTTGTTTCATGTAGTGAAGACACTGAGGTACTTTTCTGTAAATGATAAATACAAGAAAGCAGCACATAAGGTCTCTTCTAACGGGAGGCTATGGTGGATCCTGACTTTATCCATACTGTGCTCTGGCCCAAAACCTACTTACTATAACTTACGATGAGATAGCAGTTTTGAAACTGCAGTCAACATTTACTGGTCTTCAAGGCCTAAAAATTTATTTATTTATTTTGAAAGAGTTTTATGTATCCATAGAGAGGGAGAGACAGAGACCTTCCATCTGCTAGTTCAATTCTCAGATGGCCGCAATGGGCAGTGCTTGGCCAGGCTGAAACCAGGAGCCAGGAGCTGTATCTGGGTCTCCCACGTGGGTGGCAGGAGTCCAAACCCTTGGGCCACCCTCCAGCTGCTTTTCCCAGGCCACTAGCAGGGAGCTGAATTAGAAATAGTACAACGGGGACATGAACTGGATGAACTGGTGTCCATATGGGATGTCGGTGTCACAGGCAACAGCTGAATCCACTATGCCACAAAGCCAGTCCTTACTTTAAGGCTTTTTAGAAGGGAAGAATGATTTGACCTTTTGTCATCATGAGCATCATTTACTGGTGGTGGTATATATTCTAATAAAATAAGTAAACAGGGAAGAACATTTTGATTGGAGGGTGAACCAACGGTAAAGGAAGACCTTTCTCTCTGTCTCTCACTGTCCACTCTGCCTGTTAAAAAAAAAAAAAAGAGAGAGATAAAAAACAAAATATGGGGCTGGGGTTGTAGTGTTGTAGTGTCATGGGTTATGCTGCCATCTGCAATGCCGGCATTACATTTGGATACCTGATTGAGACCTGGCTGTTCCACATTAACTCTGTGCTAATGTTTCTGGAAAAGCAGCAGCAGACGGTCCAAGCGCTTGGGCCCTTGCACACCATGTGAAAGACCCAGAAGCAGCTCCTGTCTTCGGCCTGGCCTAGCCCTGGCCATTGCAGCCATTTAATGAGTAAACAAGTGGGTGGAAACTTTCTTTCTGTCCCCCTCTCTAATTCTTTCACATACATAAATCTTAAAAAAAAAGCCATGATTACTATACAGAAGTATAATCTGTAATCCTATATGGTAGCTTGAGGTGAATAACAATTTGGCTGAGTTGCTCAAAAGACAAAAGAAACAGGAGGAAAAACAAACTAATGGAGTCTTTAAAATAAGAACAACTCACTATTTAGGAAAAGTACAGGTTTTGCTGCTGTTGAGATCTAAGTGAATTTTCTCCTGTGAATGCTAAGAAAGGGTGCACTGAGCCATCATTCTTAAAAACACACCTGTTGAAATACAAGGTTTGATGACTGTTTTTGCTATTAGAAGCTGACAGTACAGAAGCAAAGTGCAATTGACCCACAGTCACTGTTCCCTTCTAATAGTGCTGCCAGCTGAATTAGACCACATAGATGACTCATTTAAGGCACATGGTTTCCTAAATAAATGTGAACTAAGTGGATAATCTGTATATAGAAAATAAAATATATCTTAAATGTTCAGTTTTACAGTTGTACTACCTATTTGTGAACTTAATTTTAAAAGGTTCAAAGATCATCCACAGGGGCTAGCGCTGTGGCGTAGTGGGTAGAGCCACTGCCTGCAGTGCTGGCATCTCGTATGGGTGCTGGTTTGGGTTCTGGCTGCTCCACTTCCGGTCCAGCTCTCTGCTGTGGCCTGGGCGGGGGGGGGGGGGGGGGGACTGGAGGATGGCCCAGGTCTTTGGGACCCTGCACCCACATGGGAGACCTGGAGGAAGCTCCTGGCTCCTGGCTTCAGACTGGCGCAGCTCTGGCTGTTGTGGCCAACTGGAGAGTGAAACATTGGATGGAGGAGCTCTCTCTCTCTCTGCATCTGCCTCTCTGTAACTCTGCCTTTCAAATAAATGAATAAAAAGAAACACCATCCACAAAAGTGTTTTCTGTTGTTACATTCAATATTTTATTAATATTGGCCATACTTGAAGTGCATTGCATCTATTCGTAAAAGCTTTAAAAATGATTAATAATATAAAGTGTAAACTTAAAAAGATGACAGACTCATTCCACATCTGTGAAATGCAGCACACGTAATGATAGTCACAGAGGACAGGGATAACACAGAAACAGGAGGAGGAAGGTTGTATTCAACATTGGAACAACACAGCTACTGTTGTACTGAAAAAATAATTTATTAAATGAATATAATACTGGGGGTGAAATGCATTATAAAAGTAAAAAAAGTAAATTCTAAATATATATAATAATGTCTCACCTAATAAGCAGTTTTTCTTTGCCCATTCAGAACTTTGAATACAATCTTTTGAAAATCCAGATTTTAAAAGTGTGTGGTTCACTTTAAAACAAACATATAGCATTACTGGAACTGGACAAATGTCTTGTTTTATTATGCTTAAAATGGTATTAATTTAAATGATTTTCTTTCTAAAACTTTTGCAAATTCTAGAATCACTTTAATATGAATAAACAGATAATTTTATTATACTCACTTCTATCACTAAGGATACTAAACACATTTTCTGGACACTTTGTGGAAAACGCTTATTGTCAGGACACACCTGTGCATTTTGACAAAGACTTAAAATTTTTTTTTTGATGCTTTGGGAAAAAGCAGCCTCTTTTTTAGAATAAAGGTTAACAAAAGCCCTTGGATACATGGATCTTTGTCAGCAGAATTTTAAACAAACACATCTTAATATGCACACCAAGACACTGATAAACTTTTAGATAATAAATATCAAAAAAGGAGATTGTTATTCTAGTTCCCTTGGATTTTAGAAGCATGTATAGTTCAACAGACCCAACTGGGATTTCAAAATGCTAACATGATTATAATGCATATTAACAGCAATATGCAAAACAGCAGACATAGAAAATAATGGGTAACTTCATACTATAACAATAAAACAAGGCATTTTGAATAACCACACATACAATGCTGAAACAAGCATAAACATTTTTTCATAACGCTGACTCAAACCCCAAGAGACTTTTGAAAAAGTGAACATGGTAAAGGCACTACGTAATTCTTTCTCCAGCTCTGCTTACTAAAGAAATCCACCACTTCCACTTGGCACAAACAACTTTAATTATCATAAAGTGCATCACTTGGATAAATATATTAAAACGAGTTTCAGCTATAGCACAGTATAACAACACCTTCACATATACAGAAATAAAAATGCAATGCCAGGAGTCAAGCTAGTTAGGAACTTTGCAGTATATATGGCTTACTGTTTTCTTTTTAGTATAACCTTTGATTTGCTTCAATGCTACAATATATTCTCAAAAGAATATGTCCTGATTAAGAGGTAGTGTCCTGAAAGAGGAAAGCTCACTGAACCTGGATGCAGAGATTTAGGAGAAACATTATGTGACAATAACTACAGTACATTAATAAACTGGTACACATAGTATCTTGACATTAATTAATCAATTTTTAAAGTCAAGGCTATTTTATCACTTTAGCTACATTGTTAGAAGTCTTTCAAATAGTTTTCTTTTGGTACTACAGAGTCATTTTCTTTTAAATAGCATTATTATTTCAAATAAGCATTTTTTATTTAGAGATGATAAACATATATTTAAAACTCAACTCATCTTTACTATGATGTCCACTGATTTCAACCATTAATGAAAATATGTCATGTCAAAGATACAAAGAAATATGTATCACCCAGACAGTAACATGCAATTAATTCCATCTGACTAGTATAACTGGTGATTTAACACACATGCACATACACAAATGAATTTGGAGTAATACACAGATAAAACACCATAATAATTTATGCACAGTATTTAAGAATCTGAGCCTTGGTAACAGAATTCTAACTAGATTTATTTTGTAGTTATTAAATATGGGCTGGATAAAAGACAATATAAAAGCAGTAGTGAATATACTTCCTATCTGAATAACTTACAAAAACCCCTTTTCTTTATGTACACTTTATACATACACATTCTTGCTGTATTCAGTTAAATTTTTCACAGTCCTTTTTAAATAGTATTTGACACTGTATCCTAAGTTTGCTGAAACGTCAAAATGGAAGGAGCTACGTGTGATGTATCAGTCTTCTTCAGCACTGTATGCCACTTCTGCTACTTCTATCTCTGATATTGCACTGTCAGGTTCACTAAGACTTAAGCATGGCTTACTATCAGCTCTGCAAAAAAAAAAAAAAAAAAAAAAAAAAGATATGCCAATGAATGGATTGAAAACATGCATTCACTCTTACTTTTTAATTCTCTTACTTTTTGGAGAGTACATTTAGATATTTAAGACCAGTTAATTCAGACATAGCTTCAAAGTAATAACAGTGCACAGTATAATAGCAACATGTTTTTAGAATATGTACAGTTCTCTGTTTATCTAAAAGACTTAGGACACCACAGCACTGCGTTCATAGAAATATACTCTAAAGAGTATTAGAGACACTTCCTTCCATTTATTCTAAAGGTAAGCCTATAATAAATTAAATATTGCATACCTAGATTCTTCATCTAAGACATCTTGATCACCCTCAAGTGCAGAGGAATCCATCTTTAGGACCTGGTTAGCTTCTGTTGTTG
Source organism: Oryctolagus cuniculus (assembly GCF_051225735.1). NCBI lineage: Eukaryota > Metazoa > Chordata > Mammalia > Lagomorpha > Leporidae > Oryctolagus > Oryctolagus cuniculus. The sequence goes on from NC_142872.1 coordinate 107,811,796, forward strand.
ACACGTACAGTGATTCTTCAGGTTCTAAAGACAATGTTCTAAAAGTATGTTATAGCAACAAGTTATTTTCTATGAATAAAATAGGAATACACTTAGTGTTTTGAATACATGTAGCTTTAGCTGTCTTTAGCTGTTAAGGTGTAATGTAGTCTGGTGCTTAATAAACAGTCTGGGATTTAAAAAAGAAAAACAGCTATGATTAATATAAAATGATTTTTAGTTTCAGTTCGGTATATGCTCATAAGGCAAATTAAAGCTTTCAATGTGAAATACTGGTTTAAGTGAGAGAGAAAAAGATACCAATTAAATAGGTTAAAACAAATGATATTTATCTTGAATAGCTGGAGGCTTATTTTTCTGATATTTCCCATCCTTCAAATGTTTAGTCTTCTAAATAATCAAAGGTAATTTTTCCAAATTATAAAGAAGTATGTCAAGACTCTACAATTTTCAGAATTTGAAATTTCCTAAATTATATTAAAATGTAAAGGACGTCTAGCCCACAGCACTAAAAATTGAACTAGTTAGACACAAGTATCACAACACACCTGATTCTATTCTCTAATGTGTCTATGTGAAGCTGCTGATCATTGACCAGTTTCTTCAGTGATTCTATTTCTTTTTGTTTTTCAAGTAGTTCTTTCTGTAAAAGGTAGTTAGTCTCTTCTAGAGTTTCACAGAAAGCCTGAAGAGGGGGGAAGACATGCAGAAAAAGAAAAAAATTACTTATTCAGTATCTTTCTAACAAAGAAAATCAAAATATGTATATAACATAAAAGATTTGCTCTCTACCCTCATCTTTTTAAGTCATTGCTAAGGAGGACTTATACCTTCAAGTGTCTTGTCTTGAGAATTATTTCAGTAGTAAGCTACCATGACTAGAGTATGTATATCCATCCCTTTAATATAGAACTGGCAAGAAAATAACTAGTATGTACTGTTTTAGCTTCCGTTCTTCTTAAACTGTTTTTTGTCCAGATCTGCATAATTACATTTAAAACAAACTGTTGAATCTATGTATAGTAGTTCAGAAGACAGACTGCTGGAACAGCAACTTCTTTGACAATACATTCAACAGTGCTTCACATCATATTCACTCAAAAGTGACATCCTATTCGTTATACCCAGGATGATGAACATTGCTGAAATAAGAGTAAAACAAAATCATACTAACACAAAGAATGATGTCATGAAAATACTTTGATCACTTACCTTAGTGAGGCTTTCCAATCTATTAATTGTTCCTAGCTATCCAGCTAGTGGCAGTGAGATACCACTTGCTGTTTCTTTTGTCTTAAGCCCTCACCTTCTGAAAATCCTCTACACTAAATTACTATTGCTGCGTCTAAGCCCATTAGATGATCTTGATTTCTACACCAGAAAAAAAAAAAAAAAACAAACCAAAACAACAACAAACAACAACAAAACACCTGCCCCCAGAATCCTAACTGCATTTCTAACCAGTTATTGGTCTCAATTACATGTGTAGATACTTAGGGTAAAGTCTTATTTGCTTTGAAAGCTTATTTATACTTATTCTCTCTTTCATTCCCCTTTCTCTGGTCTTTTTTTTTTTTTAATATTTATTTACTTGAGAAGTTAGAGTTAGAAGAAAGACAGAGAGATCTTCCATCTGCTGGTTCACTCCCTAAATGGCTGCAACAACCAGGGCTAGAGCAAGCCGAAATCAGGAACTTCTTCCAGGTCTCCCATGTGGGTGCAAGGGCCCAAGCACTTGGGCCATCCTCTGCTGCTTTCCCAGGAGTATTAGCAGGGAGCCAGATCAGAAGTTGAACAGCCAAGACTCGAACTGGTGCCTATATGGGATGCCAGCACTGCAGATGGTGGCTTAACCAGCTGTGCCACAGCGCCGGACTCCTGGTTTCTATATTACTAAACTTGCTTGAAGTTTATTAAGTAAACCTTAAATACTCTCTCTATATATGCATTGGTTCTCTTCAATCGGGTGAACTAATAGCAAGTCAAAAAGCATATATTCCCAAGGGACGAGATGGGTTTTGGTGTACTACTTTAAGATGTCTCTTGGGACATTCACATCTCATATAGAAATGCCTGGTTTTGAGTCCAAGCTCTGCTCCATTTTCTAGCTTCCTGCTGATATGCACACTGGGAAGCAGCAGGTGATGTCTTGGTTGGCTGAGTCCCTGTCACCCATGTGGGAGACCCAGGACTGAGTTCCTGGCTATCAGCTTTGGTCTGGCCCAGTCTTGACTATTGTGAGCTTTTGGAGAATGAACCAATGGGTGGTACTTGTCTCTGCCTTTCAGATGAATGCAATAAATAAATTAAAAAAAAAATTCCCAACGGAGCATCTGCTCTATTACCTAATCATTGAGCCACCAGGCAGTCATGATGGCTCATCCCATTTTCCTGTATTCTATAGCACATGGGCAACCCAGACTTTTCTACTTTCCAGTTCTCACCTCTACAATACTTCATCAACATGCCTTGTGTTTTTGTCATTCTATGCCCATTTCCATTGCCATGAGGTATTCAACAACTACAGCATCAGTAAACTAACCGGCTTATTACCTCTGTATATCCTGGCACTCTTCCAATCTAAGCTGGCACTCTTAAAAATAAACCTGAGCATGTACCTACTGGATACGGTCAAATACCCTACCGTGGTAGAAGTACCACACTTTATGATGTGATGCTTTTCACCCCAACTTCACAGTTTGTACCATTACCTTTGCTTTCCTCTGGTCCTTCACATATCCCATGTTCCAACCAAACTACTTCCAGTATCACTAATATTTTTATATGGATAGGAATTTACAACATACATTACTTTGTGACTGCCTTTTTCCTAACTACACAAGATTACAAAAATTCCCTCATTAAAAAAAATTGGATATATTCCTGTCATTATGAAAAAAAGTGAAATTTTCAACTATCACATAAATAGGACCTACCACCATATAGAAAAACAGAATAAATGAACAAATATCTTCCATTAATAATAATATTATAAACTAGATAAACTGAAGCCTCTACCTATAAAATATCTAGCTAAAAACTTAAGTTTAAAAATATCTGTATGAACAAGAAATCTTAAGTGGCACACATGAAAAGAAACTAAAACAAATGCTGATACTATGTGAATCAACACTATACCTGCATGGAGTGGGAGAAGGGGTAAGAGGCTGCTTTTTTGGCAACCTTGACACCTGGGTCAGAACCAGTATGGGACAAGAGATGAGATGCCCAAGTGCTTGGGACAAGAAAAGAGATTGGGGTATTAGTGACAAGAAATAAATCATTTAGCCCTGAAGAGATAAAGTGTTAAAAGAAATCAGTTATCAATGTAGGAATACATTAAGAAAGACTGTCTCATACTGGTCTCTAGGTGGGCAAGGCACAGTCTCTTTGTGAAGAACCAATGGCCAATGCCACATGTGCATTTTGGGAAGAATAATGCATATCAACGAAGACAAAAAATACGTAACAGGTAAAAGATATTGAAATTTCAAATATCAAAATCAACAAGAAGATCTTTAATACCAGGGAGGAAAAAATGTTACTATAAAGGGACTATAATGCAGCAAGAGTGGATATTTTACGGCAGCAATCTATATCAAAGGCAATGGAAAGCATTGCAAAGTACTGAGATAAAGAACTTCTCCCTTCAGTCAAATCATACTTCAAAAATGAGAGTAAGATTAAAATGAGTGTGGGGATTGAATTCCTAAATATCAACACACATTCACTGAAAGAACTATTAAATGACACATTTTAAGAAGAAATGTAACTAAACCAAAAAAGAATGAGATGAAAGAAGAGATGACAAGGAAAGGAAAAGTATCAAACACTCAGTTAAATCAAAAGCATTGACCATATGATATTATAACAGCTAACTTTGGGGAGAACTCTAAATCTTTTTTTAAAAATTCTATATAAGGTGTACAAATTGCATGTATTTCACATATACAGATTTAGGAACATAGTGATACTTCCTACCCTATCATCCCACATTCCAACCCTTCTTCCTCCTCCCTCTTCTGCTACCACTCTTAATTTTTAGAAAGATCTATTTTCAGTTTACTTTATACTCGTAAGGTTAACCCTATACTAAATAAAGAGTTCAACAAACAGTATGGAGAAAAAACATTGCTGCTCAACAGTAGAGATAAGGTCTGTAAACAATCATCGAGTATCAAAATATCCATTTCACTCCAATACATCACTTTTTAGGTACTCTATTAGTTACCCTAGATCAGGGAAAACAGATGGTATCTGTCTTTTTGGGACTGGCTTAATTCACTAAGTATAATGATTTCCAGTTGCATTCATTTTGTTGCAAAAGAATTCTTTTTTTTTTTTCTTTTTTTTTCTCCCACAGCTGAGTAATACTCCATAGTGTATTTATACCATAATTTCTTTATCTAGTCATCAGTTGATGGACATCTGGGTTGATTCCATATCTTAGCTATTGTGAATTGCACTGCTATAAACATGGGGATACAGATAACTTTTTTTTTTTAATTTATTTATTTACTTGAGTTACACAGAGAAGGAGAGGCTGAGAGAGAGAGAGAGAGAAAGAAAGAGAGAGAGAGAGAGAGTGAGAGAGAGAAAGTCTTCCAACTGCTGGTTCACTCCCCAGTTGGCCACAAAAGCTGGAACTATGCCAATCTGAAGGCAGGAGCTTCTTGAGTCTCCCAAAAAGGTGCAGGAGCCCAAGGCCTTGGGCCATTTTCTACTGCTTTTCCAGGTCACAGAAGAGAGCTGGATAACAAGTGGAGCAGCCAGAACTCATATGGGATGCAGGCACTGCAGGTGGTGGCCCCACTTATTATGGCACAATGCTGGCCCCAGATAATTCTTTCATATGCTGATTTCCTTTGGTTTGGGTAAATTCCCAGGAGTGGGATGGCTGCAGCATATGCTAGGTCTATTTTCAGATTTCTAATTCTAAAATATTAGATACGAACAAATATAACCATCAAATAAAAGACAATGACTACAGAATTTAGAAAGCATGAATAAAGGAAAATGGGAAGAAAAAAAAATTTGTTACGTAATGTGAAAGTGAAGTTGGCATACAGGTTAAAATCCATTAGGTTTGTGAGCTGGAAGATCATGCCTTCGCCACGCCCCTGTGTGATCTCATGCCCCTATCTGGCCACACCTGGGTGTCCACCAGCCAATCAGGTTAATTAACCACTCCCCTTTGGAAGTGGGTTAAAAGCTTGGGACCTGGTGTGTCGGGCTGTTCTCTTCTTCCCTGGCCTCTAGCCAGGAGGGGGCTGGCTGTAGCCCTGTGGCTCCAGGGCACGTGGCCTGTGGGCCATGCACCCTAGGCTTCCAGGCCTATATGCTCCTCAGCTGGTTCCTGGTGCTCGGTATGAATCCAGATTTCTCTCTCTCTCAGATAAAGCTCTCACTCATCTATACATCTTTCTCACTAAATGAAAGCCTAAAATATACCATGCTGCCTTGTTTATGGATGCCAGTATTTAGAATTCTTCTCTAAATATTATGCAAGAACCTCTAGGGCTTGTTAATATTGGGGATTTATTAATAAGCATATGGTGATATCGTATGGCACCCCAAGTTGCGGTAGCGTGTGTGGCATCTCAGATGGTGCTTCTGGGGAACTTTAAGAGTCCACATTTTTGTATACATTTTAGGGGGTCATTCCCAATATCAAAAGGAAGGGCATGAGAAAAATACACAGCATTAAAAAGAGTAAGGTGGGGAGGGCAGCATTGTGGTGTAGTGGGTTAAGTTGCTGCTTGTGATGCTGGCATCCGATATCAGAGTGCCAGTTCAAGTCCTGGTTGCTCCACTTCTGATCCAGCTTCCTGATAACGTGCCTGCGAAGACAGTAGAAGATGGCCTAGTTGGGTCACTGCCCATGCAGGAAACAGGAATGGAGTTCCTAGCTCCTGGCTTTGGCCCTGCCCAAACCTGACTGTTGGGGCTATTTGAGGATGAATCAGCATATGGAAGACCTCTTGCTTGCTCTGTCTCTCCTTCCTTGTCAAATAAGTCAGTCTTTTAAATAAATAAATAAATCTTAAAAAAAAAAAAAAAAGGGAAGGTGTGAGTGGGTGTTTGGCTTAATGGTTAAGAGGTTGGTTAGGATGTCTGCATCCTATATTGGAATGCCTGCAGTCAATGTTCAACTCCACTTCTGACTTCAGTTTCCTGCTAATGCAGACCCTGTGAAGCAGTGGTTATGGCTCAAGTTACTGGGTTCCTGCCACCTATTTGGGGGACCTTGACTGCATTCCTGGTTCCTGGTTTCAGCCCTTGCCAGAGCCTATTTCAGGCATTTGGGAAGTGAACTAGTTGATAAGAGCTCTAATCAAATAAATAAATATTTACTTTTGTAAAGCAGGGTACATAAAGTGCACACAATAAAATGGTAGAAATGAACACAAATATGTTAAGAATTACTATCAGAATTAACTCACCAATTAAAATGCTTTTATTCCCAGACTGTATCAAAAAATAAAAATATAATTCTATATTTACAAAAGGCATATTGAAAATATAAATAGACTCATACTTATCAGGCAAATATTTGCTCCTCTGCCCTCATACAAATTTTTAATTTTCTTAATACCTGACCCACTGCATTTTAAGGTGTCTAGCAGGTACAGGCCTGGGCTGCTGCTAAATACCTACAATATACAGGTCTGTTTTCCAACCCAAGAATGATCCAGCCCCAAATGCCAACACTGTGGATGTTGAGAAACCCTAACTTAAATCAACTTCCATTCTTCTTTTATTCAGTTATGATACCTGACACAAATAAACTAGTATGTATTACGAACTAAGAGATCCTGAAAATATAAGAATGGGGATTGGTGAGTAAAAGGCCCACATGCATGTATAGAGGAGATGGGAGAGAATACAGTGGAAACTAAAAGCTGCTTAATATGTGATACATACCTGAGAATGATCTCCACCTTAAATGTATTCCCTGGCCCACAGACCCATGACCAGAGAGTACAAATCTTACTAATTTGAGGTATTTAAACAAAAATTTTGAGCAAATGTTGGCTGAAAACTAAGTTGTGTAGAGACAGGATGACCAAAAGCAAGCAGGTATACAAAGATTTTTTATTTTATTTTTATAAATATTTTATTTATTTTTTGAAAGGCAGAGTTACAAACAGGGAAAGAGAGACAGAGATAAAGACATTTTTATCTGGTGGTTCACTCCCCACAATGGCTAGGGCTGGGCCATGCCAAAGCCAGGAGCCTGGAACTGCATCCAGGTTTCCATGTGGGTGGTAGGGGCCCAAGCACTTGGGCTGCCTTCTGCTTTCCTAGTTGCATTAACAGGGAGCTGGATGGAAGTGGGGCAACTAGGACTTTAACTGGAATTCATATGGAACACTTGTGTTACAGGTGGTAGCTTAATCACCTGCACCACAACACCTGCCTGACAATCATCAGCTATTACATATGTTAAACTTTAAAAATACACTTAAAGATAAGGATGTTACAAATAGAGAATCTCAATACAGAGAAAGAATGACCCCCCAAAAAAGAAAACAGAAATTTAGGAGTTGAAAATCACAACTGATATGAAAAATTAATTAGAGGGGCTCATAGATTTGAAGTGACAGAAAAATGAATCCATTAACTTGAAGACAGACCAATAGAATTACCTATTCTGAAGAAAAGATAAAAATGTAATTGAAGAAAACTGAAAGCACTTCAAAGATGTGCTACAACTCTTTCTGTTTACCTGCAATGAAAATTTCAGAAGGGAAAAATAGGAAAAATATTTTAGGAAATAATGGCTAACAAATTATAATGGTGAGCATTAATTTACCAAGTCCAAGAAGCTCATTGAAGCTAAGTATGAAAATTAAGAGGAGAACCATAATCACCTCAATAAATCGTTATCAGGGGCCAGAGCTGTGGTGTATTAGGCTAAGCCTCCACCTGTGGTGCTGGCATCCCATATAGGTGCCGGTTTGAATCCTGGCTGCTCCACTTACAATCCAGTTCTCTGCTGTGGCCTGGGAAAGCAGTAAAAGATGGCTCAATGCTTGGGCCCCTGCACCCGTGTGGGAGACCCAGAAGAAGCTCCTGGCTTTGGATCAGCGTAGCTACAACTGTTGTGGCCATTTGAGAAGTGAACCAGTGGATGGAAGACCTCTTTTTCTCTCTACCTCTGCCTCTCTGTTAACACTGCCTTTGAAATAAATAAATCAATCTTAAAAAATCATTATCAGATCATTGAAAGTCAAATAAAGATGTTGAAAGAAGCAAAGGCAAAATGACTCATCACACACATGGAAACTTTAATTAGTGACTACCTTTTCATCAGAGTGGAAGGCAGAAGGCAATGGAAAGACTTATTCAAAGTGCTAGAAGAAAAAAACTTGTCAACAAAATTATCTTTCAAAAATCAATATTCTTAGATAAACAAAGATATGAGAATGTGCTACAAGCAAATCTGCCATACAGAAACACTAAAAGATGACCTTGATGCTGAAAGGAAGTGATACTTGATAACAATCCACTGGAAGAAGGAAGAGGGCCAGAAATAGTAAATAAGTGGATAAATACAAAAGCCTATAAAGTATTTTTTTCTCATTGCTTCTCTTAAGTTACTTAAAAGACAATGGATTGCATGGTGTAGAGAAATAACTACTACACTGTAGTTTTGGGCCTACAACATATATAGATGTAAGACATCTAACACTGACACAAAAACAGAGGAAAAGGAGCTATATTAGAAACAATTTATATTTTAATTAGATTAAGTATTATTCTGAAATAGACTATGATGAAATACAAACAGTAATACATACATCAATTAGCTAAAAATTTATAAACAGCTAGGAGAAAGCAAAAAAGTGTACGGAAGTATCAAAATGGCACTGAAAAGGGCCAGCGCTGTGGCGCAGTGGGTTAATGCCCTGGCCTGAGGCGCCAGCATCCCATATGGGCATTGGTTCTAGTCTTGGCTGCTCCTCTTCAGATCCAGCTCTCTGCTATGGCCTGGGAAAAGCAGCAGAACATGGCCCAAGTCCTTGGGCCCCTGCACCGAGTGGGAGACCTGGAAGGAGCTCCTGGCTTCGGTTCGGTGTAGCTCTGGCTGTGGTGGCCATTTGGGGGATGAAGCAATGGAAGGAAGACCTTTCTCTCTGTCTCTCTCTCTCTAACTCTGCCTGTCAAATAAATAAAAAAAAAATCCTTATCTTTAAGTGTATTTTTTTATTTTTATTTTTTGACTTAAGGCGTCAGCCTTAAGTGTATTTTTAAAGTTTGTTTAGCATATGTAATAGCTGATTTAAAAATGATTGTCAGGCAGGTGTTGTGCTGCAGGTGATCAAGCTCCCGGCTCCTGGTTTTGGATAGGCCCAGCTTTGGCCACTGCAGCTATTTGGGGAGTAAACCAGCAGTCTCTGCATCACTGTAACTCTGCCTTTCAAATAAATAAATAAATCTTTAAAAAAAAAATAAAATGGCAGATGTAAAAGACAGATCTGAAAAAGACCAAGAGCTGGTTTTATGCTATGAAGAGAGACAGAACTTAAATGCAATGACAGAGATTGAAAGTGAAAGAATGAAAATGATATATTATTGAACAGTAATCATAATAGAGCTACAGTAAACAACACAGTATCATATTAACAGAAAAGGCACATAGATCACTGGATTAGAATTAAGAGCCTTGAAACAAACCCTTCCTTTTATGGTCATTTGATTTGGACAAAGGTATCACCATAATGGTACTAGAAAATTAAGATATAGATGGGACCTATAGCTTATCTCATATTTCTTTTTCTTCTTTTTTAAATTTTCACTTTATAATCACAGACTTAGTGCACCACTAACCATAAAGTTCAACAAGTAAAAAGTAGAAAGACCACAGTTCCATAGAATATGGAGAAGGGCTATAAGTAATCAAATCATAAGATATAAGTTTCATTCTTTTTTGTTTTGGTCTTCATATTGTTTGATCTATTCTATTAAATAGAGTTGTCTACATTTCTAATTCTCCTTAGTTTTGCATTCTTATAATTTCTGTTTTTTTTTTAATTTATATAAGGTGCACAAATTTCATGTATTTCAGCTATGCAGATTTAGGCGCATAGTGATACTTCTCACCCTACCCTCCATTCTGCCCATACTCCCACCTTCCTTCCTTCCTTCTTTAATTTTTATGATATACTTTCAGTTTATTTTACAATCATAAGCTTAACCCTCAACTAAGTAAAGAATTCAACAAATAGTAAGAAGAAAATATACTGTTTCTCAACAGTAGAGAAGGACTGTAACAATAATCACATGTCAAAATGTCAATTTCGCTCACATACATTACAAAAAAGCACTCTTTTAGTTACCAAAGATCAGGGAAGTCATATTGAGAGAGAGGGAGGGAGAGACAGAGAGAGAGATCTTTCCATCCACTGTTTCACTTCCCAGATGGCTGCAATGGCTAGCACCAGGCCAGGCCAAAGCCTGGAGCTTCACTAGGGTCTCACATATGGATGACAGACACCCAAACACTTGTGCCATCTTCTGCTGCTCTTCCCTGGCCATTACCAGGGAGCTGGAAAGGAAGAAGAGCAGCTAGGACTTGAACTGGTGACCATGTGGGATATCAGGGTTTTAAGTTGCAGCCTTACCCACCATGCCACAATGCTAGCCCTTTATCTCATACTTCGTAAAAAAATGTTAACTCAAAATGATCATAAACCTAAATGTAAGAGCAAAAAGTCTAAAGCATCTAGAAAAAATTATACAAAAAAATCACTGTGATTTTGGGTCAGGCGGATTTCTTATGATAACACCAAGCATAAGCCCTGTGGTAAAATTAACCTCATTAAAATTAAAAACTGTACTTCATATCATTATGATGAAAAAAATCATAGAGTAGGAGAAAATATACACCTAATACAGATTTGTATCCAAAATAAAGACTTCTTATAAATCAGTAAGACAAATAACCCAATTTTAACAATGAACAAGAGTTACATAGACAATTCATCAAAGAAAATATATGAATGGCAAAATGTACATGAAAATGTGATTAGTGAAAGACATTAAACACATGCAAATTAACACTATAATAAAATATCACTACATTATATTATATTATGAGAATAGCTATAATATCCAAAAGACAGATGATGTCAAATGAGAACATGGAGAAACCAGTGGGAATGTAAAATGCTAAAATGTAAAATTAGCTTTCAAACAGTTTATCCATTTCTTTTTCTTTTCTTTTTTTTTTTTTTTTTGATAGGCAGAGTGGCAGTGAGAGAGAGAGAGAGACAGAGAGAAAGGTCCGCCTTTGCCGTTGGTTCACCCTCCAATGGCCGCCGCAGCCGGCACGCTGTGGCTGGCGCACCACGCTGATCCGATGGCAGGAGCCAGGTACTTATACTGGTCTCCCATGGGGTGCAGGGCCCAAGGACTTGGGCCATCCTCCACTGCACTCCCTGGCCACAGCAGAGAGCTGGCCTGGAAGAGGGGCAACCGGGACAGAATCCGGCACCCCGACTGGGACTAGAACCCGGTGTGCCGGTGCCATAAGGCGGAGGATTAGCCTAGTGAGCTGCGGCGCCGGCCAGTTTATACATTTCTTTAAAAAAGCTAAGCATAAATTTGCCAAATGATTCAGTAATTCCACTAGGGATAGATCCAAGAAAAATGAAAACATATGTTACACACAATTTTTATAATAGTCATATTCATAGACTTTTGGAAGGCCCCTAGAATATACTGCAACTATATATAATATAAACTATATATGTTAAAGACTATTAGCACTGTGTACTAATTATATGTGTACAGATACTATATGATTCTGTTCATATGAAATATGAAGAAAAGGTAAATTTGTAGAAATGGAAAGCAGATTACTTGTTGCCTTGGGCTGGGAATGTGAAGTAACTACAAAAGGACTTATAGGAATTTTTGTTTTGTTTTTGAAGTGATGAGAATGTTCTAAAACTGAATTATGGTGATGGCAGTACGGCTCTACAAATTTACTAAAACTTATTACATTATATATTTACAATGGATTAGTAACTAGCCAATGGGTAAATGTTATGGGTGAAAACTCAACTTCAATAAAACTGCTTTAAAAAAGATATGGCATTCACACTAGCACAAAGAACTGATTCAGTTTAATTGAAAAAAATACCACAAACCTATCAAATCTGTCCCATTTAAACACCACTAAACATTTGGAGGAAAATTTGCATAAAATTCTAGCTAATCTATTATACTAAATCTTTTTGTAAATCTAGACTACTTCAAGAAATAGGCCACCTTAACACGTCAATTAATGTAATTTGAGGAGCATCAAGCATGCACTGCATTGGTAAAAAGACAATCACTTTCACCTCCAAAGCTAAGTTTTAAACTTGACTTTAACTGTTGATTCTTTGACACTTAGGTGAAATAAAGCTCAGGACATAAAGAGTTCTACTGATTGTTGTTTTCAAATCATTTTAATTTTGTGGAAACAGTAAAAATAAAGAATGCAGAATTTAATTTTAGAGCTTCACAGATTATATGATATGTATGCACTTTTATTTTTTCACTGAACCAAGTCATTTACTTCAATGAAAGAAACTTTTGACTCAAAAATTAAAAGCTTTTTGTGTAAAACTACCACAGTCTGAAATCATATTTTACATTTGCTATTCCACTCAAGAAACAATGTGGTTACTGTACTATATTTCTTATTCCTCTTTTCATGTGACATATAATACAGCACTTACCCTGCTTTCTTCTAGGCTATCAAATGGACCTGGTGGATCATCCAGACAAAGAAATTCTCTCACTGCAAGGCTTTTCAAAGGAAAAAAAAATTAGCTGGGACACAAATAAGTTTACAAAAGATAGCAACAAGCAAAAGTTACCTTGAAACTATATAGTGTTTTAAGCAAGCTGGTTTTGCTGACATGTTAAACTAAGTTGTTTATGTGTTTTCATACAAGTAACCAAACACAAATATCAAACTACAAAAATTATGATTTTAAGCCATTTTTCAAGATCTTATGAACACACAGATTCCAAACTTACTGTTACATATAAACCATAGGACTAGCCTTGTTATGACTTTCAAAGAAACATTAACCTGAACTACTTTAACAAAGCCATTATTCCATTATGAATAAATATAACTGCTAAATAAATCTCCACTTATATATTTTTCATTCAGTGGATGCTTTTAAAATAAATGATGAGCATTTACTATGAAACAAGTCAGAGTGCCCTTGAAGTCATGTTTACCATACTAATTTACTGAAATACTTCTCCAGAAGCTTCACAAGAAAAAATTCTGATTACCTCATTTCAGAATTATCATAAATTATAAAATAATATGGTACTGTTATGCCTGTATTTTGCAATTATAAGAAATTAGATAACAAAGCTTCCTTTTAACAAAAATTACCACTCCACTCCCCCAACTGGCCCTGCCAACTTGCTAAAAAACAGTTTTGGAGCAAAAAGACAACTCTTTTGTATGTCAAAACATAAATGTAGATTTTTAAGATCGATTTGACAGAGTTACAAGAGGACAGATAGACAGACAGACGTATCATCCATCCACTGTTTCACTCCCCAAATGGCTGCAATGGCCAGGGTTGGGCCAGGTAGAAGCTAGCAGCTGGGAGCTTCATCTGGGTCTCCCACATGGGTGGCAGGGGCCCAAACACTTGGGCCATCAGCAGGGAGCTGGATCGGAAATGGAGCAGCAAGGACATGAACTGGTGCCTATATGGGATGCTGGATTCACAGGCGCCAGCTTTACCCACTATGCCACAACCCCGGGCACAATCATTAATTAAAAATTAATCATTTTTCATTTGTAAAAGAATATGGATTCTTGATATACTACATAAAGGAGATGCCATTCTATGCTGCAAAGGGAGGAGGGCTTTACATTCAGATTAGGCCAGGAAGGTTGATGATGACATGGAATGTTCATGAAATGGTAAACGGATTTTTCATGAAACTTTCTTCAACAGAAAAACTTTATGAATACAGAGAACTGGTATTAAGAAAACAATCTAGAAGAGCCTAATGACAAAACAAAGTTAGTGGTAGGGCAACCAGATAATTTCTGGATTATAAAATCTTGACAATATAGGTTAAAAAAAAAGACACACAGAGGAACTGAGAAAACACTTGAGTATTAATAAGCATGGAATAATGGAGATAGGAGTCTTAAATATGATCTACTTGTCTACTTGAACCAGTCATTATAAACTTTTTATTCCTTTTTCATGTTCAGCCAAGAGTATACCTACACACTGCCAAAGATGGGGGATGTCATACTTCTTGTTTTTCTGTAACTATACCAAATTTGAATAACACTGAAAATTAGAAAATTATTTCTTTCACAAAGGTGGAGTTTTTCTCCTTGCATCTTCTATCTGTGACGTCTTAGTTCTGTCTTTTGGGGCCATTCTCTCACATAATAACCCTAAACATATATCAAAAATACTATCCCATTTTCATAAGTTTTTATTTCCGAAGAGCAATATTAATGCACTAATATTTTTTCATAGTATGTTACACACAAAATGCTTTCACATACTGTATTTTATTTAATATTCACAACAATCATCTGAGGTTAGAAAAGGTTTTATATATTCATTTCACAAATGATACTAAAGTTCAGAGAGGTAAAATGACTTGCCCATTGTCATATAAGTACAATGGTAGAGAGTATAAATGTGCACTTTTTAAATTCCATTGCGTTATGTTTGGGTTCATTTGGATTTTTTTCTTTGCTGAACACTTCTCTTTGAATACATTCAACTTCTCTATATTCCTATTTAGTTGTAGCCTATAGAGTATTACAACTGGTTTCATAGTTCAGAGAACAGGACTACCACATGGTCTACTGGTTCAGTTATTAGACTTTTACCTACCCATTATTCATAATGGAGTAACTCCTATTAGATAAAAAGAAGCCACAGCAGGGTGAGGGGAGTTCAGAACAAGCCAAAGGAAATAAAACTGATCCGGGATTTGGGTAAAATCTGAGAGAACAGCGTTTACAATTGAAAGGGAAACTCTAAGAAGCACATGGAAGGGTCTTATTTAATGCTTTCAATATATGACAGCCAAATGTGACAGATTATTTTCTTACTGGTTAATATCCAAATTTCCTTATAGTTTAATAATGACTTAACGTATACAGGTTAATCTAATTATTGGGCTGTTGTTGCTAGGAAAGGAACAGAGGGTAAAGGTGTGCGCGCACGCGCGCGCGCGCGCACACACACACACACACACACACACACATTCCTCTTTGTACCTTTAGTTTCCAATTGAACTTTAGCCAAGATTAACAGTGGTGCTGACAGTGTGCCCAGAAACTGGATGAATCTTTTGGAGTGCTATTCTATTTCTTTATACTTCCCTGAAAATCTTCATGCGCTATGGTTTATAGGAGTACTACTTAAATGAAATAAAAAAGATTTCTTAAATATTTTAAAATATAGTTCCAAGGACACATTCCATATCCTACTTTCTTTAATTTGCAGTGTAAGAATGAAATTTGAAATTGGCTTTACAACTTTAATTAACAAAACACTTTTTCAGAGGCTCGATACATTTTCTCTTCAGAAGGCAGAGGAGGAAGAGAGTCAACACCCTCAAAATCTATTCCTACACAAGTAGAGGACACACAAGAGAGTGAGAAAATTTCTTTCTTCTCACCAATTCTGACACATCTCCTCCCCCCTAGGAATCTTTTACTCCTGCTTGAAAGAATTTTATTTAGACTCAATATTTATTGACATTATATGTCTGCCAACATTTTGCTTACTTTTTGGAAATTTTGGTTGTTCACTGATAGGTTCAATACAATCCCCTAATTTCTGTTCTGTGTTCATTCTTTGATGTTTGTTCTGACTATGATAATAACTAGGTAAGAAAAAAGGAAGAAACCTATCTAAGAAAAAAACCACACAATCTAGAATTAAAAGCAAATACTCTATATCATCCAATTCCTTTTATTAGGTAGAATGTTTTTAGTATGCCTGGGAAAATTCCACTTTAAAAGTGGCATCATGGGGGTGGGTGTTTGGCTTGGCAGTGAAGACACCTCAAGTTAGGATGCCCACATTCCACATTGGAATGCCAGGTTTCACTATCAGGAACAGCTTGCGATTTCAATTTCCTGCTAAAATAGATCCTAGGGTGTGGCAAGTGATGGCTCAATTAATTGGGTTCCTGGGGCAGGTGCCATGGCGCACTAGGTTAATCCTCCGCCTGCGGCACTGGCATCCCATATGGGTGCTGGGTTCTAGTCCTGGTTGCTCCTCTTCCAGTCCAGTTCTCTGCTGTGGGCCCGGAAGGCAGTGGAGGATGGCTCATGTGCTTGGGCCCCTGTACCCACATGGGAGACCAGGAAGAAGCACCTGGCTCCTGGCTTTGGATCGGCGCAGCGCTGGCCATAGTAGCCATTTGGAGGGTGAACCAACGGAAGGAAGACCTTTCTCTCTGTCTCTCCCTCTCACTGCCTAACTCTGTCAAATAAAAAAAAGAAAAAGAAAAAAGAAAAAAAATTGGGTTCCTACACTCATGTAGGAAATCTGGGATGAGTTCCCAGCTCCTGACTTTGGTCCCCCATCTGTTGTGGGCATTTGAGGATTGAACTGGTGTATGGTAGCATTCTATCTGTCTTGCTGAATCTCAAATAAATAATGGAATAAATAAAAATTGGGATTAGTTGTTGACTTAAATTTTTCAAAGATAGGGAGAAAACAGGTAGTATCCTTCAGCATTGTTTTTATTATCAGAGCAAATTTTTACTATAACTTCAACTCCTTTTGTTCTCCTAAAAATGTGTTCTTAAGAGTTCTACTGTATTTTCAGACTATGCATTTAATCTAATTCTATCCAGTGAATCTTCACTCTATAGTTACTGTTCCTATTTTTTTCATATTTGTTTACAGTCCACAATTTTTTTTGAAAAAGGTAATTTAACAGCCAAATGTACATTCTGTTTCTCCCCCTACAGGTTTGTGTGTGCTCATGTATAACTTTTTATTTAATTTGAGGGGGGAAACAGAGAGAGAAAAGAGAGCTATCCCATCTACTCATTCACTCTTCAAATGCTATGAAAGCTGAGGCTGGGCAAGGCTGAAGTCAGGGGCCAGCAAATCTGTCCAGGTCACCAACATGGGTGGCAGGGCTGCAACTACTTGAGTCACCTCCTCCTGCTTCCCAGGGTATGTATTAGCAGGAACCTGGAATCAGGAGTTGAGCAGGGATTTGAATCCAGGCACTCTGATATGGGAAACTGGAGCCCCAATCAGTGTCTTAACCATCATGCCAAATATTCATCTCAAAATGTATATTTTAAAAGAAAACAAAACACAACAGGAGAAAGCCTAGAACTCATTAAAAGAATAATTAAGAATTAGGTAAAATGTATCAGAAACACCAGATACCAATTCTGCCAAAGCTAAATTGGGCACAAAAAGTCATTGTACAAAAACATTACTGAGGGATTTTAGATAGAAATATTATACCAGTTTATATTTCTCTTTGGTATTCTCCAATAGATAAAAGAAAATAATGAAAAAGTAGATATTAAATATTACCTTGAGTCTAAGGACTCAGGAATCAAGGTTGGAGAAGGACACACTGTATGAGATGGGTGCATAGCTGTGAGGTTAAAGGGTTCACACTTAGGTTCCTGTGGTGGATATGATAGCCTGACAGTGGGGGACCGTAGTCATCTCCCACCTAGATACCTTTACCTCACTGGTATCCCCATCATCAGCTTCACCCCTTCTAATCCAGAATACAGAAGTCTATCCAGGGCTCCTCTAGCAAGGGAGAACAAAGCCAAGTTCTTTGTGTTGCATGAAGCACCAATGACACTTCAGCAACAGTACACCCTCCAGCCTACTGTGTTGTCTCATGTTTTAGTGCCTTTGTTCATGCTTGTGGCTATTCTCCTGGAACACCTTTCCTACTTCTACCTGGTTAACTCTTACTCATCCTTTATGACCCTGACTAAATTTCTTTATCCTAGTGTTCTATGCATTACCATAGTACCTTGAAAAGATTCCTCTCGGACCATCAAAGGAGGTACCTTTCTATGAAGGGAGGAGAGAATTTCCACTTTGATTATGGTCCTGTAAATAATGCTGGAGTTTGTGGACTCAATAGGCTTCCACAGCCCTGGCAGCTCGTGCCAAGAGCCTCGGATGATCACTGACGTCATAAATAAAAGTATCAACTGTTAAATCAACAACAGGATTCACTTTGTACTTGCTCCCCTTTTAGGGACCTCTGTCCTTAATGAGTTGTACTATGAGAATTAAGGGTAAAACTAGTCTTCAAACAGTACTTTATACTTTGTGTGTCTTTGTGGGTGTAAACTGTTGAAATCTTTGCTTAGTAGAGTTGATCTTCTGTATATAAAGATAATTAAAAATGAATCTTAATGAAGAATGGGATGGAAGAGGGAGTAGGAGGTGGGCCAGTTTGGGGGTAGGAGGGCAGGTATGGGAGGAAGAACCACTATAATCCAAAAGTTGTACCTATGAAATTTACATTTATTAAATAAAAGTTTTCTAAAAAAAAAAAAAAAACCAAAAAACAAAAAAAAGCCCACAAAAAAGATTCCTTTCATAGGACTTGTTACGCTGTATTATTAGTAGCATCTATTTACCAAGCAGTCTGCCCCCTAAAAATGTAGATACACTTCTGAACTGTGCAGATGATATCCAAATCAACGAGCGCAGCACAGAATATTTAACAAATAATGTATTTATTTATAAGAGTTATGCAATTAGAAAGTAACTTATGAAACAGACTATTTAAAAACTATTTAGAACAAATTTCTTTTTTTAACTTTCATTTAATAAATATAAATTTCCAAATTACAACTTCTGAATTATAGCCCCTCCCCCCATAACCTTCCTCCCACCTGTAACAATCCCATCTCTCACGCCCTCTCATCCCATTCTTTTTTTTTTTTTTTGACAGGCAGAGTAGACAGTGAGAGAGTGAGAGTGAGAGTGAGAGTGAGAATGAGAAAGAGAAAGGTCTTCCTTTTCCATTGGTTAACCTCCTAATGGCCGCTGTGGCTGGCGTGCTGTGGCCGGCGCACCATGCTGATCTGAAGCCAGGAGCCAGGTGCTTCTCCTGGTCTCCCATGTGGGTGCAGGGCCCAAGGACTTGGCCATCCTCCACTGCCTTCCTGGGCCACAGCAGAGAGCTGGACAGGAAGAGGAGCAACCGGGACATAATTCGGTGCCCCGGCAGGGACTAGAACCTGGGGTGCCGGGGCCGCAGGTGGCGGATTAGCCTAGTGAGCCGCCGCGCCGGCCTCTCATCCCATTCTTCATCATGAATCATTTTCAGTTATTTTATATACAGAAGATCAACTTAGTATATACGAAATAAAATTTCAACAGACTACACCCACAAAGACACACAAAGTATAGACTACTGTTTGGGTAGTAGTTTTACCATTAATTTGCATAGTACAACACATTAAGGACAAAGGTCCTACATGGGGAGCAGGTGCACAGTGACTCCTGTTGATTTCAATTGACACTCTTATTTATGACGTCAGTAATCACCCAAGGGTCTTTTCATGAGCTGCCAAGGCTATGGAAGCCTCTTGAGTTCACCAACTCCGATCTTGTTTGACAAGGCCATATTCAAAGTGGAAGTTCTCTCCTCCCTTCAGAGAAAGGTACTGCCTTCTTTAATGGCCCGTAGAACAAATTTCTATCCACTGATATAGATAAAATTGTAGTACAATCAGCAAATTTGATATGGAATTTAGTTTTTAACAGCCTACTTTCACAAGAAAGTAGGCTTAGCAGAGCACAAACTCAAAGTCCTAGCTGTTTCTGATACTATGACTTCAACTAATAAAGATTCATTAAAAAGCTTACCAAAAAGAATTTGACATGAACAATTTTACAAGGAGATTCTGAGAGACCACTGAGCCCAATACTGTATTTTCCAAACAGGAACACTGATTAAAATCAGTTAAGCAATTTGCCTACAATTATTTTGTTTTTAAGCCCAGAAATCTTAGCTTTACTTAAGGTCTTTGAGATCCAATTTCATTAGGTAATGCATGCCTCTAAGTAGGAAATATCTGGCTTTATTACTTATAATATTCACAATTTAGCTCCTACCAGAATAACATTTTGTGGCAAAACTACTGAACTAATCTTAGCAGCTGTGTTGATTCTTACTATATGTTATTATATTAGCTACCTGCATATGTAACTGAATTTTTCTTTCATTTTATAAAAACACTAAGATTAACACAACTGCTCTTGATAATACCTTTATATATAAACCAATTTAGAGACATTAACAAAAATTTCCTGTGAGAAGGCAATTCATGTTCAAAATGCATAAAATAGTTACATTTAAGTATTCTTGTTAAAAAAACATAGAATTATTGAATTTTTATGACTAGAAGAGACCTGAGAGTTGTCCTCCAACCAAATGTATCCCATTTAATAATTCCCTCTTTAAAACTATTTATAGTTATCTAGGCTCTGAAATATTTAATGGTAAAGAGAAACTCACTTTTTAGAAGACTTTTATATAGGACAACTTGAAATGATAATAAACTGTTATCTGAGTGGATAGCACCTTCATTTTTAACTTTTACTATTATTCTGAATTCTATGTGTCAGTTTGCTATTCAAAACGAGGTCCCTAGGCCAGCAGTACCAGCATTACCTAGAAATCTGTTAGGAATGCAGAATATTCAGCTCTGACCTACTGATTCAGGGTCAGTGTTAACAAGATCCCCAGATGATTCACAGGTACACTACAACTGGAAAAGCACAACTCTAAGGCTAATCTATTTGATTAATTCTTTATCCCATTACAATCTTTCAAATATGTGAAAATGGCAATCATATCCTCCAAATACCTTTTCTTTTTAAAGGGTAAATGCTATCATTTCTTTGAATTGTTCCCTCACGTAAATGCTTGGATATTACTTTATTTTTTTAAAAATATGGACTATGGTTAATCCAGATCTCCCTTGAACTTTTTAACAAATGTAGAATTTAAACACTGTTTTTTTTTTTTTTTGGTATGGAAGCCCTTACAGATGGATAGTTATAAGGGAAAATACATAATTTTTAAGAATTATAAAGGAGAAAAAAATTGGTGAATAAGATATATGTGGACTAGTTTTGAAAACAGAAAAGTAACATATCTACTATAACTGATGATTTCAAAGTAGCAAAATATATATTTATATATTATATATTATATATATAAACATATTATATACATATTATATATATAAACATATTATATATAAATACCTATATTTTAACTATGACAGATTATATAAGGTTATCTTTACGTGTCCTTCCCCTTGACAAACTGTTCCTGGTATTGAACTTGTACCTTGTTACTTCTGCATTTTGATTACAACATTCTCTTTCATCTGTAATGTCCTTTTTCATCTTTTCTCTCCTGATCTAAATATGATTCATTTTTTATTTTGGCAATATTTTATACATACACACACACACACACACACTTATATATATGAAAGACAGGCAGACACAGATAGATAGTGATCTCCCACCTGTTGGTTAACTCCTCAAATTCTTGCAATAAACTGAAGCTTGGAGCAAGGAACTCAATTTGTGTCTCCCACATGGGTGGCAGGGACCCAAGTACTTGAGCCATCATTACCTACTGTCTCCCAGGGTTTGCATTAGCAGCAAGGTAAAATCAAGAGTAGAGTTAAGACTCTGACCAGGGACTAAGACGTGGGATGTGGGTGTCCAAAGTAGCATCTTAGTCTTTTAATTGCTATGCCAAAAGCCCATCCCACATGAATTTTTTAAAGTCCATTCTTCAAATTTCATCCTTTGGGAAGCTTTGTCTAATTCTCCTAGTCAAAAGTTATCTGCCTTTCTCACATTTAAAAGAGATCTAACTGTCCAACATCATCATTTTAGGGACATATACGTTTTGATTTGGTTTTTATGTTTGAAAGTAGGATCAGCATTTAATTCAGCTTTGTGCAGTCACAACACCTTTTATATTTTAAGCCCCAAATAATTATTGAGCAAGCAAAATCTCTAGTAAATTATTTTATCATGGAAATATTGCTTGCAAATTTGTGTTTTCTAAATGTATTTGAAAACAATATGCTTTTAAAACATTCAAACTAACAGTCCTTAATATCCTTCCAGTTTTCCCTTTCTTCCACTGTTTTGTCACATTTGGAGAAATTGCATGTTAATAACTGCCAGTTGTGTAATAGCCAGCTCTTAGCCAACATGAAGGCAAATTAATGCCTGTGTTATGAAGTGCTAAGGACATAGACAGGAATATATAATCTATTTATTTGAAAGGCAGAATTACAGAGAAAGGAGGAGAAACAGAGAGATCTTCCATCAGCTGGTTCACTTCCCACATGGCCACAAAGGCTGGAGACAGGGCTAGGCTGAAGCAAGGAACCTGAAGCTTCCTCTGGGTCTCTAACAGGCATTTCAAAAAGTACTCTGGGGGGGTGGGGGGCAGCACTGTGGCATAGCAGGTAAAGCCCCACCTGCAGTGCTGGCATCCCATATGGGTGCAATTCAAGTCCTGGCTGCTCCTCTTCCAATCCAGCTGCTATGTCCTGGGAAACCCAAGTCCTTGGGCTGCTGCTCCAGCATGGGAGACCCAGAAGAAGTTCCTGGCTTCAGATAGGCCCAGCTCTGGCCATTGTGGCCATTTGGGGAGTGAACCAGTGGACAGGCGACCTCTATCTCTGCTTCTGCCTCTAACTCTGCTTTTCAAATAAATAAATACATCTAAAAAAATAAAAAATAAAAAGACTGTGGTGTAGAAGGTTAAACCTCTACCTGCAATGCCAGCATCCCATATGGGCACTGGTTGTCAACTCACAGCTATCTGGCAAGAGCCCCAGTCTTTCTATGTATCTTCTAATTATTTGCTTTTGACTTATATCCATCTTTCTACCCATAATCTCAATCTAGCCTTCTAGGCTCTCAAATTCCACTTCCTACTTCCATCATTTTATTTGATTATTGCAAACAGCACTGATTTTCCCCTTTTCTGAGGTTATCATAGTTTTATCATCTACATTATACACAGCAGCAATTCATAAACTCCCTTATTGTGTTCAAACAGAAGCCTAATTTCTCTAACTAAATTTTAAGACAAATGAGTATATACTTGCTCTTTTATACCCTTCTTACTATGATAGAGTAAATGTTAAGATATAAATAACTCTTTCTCTCCTCCCCTCACTCACGTTTTAAACAATAATTAAGAAACGTTTTCCATTATGAAATAAAAAATGCTATTACCCATAAAAAAGATAGTGTGTACTCTTCAATAAACAAGGTATAAGCAACCTATTGTGAATTCAATTTATGTTATCTACTGTATTCCCTAAATGTCTAATGATATAATACACCAAAAGTAAGGCTAAATAAATGACATTGCTAAGATTATTTCACGTGAAACTTCTTAGAACCTTTATTACTTGAAGAATATCAACGTTTATTGCCCAACTTTTTTGACCAGGAGATTTTTCTTTTCCTGAAACATCTATATGTAAATGGAAGAATACCACTACCACTGTTCTGAAGCAATCAGTTTTAGAAATGACAGGATCTTCAACGTCCCTACTAAAGTCTACACCAACAATTGAGATCTATTATCAGTAATTAAAAAATGGAGATGTACGTAAATACTTCAGCTAAGATACACTGTTCCTATTAAAAAATCAAGGAATCATAAAATGAGTTAATAAAGTTTATATTATTTACTATTTCATAAGATAAAATAAAATACCATATATAATAAATTTGATTTCAATTCACTCTTTAAATACAAAGACATAAAGTTTACTGAATAAGGGACAAGAGAAAGGGGATAGGATGTTAACTTCTTCACTGTAAAATTTCCTTTCATGGTAGAGTACAAAATATATTTTCTTCAAAGGCTGTCTTTGTAATTTTAGTGTTTGTTGACTTTTTATTCCTGCTTTGTGTGGCTGAATTAACACTAATTATTATTTTATTCTAAGTGATGTGAAAAACTAAGGAAAAGTGTATCACCCTAAAAGTATAGAAGTTCAATTAATTACATACAATAGGCATTAGGTGACACTTAGCCTCAGTGGAGAACAGCTGATCCAGACACTGAGAAAAGAACCCAGTCTTAAAGTGGTTCTGGGTGAAGGGTCAATCAGGAAAGACAGCTACCTAAGAAGTGAAGTTTCTGTTGAAGGATGAAGGATTGGAAGAGTTACTTAGGCCATGGTGTTTCTAGGGAACAGCATATTTGAAGTCCCTAAGGGATATAGGAGCACAGTATACAGAGAATGGGGGCTGAGAGAAAAATAAGACCAAGGTTGGACAGACAGGCAGGTAGGCAGGGATCAGATGATTTAATCCAACAGCATCACAAAAGCTCACTGTAGCTGTGATAGGCTACAGAAATACAAGAGGATGAAGAAGACCAATAGGAAAGATTTTAGAGTAATTAAGGAAGAGATAACTGCTTGGATTAGGGTAATGATAGCTGAGCTGAAGAAAAATAGAGGAGTGGTACTTAAAACATACAGGAAGGAAGAAGAAGGAATAAGGTACTTAGGGATGTGTCAGTGTGTCAAGATGATTCATGAGTGTTGGGTAGATGATGCTGCTGAAAATGTGGGAAAGTCTGGCGACTACTCTTTCAAATCTTTTTTGGGTCTCAGATAACTTTAAGAGATATCAGAGAGAAGTATTAAGAAGACAGTTGAGTATATGAATCTGGAGTAGGGAGAAAGGGTCTGGCTTAAAGAAAATGAGGAGAAACAGGCAGAGATTCTGGGAAGCCATTAACCTTAGGCAGCACAAATCAAAAAAGTGGAAGAACATGAAAAAATATGCTTTATGTGTAACACAAGGTAATATACATAAAGGCTGAGAAAAAAGGTAGAAAAGTGGTATAGAATGGTTTTCTGAATTGTTTCCTAGATTTATGTGAAAAACTGCTAAACACACTTATGGATATAGATATCTATATAATATGCTACTGCTGCATTGTAAATGCCATCTTCTTTTTCTCAAAATAGTTCTATTAAGTCATTAAGCAATTTTTTTATAAATATACTCAGAAGCAAAAAAAAAAAAAACTATATAGATTCTCTCCCTCCCTTTTTAATGGCATTTGGTATTTTCATATTGCCATCCTTATGTATTAACCTAGGTTCATAATTTTCATATTTTATATCACTTAGGTGTAACATATTACCTAGTATGTGAGCCATTTGTTTGATTACTAAAAAACTAAATTCTAAGTTTACCATTGGGTGCTTTGAGCAAACAGAGTACTGAACTTTTCACTTTACTGACTTTAAAAACCTCGATAAAAACAAAATGCCAAGCAAAGTTATTACAGAAAGGAAGCAAGAAAATTCCATGTAATGCTTTATTAAAGATAAGTAATTATATTCTTATTCTATATTTTTGTGCATTAGTAACTGTGGTCCTACATTTATTCTTAAGTCGGTATGTTTTCATAACCACTTATTTCAATTTATTACATACCAGTTAGCAATGTCCTTATGAGCTACTAAATTTTGAAGAAATGCTTGTAATCCTAATTGTCTATCTTCTAAGAAGTCGGCATTGTAGTTATCCTTAAACCATCGTTTTGGTGGAAGTGCTAATCGAAAGCCTGGAAACATCTCTTTTAACTGAAAAAGAAAAAATAAAGTGCAATGTTTAACACAATTATATGAATTTTACAAAATCTACCCAGTTGACTATGTGAACTCATTAGTGAAATAATCCTAAAATAAGAGAATTAGATTCAGCTACACTTTTTGTGTCTCGTTTTATTTCTTAACTTCTAATATAAGTGGAGTTGTAGGTGCTGTTATCCTTGCCAAAACTTGACATCTTCCATGTTTTAATGCTAATCATTATAGTGAATGTGTAGTAGCACCTCACCATGGTTTTAATTTGCAATTCTAGGGGCTGGCGCTGTGGCACAGTGGGTTAACGCCCTGGCCTGAAGCGCTGGCATCCCATATGGGTGCCGGTTTGAGACCCAGCTGCTGCTCTTCTGATCCAGCTCTCTGCTATGGCCTGGGAAAGCAGTAGAAGATGGCCCAAGTTCTTGGGCCCCAGCACCCATGTGGGAGACCTGAAGACGCTCCTCGCTCCTGGCTCTGGATTGGCTCAGCTCCAGCTGCTGCGGCCAACTGGGGAGTGAACCAGTGGATGGAAGACCTCTCTCTCTGCATCTCCTCTTTCTGTGTAACTCTGATTTTCAAATAAATACATAAATCTTTTAAAAAAATTTGCAATTCTCCTGCTTATTTGCCAAAGTATCACAGTTCTTGTGTTCAAGTATCCCTTATGTAGTGTCCTAAGTAACAATGACTACATCATTCAATGAACTTCATCTCCATCTCAAGTAGGTATTATCTCACATCATCACAAGTAGGGTGAGTACAGTGCAAATAAGACAACTTGAAAGAGAATGAGACCACATTCATATAATTTTTATTATAGTATACTGCTATAACTGTCCTATTTTATGATTAGTTGTTGTTAGGCTCTTAATATGCCTAATTAGTAAATTCAATTCTTATGACAGATACGTATAGAAAAAAACTGTGTATAGGGTTTGGTATTACCTGCAGTTTTAGGCACACACTGGGGCTGTTGGAATGTATCCTCCATGGTTAAGAGGGCATTTCTGAAGGAGCCAAAGAAGGAGCTACCTTTCTCTAAGCAGAGAACCTCCACTTTGATTATGGCCTTGTCTAAATAATGTCTCTATGTGGTAAAAATGATCTCTGGCAAGTAAGGAAACAGTGATAAGTACCTGGTTCCTGCCATCGGATCAGCGTGGTGCGCCGGCCGCGGCGGCCATTGGAGGGTGAACCAACGGCAAAGGAAGACCTTTCTCTCTGTCTCTCTTTCTCACTGTCCACTTCTCCTGGTCTCCCATGGGGTGCAGGGCCCAAGGACTTGGGCCATCCTCCACTGCACTCCCTGGCCACAGCAGAGAGCTGGCCTGGAAGAGGGGCAACCGGGACAGATTCCGGCACCCCGACCGGGACTAGAACCTGGTGTGCCGGCACCACAAGGCGGAGGATTAGCCTAGTGAGCTGAGGCGCTGGCTCTTCAAGGCTATTAAAGTGAAACTCTTTCATATTTTTGGAAACTAGCAAAGATTTCACTTGAATAATTAAAAGGAGAAAAAAACCCACAAATTCAAGAGGAGTTATGGAACAAATAATAAATCAAAACTGAAAAATCAGTTTGGGATTTATTAAAGCACTCACTTTGTCATTAAGCCTGGAGAAGTCAGTGTATCTTCTGAAAACTACCCAGCTTTCTTCTGCGTTTTTCTTTACAAGTATTTTATACACCTGGTGAGAGAAAGAGAGGGAGAGGGAGAGAGAGAGAGTTAAAAATGCAAGTCTGATATTTTAAAGACTTTTAGTGATAAGCCAGACTACATAAATTACTATGTAAAAAACATCAGCAATCACTGAAACCATTAAATATACAAATATAAGCACCAAAGCAAGTTTTCTTAATATCAAAGTAACAAACATGAGACAAACTGCTTTTTCTGTGTACACTAATAAAGAACTCATTTGCTAACAAAAAGTGTTTTATGCCAACATTTTTAATAGAAAACTTCTAATAAATATAAATTTCGAAAGTACAACTTTTGGATTATAGTGGTTCTTCCCCCCATAACCACCCTCTCACCCACAAACCATCCCAGCTCCTCCCATCCCATTCTTCATGGATTCATTTTTAATTATCTTTATATACAGAAGATCAACTCTATGCTAAGTAAAGACTTCAACAGTTTGCATCCACACAGACACACAAAGTATAAAGTACTGTTTGAGTACTAGTTATACCGTTAATTCTCACAGTACAACTCATTAAGGACAGAGGTCCTACATGGGCAGCAAGTGCACAGTGACTGTTGTTGATTTAATTGAC
Source organism: Oryctolagus cuniculus (assembly GCF_051225735.1). Taxonomy (NCBI): domain Eukaryota; kingdom Metazoa; phylum Chordata; class Mammalia; order Lagomorpha; family Leporidae; genus Oryctolagus; species Oryctolagus cuniculus. Next base: position 107,839,776 of record NC_142872.1, read on the forward strand.
CCTATTATTTATGTCAGTGATCACCCGAGGCTCTTGTCATGAGCTGCCAAGGTTATGGAAGCCTCCTGAGTTCACAAATTCCGACCTTATTTAGATGAGGTCATAATCAAAGTGGAAGTTCTCTCATCCTTTCAGAGAAAGGTACCTCCTTCTTTGATGACCCCTTCTTCCCACCGGAACCTCACAGAGATCTTTCATTTAGGCCATTTTTTGCCACAGTGTCTTGCCTTTCCCATGCCTGAAATACTCTCAGGGGCTTTTTAGCCAGATCTGAATGCCTTAAGGTGCTGTTTAGGGCATTTGTCACTCTATGAGTCTGCTGTGTATCCCACTTCCCATGTTGGATTGTTCTCTCCTTTTTAATTCTATCAATTGTTAGCAGACTTTGGTCTTATTTATGTGATCCCTTTGACCCTTAATCTTATCGTTATGAACTTAAACTAATCACTTTAACAAGTAAGATGGCATTGGTACCTGCCAACTTAATGGGATTTGGAGTACCATGTATACCAACGCTTTTTAAAATTCATAAGAGGCAATTATGCTTGAAGAAGCTATAAAAAAAGCTGCATTTATTCTATAATTTCATTTTTAAATCTAACTACCAAGCAAAGTGTTTAAATAGGATCAGTTTTAACCAAGTCTGAAATATAAACCATATCTATACATTAGATAAAATTTTACATTTTTATAATTATTTATAATTATCTAAGCTATTAATAGAAACACTTGGGTTGAAACAAGTCAACATATTTTAAAAAGAACATAGTAGGGGCTGGCACGGTTGCGTAGTGGGTAAAGCCACCTGCAGTGCCGGTATCCCCTATGGGTGCCGGTTTGAGACCCAGCTGCTCCACTTGGGCCCCTCTACCTGTGTGGGACTCAGAAGAGGCTCCTCGCTTTGGACTGGCACAGCTCTGGCCATCGTGTTCAACTGGGGAGTAAACCAGTGGATGGAAGACTTCTCTCTCTGCCTCTCCTTCTCTCTCTGTGTATCTCTGACTTTCAAGTAAATAAACAAATCTAAAAAAAGGCCTCCATTTTTAAAGGTAAATTTTTTTAAAGATTTACTTATTTATTTGGAATTCAGAGTTATACAGAGGGAGGCAGAGAGAGGGGGAGAGGGGGAGAGGAGAGAGAGGGGCAGGGGGAGAGAGGGAGGGGAGAGAGAGAGAGAGAATGTCTTCCATCTGATGGTTCACTCAATTGGCCACAATGGCTGGAGCTGTGCAGATCCGAAGCCAGGAGCCAGAAGCTTCTTCCTGGTGTCCCACGCGGGTGCAGGGGCCCTAGGACTTGGGCCATCCTCTACTGCTTTCGCAGGCCATAGCACAGAACTGGATAGGAAGTAGAGCAGCCAGGTTTCGAATTGGCACCCACATGGGATGCGGGCGCTTTAGGCCAGGGCGTTAACCCACTGCACCAGCCCCAAAAGGTAAAATTTTAAAACTTAGTGATGACAGAATTTCTATGGTATTCTGTATTTGCTGAATGAAATGAAATTATTTTCAAAGAATTTATTTAAATAAAAAAATTTACTTAAAAGGGAAAGGTCGGGGAGAGAGGGAGATGGGGAGAGTGGAGAATTGGAGATTGATTTTCCAACCAGTGGTTCACTCTAAATGCTTGTAATGGCTGGGCTGGGCTGGCCTTGGCCAGGCTGAAGCCAGGAGGCAGAAACTCCATCGGTTTCAAGGGCCTAAGTACTTGAGCCATCACATATGCTGCCTCTGAAGAAGCACATTAGCAGGTAGCTAGAATTAGAAGAGGAGCCAGGACTCTAACCAGGCATTCAATACATGACATGAGTGTCTTAACTGCTGTGCCAAACACAAACCACAAAATCCTTTAGCTTTGAAATAAGGGACAAGTTATGTGTGTAACATTAAAGAACAGAGAACAAGATCATTTCCATATCTTTTCAAAAAAATTATTTATTTTGAAAGAGTTATTGAGAGAGAGAGAGAAAGAGAGTAAGAGACAGAGCTTCCATCTGATGGTTTACTCCCCACAAGGCTGCAATGGCTAGTGCTGGGCTATGCCAAAGCCAGGGGCTTTACCTGGGTGTCCCACTGGATGGCAGGGGCCCAAACACTTGGGTCATTTTCCATTGCTTTTCCCAGGCTATTACCAGGGAGCTAGATTGGAAGTGGGGCAGCTAGGACATGAAGCAGTGCCCATACAGGATGCTGGCGTCGCAGGTGGTAGCTTTACCCACTATACCACAATGCTGTCTCCTATTTCCATCTTTAACTTTGTAATATCTAAGTCTGGGGGAACAAGATTATATGGGTGACCTTTAAAGTCTGCAGAGAATCCTGATCTAAGAGAGTCCTAATGGGTATAAAAAGAAACCATTTTAGGAGTCATTCATTAAAAAAAAAAAGAGATAAATGGAGTGAAAAATCTTTGGAGCAGGAATAACTGATGCATTTGATAATTAGGTTTATCTATAAATAATCTATATTGACTTTGTTTTCCTGTTTCAGAAAATTAACACCCCCCCCCCCCCCCCCCCCGCCCCCAACTCCTACTCACCACTGTGGCTCCTGAACACTATTTCTCTAGGAAGCAAAAAGAACACTTTGGTGTTTTCCCTCTTGGAGAAAGCTTTCCTTCCACCTTTCATGCTTTCACTGAAAACTTCATGTGTAGTGCTGCTCACTCCCTTTCCAATGTTCTAGCAGTATTTATTGTTTCTATTCTTTATTTGAAATTCAGCATATATTACTTTGTACTACCTTTTTATGTAGTGTTTATTTTTGGATATGTATATGAACATATGCAGCAGCATACATTGAGCTATAAAATACATGCAAAGAAGCACACCAACCGTGAGGATATAACTTGATGAATTTTCAGGAGGTGAACACATCCATGTGACAAACAGCCAAACTGTGGTACATTTATATAATGGAATAATATCAGTAATAAAAATGAGCTACCTATTTATTATTTATTATCAAGGATAAATCATATAATGCTGAAAGAGACCAGACCCAAGAGCACATACTCAATAATTCCATTTATATAAAGAACAAAAAAGATCAAAACTAATTTAAGTTATCAGAAAAGTGTTGGGTTAGTGGGTTCTGACCAGCAGCAAGCAAGCTGAGCATTTAGGGTGTTAATAATGTTTCTCCACCTGCGTGCTAGTTACATAGGTGTGTCTGGTTTACGGAAGTATATTAAGGTAAAACCAAAGTAAAACCAAAGTTTACTACAGCATGAAAACTACTAGAGCTTTATGTTCAAGAAGTTATGTTATATGTTAATCAATTTAGCACCGGCTTAAACACACATGTCAGCCAATCTTTCACTTTCTCCTGGTGTACTGCAGTCAGTACTTACAGTAAATTTAGCTCTTTCTTCCATCACCTCATAACCCAGGATAGTAGGTGTAGATGGTCTCTCTTCAAAATTTACTCTTTCAGAATTTTGTTCCTCAGTTTCTCTAGGTCTAGCAGAATACTCAATGGAAGAATCTGTACCTGTAAATTTAGTCCTAATGAGGGGACTGCTACAAACAGATGAAGTACCATCCATTTGATCCGGAACAGTTGTCTGTTTAAAATTACCCATATTCGAGTCTTCTAACTGGCCTTTGGAAGAGTTTGAACTTGTTGAGGTACTGCCAAAAGAAGAACTTCTTTGATTTCTGTTGGCTGTAAAACTGGAAGCTGAGTTTCCTATGGGCATAGGAACTGGGACATACGGAGTGGCCATCTTCTTTTGGCCTTTGGAACAAACCTGCCCACTGTTGAGTCCGGCCACTTAGAGGTCAACTAACATGCAATCCATTATTTTCTTTTCAGGAATTCACTACCTAAAAATGAGATGGACATATTGAAGGGTAAGTCTTTAGTCTGGAACAAAATCAAATAGAAAAAAAATGTTTTCAGTTCTGTGAGAGTCTTTTATTTGGAATGAAAACATTTTACAAATCCCTTCCTTTAATTCCAATTATTTCTAAGAGCTTATTTTTGACACCCATGTTACATGTTACTTGTTTCCCATTTTATTTTCTGGTGAAAGATTTCTATAATGTTTATTTTAATCCAATTTTATCTCTATAAAAGAACTGGTAGGAAGGAGAGTAATTAAGACTCTTTGGAAGCTTTATTCTGTGTATTGTCCTGACAGCATTATATGCTTATCTTTCTGATAGTACACATACAATCTTGAGAGGGAACAAAAAATGAGGGAATAATTATTCCCACTGTCTTTTAATCAATGAAACTCTAAACACTTACAGGGATTAAAAACTGACTCAGAAGCTTAGATACTATGTGGTATCAGATGTTTTTAACGTAACATTTAATACAACTCAAGATCAACTGTATTTGAAAAATATAAGCAACAAATAATAAAACCTAATGAACATTAAATTCATTTCTAACAAGATTAAATGATTTAAAGTTTATTTTCCACAGCTTCCAAGTTATCACCAACTCTGCTTTGCAATAATCTGAGGGTTCTTAAACCATTCTCATGTTTAACCTGTTAAAAGGACCAGTCTATCTTGTATAGAAAAATTTCACAGCAACACAAAAAATAGGCTACTGTAAAGTTGCCCATTCCCAAGCTCATAAGAAATGGTAACAACTAAGATCAACAAAATGACAGGACTACACAAAACCTCAGTGGATCCGAGCGCCCAACTTCATCTCTGTTAACTCTGCCTTGAGAAAGAGGAAGAGAGGCTGCCCTGGACTTGGAGAGAGGTTGACACAGGAGTTTTAACTCAGCACGTGGCTCTGGGCAATCCTCCCCATTACCAACATTGAAGAAACCTGAGCTGCTGATTCACCGCTCCTAGCTTCCGCCTGAGGGCTTTCCAAAGGAAACAGTAAATAAAAGTTTGAAAACTTCCACCTGCTCAAGGCCCGGGGGATCGCCCCGCCCTTGGCCACTCCACCCACCACCCGAGGCCGCCAGGTAGTGACAGCGGGAGCGGCCCCTCCACACCGCCGCCGCCCGCGGCCAGAGCGCGAGCTGCCAGAGCGTAAAGCGTTCGGTGCTCACGAGGAGCCGTAGTCCCTGCAGGTCCCGGTGAGGCGATGCCCCACGGGCGGTCATCTCAGTCCCGCCGCGGGCACGCAAGCCGGCGGGCGAGAGGGGCGTGCGGCCAGAGGTAAGTGTAGACAGCCAGGCGCGGCTCCACCCTAGCAGGGTGAGGTCGAGGTCCGCGAAGGGCATCGCTCTGGGGCTGTGTGCGGCCGCAGACACCAGCCACTGCCGGGGCTCCCTCGGGGCCGAGATCCTCCCGCCGCCTCTCACACGCACGGCGGCGTCCGCGGTGCCTTTCCACTCTCCCACGGGCCCGCTTGCCGCCCGCCACACGTCCGCGGTGCAGGTGTCACACGCACCGGAGCCCGGACGGCGCCCGCCCTCCAGTTCTTACCTCAGTCCCCTCGGCAGTCGGACTCGAGCGCGCTTCCCGGGGACGGTTACATCGAACTCTTCAACCGCGGCTTCTCGTCTCCTCCCACAACACGGAAAAGCTCACGTGACTCTCGGTCCCAAAAGCAGCGGCTGCCCACCTCACCCCGCCTCCGCAGGGCCGCCGGGCCCAGGAACGTCGCGAGGAGGAGGGGAGGGGCCGGGCGTGGGACCACGATCCAGGAAGTGACGTCGCGGCAAAGGCGCCAGTCTCGGGAGGCGCTGACTGGAGGTGTTGGGCTTCTGCTGTTTTGTAGCGGGAGGAAATCTACTTCCGCGGTGGGAAGTGAGTTTTCTCTCTGCTCGCTTTACGTTTGAAGTCAACTTTTGAGAACTAGAGACAGTGGTACCTAGTTTTTTTACAGGTAATTATAAGACTACAATTCCCAGGAGGCACCACATGCTAGCGTTATTCCGGCTTCATGCTTTGCATCATGGAACTTGTAGTCATAACCTGTTTGAGGTAGTTCTACTACACTACAGATTGATTTCCACAATTAGAGGCGCTTTAGGGGATGACAGGCGTTTGAGGAGTGGGAGGAGAGAACGCCACACATAGCCTGTGTGTCCTACATAATTCAGAAGTCCTCACTGGCAGATAACCCCTGAAATTCTTCAGTGTTTTTTAATCACCTGGGTTGCAGTTTTATCACAAATGGTCCAGTATTAAGCCGGTTTAAGATTATTAGGAAAGCCGTTTTTTGGTATGCAAATACTGAGATTCAGACTAGTCTACTGGCCTGTTGATCATTAGAATTGTGCTATTGGATGTTGAAGTAATTCCATGATTTCTAAGGCTTTTCAGTAGTCCCAAGACTGGGAAAAATTGATGGTAGTAATTTCAACATTAACATAAGCAGATAAACTCATTTTGGTGTAATGATGTGTTTTAGTTGAGAGAAACTGTCTTTTGAGATTGAATGAAACAATAAAGTAGATTATTCCTCAGAAACAGTGGACTAAAACACAAGTAGTTGCCAGTATAAACTTGGCAGTTTCGATTTTATGGTGTTGGTTGTACCACTGAGTTCTGTAAGCTAAGGGTAGGAGAGAGAAAAAGCAAAGAATAATAAGTCTTGGAATGTCTCGCTCTGTTGTGAACAGGGCTTCAGGTAATAGCAAAGGGACCTGTTTTGAGGACTGCTTGTCCAATATCCAGGAGAACAAGGAAAGCTAAACCTTCAGGAAGTAAGGGTGTTTACATTCTACATGTAGAAGAATAAAGATGTAAAAGAGGTCATTGAAATTTCTGAATCAAAGAGCTTTCTTCAAAACTTGTTGAATGGCACATAACAGAGCATACATACTGCATGTTTTCTTTATTTCCTGTAATGGTTGGTGCCAATAAATGTCTCGATTTTACTTTCAAGAAATTAATAAGCATCTGTAGTAATAAAGAAAACATTTTTTCATTTTAAAATATTTAAAATAATGAAAGTATAAAGTATAAATCTGTGAGCACACATAGATTTAGCAATTTTTAAGACATTTTGTTGTATTTGCCTCATATGAAAATATTATAGACATATAAATAATCTGTTTTTGAAAGCAAAGATGTATATGATAATATTGCATAATGTGAGATTCATGACAAAAATCATGAAATTAAGAAAGAAGGGTGTATTATTTTGTAAGGAGTATATTTTAGGGAAGACAATAGTTGTACATATATCCCAAACAATACAACATCCACACATTTTTGAAGTATGTATATATATATGCCACAAATGAGAGAAAACATATGGTATTTGTCTTTCTGTGTCTGGATTATTTCAACTCAGTATAATGATCTTCAGTTGCATCCATTTTGTTGCCAGTGTCAAGATTCCATTCTTTTTGACTGAGTAATATTCCATTATATCCATATATGTGTGTGTGTGTGTGTGTGTGCATTTCACATTTTATTCATCTGTTCACCCATTTATGAACATCTAGATTGATTCCATATCTTTGTTATGTGAATAGTACTACAATAAATGTGGGAGTGCAGGTATCTCATTCATATGCTGACTTCATTTCCTTTGGATATATTCCCAGAAATGATTTAGCTAGGACTTATGATAAGTCTATTTTTAGTTTTTTTGAGGAATCTCCATACTGTTTTCTGTAATGGCTATTTTGCTTTCCCATCAACAGTGTATTAGGGTTCCCTTTTCTTCACATCCTTGTCAGTATTTGTTATTATTATTTTGCTTTTTGGTAATAGCTATTTTAATTGGAGTGAGATGATACTTCTGTGATTTTTATTTACATTTCCCTAATGGCTAGTGTTACTGAATATTTTTTCTCATCTGTTTGTTGGTCAGTTATGTTAAGGACAGAATATCTTGTGCTTGGTCAAAGTAAAAAATGATGACATTATCACAGACTGTACCTTATGGCTAGTTCTTTTCTATGGAATATTTTAGTTCAGCTCCTGTTCACTCTATACCATTCTCACAAATTGAAATGTTTACATCTTAACTTGCAGCATAACGGAATTTTTTTCTATCCCTTTTATTAATTTAATTTTATATAATACATGGATTCCTAGAAGGGCATTTTGATCTCATCAAAGGTATAATTTCATGGAACATTAAATAGGTATTGGTAACTGGACATACAGAGAAATGGATGTGTAGTCAGGAGGTGATTCTTTAGGAGGCTTCCTCAATCTTAGCATTTCCCCCTTCTCAGGAATTGGTTTATCTTCCACAAGTCTGGGCTCCTATTGGCTGCTTTTGTAATGTATCACTCTTGTTAAACTTTTTTTTTTTAAATTTATGTCATAATTGATTGTATTTGAAGAAGACATTGGACCCAAATTATGTTCGACACATGTTCTTTCCTAGAATTAAAATATGAGAATAAAGGGAGGGATGTGGGTTGAAAGTCACAGGAGCTAAAGTCATACTAAAGACAATTCTGTGGTGAGAAGGTACATGGAATTCCGCTAAAGTTCCTGGAATTGATTTGGTCCCTTCCCCTTCTCCACTTCTCTGTGGAGTCCACAAGGTAATCTATTATCCTTTAAATAGATTTGTTTTCTTAAATGTAGCCAGAGTTTATTCTTCTGCTCCAAGCCAGAAATGAAACTAGTATAGCAAGTTGGAATTAGGCAGACTGAAAATGAATAGTAGATACTGATAAAATGCCTTCCTGGCCTTTGGAAATAACTTTTTATAATTTATAATCTAAAATCTTAAAGTTTGGCATTCCACATCCTGCTGTCTGCTTATAACATGAAGAAACAATTTAGTGATTTATAACTAAAATGACAAAAACCTTCATTAATTATTTTTGTTTCATTTCATGGATTCCATTATTAATGGATGTTATTTTTATTGTTGGTGTTTCTTTTCTCACTGCTGTAAAATTGTGAATCCAGAGAAGAATCACAAATGATCTCTTTTTAGAGTAATGGGAGATGACGAAAGTAGTAGCAGGGCAACATGACAGCTGAATTTATCTCAGTGAGCCTATGACCTATGTAATTTCCTAAGTCCAGCATAGGAATTATGTGACATTTATAATGTCACAGAGATGACACTTCACTATAGCTACCATTGATTAGTGATTTGCCTCTCATATAAGAAAAGTTTTGCAAGCAAATGTGCAAATCCTACTAAAAGCAGAGACCAAATTCTTTCTGAAATCACAGTTGTGAATGTACGTGATGATCATGAAGATAAGTGTACATGTTATAGCTGAGAGTCAGAGGCTAGACACTCTGCTTGTGGTCACAGAACTAACTCTTCTTTGACTCCCAAACTAGTAACCTTCTTACTGAACAACATAAGACACCATGTCTTGAGCACTTCTATACTATGTTCTGCCTACGTATACTTCAGCTTTCCGATATGTGTTGCTACTGATGTGTCCTCAATTAGTATTTGATATACAGGAAACCTCTAAGGACTTTATGCACATAGAAGATCTGCACTGGGCCTTTTGAGGGTTGATGGGAACTGAATATGTACAGGAGGAAAGCAGGACACATCAGGCAAAATGAAAGACTTGAGAGAGGACTTAGCAGAGTAGGGGGTGTTGTGGACAATTAGGAGACTGACTTGATTGGATGGGAGGTAGCGTTAGAGTAGGCTGGAATTAGATAAGCTCCTGTGCATCCCTCAAGTCTTCCTCAAATATAATCTTATCAGTAATACCTTTCTACTTTCCTCATATGGAATTAAGTAATTCCCTCCTCTCTGATTGCACTGAATTTGGTATATGAATACAGACAAAATCATCCCACGATATTGTGAGTACTTATTTATTTGTGTAGCCTAAGGACCAGCATCATATATTAGATACATATGTGCTGAGACTTTCTAACTTAAATAAAAATTGTATGTATTTATGGATACCATGTGATGCTTTGACACATGTATACATTGTAATGTCCAATCAGAGTAAACATGCCTATTGCCACGAACATTTAAAATTTCTTTATAGTGAAAATATTGAATATTATTTCTTAAAGATAATTTTTAGAGAAATGTACACTACATTCTCTTTAGTCATTCTGCTATGCAATAGGATACCAGAACTAAAAATCTGAATTCTTTGATTAGTCCTATAAGTCCCTATGTAAACTAACTTTTATATAGTCTTTTTTAAAAAGTCTTTTTATTATAGTTTCATTTATTTGAAAAGCAGAAAAATGGAGGGGTAAAAAACAGAGAGGGATGGAGGGAGAGACAAGGAGAGAGAGGAAGAGAGAGAGAGAGAGAGAGAGAGAGAGATTGAGAGAGATTTTCCATCTGCCGGTTCACTCCACAAATGCCTATAACAGCCAGGCTGGGCAAGACTGAAGCCAAAAACTGGGAACCCAATCTGTGTACCCCATGTGGATGGCAGGAACCCAAATACTTGAGCCATGATCTGGTGCTTCCCAGGGTGCATATTGGCAGGAAGCTGGATCTGCAGCAGAGGCAAGACATGGTTCCAGGCACTCTGACAGGGGATGTGAGTATTCTAAGTAGTAGTTTAACTTGATAAACCACAATGCCTACCCCACTTTTACAGTAATATTTCCCCCAAAATAATTATTTGCTTAGTTAATTTATTAGCTGTTTATTCAAGACCTGCCATGTGTAATAAACTTCAAAGTCCATCCTTAACAAATTATTTCATGTTCTGAGCTATTTTTTTTTCTTTATCATTCACTGTGCCTTTTGCCTATAATTCTTCCACTTCTCTCATTCTATGTATAAGGCTAGTTCAAGGTCATCTCCTCTTTGAAAGGTTATCCTGATCCCTCTCCACAATGTCCTCACAGCCCCACTTGCAGCCACTGCAATGTGTTTATCTCTGTGTATTTGCCACCTGGACTGAATCGTGAACTCCTGAAGGCAGAAACAGTGTCTTTTTCTTCTCTGGCTAGAAGAAGCTCTGGCACATAGTGGGGGTAACTGGAATGAATAAATGAATAAAATGAGTGAACAGAGCCTTCTCATTGGATGAGTTTTGTGGGTTTAATATCAGTAAGGATGCACATTCGCAGTGGAACTTCGCTTTGAAGAAATGTTAAAGGGAAGCTCACTCTATAAAGCAATTAAAAGTGTGGTTAAAAAAGGATTATTTTAATTACTCAGAGTAATTTGTAAATGGCTAGATAAACAATTTCTAAGGTCTACTTCAGATCTAATACTATAAGAGTTTATTCTATTACTAAAAATGAATAAATATTGCCTGGTTAGCAGAACTGAGATCTATAAAAGGCATTTGACAGTGCAAAAATGAAATTAAAACAAAAAAAAAAACCTGAACTTAAACAGATCAGTGAATCAGATATTATTATACAGTTTAAAGCTTTGTCTTAAGTTTGAAATATGCTTAATTCTTGGCACATGTGTGAGGAATGAAATTCCTTCTCTGAGTTCCTAGAGCAAGGGGTTTCAGCATTCTTGTATGTCACAGATCCTTTCAAAAAGAAAGGTTTCCAGGTGCAAAATAGAGCCTTGGAAGTGCAGCAAGTTTCCAATCTAATAGCACCAGAACTCCTGGCCATCTTCTAGGAGAGCTCAATGCCTCTTCAGGCTCGGCTTTAACATGTGGGTTACCCCTAAGTCTTTTGAGTTACTTATGACTCTGTTTTTCATCTGTAATATGGAGCAGTAATGGTCCTTCCTTAAGAATTTATTGTGAAAAGCAAAAATGACCATGCTTATTAAGTGCTTGGTACAGTGACTGGTGGAAGGAACAATAGCTATTATTAGTACTTCCTGAATTAACTAGAATGTTCAGCTATTTTAAAAGATGTAAATGGTAATAATAATATATGTGATTACTTGTTGACTGAATTAATAGCAGTTAGCTTGGCAGAGAACTGCACTATTGAATTCATGTATGTTAATTCATCACTTTTTTGATCTGTATTTCTCTGTGATTTTTTTCTATTGACTCATATTTGCTTATTTATTTGTTTTCCAGCTTTGTTGAGAAACAAATGACAAAATTGTATGAATTTTAAGGTGTACATCATGATGATTTGATATTTGTATATATTGTGAAATGATTAAAATATAAGGGTAGTTGATACATTGCACTAATTTCCTTAATCCTCACAATAATCCCATGAGAGAGTATTATTAATATAATTGCTATTTTACAGATTGAATCTCTGAGAGCTTGATTAGTTTGCCCTTTTTATATGGGAAAATTATTCTGAGAGGCGATGTTGTTTCGCATGTTGGGAAGCAAGCCACATTCTGTCTTTCTCCAAAACCCACGCTCAGATTTCTACTCCACCATACGTTTCTTTGTCACTATGGGGAACAGAGCCTGGACCTTCAAAGACCCACATAGAAAAAAGACCTTTGTTGAAAAGTCATTCTCCTGACTTGGTTCCAGGAACTCCTGGGTTTCTCATGCCATTTAATGCATAGAGTATATGTATATTAAGTGATTTTATTTATTTCTTTTCTTTCTTTCTCTTTGGCCATGGGCTCTAGATTACTTTATGTGCCTAATCTAGACGCCTAAAAATATTTGTCTTGATAAATTTGATATTATCCTGTGGCTGTTCTGTTCACAGTGTTTCTATTGTTACTCTGACTTATTCTCTAGTACTAGATCGGATGTCATTTCCTTAATTTTCCTGGTAGAAAGACTGGATGAACTGGAAAGATTGGATTGAGTTGTTCAGGTGAAGTGTGTTTCTGGAGGAGACACAAAGGGTGTAGTTGAGCACAGGAGTACCTAAGGCAGAATGCTGTAAAGGCTCTTATAGAAATTTCTTAGCTATGAGAATGTTTTTTGAATTGGAATAAAGACTTGCTGAATAAAATTTGAATCATTACATGATTGAATCAAATTACTGCAGCTCTATAAGAGCTGCATTTTAATACTCATTTCCCAAATATTTGTTGAGTGCTTACCATGTGTCAGTCATTTTTATAAGCCTACAGGAATTTACCAGCAAGAAGATATGCAAGGTCACTCTTCTTACGGAGTTCAGATTCTGTGAATGTTTATGGAGGGACAGTCAATAAATGTAGGAAATAAGTTTTGACAATTTAGCTGGCTTTATATTCCGTGAATTATAAAATAGAGTCATACAAGAAGAGTGGCTGGGGCAGGGGGAAGTGAAGCAATTATAGTCTGGATCATTAAATCAGGTGCCTCTGAGATTGTGTCTTGAATTGCTGAGATTTTAATGTCTAGAATAAAACAACCTTGCACAAATCTGGTGCCCAAGCATTCCAGGAAAGCTGCCTCACATGTTCCATTGAAGGAAGAAAAGGAAACTAGTCAGCAAAAGTGCTCCCCTTTCCTTCTCCTAAGTGCTCCAATTCCAGGAAATAAGAGGCCAGATGTTTCTCTAATCACATTTGTGATCCGCAGGATGCCAAGACACTGGATTTTTAACATTGCTATTGAATTCCAGCTTATTTTAAACTCTGATTTCCTTGTTAAGAAATTCTTGTCTCTGATCATTTTCCCTTTCCTAAGTATTTTTGGTGTTCCTGGGGGACACATTCAGTGCTCCAGCGACACTTTTCTGGGTATTACTCCGTGTCTCTGTTGCTACGTGAGCTGCTGTCACCACCTTTGCCACTGGATGAATCACTACTTGCCTTGACAGCTCTGCACTATCCTTTGTCCTGACAGAGATTAGACATGCATGTCTCTGGGGTTAAACTCTGACACTGTGGCTGCAACCTGGACATCTTCCAGTAGTGCCACCTGCCTCTGCTGAGCTGGAGATCCTCCAGGCAAGTCTGTTTCTAACTGCAGTGGAGATGCTGCTTTCACTTACACTTGAATCTTAAGTGCTCTGGAGTTTGGAGAGCCAGCCTTTCCATTTTGTTAATAGTTCTCTTCTCCCCAGAGCACGCCATACCAAGTGGCTGGCTGAGTCGGCAGAAGTCCCTTTTACAACTCCGTAGCAGATCCGTTGGCTGCCAACCTTCTGAGTCTCTGCATCCAGGGAATTCCTGCCCTATGAACCTTGGCAAGCCATCAGGGTCCACTTCCCACTGTAAAATTCTAATTTGCCATGGACTTACTTTCTCAGCCTCCCTCACAGCTAATATATAAATACATATCCTAGGCACTGGCTAATCAGATGGACCACTTCACATGCCTGCCAGTTTGCTATCTGAGGCATCTAAGCAGGGTCTAATGGTGGATGGTGGCAGCATCCTCATGAGACTAATTTTAATTATTTATTTATTGGAAAGAGAAAGAGAGAGAGAGAGGGAAATCTTCCATCTGCTAGTCCATTCCCCAAATGCCCATAAACAGCATTTTATGGCTGTGCCAGCCTGAAGTCAGGATCCAGGAACTCTATCCAGGTCTCCCTCATGGGTGGCAGGAACCCAAGTACTTGGACAATCACCTGTTAACTCCTAGAGGCATTAGCAGGAAGCTGGATCAGAAGTGTGGAGTAGCTGGGACTCGAACCAGGCTGTCTGATATGCGATGCTGGTCTCCGAAGCAGTGGCTTAGCCCTCTGCACCACAGTACCTACCTCTGTGGTTTGGTTTTAAGCTTTGTTCCTGGCTGTCTTGTCCTTAAGCTCCTTAGAATTTTGGTGAGCTCTCAGAATGGCTGTATCAGAATGTCTGGTTTTGAGTCCTGGCTCTGCTCCTGATTCCAGCTTCCTGCTAATGAGCACCCTTGGAGGCAGCAGAGGGTGGTTCAAGTTCTTGGGTCCCTGCCACTCATGTGGGATACCTGGATTGAGTTCTGGGCTCCTAGCTTTGGCCTGTCCCAGCCCTGGCTATTGTGGACAATAGAGTAAATAAGCTTATGGGAGAGTAAATCAGCTTATGGGAGTGTGTTTTCTCTCTCTCTCTCAAATAAATAAAAAATACTTTTCTTCTTAAATTGGACAAAGCCACTTTTGGCTGCTTGCCAAGTAGACATGTGAAGAGGGCTGAAAGAAGGGAAAGGCTTATATTTTGTGCTTGGGAGAAAAAAAAATTCCTTTTCTTCAATTGAACATGAACAGGAAAGCAGAGACTCTTGATGGCCTTTGGCAGTAATCGTGGAACTGCAAGGGGGTCACTTCGGAATGACTGGCACAGTGAAGAGGCATGAAACATCTGAATGATACCGTTGTTTCATCGATTGCGTCATACCTAGAGTTCACTCCACTTCTGGGATTGGAATTCCTGAGATAATGAATTTCCTATTGACAAGCAAGCTTAAATGAACATTTTTTTTAAAAAAAGATTTATTTATTTATTTAAGAGAATCACAGAGAGGCAGAGAGAGAGAGAGAGAGAAAGAGAGAGAGAGAGAAAATTCTCCATTAGCTGGTTTACTCCCCAAATGGCCACAACGGCTAGAGCTAGACTGATCTGAAGCCAGGAGCCAGGAGCTTCTTCTGGGTTGCCCACACTGGTGCAGAGGCCCAAGGGCTTGGGCTATCTTCCACTCCTTTCCCAGGCCATAGCAGAGAGCTAGATTGGAAGCAGAGCAGCTGGGACTCGAACACCAGTTCGACTTTACTCGCTACGACACAGCAGAGGCCCCAAATTAGCATTTTCTGTTACCAATTTCTTTCCTACAATAAATACAAATAATGCTGTCTCTATCAAGAACTTTAAATGCTGCAGAAACTTATTTATTTGACAAGAATATTTATTGAGCACTTATATTTATCAATTCATTTGTTACAAATTGTTACAATAACTAATGTTATGTTATAGTGTTATGTATGTAGATAGATGTATGCACATTTACAGACAAATGCATGTTTTTTTTCTTTTTTTTTCTTGACAGGCAAAGTTAGTGAGAGGGAGAGACAGAGAAAGGTCAAATGCATGTTTATATATATATATATATATGATATGTAGTCATGGGCATGTATATTGTTATAGGTTTAGGCATGGCTGTTATGGCTATAGATAGAGGTGTAAAAAAGAGTTAGGGCTGGGTGTTTAGCCTAGTGATTAAGGCCCCACATTAAATATCAGAATATCTGGATTTGATTCCCTAGCTTTACTCGTGATTCCAGCTTCCTGTAAATGAGCACCCTGGGAGGCAGTAAGTAATGATTCAAGTCCTTGGGTCCCTGCTACCCATCTGGGACACTTGGGTTGAGTTTTGGGCTCCTTTTTTCCATCTTAGAGCAGCTCTGGATATTTTCTGCCTTTAGGGGCGTGAAACAGTTTTCAGGAGCTCTCTGTTACTCAAATAAATAAAAAAATCTAATAAGTGAAAAAAAAAGATTAAAAATATGCAACTAAGTGATAAATCTCCTGAGATGTCAGCTAAATCACAAAGATGAGTATAGGATATAAATTTCCAAGGACACCATATCATAAGAGTATGCCACAGAAGCAGTTGGAGCCAGCAGTGCTCTCTAAAATTCTTCTTCAGAGGTGTAAGTTCTGAGAACGGGACCGATCACTGACATTGCCTAGGTACTGTTAGAGAAGGGCCAAGAGAAAGGGCAGTACCCTTTTGGAAAACGGAGTATTTATGAAGAGAAGTGACTTCTTTCCCATTACAACAGCTAGAAGTTTACATTTTTCTAGTCTCATAATCCAGATGGTCAACTATTCTGACTGTAATGTTGCCTTACAACATGCTTTTCTCACTAAGCCTATCTTGCATAATACCAGAATCTGAACTAGATAGTATATTGTAGGAGTATAAGCAATATAAACAAACTGTTGCTGAGACTTGCTGAAACAGCAGTAAGAAAATGTATTATCTCAAATACCTGAAAATCCATAAGTAGAACAGATTTCAAGTTTGGGTGATTACAAGACTTAAGAATTCTGATCTGTTTTCTGGTTTTGGGCTAATTAGCTCCATGGGTATAAGATGACTGCTAGTAGTAATCAAGTATGAGGCTACTTTAAAATGTGAAAAATGGAATTAAAATGTAAGTTTATTTTAATGCAAAAAATTTTGAAATCCATCTAGTTTATTATATTGTGCATTTTCCATGAACTTTGTGGAGACTCTTCTCATATGCATGCAAGTTTTTTTCAAGGTTTTTTTTGTATAAAAATAAACTATTTAAATTCCACATTTCTATAAACTTTTTGAAGTCCCCTTGCATATGATTTCCCTTTTTATTCTAGTGAGTGAGTGAGAGAGAGAGAGAGAGGGAGGAGGGAGGGAGAGGGTGGGGGGGGAAGAGAGAGAGAAAGTGAGAGAGAGAGAGAGAAATTTCTGTCTGCATATCCCAACCATGTTTCCTGCATTCATTCATTTTTTTTTTTTTTTTTTTTTTACAGGCAGAGTGGATAGTGAGAGAAAGAGAGAGAAAGGTCTTCCTTTTGCCGTTGGTTCATCCTCCAATGGCCATCACGGCTGGTGCGTTGTGGCCGGTGCACCGCGCTGATCTGAAGGCAGGAGCCAGGTACTTCTCCTGGTCTCCCATGGGGTGCAGGGCCCAAGCACTTGGGTCATCCTCCACTGCCTTCCCGGGCCACAGCAGAGAGCTGGCCTGGAAGAGGGGCAACCGGGACAGACTCTGGCGCCCTGACCAGGACTAGAACCCGGTGTGCCGGTGCCGCTAGGTGGAGGATTAGCTTATTGAGCCCAGCGCCGGCCTGCATTCATTCTGATTCAGCACTTTGTCATATGCCCAGTAGTCCACTCATTACTGTTGTTAGGGGAAAACAATATATTTGCCATCTTAAGTCAATCAAGTTCTACACTGAGATCAGGGACTTTGAATCATCTTTATCCAAAGTACATAGGTTGTGTGGGACATAGAGATGGATATCTGAATTAAAATATGAAAGTTATTAGGAAGGGAGAATAGAGTGTGGATGCTGAAAAATAGATTGTCCTCTTCAAGGAAAGTTAGTGATCTTGTGAGAAGTGATCAACTATGGAGATACATATGAACCCTAGCTGGAAGGCAGAATATGGCCACTGTCCCAATTTTTATGTAAATATAACAGCTTTTAGAAGAAGGTTAGGGTACTGTTGAAGAATTCTTTTACAACATTCCCATTTTTTATTTTTTTAAATACAAATTTCATGTATTTCCTATATACAGATTTAGGAACATAGTGATACTTCCCATCCTATCCTCCCTCCAGCAATGCTCCCTATCCTACTTCTTTCTTCCTTTCCCATTTCTACTCTTAATTTTTCTCTTATATTCAGTTAACTTTATGCTCGTGAGATAACCCTGTACTAAGTAAAGAGTTTAACAAATGGTATCAAGGAAAAAAAGAACTATTTCTCTACAATAGAGACAAGGGCTATAAACAATCATTGAATATCAAAATGTCAATTTCATTCATATAGAGCACTTTTTAGGTACTCTATTAGTTGTACAGTTCAGGGAAAACATATGGAAGTGTCTTTTTGGAACTGGCTTATTTTACTAAGTATAATGAGTTCTAGTTGCATCCATTATGTTGAAAAGACAGGATTTCATTTTTATTTTTACTGCTGAGTAGTATTGCATAGTATATATTCATTTTTATTTTTACTGCTGAGTAGTATTGCATAGTATACACACACACACCCATCCACACACACACACACACACACACACCATAATTTCATTAGTCATCAGCTGATGGACATCTGTATTGATTCCATATCTTAGTTATTGTGAACTGAGTGACAAACATGTGGGTACAGATAACTCTTTCAACTGCTGATTTCATTTTATTTGGGTAAATTCCCAGGATTAGGATTGCTTGGTCACATTGTAGATCCGTTTTCCGAATTTTGAGGTATCTCTGTACTATTTTCCAGTATGGCTGCACCAGTTTACATTACCACCAACAGTGGATTAGGGTACCTTTCCCCCCACATCCCTGTCAGCATTTATTGCTTATTGATTTCTGTATGACAGCCATTCTAACTAGGGTGAGTTGAAACCTCATTGTGGTTTTGATTTGCATTTACCTGATGGCTAGTGATCCTGAGTGTTTTCATGTGTCTGTTAGCTATTTGAATTTCCCCTTTTGCAAAATGCCTGTTCAAATCCTTTGCCAGTTTCTTAACTGGATTGTTTGGTTTGTTGTTG
Organism: Oryctolagus cuniculus; assembly: GCF_051225735.1. Taxonomy (NCBI): domain Eukaryota; kingdom Metazoa; phylum Chordata; class Mammalia; order Lagomorpha; family Leporidae; genus Oryctolagus; species Oryctolagus cuniculus. The sequence goes on from NC_142872.1 coordinate 107,858,662, forward strand.
AGTTTCAGGAGCTCTTTATAATTTCTGGGTATAAATCTTTTACCAGTTTCATATTTTGAAATATCATCTCAAATTCTATTGGTTGCTTCTTCACTTTGCTGAGTGTTTCTTTGCATGCAAAAGATTCTCAGCTTGATGTAATCCCATTTGTCAATTTTGGCTTTGATTGCTTGTTCTTAGGTTTTTCGCACTACAATGTTAAATGTTTTTTAAATGTTTTTTGCAAGAAGTCTTTGCCTATGCCAATGTCTTGCAAGAGTTTCCCCAATGTTCTCTAGTAATTTGATAGTATTAGATCATATATTTAGGTCCTTGGTTCATTTTGAGTGGATTTTTTTCTGTAAGGTATAGGTAGGAGCCTCGTTTCACTTCTGCAAGCAGAGATGCTTTTCTCAGTATCATTTGTTGAAGAGACAGTTCTTTCTCCAGGAATTGATTTTAGCTCCTTTGTCAAAGGTAAGTTGGTTGTAGATGCATGAATTGATTTCTGAAGTTTTTATTCTGTTTCATTAGTCTACATATCTGTTTTTTCCAGTACCAGACTGTTTTGATTATAATTGCCCTGTAGTATGTCTTGAAATCTGGTTTTTGATGCCTGTGGCTTTGTGCCTGTGGCACAAGTTTGCTTTTAGTGTTTTAGCCTGTGGCACAAGTTTGCTTTAGTGCTTTAGCTGTACTAGGTCTCTTGTGTTTCCATATGAATGTTAGCATCATTTTTTTCTAGATCTGAGAAGAATGTATTTTGATTAGGATTGCATTGAATCTTTAAGCATCTTTCTTTAAAATGGACATTTGATGACAGTAAAGATTCCAATGCATGAACATGCAAGATATTTCCATTTTTTGTGTCTCCTTCTATTTCTTTCTTTAATGTTTTGTAATTTTCATCATATAAAGAATCATGCCATCTGCAAATAGGGATAGTTTGACTTCTTCTTTCCAATTTGTACCCTTTGGTTTCTTTTTGTTAACTAATGGCTCTGGCTAAAACTTCCAGGACTGTATTGAATGGCAATATGAGAGTGGGATTTCATTTTTTTAACAGCTGAGTAGTACTCCAGAGTGTAAGTATACCATAATTTCTTTATCCAGTAACAGTTGATGGACATCTGGATTGATTACATGTCTTAGCTATTGTGAATTGCGCTTCAGTAAACATGGGGGTACAGATAATTCTTTCCTATACTTATTTATTTTGGTTTGGAAAAATTCCCAGGAATGAGATGGCTGGATCATATGGTAGATCTATATTCAGATTTCTGAGATATCTCCATACTGTCTTCCACAGTGGTTGCACCAGTTTACATTTCCACCAACAATGGATCAATGTACCTTTTTCCCTACAATCTCGCCAGAACTTGTTGTTTGTTGGTTTCTGTGTGAGAGCCATTCTAATTGGAGTGATGTGAAACTGCATTGTGGTTTTGATTTGCATTTCCCTGAAGGCTAGTCATCTGAGCATTTTCTCAAGTGTTTGTTGGCCATTTGAATTTCCTCTCTTGAAAAATGCCTGTTCAAATGCTTTGCCTATTTATTAATGGGATTGTTTGTTTTATTGTTGTTGAATTTCTTGAGCTCTTTATTGATTCTGGATGTTAACCCTCCATCAGTTGCATAGTTTGTAAATAATTCTCCCATTCTGTCAGTTGCCTTTTCATTTTGCTGAGTGTTTGTTTTGTCATGCAGAAGCTTCTCAGCTTGATGTAATCCCACTTGTCAATTTTGAATTTGATTGCCTGTGCTTCTGGGGTCTTTTCCAAGAAGTCTTTGCTTTTGCCAATGTCTTGCAGTTTCCCCAGTGTTCTCTAATGATTTGATGGTATAGGGATGTAGATTTGTTCTTTGGTACATTTTGAGTGGATTTTTGTGTAAGGTATAGGTAGGGGTCTAGTTTCATACTCCCACATGTAGAGTTCCACTAGTGAGATGGCATTGGTACATACAACCTTGATGGAATTGTATTGGAATCCCCTGGCATGTTTCTAACTCCACCACTTGGGGCAAGTTCGATTGAGCATGTCCCAAATTATACATCTCCTCCCTCTCTTATTCCCACTCTTATATTTAACAGGGATCACTTTTCAGTTAAATATAAACACCTAAGAATAATTGTGTGTTAATTACAGAATTCAACCAGTAGTACTAGAACAAAAAAAATACTAAAAGGGATAAAGTATTAAATTTTACATCAACGGTCAGAACAAGGGCTGATCAAGTCACCGTTTCTCATAGTGTCCATTTCACTTCAACAGGTTTCCCCTTTGGTACTCAGTTAGTTGTCGCTGATCAGGGAGAACATATGATATTTGTCCCTTTGGGACTGGCTTAATTCACTCAGCATGATGTTTTCCAGATTCCTCCATCTTGTTGCAAATGACCGGATTTCATTGTTTTTGTGGGGAGCAACTCGGACTAGACTAAGTTACTGGAATTAAGACTTATTCTATGCATCTGCTCTCCCACAATATGGCGCTGGGAGAGGAGTAAACAGCTTCTGCGCAGCTGCCTCCAGTTCGACCAATAAACTGCAGGAGCTGCTCCTGATTGGAGGAGAGCAGCGTGCTCGGCGTGTGGGTAGCAGAGTTGGGATTGGTGGAAGAGGATTATAAAGGAGGAGAGAGACAACATGCACCAGGAACATCCGGATAACATCTGAGCAGCCCCCGAGAGAGCCGGCCGGTCGTGTGCTGCTTCTCCGCGGAAGTGGGGAAAGTGGCAGGGGGAGCCGCCCCTCCACGGAGGTGGAGGGGTCGGCAGCCAACCCAGGAAGGACCAGCAGCAAACCTGGGAAGGGCCGAGCAGACAAAAGAACAGCGCAGGGTCCTGTGTCGTTCCTCCGCGAATGGGGGAGTGACAGTTTTTGACTGCTGTATAGTATTCTATAGAGTACATGTCCCATAATTTCTTTATCCAGTCTACTGTTGATGGGCATTTGGGTTGGTTCCAGGCCTTAGCTATTGTGAATTGAGCTGCAATAAACATTAAAGTGCAGATAGCTTGTTTGTTTGCCAGTTTAATTTCCTTTGGGTAAATTCTAAGGAGCAGGATGGCTGGGTTGAATGGTAGGGTTATATTCAGGTATCGGTGGAATCTCCAGACTGACTTCCATAGTGGCTTAACCAGTTTGCATTCCCACCAACAGTGTGTTAGTGTCCCTTTTCCCCAATATCCTCTCCAGCATCTATTGTTGGTAGATTTCTGAATGTGAGCCATTCTAACCGGGGTGAGGTGGAACCTCATTGTGGTTTTGATTTGCATTTCCCTGATTGCTAGTGATCTTGAACATTTTTTCATGTGTCTGTTGGCCATTTGGATTTCCTCTTTTGAAAAATGTCTATTGAGGTCCTTGGCCCATCTCTTTTTTTTTTTTATCTTTTATTTAATGAATATAAATTTCCAAAGTACGACTCATGGGTTACAATGGCTTCCCCCCCCATACCGTCCCTCCCACCCACAACCCTCCCCTTTCCCACTCCCTCTCCCCTTCCATTCACATCAAGATTCATTTTCGATTATCTTAATATACAGAAGATCAGCTTAGTATACATCTCTTAAGTGGGTTGTTTGTTTTGATGTTGTGGAGTTTCTTGATTTATTTGTAGATTCTGGTTATCAGCCCTTTATCTGTTGCATAGTTTGCAAATATTTTTTCCCATTCTGTCGGTTGTCTCTTCACTTACCTGACTGTTTCTTTTGAAGTACATAAACTTCTCAATTTGATGCAATCCCAATAGTTAATTTTGGCTTTGACTGCCTGTGCTTCCGGGGTCTTTTCCAAGAAGTCTTTGCCGGTACCTGTATCTTGCAGGGTTTCTCCAATGTTCTCTAATAATTTGATGGTGTCAGGTTGTAGATTTAATTCTTTAATCCATGTTGAGTGGATTTTTGTGTAAGGTGATAGGTAGGGTTCTTGCTTCATGCTTCTGCATGTGGAAATCCAATTTTCCCAGCACCATTTATTGAATAGACTGTCCTTACTCCAGGGATTGGTTTTAGATCCTTGATCAAATATAAGTTGGCTGTAGATGTTTGGGTTGATTTCTGGTGTTTCTGTTCTGTTCCATTGGTCTATCCATCTGTTTCTGTACCAGTACCATGGTGTTTTGATAACAACTGCCCTGTAGTATGTCCTGAAATCTGGTGTTGTGATGCCTCCGGCTTTGTTTTTGTTGTACAAGATTGCTTTAGCTATTCGAGGTCTCCTGTGTCTCCATATGAATTTCAGCATCAATTTTTCCAGATTTGAGAAGAATGTCTTCTGTATTTTGATTGGTATCGCATTGAATCTATAAATTGCTTTTGGGAGAATGGACATTTTGATGATGTTGATTCTTCCAATCCATGAGCATGGAAGATTTTTCCATTTTTTTGGTATTCTCTTCTATTTCTTTCTTTAAGGTTTTGTAATTCTCATCGTAGAGATCTTTAACATCCTTGGTTAAGTTTATTCCAAGGTATTTGATTGTTTTTGTAGCTATTGTGAAGGGGATTGATCTTAGAAGTTCTTTCTCAGCCGTGGCACATAATTATGTCTTTAGGAATACAGTGATTATTCCTACTGTACCTGCCCTCTCTCCCCCACTCCCTCCCCACTTCCTCCTCCCTTTCCCATTACCTGTCCAATTCTGCATTAAGATTATTTTCTACTAATTTTATACACAGAAGAGCAACTCTATACTAAGTAAAGATTTAAGCAATTTGCACACGCACACACACACACAAGAAATATAAAAAACTGTTTGTAAACAAGTTTTACAGTTAATTCTCATAGTACAATTCTTTGAGGACCAAAGTACTGTATCGGGAGTAGGTGTGCAATGACTCCTATTTTTAATTTAACAATTAACATTCTTATGTATGATGTCAGTGATCTCCCGAAGCTCTTGACATGAACTGCAAGTGCTGTGTGGAAGCCTTTTGAATCCAGTCTCCGTTAGTATTTAGGCAAGGCCATAGGCAAAATGGATGTTCTCTCCTCCCTTCAGAGAAAAGTGTATCCTTCTTTGATGGCCACTTTTTTCCACTGCGGTCTCACTCACAGAGAACTGCATATAGGATTTATTTTTTATTTTTTATTTTTTGCCACAGTGTCTTGGCTTTCCATGCCTGAAATACTCTCATGGGTTTTTCAGCCAGACCAGAATGCCTTAACAACGGATTCTGAAGTTGGAGTGCTATTTAAAGCAATTGTCATTCTGAGTCTGCTGTGTGGACTGCTTCCCATGTTGGAACATTCTCTCCTTTTAAATTCTATCTAGCATTATTATCAGACACTTGATCTTATTTATTTGAGCCCTTTAACACTTAATCCTATCTATGATCACTTTAACACTTAATATGGTCACTTTAACACTTAAGATGGGTATTCTATATTAATCCATTCAGCCAGTTTGTTTGTTTTCACTGGGGAGTTGAAACCATTTACAGTCAGTCTGACTGTTGTTAAGTACTGACACTGTGCTGCAATGTTTCCATAAATAGTTTTAATTTTGCATTTTGGGGTTCCTTTGTGCTTTTACTGGGTCATTTTCTGCGTTTATCTTCTTTCATATTGATGCTCCTGTTTCTGTGTTTCTGTGTGTAGCACATTCTTGCACATCTTTTGTAGGGCTGTATTAGTGATTGTAAATTCTTTCTTGCTTCTGTTATAGAAGATCTTTATTTCTTCTTCATTCATAAATGAGAGCTTTGCAGGGTACAGTATTCTGGGTTGACAGTTATTTTCTCTCTCTCTCTCTCTCTCTCTCTCTCTCTCTCTTTTTCACAGGAAGAGTTAGACAGTGAGAGAGAGAGAGAGACAGAAAGGTCTTCCTTCTGTTGGTTCACCCCCCCCCCCACCCCCAAATGGCTGCTACGGCTGGCGCGCTGCACTGATCTGAAGCCAGGAGCCAGGCAGGTGCTTCTCCTGGTCTCCCATGCGGGTGCAGGGCCCAAGGACTTGGGCCATCGTCCACTGCCTTCCTGGGCCACAGCAGAGAGCTGGACTGGAAGAGGAGGAGCAACCAGGACAGAACTGGCTCCCCAACCGGGACTAGAACCCGGGGTGCTGGTGCCGCAGGTGGAGGATTAGCCTAGTGAGCTGCAGCGCTGGCCCGACAGTTATTTTCTGTTAACACTTGCAGTACATCTCACCATTCTCTCCTTGTTTATAGGGTTTCTGGTAAGAATTCCAGAGTGAGTCTAATTAGGTTTCCTCTGTGTGTGATTTGGCATTTCTCTCATGCACATTTTAAGATATTTTCTTTATGTTTTATTGTAGGGAGTTTTACTACAATGTGTCATGGTGAAGATCTTTTCTGGTCGTGTCTATTGGGAATTCAGCAAATTCACATGCATCAAATAAAATGTATGACTTTAAAGATAATTGAGAAGACTTCTAAAAAATCAAGAAACATGGCTTTTATCACTTATCCAGAAGATACTCATATTGTATTTTAATTCTGTACTAATTTATTACTAAAAGCAAACACCTTTGACTTTAACTATATATGGAGTACATGAAACTAAAAACAAACACATAAAACTAAAAAAAGAAAGTGTCCTAAATGCTAGGATATCTTTCTCAACAGGGTACTTGATCAATGAAAAGAAGAGAGGAACAATTTTAGTTGTTTTGGAGGTTTTTGATCAGGTACAATGCTACTCAGTTCATGTATGACTGAAATATGGCTTGTCTGTATCCAAACTCATGTTGAAGTTTAATTTCTCATGGGGATGGCTTTGTGTAGTAGATAAAGTCACTTGTTGTCATGCCAGCATCTGACATGGGCAACAGCTTGTGACCTGGCTGCTCCACCTCCCTGATAATGGCCTGGGAAAAGCAACAAAAGAAGGCCCAAGAGCTTGAGTCCCTGCCACCTGCATGGGAGAACCAGATGAAGCTCCTGGCTCCTGGCTTTGGCCTGGTCCTGTACTGGTCACTGCAGCCTACTGGTGAGTGGACCAGCCCATGGAAGATCTCTGTCTCTCCCTCTCTGCCTGTAACTTTGAATTTCAATATAAATAAGTACATTTTTTTTAAAAGAGTAAGTTTAATTTATCAGTGTGATAATGTCAGGGCCTGGAGCCTAGTAGGAGGTGTTTGAGTCATGGGGGTAGATCCCTCATTCATGATTCTGGCTTTTTATCACAGGAACAGTTTAGCTTTTCAGCCACCTTTTCTGTCTTCCCTATACATTTGCCCTCCGTTCTGCTTTCCACTGTTAGTTGAGGCCACAGGAAGCTCTAATCAGAAGCCAAATGGATGACATTGCCATGATCTTTTTGGACTTCTGAACCATAAGGCAAAATAAACTACTTTTTCTTGTAAATGTTGCTGCCTCAGGTATTCTGTTATAGCAACAGAAAACCAATGCGATATGTATGTTATGTCATAAATTCTTTTTCCGACAACAGATATGAATCAACAGTCATGGCTGCCACACTCTGAAGTAAGAGCCATCATGGTAACTTGAATAGTAGTAGTAGTAGTTACCCTCAAGGCATTTACAGTTTCACGGGGAGGGGACAGACCAAGCAGGTACTAGCAGTACAGCACAGAAAGCAGCATAATTGGCAAAAGTAGAGGGTGGTTCTCACGAAGGAGGTGTGCTTCTTGGAGGAAAGAATATGTAGGTTCAAATTTGAAGAATGAGAAATAGTGAGGCAGGTGAAAGGGATAGAATGGGAAAGAGAGGTTGATTGTTTCAGGCAGGACAGTATTTCCCAAGGTTTGGAAGTGAAAAACAGCAGAATAAAATAAAGAATATTAGGGGTAGAACATTATGAATATATGAGTAAATGCAATTTTCCAAACACTCTTGACTTTTAAAAACAGTTTAATTTATTTGTTTATTCATTTGAAAGGCAGAGTGACATGCATATCTATGACATCTATATCTATCTATATACCTATCTATCTATCAAGATCTTATATATGCAGATTCACTACCCAAATGCCTGAAACAGCTGGCAATGGGCTAGGCCAAAGCCAGGAGCCAGAAATTCCATCTAGATCTCTCAGACGGGTTGCAGGGATCTAAGTACTTGAGCCATCACCTGCTGCATTCTAGTATGTGCATTTGTACAAAGGTGGATTGGAAGCAGAGTCAGGACTCAATCCCAGGCCTTCCTCTATGGCACAGGTGTGGGTTGCAAGTAGCTGAAACAGTGGTGTTAACCTACTGAACCATGATACCCTCTCTTATACTTAACTTCCAAGCTGTAGGTGTTAATCTTTTTTATTAGATAGTAGTGATTTTTTTTTAAACATGAAAAACAATAGAGGGATACCTGAACAGTATCCTTCTCTGAAAAATTCCATATGTGATTCCCTTATAAAAAAGTTTGGGAAGCCTGAAGAATCTTCTCAGTTCTCTGGTTGTCACCGTAGTGGATAATTTGACTATTGGGTTTTAATACCAGGGCTGGTGCCTGATAGGAACAAGGTAGCATGGAGGGAGGAGCTGTATCAAGACAAGAGAAAAAAAGACTTTTTACCAAGTGCTCAAAATAGGAAGCTTTCAGGGAAGGAGTATTAGGTAAAGGGAATGTTAGTGAAATTCTGTGTGAAACTCCTGTACCTCTGCTTCAGATAAGATCTGTGTAGTTAGGATTCACCCCATGCTTCAAACATTCCATGACATGGCTCATGTATCTGTGGCTGGGATATCACTTGGAGACTGGACTCTGAGGGGCCCTGGAAATTATTTGGGCTTCAGAAGGAAATGTAACAAGCGAAAGAGAAAATGTTCAAAGAGCCTACACCAAAGAGTACAGAGTCAGGGAGGCCCAAGGTGGACTAGAGGTAAATGAGGACCCAGTTGTAAAGGCTTCTGAATGCAAGGTTGAGGAGCTTAGACATTTAGTGTTGGCTCTGAGCAGTGGGAAGACAATGAAAGGTTTCCAGGATCAGACTGGCATTTCAGAGAAGGGAGACAACATTGAAGGGAAGGGCAGAACTTTTAAGGGTATATAGCAATCCTTAGAGGGCGAGTATTAGTACCCTGAATTTCTAGATGCAGAAGCAAAATCTCAGAAAGATGCTTGGTAGTCGACAGAGTATATTGAGACCTTGGTCCGTCTGGATCCAATGTCTGTAATTTTTCTTAGTATTAATACTCACCTTTGTTCTAGACTGTACTACTCTTTGAAGGAAGAAAGAGGACTTATAAAAAAGTTTTGGATTACCATGCCTGTTCTTATTATCCATTGATGTGTACCTAACCATGACAAAAGTTAGTGATTTGGAACAGTAACATTTATTTTACTCCTGCATCTGCAGTGCCAGCAGGCGCAGCAGACACAGGTCACGCCTGCCGTCCTCAGCGATACCTGGTGTGGCTTTGAGGCTAGAGCCTGTGTTTACTGTCAGTTCACTCATAACACTTCTGCTAGGTCATTCTCACATTGCCTGGAACCTTTGCTGGGGTTTCTGGCCAGAACACCTTATTTTCCTTGTTTCTTTGTAACATGATGCCTGGTTTCCAAGGGTGAGCATCCTAAGAGAGAGGCAGAACCTCCTTGAAGTTATATCACTTTTTCTAATTTGCCTTAGAAGTCACTGCATTTTATTCATTAGGAATGTTTCACTAAAGCCAGCCTATATCTGAAGAAAAGGGTATAACTCTTTGGATAGGGAGTATTAAACAAATTGCCAATGTCAGTGTCTAATAAGTATTACCATAGCTAACACTTACAAAGCACTAAAATATGCAAGTACTCTTCCATAACCTTTACTTATATAAAGTTGTTTAATCCTTTACTATACCCATTTCACATATGATGAAATCTGTACACAGCAAGTTATATACTTTACTGAATATTACAAATATAATAAGTGAAACCATTCTTGTGCCCAGACAGTCTAGCTCCAGCTTCTATGCTTTTAACTAGTATGCTTTATTGTCTATTGTAACACATAAAATATACTCTGGATCAATTCATATTGGTTGAATAAATGAGTGTTATTTATTTTGAGCTTCTCTCAAATGCTAGTAAAGCAGTTCCTTAAGTGAATGGTTTTGTATGTCTTCCTGAACTGGACCTTGGGAGGTATGTTCTTGTACAGGTGAAGAAGTAATAAGTGATAAGTAAGTAGTAAGAGAACCCATTCAGAAGTGCTTTCATTTAGGAGCTGCCCGAGGTACCAAGTTCTAATATGGTTACTCAGCAATGTGGGTATTAAATAGATACATTATAGTAAGTTTTTTTTTCTCTCTCTCTGTCTCTCTATCTCTGTGTATTTGTGTGTCTCTCACACACAAATAATGGAAAGAGTAGGTATATGTATCTTAGTATATATCTATGCTAAGATACACAGTGTTGATGTTAACATTAGCAAACACACACAAATATGTATATATATATACACACACACACTGTATATTGATTTTCTCTCCTTTCCTCAAACTTGAATTATTTCAATAATATTCACTTTATTTTTATTTTTTAAAGATTTATTTATTTATTTGAAAATCAGAGTTACACAGAGAAAGGAGAGGCAGAGGGAGGGAGGGAGGGAGGGAGAGAGAGTCTTTCATCCAACAGGTGCTCTTATGGGATGCTTGCATTGCATGTGGCAGCTTAACCTGCAGTATTACAACACCAGCCTCACCTTTATATCTTTTTAAAGTAAACATAAGTAGCTTGAAAAGAAATGCACTGGATAACAAAATAAAAGTTACTGATGTTTACACAAGCCAGATCTTATCGTTTCTGAGATATACGGTGTTAGTTTTAACAAAAGTAAGTCTTATTCAGAGGTATTTATGTGGAATTCAAAAAACCTAGAGTAGAATTAACAAATAAAAAAAAGCCCACAAATGAGTTTTTGTTTAAATTACTCATTTCAAAGCCTGCATTATATCCCAGTACTTTTAGTTTCAGCACTAATTTTGGCCTTAAAAACAACTTAAAAATGTATATGTAATTTGATTTTTCTTGATATTTAATTTAATGTGGTTGAAGTTATATTGTCTCTGTATATTCACAGAACATTAATTGTTATTATGCATCAATAATCAAGAATATTACATTTTTTCTTTAGTTCAGTTATTATTTATACCTTTGCAGTTTTTCCTAATTTTCATTTTTGCACCATGGAAGTCATTAATCTCTCCTTTTTTCAATTAATTCCCGATTTTCACAGCTTTCATAGAATGTTCCTTATTTAATTGACTTTGGCAGTAAATTCACAACTTTTAATGAGTACTCACATCATACATTCAAGCTATACTATTGTAGAGCTTTCTCTTCCCCTTCCACACTGTCACTTAGAGAACTCTCTGGGAACTCACAGGTTAATTTAGCATTGTGCTCTAACTCTCCTTCCCTTTTTCTGACTTTTCTCATCTCTTTCTTTCATTGTCTCCAAAACTTTGCCTCATATCAGTGCCTGTCTGATAGTGGTAGGGTTCAGGATAGGTGATGATGGTGTAGGTATTGGCATGGAAATACAGTGAGGAGATCTGGGAATCTAAATATCATAGTCAGGATCTGAGTTGGAATGAGGAGAGAAAGTGAAAGCACTGGGCCGAACTCTCACTCCATTCACACTAAAAACCCCGTCTCTCTGTCTCTGGCTTTCCTTCTCATTTCACAGCACAGTCTTCCTCTCAGCCTCCTCTTTCATCAAATCTCCAGGTTTGATTAGTTTCCTTTCACCAGTCCTCAGTTGACAGATCAATCCTGGAATAGACTTTAGATTTTGGTTCCCAGACTTTAGATCTCAGTACCATATAAGATTTTAAAAGTTACTGAGAGGACCCTAGAAAACTTGTTTACATGGCTGATACAGTCATATGCTGGAGCTGACTTGTACTGGCTCACAAGATTGCTTGTTAAAATTTTGTGAAATTTTCTAGGTGTTTCCTTAACAAACAGCTAACAAGCTAAATTGTGTAACATTATAATTAAATAAATTATATTAAATAAAAATTTAATAAGCACTCTAAAACTCATTACTTCCTGTTTATTTTACTGTTGCATATGATTTTAGTTTCATTTATATCCATTATATCTATGTGGTGGAAATATGATATAATAGCATGCTATTTCATAAGTCTTAGAAAGAACACATGGTAGCTGGAATTGGGCCATGGTTGTTCTATTTACAGTTGGTAAATATAGCAAATCAGGGCTTGATTTATTGTTTTGCTGAATGGCTAGACTTAATTAGGTTTTAGAAAAATGCAGACAAAATGGATTAAACTCAGAGATACTTTTTGTCTAGTAATGAAACTGAAATTTCAATTTAATGCCTACAATTTGTCCAAGACTAAGAAATAGTCTAACAGTAGATCACATATCAGATTTAATGATGATAAATGTGTTGAGAAAAGAATTAGTATGTTGACATGGAATGCCATTTATTAAATCATGATAAAAGGTTAAAAAATAAGTTGGCTAGAAGTACAAGAATTAGGCAAAAGTCAATTAAATAATTCTATGAGAACCAATAGCTATATGGAATTTGCAATAGAGAGCATAAATATTTCGTTATCTTTTATGTATTTGGGTTTACATGATATTTATAATAATAAAATTTTAATAAACTAATATGCACACATATTTCTTTTTGTCCTGGTGAGTGGGCTGTAATACATTTATCAGATATTTTTATTTTTAAATTTTGATAAATATTTGATATTTACACATTTTTAAGTTGAATAATGCAACCTTTCAACACATTTATATTAGCTTAAACCAGCCACAGCAGACAACCAGGCTTTCATTTCCTTATACATATTTTTTTGTGTTTGGAGTCTACCAGCTTCTCTGTGCTAGTACTTTTTTTAAAAGATTTATTTATTTATTTTAAAGACAGAGTTACAGAGAGAGAGAAGGAGAGACAGAGCTAGATCTTCCATTTGTTGTTCACTGTCCAAATGGCCACTATGACCAGGGCTGGACCAGGCTGAAGCCAGAAGTCAGGAACTTCTTCTGGATCTCCCATGTGGGTGAAGCAGCCTAAGCACTTGGACCATCCTCTGCTGCTTTCCCAGGTGTATTAGCAGGGAGTTGGATCCAAAATGGAGCAGCCGGGACACAAACCAGCATCTATATGGGATGCTGGTGCTGTAGGCCTTGGCTTAACCTGCTGTGCTACAGTGCCAGCCCCGTTCTAGTTCTTTATACAGAATATAATACATCATCACAAGCAATCATCACTCCACTCTGCTGCAAAACACCAAACCCCATTACACTCATACTTCTGTATTTAGGCATCCACTATGCAACTTCCCTCACCTTCCTTCTCCCTTTCTGGCCTCCAGTAATCACTACATTAAATTCAGATGGAATCTATTGCTCATCTAACTATCTATATATCTATGCATCTTTATATTGTTTTTAACCCACACACGAGAGAGAACATTTGGCATTTGTCTTCGTGTTTGGCTTATTTCATGTAATATAATGATCTCCAGTTTCATCCATTTAGCTAAATGTCAGGATTTCTGGCTTTTTATATCTGTTGCTTTTTACCATAGTAGAAAATAAAACTAGCTATGTCACAGCACCAGCTGTTTTTTTTTCTAAAAACTTTTTGAAGTACTCTGTGTATGTGTGTGTATGTTGTTTTGATTGAAGTATATGAAATAAATCCAGTGTAACACAGAGATGTCACTAAAAATGGCAGGAGTATTTTCATAGCTCTTCAGATAATTTTGGATATTTTTCTTTTATACCACTCCAAAACTCAAGTGGAGATGTGAAGTGGAATCTGTATTTCAAAGTCAGAGTTACAGAGAGCAAGGGAGAGACAGAGGTTTTCCAGAGCTTGTTCACTCCCCAGGTGGCCCCAACCATCAGTGCTGGGCCAGGCCGAAGCCAGCAGCCAGGGGCTTTATCCAACTCTCCCATGTGGGTGGTAGGGGCCCAGTCATTTGGGCCATCTTCTGTTGCTTTTCCCAGACCATTAGCAGAGAGCTGGATTGGAAGTGTAGCAGCTGGGACACAAACTGGTGCCTGTATGGGGTGCCAGTGATGCAAATGGCAGCTTTACTCCCTACTCCTCAATGCCAGCCCCATTAATGAACTTTTTATTTCCTGTTATATTTAAGTCCTTTCATTTGTATTAAGTTTCTGTTATCCTGCTTTTGTGTGGGTTGTGTAAACATTTTTTAGAATTTAATTTTGATTTATATATACTTATATAAATAAATGCTCCTTGGTTTATTATGGGTTAATGTGGGGAGCAACTCGGACTAGACTAAGTTACTGGAATTAAGACTTATTCTATGCATCTGCTCTCCCACAATATGGCGCTGGGAGAGGAGTAAGCTTCTACACAGCTGCCTCCAGTTCAACCAATAAACAGCAGGACCTGCTCCTGATTGGAGGAGAGCAGCGTACTCGGCATGTGGGTAGCAGAGTTGGGATTGGCGGAAGAGGACTATAAAGGAGGAGAGAGACAACATGCACCAGGAACATCTAAGAGGAACATCTATCTGAAGGAACACCTGTGCAGCCCCCGAGAGAGCCGGCCGGCGGTGTGCCGCTCCCCCGCGGAAGTGGGGAAAGTGGCAGGGGGAACCACCCTTCCACGGAGGTGGAAGGGTCGGTAGCCAACCCGGGAAGAACCAGCAGCAAACCCGGGGAGGGCCGAGCAGACAAAAGAACAGCTCAGGGTCCTGTGTCGTTCCTCCATGAAGAGGGGGAGCGACAGGTTAACATTCTGATAAACCCAACATCCTAAGTTGAAAGTACTCTAAGTCAAAAGTAGAGTTAATACACCTAGGCTACCAAATACCATACCTTAGCAACCTAGTACACTATAGATATAGATTGTTTATCCTCATGATCATGTGGTTGACTGGGAGCTATGGCTCACTGCCTCTGCTTGGCGTTGTAGGGACATATCCTACTACCTACTGCTGGCCCAGGAAAAGATAACAATTCAAAATATGACTTTTATGAATTTCTATCACTTTCTTGCTATTGTAAAGTCAAAAAATTATAAGTTGAGCCATTGTAGATCAAGGACCATTTGTATAGTGTTCTTGAGTGTACTCTTTTTTTTAAAGATGTATTTATTTATTTTAAAGTCAGAGTTACACAGAGAGGACACACACACATACACACACACACACACATCGGGGTGGGTGGGTCTTCCATCTGCTGGTTCACTCCCCAGATGACCACAACAACTGGAGCTGTGCTGATCCGAAGGCAGGAGCCAGGAGCTTCTTCCAAGGACTTGGGCCATTTTCTACTGCTTTTCCAGACCATAGAAGAGAGCTGGACCATAAGTGGAACAGCCGGGTCTTGAACCGGCACCCATATGGGATGCCGGCACTGCAGGCAGTGGCTTTACCTGCTATGCCATAGCGCCGGTGAAAAATGATTTTCACTGACACCAAGATAGGGTGACTGCCTAACAGTTGTATCCTGGCTTTTTCCTGTGATATTTGGTGGGAATAAAATGATGACTGTGCAAAGTCTTCAGTCTTTCTAGATTGCTCTTTTTTTTTAAAGATTTATTTATTTTATTTTATTTGAAAGTCAGGGCCAGCACCGCAGCTCAATAGGCTAATCCTCCACCTGCGGCGCCAGCACCCCGGGTTCTAGTCCCAGTCGGGGCGCCGGATTCTGTCCCGGTTGCTCCTCTTTCAGTCCAGCTCTCTGCTGTGGCCCAGGAAGGCAGTGGAGGATGGCCCAAGTCTTTGGGCCCTGCACCCCAAGGGAGACCAGGAGGAAGCATCCGGCTCCTGGCTTTGGATCAGCATGGTGCGCTGGCCACAGCGGCCATTGGAGGGTGAACCAACGGAAAAGGAAGACCTTTCTCTCTGTCTCTGTCTCTCACTGTCCACTCTGCCTGTCAAAAAAAAAAAAAAAAAAAGAGTTACATAGTACACAGAGGAGAGGCAGATTACACACACACACACACACACACACACACGCACAGAGGGAGGGAGGGAAGGAGGGAGAGTCTTCCATTTACTGGTTCACTCCCCAGATGGCTGTAAAGGCCAGAGCTGTGCCGATCAGAAGCCAGGAGCTAGGAGCTTCTAACGGGTCTCCCATGCTGGTTCAGGGGCCCAGGACTTGAGCCATCTTCTACTGCTTTCCCAGGCCATAGCAGAGAGCTGGATTGGAAGTGGAACAGCAGGGACTCGAACCGGTGCCCATATGAGATGCTGCCACTGCAGGCAGCAGCTTTACCCACTATGCTACAGCGCCGGCCCTTCTATGTTGTTCTTTTACTGGAATTTTGGCTAGAAGGAGCAGACGTTCACTGGAATTTTTTTTTTCTTGGTGCTTATTAGTATTTCTGGATTGCCAGCTTCATCAGCATCAAATCTTAGATTGTGAAAAAAAAAAATTCTGACAAATTAAATTTGATAGTGTTTGAACGAAAAATATTGTCACAAATTGGGCTGCACTCAGAACCACAAGACATTGAGAGAGCTCACCTGGCATTGGAAGCTGCAAGCCATTGTAGAACAAACACGGATGCAAGGTAGAGAAATCACCTGATTGAGGACAGCCAGGCCTCTGCTTTATTTGGGCGTGGTGGGATGAGACCTTTGCATTATGTGGGTATTGACTGCTCAGGAGGTTATCTTTAGTGGCTGAAATTTAGCTGTTGTACTCGTAAGTCAGATTTCATCTTGTTTACATACTAAGTTAGGTTGTGGTTCATTATCTTAAGAACTGAAAATGTGGAGAAAGCCTCAGGTTAATGACTTACTGCATACTTAATTTAGAAAGATATATAAGGGAAAAAGAGAAACCAGAAAATTTATTACTGTGCTATATTTTCTGTGGGTCTTAATGTCCCTGGATAATCTATCTTCTATCTATCTTTGGCTTTTCTGCCTGTTCCATATAATGTCTAGTGCTTTTAGTTGTACATGTCTTTTTCTTCCTGAGAAAGAAGTCCAGTTTTCTTACTTTGCTTCCTATTTACTTTTTTAAAAAATTAAAAATTCTTTTATTCATTTAAGAGGCAGAGAGTCAGAGAGAGTGAGTGAGGGAGAGAGCACAGTGTGCTCCCATTTTCTGGTTCACTCCCCAAATGTCCATGATGGCTAAAGGCCATAAACTCAATCCAGATTTCCAAAGAGAGTGGCAGGAACCCAGTTACTTGAGCCATCAATGCTATATCCCAGATTCCATATTAATAGGAAGCTGGAGTCAGGATCTGGAGCTGGGAATCAAACCAGGTACTGTGATATGAGCCATGGGCATCTAAATAACATACTAAGTGGTAGGTCAAATGCTTGCCACTCCAATTTACTGTTTAAAAATCACTTTTGCAGGGCCAGAAAAATGGCATAACAAATCAAGCTGCTGCCTGCAATGTCAGCATCCCATATAGGTGTTGATTTGATTCCCGACTGTTCCACTTTCAATCTAGCTCCCTGTTAAAGCAGCGAAGGATGGCCCAAGTGCTTGGGCCCCTGCCCCAACGTGGGAGAACTGGAGGAATCTCCCGGCTCCTGGCTTCAGCTGGCTCACCCCTGGCCATTGTGGCCATTTGGGGAGTGAATCAACAGATGAAGATCTCCCTCTCTCTCCCTCTGTAACTTTGCCTTTCATATAAATAAGATAAATCTTTCTTAAAAAATCATTTTTTGGACCAGTGCTGTAAGTTAAGCTACTGTCTGCAGCACCAGCATCCCATATGGGTGTTGGTTTGAGTCCTGGCAGCACCCTTTCCGATCCACTTCCCTATTAATGAGCCTGGGAAGACAGCTAAAGATGGCCAAATCCTTGGGCTCTGCACCCACACAAGAGACCAGGAAAAAGCTCTTGGCTCCTGGCAACAGCCTGGTCCAGTCCTGCTCATTGTGGCAATTTGGGAAGTGAACCAGTGGATGGAAGACCTCTTTCTCTGCCTCTGCCTCTGCCTCTCTGTAACTCTGGCTTTCAAATAAATAAGTAAATCTTTTAAAAAATCACTTTTAGGGGGAAGGAGAGTGGAGGGGGAATGTCATTATGTTCTTAAATCTATATATGTGAAATATAGGAACTTGTATAACTTAAATAAAATTCAAAAATAACAACTAAATCACTTTTATATTATGTGAAGAACAGATTCAGAAAGAATGTAATTATTGAAATAGGGGAGTTAGAATACTAGTTAAAAAGTTGTTTCAGTAAATTAAAAGATAATGTGGATCTGTGTGATATTGATGTAGCCACCAATTGCTTATAAACTTCCCTCTTAACACTGCTTTTGTTATATCCCATAGGTTTATATTTATTTATTTATTTACTTGAAAGGCAGAGTCACAGAGGGTGAGGGAGGGAGAGAGAGAGAGGGGGAGAGAGAGAGAGAAAGAGAGAGAGAGAGAGAGAGAGAGAGAGAGAGAGAGAATGAATATCTCTTCCTTCTTTTGGTTTACTCTGCTGGAGTGATCTGTATCAGGAGCCAGGAGCTTCGTCCAGGCTCCCACACAGGTGCATGGACCCAATTACTTGGGCTGTCTTCTGCTTTCCCATGCCATAGCAGAGAGTTGGGTAAGAAGTAGAGCAGCTGGGAATTAAACCGGCACCCATATGTGATGTCAGCACTGCAGGCGGTGGTTTTACCTACTATGCCACATTTTGGCCCCATCCCAGAAGTTTTTTTTAAATTTAGATTATTTGTTTTTATTAATATGTTTTGTTGTCACCTTCATTTATTTCCACAATTTTTTGATTTCCCTTTTGAGTTCCTTTGTTACCCACTGTTAATTCAGGAGCATGTTGTTCAATTTCCATGTGACACAAATTTTCTAGAGACTCTTGATTTGTTAATTTCTAGATTAATTATATTGTGGTCACAAAAGATGCATGGTTTATTTCACTCAGCATAATGTTTTCCAAATTAGTAACAGGGATCACTTTTCAGTTAAAATTTAAACACCTAAGAATAATTGTGTGTTAATTACAGAGTTCAACCAATGGTACTAGAACAAAAAAATACTAAAATGGATAAAGTATTACATTATACATCAACCGTCAGGACAAGAGCTGATCAAGTCACAGTGAAATAAGCCAATCCCAAAGGGACAAATACCACTTGTTCTCCTTGATAGGTGACAACTAACTGAGCACCAAAAAGGAAACCTGTTAAAGTAAAATGAACACTAGGAGAAACGGTGACTTGATCAGCCCTCACCCTGACTGTTGATGAGCAACTTAATATGTTATCCCTCTTAGTATTTTTTTTTGTTTGTTCTACTTAATACTTTTGGTTGAATACTGTAATCAATACACAATTCTTCTTAAGTGCTGAAACTTAACTGAAAAGTGATTGCTGTTAAATATAAGAGTGGGAATAAGAGAGGGAAAAGATGTGCAATTCGGGACATGCTCAAGCTGACTTACCTCAAACGGTAGAGTTAGAAACATACCAGGGGATTCCAATTCAATCCCATCAAGGTGGCATGTACCAATGCCATCTCACTAGTCCCAGTGATCAATTTCTGTTCTCAGTTGATCATAATGATAGGACTAAGAACCAAAGGGATCACATAAACAAGAATAGTGTCTGCAAAAACTAGCTGATAGAATCAAAAAGGGAGAGAATAATCCAACATGGGGAGTGAGATACACAGCAGACCCATAGAATGGCAGATGTCCTAAACAGCACTCTGGCCTCAGAATCAGCCCTTAAGGCATGTGGATCTGGCTGAAATGCCAATGAGAGTATTTCAGGCATGGAAAGCCAAGACACTCTGGCAAAAACAAACAAACAAACAAACAAAACAAACAAACAAACACCTAAATGAAAGATCTCTGTGAGTGAGAGCCCAGTGGAAAGAACGGGCCATCAAAGAAGGAGGTACCTTTCTCTGAAGGGAGGAGAGAACTTCCACTTTCACTATGACCTTGTCTAAATAAGATCGAAGTCAGTGAACTCAAAAGGCTTCCATAGCCTTTGCCGCTCATGACAAGAGCCTAGGGTGATTACTGATGCCATAAACAAGAGTGTCAATTTGCTAAGTCAACAATAGGAGTCACTGTGCACTTACTCCTCATGTAGGATCTTTGTCCTTAGTGTGCTGTACATTGAGATTTAATGCTATAACTAGTACTCAAACAGTATTTTCACTTTATGTTTCTGTGTGGGAGCAAACTGTTGAAATCTTTACTTAATGTATGCTAAACTGATCTTCTGTATATAAAGAGAATCGAAATACACTGATAAAAGAATCTTGATGTGAATGGAAAGGGAGAGGGAGTGGGAAAAGGGAGGGTTGCGGGTGGGAGGGACGTTATTGGGGGGAAGCCATTGTAATCCATAAGCTGTACTTTGGAAATTTATATTCATTAAATAAAAGTTAAAAAGAAACACAAAAGATGCATGGTATGATTTTGATTTTTTGAATTTGCAGTGACTTGCTTTATGGCCTAGCATAATGGTCTATCCTAGAGAAAATTCCATGCACTGATAAAAAGAACATGTATCCTGCAACTGTAGGATGAAAGGTTATATAGATATCAGTTATGTCCAATTGGTTCATAGTTTAGGTCTGTTTGTTGATTTTCTGTCTAGTTGATCTTTCTGTTGATGAAAGTGGGATGCTAAAGTCCCTCATTACTATTGTATTGGAGTCTGTGTCTATTGTTGGATCTATTAATAGTGTTTTTAAATAGCCAGGTGCTCTGGCATGGGGTACATGTACATTTATTGTAGTCACATATTCCTGTTGAATTGATTCCTTTAATCCTTATAGTGCCCTTCTTTGTCTCTTTTAACAGTTTTTATGCTAAAGTCTATTTTGTCTGATTTTAGGATGGCTACATCTGTTTGTTTTTTCTTTCCATTAGCATGGGATATCTTTTTCCATACTTTTATTTTCAGTCTGTATGTATCCGGGTGGCAAGGTGCGTTTCTTGTAGTAGCAAATATATGGGTCTTGTTTTTTAATTCATTCAGATAGTCTATATATTTTAACTGGAGAATTTAGGCCATTTGTATTTAAGGTTATGATTGATATGTAATGACTTGACCCTGGCTTTTTTCCATAAATATTCCCATTTTTTACTTTGAATTTCCCTTGTATGTTTACTGCGAGATTTTCTGCTTCACATTCTTTCACAATGATGACTGTTTTTCTGTGTTTCTGTGTATAGCACATCCTTAAACATCATTTGTAAGACTCAATGCATGGTGACAAATTCTTTAAATTTTTGTTTGTTATGGAAGGTCTTTATTTCACCTTCATTCATAAATGAGAACTTTACAGAATACAGTATTCTGTGTTGACATTTTTTTTCTCTTAAGACTTGGACTATGTTTCTCCATTCTCTGCTAGCCTGTAGAGTTTCTTATGATAAATCAGCTGTCAGTCTATTTTGAGATCCACTGAAAGTAATCTGGTGTTTCTCTTTTGCATATTTTAGAATCTTTTCTTTATTTTTTGCTGTTGAAAGTCTGACTACAATGTGTTATGATGAAGATCTTTTCTGGTCACATCTGTTAGGAGTTCTGTGTGCTTTTTTAGTTGGATGTCCCTTTCTCCAAATTAGGAAAGTTTTCTGTAATTATTTCACTAAATAGGCCTTCTAATCCATTCTCTCTTTCCACACTTTCAGGCATTTCTAAGACCTGTATGTTGGGTGGTGTGATAGTATTCTATAAATCTCAATAATTGTGTTTTTAATTTTATAATTTGTTCTTTTTTTTGAGGGGGGAGGTCTCACTGAGATAGTTCCAAAGATTTGTCTTCTAGCTCAGATATTCTTCTACCTCACCAAATATTTTTTCAGGCTTTCCACTGTATTTTTTATTTAACATATTGAATTCTTCACTTCTAATATTTTAATTTGATATCTATTCAAAATTTCAATTTCATGGAAAAATTTTTCCTCCTTGTCATGTATTGATTTCTTTAACTTTTGAATTTGCTTCTTAGTAATCCTATGGTCAATGTTTTGAATTCCTTTTCAGGCAGTTCATCAATCTCTTTATCTTCACATTCTAATATTGAGATGTTGTGTTCTTGGGGAATTCATGTTATCCTCCTTATTTATGTTTCTTGAATTTCTTTGTTTATTTTTAGGCATTTGTGGAAATTGTTGTTGATTTTTTCCTCTGATTGCTTTTACTTTTGAACTGTGCCTCTGTGGCTTAGTAATCTTGTCTTTCAGACCAAGGAGCTCTTGTCAGTGCTCTTGGGTTTGTTGAGTATCCAAGGTGACACTCATGATGGAAATGGTAGATATCCTCTATTGTCAGTGGGTGGGTTTGATCACCTCTGTTGACATGATGACATCCTCACCTCTTCTCTTTCAAGCTGATCAGTGTCCCCGGGGTTAGCCCACAGTGGATGTAACACTCGCCCACACTGCCACATGAATCACACAAAAAAATCTGTGCTTTCCTTAGTGTGAGCAGAGATCCTGCTGCCCTGAGGCATCATAGGCAATCAGGGAGCTCTGAATCCCTGGTGCCAGACACAGTGGTTGCCCAGAGACCCATTTATACCCTGTTTCCCCTTGTGCAGTTGCAGACTGTCCATAATCACAGTACATGATGCTCCCACAGTCATAAGGTGCAGAGGCTCTGCTCTGTCTCACTAGCCAGAGAGAGCAGAGATGTTTTCAGAGCCAGCTGCCTGTGGATGCTGCACCTCAGAGGCTTCTGCACGTTGGTGCCAGTCTGTTTGGTGCTGTGTTCATAGCTCCGTGAGCTAGTGGGGCGGTCTGGGGTCCTCCTGGAGCACCAGAAATGTAGTTGTTCTGCAGCAGATACCCCGCCCACCCAGAGATGCAAGCTATCCTCTTCTTGCTGTCTGACTGTTGTCTCACTCCGTTTCTTCCTTCTTACCATCTTTTCTGTGCTGTTTTCTTCATCTGGGTCATGGTCCCCAATGTCATCATTTTTTCAAGCTGGGATGGCCCTTCCTGTTGCTTTGGCCAGGTTGTTTCACCTCAGAGAACCTCATTTTCCAAATGTGTCAAACTTGCTAGTCCTCTTGCTGATGTGAAAATGCATTTTGATTTTACTTACTTGAAAAATCCACACACTTGGCATTGTAATGCTTTTTAGCAATTTCCTTTGAGTTGCTGTCTTTGACCATATAACTGTAATCATTACATTTCCTGATACATTTGGATCCTACAAAATGTATATCAACGGTACTATATCATGTTAATTATGGAGGAAAGCTATCCTTTCCTTATATTTTATTTTCATAGCAGATATGACTTCAGGAAATATTTTAAAATATTGGAGTTGATACTTGTTAATATAAAATTTTCCCACAAAAAATAAATAAAAAAAGAACTTTAAAACTTCACAACTATACTATAACCTTTGATTGTGTTTCCAGAAGTTGTTTGGGCTGAATATTATTTGTCTTGTAAAGAGTTTTAGAATAAATAGAGAAAATGGAGATACATGAAAATAAAGTATAACTCTTAATTGAAAAGATACTATGATTGTTTCTTTCCAATCTAAATGGAATTATTGTGATGGTGGTTTCAGGCAATGGGAAAGAAGAATTATTTTCTGAAAATAATGACCTCATTCTATAACCTAAAAACTCAAGAAAAACTCTTTAGTTTTCTTTCTGTTGAAATAAATGATTTAAAAGTGAAATAGTTTCACTATTCATATGAGAATTTTTTTTCTCAAAATAATGTATAAGCATCAGAAGACAGGAATCCCTTATTTATTGGATTTTTCTCTGAGCTACTATGAGCTATAAAATTCTTAGGCAAGGGAAGTAAAACTATTATTATATATGTGGTAAATATATTTGTGATTTTTTAAACTTTTATTTAATAAATATAAATTTCCAAAGTACAGTTTATGGATTACAATAGCTTCCCCCCCCCATAACTTCCCTCCCACCTGCAACCCTCCCATCTCGCACTCCTTCTCCCATTCCATTCACATCAAGATTCATTTTTAATTCTCTTTATATACAGAAGATCAATTTAGTATATATTAAGTAAAGATTTCAACAGTTTGCACCCACACAGAAACATAAAGTGTAAAATACTGTTTGAGTGCTAGTTATAGCATTAATTCACATTGAACAATACATTTAGGACAGAGATCCTACATGAGGAGTAAGTGCACAGTGACACCTGTTGTTGACTTAGCAAATTGACACTCTTGTTTATGGCGTCAGTAATCACCCTAGGCTCTTGTCATGAGCGGCAAAGGCTATGGAAGCCTTTTGAGTTCACTGACTTCGATCTTATTTAGACAAGGTCATAGTGAAAGTGGAAGTTCTCTCCTCCCTTCAGAGAAAGGTACCTCCTTCTTTGATGGCCCGTTCTTTCCACTGGGCTCTCACTCACAGAGATCTTTCATTTAGGGTGTGGTGTTTGGTTTTTTTTTTTTTTTTTTTTTTTTTTTTCCCCAGAGTGTCTTGGCTTTCCATGCCTATAATACTCTCCTGGGCTCTTCAGCCAGATCTGAATACCTTAAGGGCTGATTCTGAGGCCAGAGTGCTGTTTAGGACATCTGCCATTCTATGGGTCTGCTGTGTATTGCGCTTCCCATGTTGGATCGTTCTCTCCCTTTTTTATTCTATCAGTTAGTATTAGCAGACACTATTCTTGTTTATGTGATCCCTTTGGTTCTTAGACCTATCATTATGATCAACTGAGAACAGAAATTGATCACTGGGACTAGTGAGATGGCATTGGTACATGCCACCTTGATGGGATTGAATTGGAATCCCCTGGCACGTTTCTAACTCCACCATTTGGGGCAAGTCAGCTTGAGCTTGTCCCAAATTGTACATCTTTTCCCTCTCTTATTCCCACTCTTATATTTAACAGTGATCACTTTTCAGTTAAATTTAAACACCTAAGAATAATTGTGTGTTAATTATAGAGTTCAACCAATAGTATTAAATAGAACAAAAAAAGAATACTAAAAGGGATAAAGTATTACATTGTACATCAGCAGTCAGGATAAGGGCTGATCAAGTCACTCTCATGGTGTTCATTTCACTTTAACAGGTTTCCTTTTTGGTGCTTGGTTAGTTGTCACCAATCAGGGAGAACATATGATATTTGTTCCTTTGGGACTGGCTTATTTCACTCAGCATGATGTTTTCCAGATTCCTCCATTTTGTTGCAAATGACCGGATTTCATTTTTTTTACTGCTGTATAGTATTCTATAGAGTATATTTGTGATTTTAATTGATTTATTTTCTTGAAAGTTATAAAAAAGCGTTTGTTTATTCTTACTGATAGGCAGAGGGGAGACACACATACATGTACACACACACACACACACACAAACACAGAGAGAGAGAGTGAGAGAAAGAAAGATCCTCTGTCTGTTTTATGCCCCAAATACCTGCAACAGTAGGGGCTGGGCATTGGTGACCAAAGTCAGGAGACTGGAACTCGGTTTGGGTATCCTGCCTAGGTGGCAGGCACACAGTTCTTGGGCCATTACCATTAGTAAGAAGCTAAAATAGAGAACAGAGTTAGGACTTCAATCCAGGCAGTCCACTATGGGGTTCGGGTGTCCCAAGTGTCTTCGTAACTGCTTTGCCAAATGCCTGTCCCCATGGAGGTTTTACAGAATTAATTTTAAAACTTAGACTTTCAGATGAAAATTATTTAAAATTTAGGAATATAATTTGCATTTTATTTTTATTTATTTATTTTTTTGTCAGGCAGAGTTAGACAGTGAGAGAGAGAGAGACAGAGTGAAAGGTCTTCCTTCCGCTGGTTCACCCCCCAAATGGCTGCTATGGCTGGTGCTCTGTGCAGATCCGAAGCCAGGAGCCAGGTGCATTTTATATTATACAAGCTAACATGAATATAGTCCCAGTACATGAAAAAATAGCACATTAGATGTGGACTACTCTAAATACTGATTCTTGTAAAGAAAGCACCTGCCTTCATTTTCCATTGGGAGAAGGAGTACTTTCAAGTACTTTTTCACTTTTAGGAACTGTGATCTCGAATTCTAATACTCACTGGACTTTTTTAATAACGTGAATAAGTACCCAATTTTAACCTAAGAACAAATACTAATTGTCCAAATCCAGTTGTTAGAAATAATTACCAAAGCCTTCAGTCATTCTCCTTTTCCCATTTACTGGTACATGTGGAGCATGTAAATCATTATTCAAGAATAACTTTTCACTTGTTGCAGTCTTATCTTGATTATGATGCACACATTTTGGAAAATGAGAAATTTGGTAAAACAATGCAGTAATAATTATCTGTGTATCTATCCATCTAGTTAAAGTGTCTATTGATAGATTCTATCTGCCATTCTCTCACCAATCTGTCTACAGCACATACACTGTGCATGCATGCTATCTTCCTTTACTGAATACTTTATGATTTTCTTCTGCATATATATGGTGTCAGTAAACTTCTTTCCTATTTTTGTGTAACTTTCAACTAATTGGACTTTCAGAATGGAGACATTTGTGATTAAGTGTTCATGGAATCATGTCATGTTATTTAATTCTTGGATAGTTGTAATTGCTGAAAATTCTTTCTTGATTTGCAACAAATCTTCAGGGGCCAATGTTACGGCACAGTGGTTTAAACCACAGCAGTCCTGGCTGCTGCATTTCCATTGCAGCTCCCTGCTAATGTGACTGGGAGAGCAACAGAAGATGGCGCAAGTACTTGACACAAATATGAGAGTCCCAGGTGGAGTTCCAGGCATCTGGCTTTGACCTGGCCCAGTCCCAGCCATTGTGACCATTTAAAGAGTAAACCAAGGTATCAAAGATAGTTCTCTTTCTGTCAGTGTTTCAAATAAATAAATACATACATGAATAAATCTTAAAAAAAATCATACCCATACTTCAAATTCTACCCATTTTGGGCTCAGTTCTGAAAACTGGCAGCAGATCTAATCTTTTCTACACTACTCATCTCATAGTCTTACATTTCTTTGTTGTACATTTATTAACATATGTACATTTTTATTTTAACTTTAATCCAATCCTTGCCTATAGGTTGTTGCCGCTTTGTTTCAGGTCCATATCTCTTTTCTTTTCTTTCTTTCTTTTTTTTTTTTTTAAAGGTTTAGTATTTATTTGAAAATCGTAGTTATGGAAGAGAGGCAGAGAGAGAGAGAGAAAGAGAGAGATCGTCCATCTGCTGATTCACTCCCCAGATGGCCTCATCAGACGGATTTGGGCCAGGCCAAAGCCAGGAACCAGGAACTCCAACCTGGTCTCCAACATGGGTAGTAGGGACCCAAGTACTCTGGCCATTGTCTGCTGCATCCTACCCACAATCCAGCTAGAAGCTGGATGTGAGGCAGAGTATTGGGACTTGAATTGGTACTCTGATATGGGATTTCCATATCACAAGCAGTGGCTTACCCATGGTACCACAAGCTGGCCCCCTGTGTACTTCTAATGAATATTAAGAGCTCTCCACAAGGGGTCTCACAGTCAGCAAGAACATATTTTATGGGTAAGTATTACCAAAAAGATTCCTTAGCATGTAATTAAGACTGTAGTCTAGATTCACTAGTTCCACACTGCAAAAAGGATGAATCAAACACTATATTAAGGTATTATGGCCACATTAATTCATCTTGCTAACTTTATCTCCTAATATTTTTTCACCAACAACTTTAGTAAAATGCTAATTATTCTCAGATAACAGGACATTATATAGAAGTGAATTTGCTTATGTTTAATCATTGTTCTGTCAACCCTACACTGTATACCTTGGGGATAAATTTGTTAAGCTTACTCAATTTAACTTACAAAATTGTGTCATATTAAGAAAGGACTAGTTGTGTTATTTACTTCATAGGGCTACTGAATAGAGGAGTAAAAGTATTAATATGTGTAAAAACAGAATTGTTCATGATACGTGGTAAGAATTCAATAGATATCAGCAGAAAAAAATGACAGAAATGCCTTGAGTTTTTTTACATTTCATTCCTTTTCCTTATAAAATCATTATATTTTTTTTCTCTTTGTTTAAGCTCTCCCTATATTCAAGACACACTTCATATCTAATTTTCTTCATCCTTCAGTGACATCTGTTCTTCTGTACTTATATGTTTCTTTCCTTTTTCACATGTACAGTGCTCAGGCAGGGAGATCACAGTATCAGTGTTCTGGTTAAGACTCAGTAGTGACAGTGAGTACTACTGACAATAGGCTACATTAAGACTCCTGACTTTGGTGAAAGGATAGATATTACCCTATGAAGTGGAGTCTTAAGTTATCAAATCTGCTGTCATTAAATCAAAGCAAATTTTATCTTTACACATAAATTGGTTTAGAAAATCTCTCATTACCTGTATTGTCAAAAAAAAAAAAAAAAAAGGTTCATAGAAATGAACCCCAGCTCTTTCTAGCTATTCCCATAATATTGGTTCCCATCTGCTCCATCACAAATCTCTAAGTTTCTTCTTTTCAGGTTTCATTGGGTTCTCAGGTTTCTGACTTCCTGACTGCTGATCCTCATGAGAGAGCCACTCCTTCAATACTGCTGCACTGCCCTATCCACTGTTTCCACATGTCCTTTCCCACTCTCACATTCACATCCTTCTCTAGGCTCCAGAGACGAGAAACCATACCTCCTTGTACTATTCTTTCCCAAGTTGCCCGAAAGAGGTCTTTCTTACTTATCTACATCACAACAGAGATTGTAATAATTCTTGCTTAGGCTATACTGAAGCATCATGGGTAAAAAAAGGAGGGGGGTTTGTGTAGAGCATTCCTAAAAACTATTGTCCAAGCCCATGGTCACACCTCTGGTTACTTAAAGCTCATTATTTGCTGATTGTCTTCACTGATCACGGACAGCACAACTCTTCTATTTGAACCACTTTGCAGTTCTCAGAATTCTTCATGCACTGTATGCTTCTACCCAGAAAGAGACATGCTTCCTCTCTACCCAAGTTCTCCACTGCAGCTTCCAGTTTAACATTTTTTTTTTTTTTTGATCGTTGACAATAGAGAAACTCTCCTTTCTGGGAAAATTCTAAGCTTTTTTTAAGGTTGTTATCTGGTTCTGTGTCTTTGACAGGATAATAAAAGGAATCATTTTATTCCCCCAAAGTAGTATTTAGTCTTATTCATCATAACCTAGTTATATAGCATCTACTACTTCATCTTGTGTGTGTTTTTTTTTTTGTAAATGTGTTCTGTATCCTCAACTAGATTGTATCTTCCTTGGGAGCAGATATTTCCTTTCCTAGCAAAATTCCTGACACAGAGATTGGGTTCAATGAAAGTTTTCTGTGGATGATGAGTGTGAGGTGATAAGCTAATACTGAACACTCATGCTGTTTTCTAAATTTAAGACAGTGGTATAGGTATAGTACAGCTTGACATGAACTCCTGGGTTCCCTTGGAACAACCATTTAGTTTACTGATATACTCAGTACATTCTCTTTCTGGTTTATTTTTCTTACACAGCAACTATAGTTTCCCTCCTGAAACAAGTTTGTCTCATATTTTTGGCCTCAAGCACAGGGTCAGGACAAACAATAGTGAAAGGGAGAATTTTTTTGAGAAGTGAAATCCATAAGTATATATGTCACAAAAGCACTTAACCTGATGCTGGGCTCATCATGGTGATTTGTGTGGGAAAGGCTATGTCTTTCCCTCCCACTGTGAGCCCAGCATTATCATTCTCTGAACATATCCATCAGTAGATGGGATGTTCTAGCAACTCCTCAATTGTTTAATATAAAAATGTTTCTCTCAAGTGTTAGTTTTCCTTTTTCAACTCTAATGGTTTTCACATAATGGTATATCTTTATCAACTATCACTTTCTATGGATTGGATATCAAACATGACACAAAACAGGAAGGTCTTACTCTTTTATGAGTGCAATGTTTCTTTCTATCATTCATGCTGACCTAGTGTCAGCAGCTATTTTATCAGACACCTCCATCAGCACTTACAGTTAACCACAGAGATGTAGTCTCAGATATTGAACTTTGTTCTATACACTGAGGTCAAAGAATAAACAGAAAATGATGGAAGAGTCAGGAAAGAGAGCCCTACATGAAAAATTCTATCATTTTTTATAATTAAGTAGTTTTTAAAAAGGAAATATGCATTTTGCTAAATATATTGAAATCTTCCAAACAATAACAGATCTAATATTTTTATTATTTCAGTTACTGCTGTATAATTTTAATGCATTGAATTTTTGTTGACCATTGTAGTTTCTTCTTGGTTTCTGAAAAAAGTGACTAAATAATAATTTATCTTTGGTGATAACTTGATATTACTTGTATATTATTAAGCAAATCATAGTGGAAAAAGTAGAATTTCACTTGAGAGACTTTTAAAATTAGTATTTGTTAGAGATGATAAATATAGATATTATGTCTTTCCCCAAAGAGCAAGGCAGATAGAAATCTAAATATTATTTTTGTACCACATATGGCTACTATATCAGAATATGGACTATTTTTGCAGACAAAGGCATTTTTAATACTGAATTCTGAAATTGGGCAAATTTTCTCACCAAGTTGTACCTGCCTGGATTAAGATAGCCCCTTCACATATACCATAAACCCAGGGGCAGAAATCTGGGACTGGACCTTAGCTGATTCCCCTCCTGTTTTAGGCAGGGACTTACTAAGAGAATGAACAAGGCAGACAGGGCTTTGCATAGCTAATGTTTTCTTCCAGGCCTACTTGTCATGTAAGTCCTTTAGGAAATCAATCAAAGAGGTTGAGAGAGGCCAGGCATCTTTTACTAATGGGGATCCCTCTACATCAGGAGCAAGTAATAAGCATCTATTGTCACTATAATTTCCTAGGTTTTACTTTCTTAATCTATTGGACTTAACTATTAAACCTTTGGTCAACCAAAGTTATGGCTATAACTTCAGTCTTTCAGGAGAACTTTTCCCATACTTCTTTGAGGCTATCCTTCAAATACAAGTTGTTGCCTTTTGACTACTTACTGGCACCAGTGGTAGTCTGTATATAATAAGTCCTCCCAGAAGGCTCTCAAATAGGTCTTAACAACAAGCACTTACGTGAACTCCTAGAAGGTCACTCTCTATCCAAGGCTGAAATTTACTTAATACTTCTTTGCATACCGAGTATGCTGTCCATATATCTAAAATGGCTTATCAGAGGTTCTTCAAAGAAAGAAAATGACACTTCATAAAGTATAACCCCTTTCCTATTATCCACTTTGAAGGGAGAAATTAAAGGCTGAACTTAATTCTCATTTTATGTTGTATCCCTCATGTCCCAGCAGGAAG
Source organism: Oryctolagus cuniculus (assembly GCF_051225735.1). Classification (NCBI taxonomy): domain Eukaryota; kingdom Metazoa; phylum Chordata; class Mammalia; order Lagomorpha; family Leporidae; genus Oryctolagus; species Oryctolagus cuniculus. Next base: position 107,889,787 of record NC_142872.1, read on the forward strand.
CAGGTGGTACATAGTCAATTTAGAAAAGTTTAATAAAATATCTCTTTATACTTGTGTGAACATGGTATAGGGAAACCAACAAGGATGGACAAGACTTGATGGTTCTTAATGTATCTGCCACACCCTAGGCATGAAGAAGTGAGGAGAGGAGAGGAGACATTTCCATAATCTGAATAGTGGTGTTTTGTGGAGAAGAACACTTAAATAGAGGCATTCCATCAACTCATGGTAACCCAGCAGAGAAATAATCAAGGGGAGAAGACTCTGAACCTAATTTTTCTCCTCTCCTACTGGTGCTTTCTATTGGCTAAATCCAGTGGGAGGTCAGAGGAAGAAAGACTGCAGCCTCCGAGGCACAAAACTAGGTAGGCAGTGGATCTGGAGGAGCAAACAGAAAAGAAATGCCTTATAAATTGAAGTTAAAGAGAATATTGAAGGAAACAAAGTCCAAAATCAAATTCTCTTGTCCTTATGTTGGAAAATGCTAAGTAAATCCATTCTTTTTAACTTAGCATTCTGCTCAGTCTCAGCTAGAGGGATTCTAAATGCTTGGTAGAGTTGGATTTCTTTTAAAAGTTGCAGTGTGGGCTGTCTCTTACTGGAATGAGTGTGTTCCTTCGGGGCTCAGAAATTACTGTAGCTTAATGCCAAATGATTTGTGAGCTATGCTTTTAAAGAGTCCAAATGATGAATGGGACACAACAGATGATGAAGCTCTAGGCCCACACAGCAAGTTTTAAAATGAGCCAATCTCCAGTCTTCATTTTATACAAGGCAAAATAATGTTCCTAGAATCCTGAACCCAGGATCTAGTCCCATCAAATATTGTTGCCAAAGAACACACTATTAGCTCCATGGTATTTGGGTGAAGAAGCTCAGTCTGGGAAAATAGTCTTGATTTTGTCTTACTATAATGCTAATCAGCTCATCCTAGTTGTCCAGAAGTCATAAACTCAATTGGGAGAAATCAGCAAGAGGTTAATTTTGGCATTATGTGAATGGGGGAACAATTCACATCTGTGAACTATCTACTTTTCCAGATGGCAATGTTTGAGACACTGCTGCTATTTTTAGAAGTTTTGAAATTCTTAACTGTGGAAGCTCCAGACAGCAGATTTTATTTCAGGAGACTCTCTTTCTGATTCCATGCTTAAAACCTCTTATTTTTATATTCTTCCTTTGTGCTGTTCATTTATGCCTGACACTGATAAAGTAATTTCAAATGCAATGTCGCACATGTAAAACTCTGGGGCAGCATGTGTTAAATTCTTTCAACCTAAAAGCAACAAATGTTCTGTCTTGTCATGTTGAATAAGTTTTATATATTTGAATATTTACCTCAGCCATGCCTGCTTAATAAATTGCACCTGTGTGGTCCAAGATCAAACAACAGTATCTTGTGTCATGACCTTGCCCAAGTCTGCTGTGGGTTAATCCTTTGATGAAATTCACAGTCCTAAATTCTTTATAGCTATCCTTTGGCTTAGTCTTGATATATGTGGTATTACTCACAAAGAAAGAACCAACATACATTGTGGTCACCATCAAGTGAGAAAATATTACAAGTGCAGAATAGGCATTTGATAAAATCCAGCATCACTTCATGATAAAAAAAAGTTGCTGAGTAAATTAAGTACAGAAAGAACTTACAAGAATATAGTAAAGGCCATGTATAACAATCAAAAAGCTAGTGCCATACTGAATGGGGAAAGCTGAAGGCTTTTTCTGTAAGGTCTTGAATAGGACAAATATACCAACTTTCATCACTTTTATTTAGCATAGTATTGGTAGTCATAGCCAGAGAAATTGATAAAGAGAAAACAATAAGGGCATGTAAGTTGGAAAAGAGGAAGTCAAAGTATCAGTATTTGCAAATGGCATGTTTTAGACAGAAAATTCCAAAGACTCCACCAAAAAACTCTCAGAACTGGTAAGAAGTCAGCAAAGTTACAGGATACAATGAAAAATCAGTAGTATCATTACAAACCAATAAAAAGTGATTTGAAAAAGAAATAAAGCATTCTCATTTCCAATAGCTGTAAGAATATAAAGTGCCTAGCAATAAATTTAACCAAAATTGCAAAAATATCTCTAATGAAAAATATGAAACAATGATGAAAGAATTTAAAGAAGATACAAAGAAATGGAAAGGCATATCTTGTTCATGGATTGGAAGACTTAATACAGTTAAAATGTCCATACTACCCAAAAATGGTTTACAGAGCAATGAAATCCCTATAAAAAGATCAATGACATCTTTCATAGATGACAAAAAAATACTAAACACTATTAAAATTTGTATGGTATTGCAGAAAACTTCTACTAGCCAAAACAATCTTGAGCAAAAAAATTGCAAAGTAGCAGGAATTATACTCTCTAATTGACATTATTGCAAACCTGTGGTACTTATAACAGGATGATATTGACAGATGCATAGACCAGTGCAACAGTATTGAGTGTTGGATGTATTGAAACAGTATTGAGAGCTTGGAAGTAGGGTTTACCCATGCATCTGTTGCCAACCAATCTCTAACAAAGTTAAGAATATGCACAGGGAAAGGACAATTTTTCAGTAAATGGTTCTGGGAAAATTGGATATCAACATGAAGAAGATTGAAACTAGACTAGTAACTCTCAACATGCACAAAAATAAATTCATAATGGCTTAAATGTATGTATATATTGAAACATAACATAGTACCCCATAAATTTGTACATTTTTTATTTATCAATTAAAAGTTTTTTTTTTAAAGATGTACTTTGTTTATTTAAAGACAGAGTTACAAACAGAGAGAGAGAGAGAGAGAGAGAGAGAGAAGCAGGCCTTACATCTGCTGGTTCCCTCACCAAATGGCTGCAATGGCCGGGGCTGGGCTAGGCCAAAGCCAAGAGTCAGGAGCTTCTTCTGGGTCTTCCATGTAGGTTCAGAGGCCAAGAACCTGGTCCATCTTCCACTGCTTTTCCTACACCATTATCTGGATCAGAAGTGGAGCAGCTGGGACTTAAACTGTGCCCATATGGGATGACACTGTCAAAGCTGGCAGCTTTACCTGCTATGCCACAACACAGGAACCTATCAGTTAAAAGTTTAAAATATTATTAAAAAATCCAAAACATCTTTTTCAAATGAAAAAAATTCCCATGGGGACCTAAGTGTTAGAGCTTTTCAAGTCAATATAAAGGAAAAAAATGAAAAACAAAAACAAAAACGGTTACATAATTCTAAGCATCTCATTGGACAGATATAAATTTCTACTTGTGGACAAGGTCAAAACTCAAGTCATATATACTGTTGCCACCTTAAAAGCCTCAGTCACTGCTGGTGTGTGTCAATTTCTCTTGAAGTCTCATTTTTGTTACAAGGACCTTGGCCTCAGGTGCTGGATATTTCCTCCCTTAAAAAAACTCATTTATGCAGTCCTCCTGACACATCATAGAGCAAATCATATGTCCTGACCTGGATCAATAAAATCTACTCTTTTGAGTTTTGCTTCCAAAAGAAAGTTTTTCTGGAAGTTTTGCTTCCAAAAGGAAGGAGGAAGGAACTAGGAAACATGCACTGTTCCTGCCTCTGTGTCAGGCATGAAAATGTACTGCTTACAACTTCTGCAGCAGGGGGCATAATTGACCGTCTCATTTCCTGCCACTGTGGCTCACAGTTGCTCTGAACCCTTGCTGTCTTTGTGTTGCTCCCGGTTACTCCCAGGCAGTGCAGGCCCATTCCTGCAGAGTCCTGTAATGGGCAGCTTTGGCTTTGCAAAACCTTTCTTGGGACGATTCTTCAATACCAATCACTTCTTACCCAAACCTCTGCGACAAGAGTCAGACCTGCCTCACACTGTGAAACTTCTCTCTCCTGGCTCCCTTACCCTCATTCTTCAAAGGGATTTTCACTTATAAACCTCTTTCATATTTAATACAATTTTTTCTCTATATTTCAAGGGGCCTGAACTAACACACTTTCCAGTTCTAGATTGAGAGAGAAGGGAAGAAACAAGAGTGAAGTTAATAATAAATGCTTTTCCACACCTTAGAGGACATTAGAGTTGGGAAATGAGTATACACTGCATGGTTTCATTAGGAAAAGTTAGGGAAGTTTTTGTTTATTACGTTTATTTTATTTTTCTAACTTAAAGGGATTCAAATTTCATGTGTTTCATATATACAGACTCAGGAACATAGTGATGCTTCCCTCCTTACCTCCTCCCGTGCTTCCCCCACCCCCTTCCTCTGCTATTACCTCTCTTGATTATTACAGTGATCTACTTTCAAGTTTACTTTCTACTCATTAAGATTAACTCTAGGGGCCGGCGCTGTGGTACAGTAGGTTAATCCTCTGCCTGTGGTGCCAGCATCCTGTATGGGTGCTTCTTCTAGTCCCGGCTGCTCCTTTTCCCATCCAACTCTCTGCTGTGGCCTGGGAAAGCAGTAGAAGATGGCCCAAGTTCTTGGGCCCCTGCACCCATCCAGAGGAAGATCCTGGCTCCTGGCTTTGGATTGGTCCAGCTCCAGCCATTGTGGCCATTTGGGGAATGAACCAGAGGATGGAAGACCTTTCTCTCTGTCTCTCCCTCTCACTGTAACTCTACCTCTCAAATAAATAAATAAATAAATAATCTTTAAAAAAAAGATTAACTCTACACTAAGTAAAGAGTTCTGCAAATAGTAAGAACAAAAAATACTGTTCCTCAACAGTCAAGACAAGGGCTGTAAACAACCATTGAATCTCAAAAAGTCAATTTCACTCCTATACATTACATTTTTGGTATCCTATTAGTTACCACAGATTAGGGAAAAAACATATGGTATTTGACCTTTTGTAGCTAGCTATTTTCATCCAATTTGTTTGTATCCATTTTGTTACAAAACACAGGATTTCATTCTTTTTTAACAGATGACTAATATTCCATAGTGTATATATACCATAATTTCTTTATCCAGTCATCAGTTGATGAACATCTGGATTGATTCCATATCTTAGCTATTGCTAATTGAGCTGCAATAAAAATGAGGGTACAGATAATTGTATCCTATGCTGATTTCATTTTGTTTGGGTAAATTCCTAGGAGCGGAATGGCTGATTCATATTGTATGTCTATTTTCAGCTTTCTGAGGTACTGTCTTCCAGTATTGCTGCACCAGTTTACATTCCCACCAACAGTAGATTAGGGTACCTTTTACCCTACATCCTTATCAGCATTTATTGTTTGTTGATTTCTGTATGAGAGCTATACAAACTTGGGTGAGGTGAGACCTCATTGTGGTTTTGATTTGCATTTTCCTGATGTCTAGTGATCCTGAACATTTTTTCATGTGTCTGTTGGCCATTTAAATTTCCTCTGTTGAGAAATGTCTTTTGCCCATTTCTTAACTGGATTGTTTGTTTTGCTGTTGTTGAGTTTCTTGAGCTCTTTATGTATTCTAGTTATTAATCCTTTATCAGTTTCATAGTTCGCAAATATTTTCACCCATCTGTTGGTTGCCTCTTCACTTTGCTGTGTGTTTCCTTAACAATGCAGAAACTACTCAGCTTCATGTAATCCTATTATCAATTTTGGCTTTTATTTTCTGGGCTTCTGAGGTCTTTTCCAAAAATTATTTGCCTGTGCCAATGTCTTGCAGACTTACCCCATTGTTCTCCTCTAGTAATTTGATGATACCGGGTCATAGATTTAGATCCTTGATCCATTTTTAGTTGATTTTTGTGTGAGGGGTAAGGTTGAGGTCTTGTTTCATACTTCTGCCTGTGGAGATCCCAGCACCATTTGTTGAAGAGACTGTCCTTTCTCCAGGGACTTGCTTTAGCTCTTTTGTAAAAGATAAGTTGGTTGTAGATGAGTGGATTGATTCTGGAGTTTCTATTCTGTTCCATTGCTCTACACATCTATTTTTGTGCCAGTCCCAGGCTGTTTTGATTATAACTGCCCTGTAGTATCTCTTGAAATCAGGCATTTTGATACCTTCATCTTTATTTTTGTCATGAAAGATTGCTTATTATGTTTAGGGGTCTCTTATGTTTCCATATGAATTTTGGCATAGGTTTTTCTAGATCTGAGAAGAGCATCATTGGTATTTTGATTGGGATCGCATTGAATCTGTAAATTGGTTTCAGTAGTATGGAGATTTTTTTAAAAATTTATTTGACAGGTAAAGTTGTAGACAGTGAAAGAGACAGAGAGAAAGGTCTTCCTTTGCTGTTGGTTCACCCTCCAATGGCTGCTATGGCTGGCACTGTGCCGATCTGAAGCCAGGAGCCAGGCACTTTTTCCTGGTCTCCCATGCGGGTGAAGGGGCCCAAGTACTTGGGCCATCCTCCACTGCCCTCCCAGGCAACAGCAGAGAGCAGGACTGGAAGAGGAACAACTGGGACTAGAACCCGGCACCTATATGGGATGCTGGCACCGCAGGCAGAGGATTAACCAAGTGAGCCACGGCTCCTGCCCTATAGTATGGAAATTTTGATATTAACTCTTCTAATCCATGAAAATGGAAGATTTTTTCCATTTTTTGGTGTCTTCTATTTTGCTCTCTTTTTTAAGGATTTATTTATTTATTCAAAAGGCAGAATTAGAGAGGCAGAAGTCAGAGAGAGAGGGAGAGAGAGAGAGTCAGTCTTCCATTCACTGATCCACTGGTTCACCCCCCAAATGGCTGCAACAGCTAGAGTTGAGCCAATCTGAAGCCAGGAGTCAGGAGATTCTTCCGGGTCTCCCATGTGGGTTCAGGGGTCCAAGGACTTTGGCCATTTTCTGCAGCTATTCCAGGCCATATCTAAGTGCTGGATTGAAAGTGGAGCAGCCGTGACTAGAATTGGCATCCTTATGGGATGATGGCTTTACCCATTATGCCACAACACTTGCCTCTTTCTCTGTTTAATGTTTTTTTTTTTTTTTTTTTTTTTTTTTTTTTTTTTTGACAGGCAGAGTGGACAGTGAGAGACAGAGAGAAAGGTCTTCCTTTGCCGTTGGTTCACCCTCCAATGGCTGCCGCAGCCGGTGCGCTGCGGCTGGCGCACCACGCTGATCCGAAGGCAGGAGCCAGGTGCTTCTTCTGGTCTCCCATGGGGTGCAGGGCCCAAGTACTTGGGCCATCCTCCACTGCACTCCCTGGCCACAGCAGAGAGCTGGCCTGGAAGAGGGGCAACTGGGACAGAATCCAGCGCCCCGACCGGGACTAGAACCCAGTGTGCCGGTGCCGCAAGGCGGAGGATTAGCCTATTGAGCCATGGTGCCGGCCTGTTTAATGTTTTGTAATTTGCATTGTACAGATCTTTCACCTCCTTGGTAAATGTATTCCAAGGTATATAATTTTTAATTTATTTATTGTCAACAGGATTGCTCTTTAAAGTTCTTTCTCAGCCATGACATTGTTACTCTATACAAAGGCTGTTGAGTTTTGTTAATTTTATATCCTGCCACTTTGCCAAACTCCTTTATGAGTTCTAATAGTGTGCTAGTACAGTCTTTTTGTTCCCATATATAGAATCATGTCATCTGCAAATAGGAGTAGTTTGACCTCTTCCTTTCCTATTTATATCCCTTTGATTTATTTTTCTTGCTTAATGACTCTGGCTAAAACTTCCGGGACTACAGTAAATAGCAGTGGTGCGAGTGGGCATCCTTGTCTTGTTCTGGATTTTAGGGGGAATGCTTCCAACTTTTTCCCATTCAAAAGATTCTGGCTGTGGGTTTGTCATAAATTGCCTTGAACGTGTTGAAGAATATTCCTTCCATATCTCAATTGCTTAAGGTTTTCTCATGAAAGGATGTTATATTTTATCTAATGCTTTCTCTGCATCTATTGCGATAAACATATGGCTTTTTTATTCCTTTGTTTGTTAATGTGATATATCACATTTGTTGATTTGCATATGTTGAACCATCTCTGCATACCAGAGATAAATTCCACGTAGACCAGGTGAGTGATCTTTCTGACATGTTGGATTTGATTAGCTAATATCTTTTTGAGGATTTTTGTATCTATGTTCATCAGGGTTATTGGTCTATAGTTCTCTTTCTCTATTTTGTCTTTTTCTTGTTTAGGAATTGGGGTTATGCTGGCTTCATAGAAGGAGTTCAGGAGGATTCCTTCATTTCAATTTTGTGAGTAACTTGAGAATTATTGGAATTATTTCTTCTTTAAAAGTCTGGTTGAGTTCATCAGTGAAGCCATCTGGTCCTGGGCTTTTCCTTGTTGGGAAGGTTTTTATTACTGATTCAATCTCTTAGTTATTAGTCTGTTTAGGTTTTATGTCTTAATGATTCAATTTTAATAAATTGTATGTGTCCAAGAATCTTTCCATTTCTTCTAGATTTTTCCAATTTGTTGGCATATAGCTATTTGTAGTAATCATGATGATTCCTTTTTCTTTTTGTGATATCCATTGTTACATTTCCTTTTTAATCTCTGATTTTATTAATTGTTTTATTTTTTTGTATATGTTTATGGCAAAACATATCTTAATATAATCACTAGAAAAAAAATTGCATGGCCTCATATAACTTTTCTTAGCCATGATAAAGTGCATCTGATTAATTCAAGCAATTTAATTAAAATGTAATTGCCAACTATTGAGCTTTTTAATTTCAAGTTTCAAACAATTGTTGTTGCAATTTACAAATTATATGGCCTACTTTTTTGTTTTTTATTGCATTTCCATATATTTGGTTAAAATTGTCAATATTCATCCAGTTTCCTACCCTAAACATTTTGATCTGTCTCTTTCCTCTTGATCCATTGTTAATCAATCATTATATCCTTTTAAATTCACTATTCAAACACCATCTAGGGCACATTTCCTCCTTCATATTCTTACTAGGACTTTCTTGTTCTCTTGTTTGATCTATTGAAGCAGCCTTATTACAGCTTTTCTATCTTTGGTCTCTGAATTATTTCAGTCAAATTTGTGTCTAATGTATAAATCAAATTATATTATTCACTTGCTTAGAAATTTCTTCCCATTACGTATAAGGTGAAGTTAAAACTCTTTATCATGAAATAAAAAGTCCTTCATAATCAGACCTCTTTCTCTCTTGAGAATCATATAGCTTGTCTCAAAGTCAAAACCTGTAAAATAAATTCTAGGTAGAACTAATTATTTCTAATATCTGCTCTTAAAGCATTATGTATATTATCTGCCACAGCATTTTTTAATTTATTTAAATATTTTTCTATGTGTCTTTGTTCCTTTGAATTGGAAACTTCATCTTTGGAGGCCATTATGATTGGCTCATTATAGATTTCATAAGCCAAGAATCTAGAAATAATCAACTTGAAATATATTTCCTCTTTAATGTATGTGTTTCTGTTTAATATGTAGTGAACAAATAGTAACTAGCGTATAATAAATAATATGAATCAAAGTAACAGAATCTTGTTATAACATGTTTTTCTTTCATTTTATAAATATTATTTGAGTGGCAGAGGTGAGGTGTGAAGAACACAGAGAGAAATAAAGAGATGGATGGCGATATATTCTCAGAACCAGGAGATAGGAATTCAATCTAGGTCTCCCAGGTGGGTGACAGGTACCCAATTACTTGAGCCATCGTCTGCCTCTCATGGGGTTTACATTAGGAAGCCAGGATCAGAAATGAAACCTGGACTCTATCCAATGGACTGTGATATGGGACACAGATGTCTTAATTGCTAAGACAATGCCCATTCCCCTAGTTTGCAGTATTGTAAAATGTCTAGCATTTAGCCTGTATCCGAAGGATTATATTATTAGTAATTACTTAAATGAACATAACAAAATATATATCCTATCGTAAATCCCAAACAAAAGTTTTCAGCTTAGGATATAGTGAAGCCATAGTTCAAAATTGATTGAATACTTTATATGGATTATATCTTCTTGTTCCTTATTTTTTGTTTTATAACCAACGCTCTCAATCAGTAGCAAAAATAACAAATACAAGCAAAAACGACCTAAGTGTAGTTGTGTGTACTTTTCAGTTTTGAACTAAATAACTAGGGCAAGTACTAAAATATATATGTAGCTGATAAACCATAAACATAGAGAAGCAGGATAAATGGAACATTCATCATGAGTACATATTCATTTTAGCAACCTTTTACTTATTCTTACTAAAGGAGAGGAGAAAATATATGACCTCTCTAGGTCTCAGTTTCCTCAGCTGTGAGAAAAAGACTTGGACTGTATTTATTCATTAATTCAAGAAATGCTTATATACCAGATGCTATGCTAAAATATGAAAATAAGAAAGATATATAGAGTCCCTGTCTTCTGATGACTTAAAAGATATGGGAGAATTTAAATTATTTTCCTCTCTAGGACCTCATAAACCTGACGTGACAGTATAAATTTAAAGGGATGCCTAATGAAATCTTATTTATATTTGCTTTTGAATTTATTTGGAAGCACATTTTATGAAGTTTATATGACTGAAGATTCTCATTGGAAGAGAAGTTTTAATGGCTGAATTGTGATAAATGTCCTGTCATTATTTTGTGTAGTAATTAGTTCTTATCTTTAAACAACAGAAAATTGGTCAATGTATTGACCACACTCAGACTAGGGTTTAGTCTGACATGTACTTTGACTCTCTAAATAGAGTCCAGTATAGAGATTTTGCTTTATACACAAATTCTTACTCAATTGTTGATTGGCATTATTGTCTGTGGTCTTGCATATTACATAATAATGGAAATAGGCATTTTTCTATTGTTTTAAATGCTGTACAGAGAGAACAAATCGCTAAAAATGTGAATCATCTAGCACACTTTAAAAATGAATATTGGCTGATAAGTAAGGAGGAAAAAGAAATAAGCAAAAATTACTGCCTCAGTAAATTCTCCCTACAGAGATTTTGGGGATTAATAAGAATAACATATATATACTCAAAGGATGATAATTTAGAGTCCATACCATAAATTATTTTCATTTTTAATCATTGGGTATATATTTTTAATACCATGAGAGCTGTTTCCACTGTCAGACTCTGACAATATCTAAATAACTAGTCTCTAGAATAAGAACACCTGCCAATGTTCCCTTTTTAACTTAATTTCAATAAATCACAGACATATTATATTGTCACTAAGTGAAGAAATGTACAGTAAGCAAATCAAGCAAATCAATCATGAAGCAGATAGGTTTTGGCTCACTTTTGCACTTAAAGATTGGAAAATTCTGACATTCCTTAGTATAATGGGGATATTTTCAAGGTATTAAACCTATGTGTATTTTTCCTAGTAATTTTATAGCTTCCATGTGAAGTCATGCCTGGTAACTAAGATCATAATTCTTATTCTTCACTAAAGACAGAATATCTCTTCTGAGATTGAACTGTGAGGTTTCAAGGAGGAGATATCTTTGCTGAGAGGGGGCACTTGTGGAATATCCTCCTTTTCTGACTTTCTGGATTTGAAAGAGAATAGGAAATAGAGTTAACAAGGAGGTCAGATTTCCATATCTTCATATTTCCCATCTCAGGGTAGAATCCAGTGTATGTGGTAAAAGCATTCAGACATGTGTGGCAGAATATGACCAGTTCACATTTTTGCAGGATGCAAACTCAGGGGAGGATGCAAAATGCAGGAATAATCTCATATTTTGCTTTATCAGTCTGGCCAGGATAACAGCATGGCTATAGTGAAGGGAGTTGACTGATTGATGACGCAAGCTAAGATTCTTAACTTCACAGATGTGCAAAGAGAGAGAAGTAACAAAGAATCTTTCTTGCTTTTTGGTCAGGAGATGTGGAAGGAGTGTGTCAAGGATAGTTGTGACCATGGGGTTTGTGTGTGAGGTGCCTCATGACCAGAGTCAAAGATCTAGAACCACAAACCCTTATGGTATATGCCATCATGATGCTTCAATAGATTTGTAACACAACAGCAGGCACTGAAGAGATGTAAGATCACCTGTCCACACCATGATTCCCCCTAGATTCTAAGACACTATATAGAACAGAAAAGAGGGAGTGTTCCAATTGCATCGCTACATAATAAACCACCCAACACCTACTGGTGTAGCTATCATTTAACTATGCTAACAGGTTTACTAATTAGAAATTTGTACAAGGAACAATGGTGATGATTTTTTTCTGCCACATTGTGTATGAAGCCTCATATAGGACCATTCACTGACTGGTGGTGCCTTGGGGCTGGAGTCATATGGGGATGTCTTCACTTGCATATCTGGTGGCTGACGTTGGCTGTTGGTTAAGACCTAGCTGAGACTTGGAACTAGAGCACTACACATGGCCTTTACATGGGAGTTGGATTTCAAAACATGGAAGCTTCAGAGTAATTGGCTCCTAACAAGTTGACTTTTGGGTTTTAAAATAATTTATTCTGGTGGAAAATGGTGCTATGCTGCTTGCTGTACAACAACCATGAGTCCTTCTAGTCTTGAGATGAAGAAACATTGATACCTCACTGTTAGAGGGTGGCAGTATCACATCATAAGAGAAAATGGAATGGAAGATACTGTTCTATCCATCTTTTGAAAAGTACAGGGAGATTCCATGGAGCATCTTTACTTGAGAGGGACTATTGCGTGCTAAAAAGAGACTAGTTAAACCAAAAAGGACACAGATAGTACTAATTGAAAATTTTAAATTTCCTGATTATTTATTGCAATCTGGTTTATGTATAAGATTATATTTGTTTTACTTTTCACTTATTGGTGGTAGTATGTATTTATTTTATAATCCTCTTACATTCATTTTATTGATTTGAGTTTAACTGATATGTGTTCTCTGTCAATGACAATTGACTATGTTGCCTGTATCTGCAGTGTTTCATCTTAATTTCAGCTGTCCACAAACAGGATTTCTCTATTGATCTGTGGTCAGACAGGCTTTTGAGTACCTCCAAATTGTAATGACCTGTTTCTTGGGGTGTTCAAAAGATCTTCACTTTATACAACAGTCTCAGATATAATTGAGAATACAGGACCCAACTCAGATCATATTTAGACAAGGCCATAGTCAAAGTGGAAGTTCTCTCCTCCCTTCAGAGAGAGGAACCTCCTTCTTTGATGGCCTGTTCTTTCCTCTGGGATCTCACTCACAGAGATCTTCCATAGCCTTGGCAGCTCATGACAAGAACCTTGGGTGATTATTGACGCCATAAATAAGAGTGTCAATTGTTAAATCAACAACAGTAGTCACTGTGCACTTACTCTCCATGTGGGATCTCTGTCCTTAATGTGTGTACTATGTGAAGTAATGGCGTAACTAGTACTCAAACAGTACTTTATACTTTGTGTTTCTGTGTGGGTGCAGTCTGTTGAAATCTCTACTTAGTATATACCAAGTTGATCTTCTGTCTATAAAGATAATTGAAAATGAATCTTGATGTGAATGGGATGGGAGAAGGAGTGGGAGATGGGATGGTTGTGGGTGGAAGGCAGGTTATGAGGGGAAAAAGCCACTACAATTCAAAAGTTGTACTTTGGAAATTTAAATTTATTAAATAAAAGTTTTAAAAAAATACAGGTCCCTTCCAATTGTGAGCATGTATTATTCCGATTAAACATTACTTTTATTTGGCTTCAAAAAGGATGTATTTCCTTATTGGTCTTCAAGTGATGATTCCTCATGTCCCAGGTGGCTTTTGTGTATGTTATCTGTTTAAAAAATTTGACTTTCTAGGGCCGGCGCCTCGGCTCACTAGGCTAATCCACCGCCTGCAGCACCGGCTCCCTGGGTTCTAGTCCTGGTTGTGGCACCGGATTCTGTCCCGGTTGCTCCTCTTCCAGTCCAGCTCTCTGCTGTGGCCTGGGAGTGCAGTGGAGAATGGCCCAGGTCCTTGGGCCCTGTACCCGCATGGGAGACTAGGAGGAAACATCTGGCTCCTGGCTTCGGATTGTCGCAGCGTGCCAGATGCAACATGGTGGCTGTAGCAGCCACTGGGGGGCTGAATCAACAGAAAAAGGAAAACCTTTCTCTCTCACTGTCTAACTCTGCCAGTCAAAAAAATTAAAAAAAATTTGAGTTTCTAATTATCCTCCTTCATTTGTTGAAAAAAATCTATTTAGCTACGATAAAAGAAAAATGTAGAAGGATAAGCATATTTATTTATTTAAGATTTATTTATTTATTTGAAAAAGTTACACACAGAGAGAAGGTGAGGTAGAGAGAGAGAGAGAGAGGGAGAGGGAGAGAGAGAGAGAGAGGGGCAGAGGTCTTCTATCTGCTGGTTCACTTCCCAAGTGGGCTGCAACGGCTGCGCCAATCCAGAGTTTCTTCTCTGTCTTCCCACGTGGGTACAGGGACCAAAGAACTTGGGCCATCTTCTGTTGCTTTCCCAGGCCATAGTAGAGAGCTGGACCAGAAGTGGAACAGCTGGGACTCGAACTGGCGCCCTTTGGGGATTCCAGCACTGCAGTCGGTGGCTTAACCTGCTATACCACAGTACCAGCCCCAGCATATTTATTTAAATTTGGAAATAAAGGGCTTCTCCAATATGACCACAGTGGGCATCTTTCAAAGACATTTTTCCTCATTAAATTTGATGATGGAGTTGAGAGATTAAGTACTCAGATTAGAGGGCACCAGTAATGCTGCTGCACATACTCTGGCAGTCAGAAATGACTCCACAAGGGGAAAGTTGAGAGGGTCAGAAGTACCCCAGAAAAGAGCTAGTGCTAGGTCCAACCAGTAAGGGAAAAGAGCCAGGAGGCTGTCTGCCTCGCTCTTCATTTTGCTTAAGCTGAGAAAGTTCAAAGATAAGCAATTTTATATTATTTTCTAAAAAGACATTTATTTGAAAGTTAGAAAGGATATAGATGGGAGAGGGAGACAGAGAAAATGAGAGGGAGAAAGAGATATTTCATCTGCTACTTCACTTACTTGCCAAATACCTGAGACAGATAGGGCTGGGCCATGCTAAACCCAGGAGCTGGGAACTCAACCTGGGTCTTATACATGTAGTGGCAGAGACCCAACTACTTGAACCATCACCTTCTGCCTTCCAATATATTCATCAGTAGGAAGCTGGAACTTGAAGTGAGCTCAGACTTGAACCCAAGCACTCCAATTTGGGATGAGAATATCCTGATCAGAATCCTGATTGGTGCACCAAATATAAATATGGGAAATTTTAAATAGCAATAGGGCAAGCTTTCTATATGCCACTTACTTATTTAATGCTTGGTATTTTAAAATTTAATGGTGATGAAGATTTATTCCTATTATCTTGCGAATATATTTAAATAAGATATGTTAGAATTCTTGTTAGTTTCTTTTCTTCTTCTTCTTTTTTTTTTTTTTTTTTTTTTTTGACAGGCAGAGTTAGACAGTGAGAGAGACAGAGAGAAAGGTCTTCCTTTCCGTTGGTTCACTCCCCTAATGGCCGCTACGGCCGGCGCACTGTGCCCATCTGAAGCCAGGAGCCAGAAGCCGGATGCTTTCTCCTGGTCTCCCACGCGGGTGCAGGGCCCAAGCACTTGGGCCATCCTCCACTGCCTTCCCGGGCCCCAGCAGAGAGCTGGACTGGAAGAGGAGTAACCAGGACAGAATCTAGCACCCCAGCTGGGACTAGAACCCCGGGGTACCAGCGCTGCAGGTGGAGGATTAGCCTAGTGAGCCGTGGTACCAGCCAAGTTCTTGTTAGTTTCTAATTGAGGTAGGAACTCAAGAAAGGCTATCGTTTTTTTCCAAGTTTTCAAAAATTTTTTTTATCTTATTCGTTTGAAATGCAATGTTATGGAAAAAGAGAGAGGGAGAGTGAGGGAGATCTTCCTTTTCTGGTTTACTCCCCAAATGGCTGCAACCGTCAGGGCTGTACCAGGCCGAAGCCAGGAGCTTCTTCTTGGTCTCCCACATGGATACAGGGGCCTAAGCATTTGAGCCATCCCTCTGTTGGTTTTCCAGGCCATTAACAAGGAGCTGGATGAGAAGTGGAGCAGCCGGGACTTGAACTGGCACCCATTTGGGTGCCAGTGCTGCAGGTGGCAGCTTAACCTACTACAACACAATGCTGGACACCAGAAAGTCTGACTTGACATGAAGTTAAAATTCTTTCTTTTATTTGTTATATATACATATATATATATATAGTGATTCACTGCATAATATTTGTATAAATGGCAAAGTTAGATTGGTGATCCAATAAGATTATAATTTAGGTGAAAAAAGTCCTATCACTTAGTGACACTGTCAGTTGGAATGTTGTAACATAACACGTTACTCATGTATTTGCTATGATTCTGGTTTAAATAAACCTGTTGCTGTCAGTTATACAGAAGTGTAGCATATATAATTATGTACAGTACACATTACATTATCATGATGATTAATGATAATTTACTTGTTTATGTATTTACTATACTATGTATTTCCATAAAATTTATCTGAGAGGCAGACACGCCCACACACACATACAGAGAGAAGAGAGAGAGAGAGAGAGAGAGAGAGAGATTGAGAAGGTCTTCCAACTGAATCCACATGGGTAGCAGGGACCTAGTTACTTGAGACATCACCACTCCCTCCCCTGGTCTACACTGGCAGAGAGATGGAGACAGGAACCAGAACCAGGAGTCAAACATATATACTCCCATAGTACTCCCTTTTTCCTGTAATATAAATTTAAAATATGTTATCTCAAATACTACAAAGAACACAGGAAGAAAGGGAAAGTAAGGAGGGTAGGAGGGTGGGAGGGGGAGGAAGGGAGGGAAGGAGTAAGGGAATATTATTATGTTTTTAGAATTGTATCTGTTAATCATATTGAATCTGTAAAAACTAATTAAAATTTAAATTAAAAAGTTTTAAAAAATAAAATAAAAAGGTAAAAGTTTTCACAGTGAAAAAATATTCTTCCTGTAAAACAATATACTGTGTTACATCTGGAGGAGCCTCATATACCTCATATTTACTGTGTCTTTATTAAGTGATCCATACTATTTAGATTTTAAAATATTCTCTGTGATGTTCACACAACGTATTTGACTAATGATGCAATTCTTACAATGTTGCCCTATTCTTAGGCAATGTGTGATTGTGTGTATATCGCTCTCTCTATATATGTCTACATCTATATATATGTATCTATCTATCTATCTATCTATCTATCAATCATCACATGTAATATTATGTTCCAGGATGATGTAGTTGAAAGGGATTTAGGGGCCAGTGCCATGGCTCACTTGGTTAATCCTCCACCTGTGGTGCCAGCATCCCATATAGGTGCCAGGTTATAGTCCCAGTTGCTCCTCTTCCAGTCCAGCTCTCTGCTGTGGCCCGGGAGGTCAGTGGAGGATGGCCCAAGTGCTTGGGCCTCTGTACCCGCATGGGAGACCAGGAAGAAGCATCTGGCTCCTGGCTTTGGATTGGCACAACGCTGGCCGTGGCGGCCATTTGGGGAGTGAACCAGTGGAAGGAAAACCTTTCTCTCTGTCTCTCTCTCTCACTGTCTATAACTCTACCTGCCAAATAAATTTTAAAAAAAGAAAGGGATTTAGACAAAAGACTTTGAATTACATTTTACTCTTAAGAAATTGTATCTAGGAGTTGGCATTGTGGCACTGTAGGTTAAGTTATAGCTTGCAATGCCAACATCCCATATATTGGAGTGCCAGTTCAAGTCCTGGCTACTCTGCTTCCAATCCAGCTTCCTACTAATGCACCAGGGAGGGCAGTGGATGATGGCCCAAATACTTGGGCCCTGTCACCCATATTGAGGTCAAAATGGAGTTCCTGGCTCCTGACTTTGGCCTGCCCAGACCTGGATATTGTGATTATTTGAAGAGTGAACCAGTATATACAAGATCGATCTCTGTCTCTCTCTCTCTCTCTTTCTCTTTCTCCTAATCTCTATTATTCTGCCTTTTGGATAAATAAATATTTAAAACAAGATTAATTAAAAGGAAGTTATTTCTGTTTTCTAGATGTTTAGATTCTTCATGCTAAACAAAACAAAAAAAAAGATGTGCTTCTTAAAGTAACTTCAATATTTCCAGACAGTATTATGAATCTATTAGTTATCCCAATTTAAGGAGACAATAAAGAATAATAAGAATCTATAATTTAATATAGTACAAAGCAATTTTCATGTGTATTTTATACTTGGTCACACACTGACATTTATGATAAAATTGTACTAGGAGGTTTTATCCATTTTTTTTAATCATATATTTCAATAGATTTTGGAAAACCTTGATGAAATCATTGAAGTAGCTTTCATTATAAAGGTGGAAAAAATTTTCTGTACACTGATATAATACTTCAAATGAATTTAGAAGTACTACAAATGCATAAATGTGAGATTAAATTATCCTTGAACTTCAAGCATATGACAATTTAATTTTGCTGTGATATGAATGCTTCATTTCTATTCATGTGGAAGAGTAGAAAAAATAAACTAATGGATATAGCGGAATACTTTGGAAGAAAATAGTCAATTTACGTGCAAATAACTAAGAATGATTGCTGATAGACATAAAAAAGAAAGAACTTTTCTCATTTTGATAATTATTGTGAATGGTAATGTACCTGTTTTTGAAAAGCATCTGGATACATAGCTTTGTTCAGATAGTTTATTATTTTAAATTGTGACTCAGGTATTTTATGATATTGGCTTATTTTTGAGATGTTACTTAATATTACACTGCAGAAACTGTAGCTAAGAAGAGTTGGAGCACATTATCACCAAACAGAAATGGTTTCCAGTATTTTTCTTTCTCACAACTGAATTCCACTACTAGTCATTTATATATTTTAGCCAGATTTTTAAAAAGAATTATTTTTTATTTATTTGAAAGGCAAAGTTACAGAGAGAGACAGGGAGGCACAGAGAAATGTGTCTGTTTGTTCACTCCCCAAATGACCACAATGGCTACAGCTGGGTCAGACTGAAGCCAGGATCCCCGAGCTTCTTCAGGTCTTCCAGATGGGTGCAGGGGCCCAAGCACTTGGCCCATCTTCTGCTGCTTTCCCAGATGTGTTAGCAGGAGCTAGATCAGAAGTGGAGCAGCTGGGACACAAACCAGCATCCACAGGGGATGCTGGCATCTCAGGCAGAGGTTTAACCTGTTATGCCACAATGCTGGCCACCCAGATTCATTTTAACCCAAACATTTTCATTATTTGTAAAACTTTAGTTTATGAATATATTTAAAAATTTATTATAACGGTGCTAATGGACCCCAGTCTGGACTCCCTCGACCACCTATTTTTCTTCTTTTATTCACTCAATAAGATTCTTTGTACACCCCAGAACTCTGGGAATTGAAAGAGCAGTTTGAAAATCAATACTTGATTACATAAAGTAAATCAATGTTTGTTTATAAATAGTAGAGTTAGCTCATTATAATGGGACTAAATTATTTTGAGAAACATTATTTATTAAAATTCCCTATATATATAAAACCTAAATGATTGTTTTCTCAATAGTATATATTCAATTCTTATCTCTCAAGGACAGTGACATAGAAAGAAAAATAGTCTGATCTCAAATGGCACTACCACTTAGAAATAATTAAGTTACCTAGGGAACTTACATGTTGAAAATCAATGGGGATTCTGCAGCAAATGAAATCAGGTACTGCCCTCAACTTTGTTCATACCATTATATTAAGATCCTGACTGGAATCAGATGGTTGTGAAAAACACAGCACTGCTGATTTATCAGAAATGGTCATAAACATGTTTTATTTTGGTTACTTTTATTGAATGTCTCACATTTGAAAGATTTAAAAAGACTGCAGTTTCAGATCTGGATGTTTCTCTGGGTGCTAATGAATTGTTCAGATTTAGTCAGACAAGGTTAGCAGTAGCTGGAAATCTCTCCAACATGTTTGATGGCATTTATGTAATCTGTTTGTCTTCAGAGAATGTTTGCCACTGAGCATCTTTTAAGAAGCAGTCAATAAATAGTTGACTGACAGAACATGGAGCTAGAATGCTAACAGATGTCTTTGTTGGCATTCTCAATATAGCAAAAGCAGACTTATCATTGTTTACAAGTTTCCTATCTTCCCCAGTTTTCTGTCATCCTCAGTCATAAACACTGTACCATCTCCTCTGAGCATATAATCTTAGATTCTCCTACTTTATTTCTCATTTCATATTCCAGTAGTCAGCAAATCAGGAAAAGTCATCACTTCTCTTACTTTACAACGCCATAACTCTGTTTTTCATCCCATACTTCCCCGAGCTGGAGTTGAATTATCCCAGTGGGAAATTGTGTCAAGGTCTGCTGGTACTCAAATTTGCTTGTTCTCCTTCTAGAAAGGGAGAAGCAGCATTAGCAGCTAACTCTTCAGAATAATTTTACCTTTGATAATGACATCATACTGGGTAGCATCAATTATCAAAAACCTTCAATGCAGTTTGATATTATGGAAGTTAACCACGTTTTTGAGCAGATCACATTTAGGCCTTTTAGTTTGTGAACTAATGGTATAGCCTCACTGTGCTAAGAAACACTTGAGAGAAATGAAGCATTTCCTCTTGCTTTAAAATAGATTGCATTGTGATTAAGAATACATATTCTTACAGAATACAGAAAGATCTCTGTGAGTGAGATCCCAGCGGAAAGAACGGGCCATCAAAGAAGGATGTACCTTTCTCTGAAGGGAGGAGAGAACTTCCACTTTGACTATGGCCTTGTCTAAATAAGATCGGAGTTGGTGAACTCATGAGGCTTCCATAGCCTTGGCTACTCATGACAAGAGCCTCGGGTGATTATTGACACCATAAATAAGAGTGTCCATTGTTAAATCAACAACGGGAGTCACTGTGCACTTACTCCCCATGTAAGATTTCTGTCCTTAATGTGTTGTACTGTGTGAATTAATGGCATAACTAGTACTCAAACAGTACTTTACACTTTGTGTTTCTGTGTGGGTGCAAACTGTTGAAATCTCCACTTAGTATATACTAAATTGATCTTCTGTCTATAAAGATAATTGAAAATGAATCTTGATGTGAATGGAAGGGGAGAGGGAGTGGGAGATGGGATGGTTGCGGGTGGGCGGGAGGTTACGGGGAGGTGGGGAAGCCGCTACAATTCAAAAGCTGTACTTTGGAAATTTAAATTTATTTAAAAAGTTAAAAAAAAAGAATACAGATTCTTACCATAGTAGGTGTGCAACTGTGGGAACTTAACTTTTTTTTATTTAAAAAATTTTTTTTGTAGAGTTATAGACAGTGAGAGAGACAGAGAGAAAGGTCTTCCTTCCATTGGTTCACTCCCCAAATGGCCGCTACAGCCTGCGCTGTGCCAATCTGAAGCCAGGAGCCAGATGCTTCTTCCTGATCTCCCAAGCGGGTGAAAGCCCCTTTACTTAACTTTTATATCACTGAGTTTCCGTATGTTTTAAATAAGAATTATGGAAATCGGCCAGCATCGTGGCTCATTAGGCTAATCCTTCACCTGGGCGCTGGCTCCCTGGGATCTAGTCCTGGTTGGGGAGCCGGATTCTTTCCCGGTTGCTCCTCTTCCAGTCCAGCTCTCTGCTGGGGCCTGGGAAGGCAGAGGAGGATGGCCAAAGTGCTTGGGCCCTGTACCCGCGTGGGAGACCAGGAGAAGCACCTGGCTCCTGGCTTTGGATTGGTGCAGTGTGCCATTTGGGGGGTGAACTAATGGGAAGGAAGACCTTTCTCTCTGTCTCTGTCTCTCTCTTTTCACTGTCTAACTCTGCCTGTAAAAAAAATAATTATGAAAATCAGAATCTCATTTAATTGTGAAAATGATCTAAGGTAATATGGGCAAAATATTGGCAATATAGGCATGAAATGCTTACCACATATTAAGCACCATTTGCTTTTGCTGTTCTAATTTGCAGGGTATGTTTGTCTCTTGTCATTTCTCATTGATTCATGCTGTATATATTTTAGGGTCCTTGAGTTGAACTCCAAAACTGGTAATGCAGAAAATGCCTCTCCAAGTAGTATAATTATGTTATTGTAAATTGTATATAGTAGTATATTCTGTTATTGTAGCTGTTAATATACTTTTGTTGTGTATGTGTGTGTTGCATTTGAAAAAGAAGATGCTAAGCATTAAGACAATGGTTTGGGATCTGTTTCTGATCAAGACTGTGACCTGGGTTTGTATGTTTAAAGACTGACCGACATAGTATGCTAAGAGGAGCCTGGGAAAGTACCAGGCAAGAGATTCTTGTCAGAAACAGAGAACTATGAAGTGAGTCTTTGTGAATAGCAAACAGTTACTTTGGAGTCTCACAGAATAGCTTTTGAAGGCTAACTTTATTGATTAACCATCACTTATTCCACTTCACTCTAGTCTACTTGCTTAATTCAAGAAAATCAATACACATTTAACATTGGGCACTTAAACAAACAAAAAAGAAACTCAGTTAATGGCACATGCCCCAAACAGGAAATCTTAAGAAAGAATAGTTTTCCAGGACCCATTCTCCCACTAATGGCTCCAGAGCAGAAACCCATCTGTGACAGAGTGTTCTATTTCTGGAGACAAATTAGTTGGGGCAGTGTTAGCATAGATGGCACCTCCTGGACCTTGGTTGAGTGAACTGAATCTCTGTATCTCTTGGAAAGTTGGAGAAGGGCCTGTTCTGATGGATGAGTAGTAATACGTGTAACAGCTCAGTTGGTGAACAGAACTCGTTTTCCACTATTGCCTTCCCAAGGACTTCTGTCTGTAGGAGCAGTGGCAGGCTCTTCCTGGTTCCTGTCTCCAAAGGCTGTCACAGTGAGTTTACGCCTCACTGACTTATTTGTCTCTATGACTCAGATAGAAATAGAAGCTCCAAGTACTTTCACAAACCAGCATACAGTAGATTCACATTATTTGTGGTAGTTTTTTTTTATATTTACTTTGAATCAGCTCAAAACACACACACACACACACACAATTAAATCAAAAATATCAAAAGGTTATAATGAAACACAGTAGTTTTCTGCCTTATTTCTCTCCTCCCCAGATCTTTCTTAGACGTGCACTTAAGATCTATCTTCTGTCATTTTCTTCTGAATTCTAAAGAAGCTATTTATACCACTAGCTTTTGCTTTATTGATTTTAAATATGTATTGACTTCTATTATTATAATCAAGGATATATCTTACATAAAAATTTCCCTTCCTATTACCTCTCAATGTGGTTTTGTCAACATATTTGGTTTTTACTTTCAACATTTAGAATATTTTGATCCCAAAATATGGTGCATTATGGCTGGCGCCGCGGCTCACTAGGCTAAGCCTCTGCCTAGCGGCGCCGGCACACCGGGTTCTAGTCCCGGTAGGGGCGCCGGATTCTGTCCCGGTTGCCCCTCTTCCAGGCCAGCCCTCTGCTGTGGCCAGGGAGTGCAGTGGAGGATGGCCCAGGTGCTTGGGCCCTGCACCCCATGGGAGACCAGGAAAAGCACCTGGCTCCTGGCTCCTGCCATCGGATCAGCGTGGTGCGCCGGCCGCAGCGCGCCGGCCGCGGCGGCCATTGGAGGGTGAACCAACGGCAAAAGGAAGACCTTTCTCTCTGTCTCTCTCTCTCTCACTGTCCACTCTGCCTGTCAAAAAAAAAAAAAAAATGGTGCATTATACTATGATTATGTTCATATATTTTACAATAATTTGTTGTCCTCTCTTGTTTGCTGTTCTCTAATGTCTTATATTTTTTGTTCTTGTAGTATTATATATTTTATTGTTGTTTAAAAATATTTATTTATGACATTTTCAGACACACAGAGAGAGACATACACACAGAAGGAGTGCTCCACACTGACTTTCTCTCCAAATGCCGACAATGGCCAGGCCTTAGTGAGGGCCAGATTTAGGAGCCAGGAACACAATCGAGGTCTCCCATGTGGGTGTTTGGAACCTTATTACTGCAGTCATCACCATTGCCTCCCATGGTCTACATTAGCTGGAAGCTGGAGTTTAGGGCCATACTTAGGAATTGAATCCAGGCACTCTGATGTGGAACTTAGGTGTCTTAACTGCTAGACTAAGCATTCCCAATTTTTATTTTTTGCTGTTGATTTTGAATGACTTCGTCTTGCTCTGTGAAAAACTTGTACCATTTCCTTTTTACTTTTATTCTCTGTAGTTGCTTAAACTGAAGAAATTTATACTTTCATGGTTCTGGAGGCCCCCAGTCTAAAATCAGTTTCAGTGAGTTGAAATCAAGGTGTTGGCAGAGGTATGTTCTCTCTAGAGACTGCAGGGGGAGATTTTTGATTCAAGCTCCTGCATGTACCACAAACATCTGCTCTAAATCTTTAGGGGATCTTTTGAGTAGTTGAACAGAATAGAATTGGAGAAAGTGTAAGGCAAGATGGATAAAACACCACTTGGGATGTCCTCATCTATTGGAGTGCTAAGTTTAAGTCCTGATTCTGTACCCAATTCCAAAAATTTTCACTACTGCGCACCCTGAGATGCAGCCTGTGATGGCTCAAGTACTTGAGTCCCTGCCACCCACATGAAATACCAGAAGTGAGTTTCTGGCTCCTGGCTTTGGCCTGGACCAGCCCTGGCCATTGTAGGCATTTTTGGAGTGTACAAGTAGATGGGAGATCTATCTGTTCTCTTTCTATGTCTGTCTCTCTGCTTCTCAAATAAAAAAGACACACATAAATATTTTAAAAAGAATAGATATTTTCCAGATTCTAATGGCTTGTGGCATTCCTTGTTCATGACCACATCACTCTAATCTCTCTGTAGTCATTTCCTGCTGTTCAGCTCCTGCATGGTATTTATGTTTCTCTCTTACAAAAACACTTATGATGCTGTTTACAGTCATCCAGATAATTCAAGAAAATATCATTTGATGATCTTTAATTTCATCCTGTCTGCAGACCTTACCATACAGATTAATATTCCAACATGCCAAGAATTAAGTCTTGTTATCGTTGTGGGTTCATTATTCAGTCACCTTGAAATTCCAATATTATTGCCAGATATGCCCTGATGTATGAATTTTAAAATCTCCCTGAATCTCAGTGAGTGCCTTAAATGTATAGATTCAAACTTTTTAAAACAGGGAAAATTTCCTCTGTAATTTCTTTAATTATCTCCCCATTACTTGAACTATCACCTGCTGCCTCTCAAGGTGCTCATTAGCAGGAATCTGGACTCAGGAGCAGAGATGACATCAAACCCAAGCTCTCTGATATGAGATATGGGTATATTAACTGGCGTTTTAACTGTTAGACTGAATGTCTTCTCAGGGATTATCCTTTATTCCAATTAAACTACTTAATTTTCAATAACATATCTGGGTTTTTAACTTCTAGCAATATTTTTTCTTTATGTAGTTTAATCATAGGCACTCTAATTCTTATTTTTGGATGCTCTTTGTTTGATTTATTTGTTTAAATTCTACTTACTCTTTCTCTGTCATCTTTTTATGCGTATTGTTATTAATTATTATTTTTTCTTACATTCATTGTTTTGAACTAATTTTTATTTAACATTGGGTGTTAAGTTTAGTCATTGGGTTATCTTAAAGAGAGATCAAAGTCAATTTAAAGAGTTGGAAATTAGTCTAGGCTTCTATGGTTGGTTTCTTCACATCTAGTAAATTTGATTGCATACTAGACATGGCAGAATATATTTTTGAAAGTCTTTTTTTGGGGGTTTTTCCTTTATAAGTGTTGTTTTAAGCTGATAGGAAGGCAATTTACTGGTGGATCATTGTGGTTCTTTGGGATCTGTTTTTAAGCTTTATCAGTGGCCGGCGCCGTGGCTCAATAGGCTAATCCTCCACCTTGCGGCGCCGGCACACTGGGTTCTAGTCCCAGTCGGGGCGCCAGATTCTTTCCCGGTTTGCCCCTCTTCCAGGCCAGCTCTCTGCTGTAGCCCAGGAAGGCAGTGGAGGATGGCCCAAGTGCTTGGGCCCTGTACCCGCGTGGGAGACCAGGAGAAGCACCTGGCTCCTGCCTTCGGTGTGCCGGCCGCAGCGCACCAGCCATGGCGGCCATTGGAGGGTGAACCAACGGCAAAAGGAAGACCTTTCTCTCTGTTTCTCTCTCTCTCACTGTCCACTCTGCCTGTCAAAAAAAAAAAAAAAAACAAAAACAAAAACAAAAAGCTTTATCAGCTTCATTAATGGTCTAGGGTACACCTTACACCAAAGCTGGAGTAGCTGTATTCCTAAATCATGAACTTACTAAAATATATGAACTGAGTGTCTGGGTGTTTACTTCTGATTCCAGCTGGTCAGAATTCTAATTCTTCCAGCTGCTTGCAACCACAAAGAGCATTCATCTTGTTTCATAAATCCCTAGTGATTGTTTGCTACCAATCCTTTTTAAGTCTCACCACTATGTGCAAAAACATGAAAAAAGCTTTAGGACTTAGCCAAAATGTTTAGATGGTCTTTATATAGATTTGTGAGATATTTATGTAAGCTTCCTTATCTATAGCATCCATTCCCGTACTCTTTAGCCTCTCTAGCAGTTCCAGGCTTTCATCTTTGCCTCCTCAACTCCCTGGCACTGCTGTGCTGTGTTTAACTGTAGCTCTTCATACTATAGGCAAAAAATTCAAGGAAAGTATGTTGCTCACTTTTGTATGCTTCTTTTTTTTAACTTTTATTTAATGAATATAAATTTCCAAAGTACAGCTTATGCATTACAATGGCTTTCTCCCCCATAACTTCCCTCCCACCCACAACCCTTCCCTCTCCCACCCCCTCTCCCCTTCCATTCACATCAAGATTCATTTTCAATTCTCTTTATATACAGAAGATCACTTTAGTATATATTAAGTAAAGATTCCAACAGTTTGCACCCACATAGAAACACAGAGTGGAAAATACTGTTTGAGTACTAGTTATAGCATTAAATCGCAATGTACAGCACACTAAGGACAGAGATCCTGCATGAGGAGTAAGTGCACAGTGACTCCTGTTGTTGACTTAGCAAATTCACACTCTTGTTTATGGCCTCAGTAATCACCCTAGGCTCTTGTCATGAGTTGTCAAGGCTATGGAAGCCTTTTGAGTTCACTGACTCTGATCATATTTAGACAAGGTCATAGTGAAAGTGAAAGTTATCTCCTTCCTTCAGAGAAAGGTACCTCCTTCTTTGATGACCCGCTCTTTCCACTGGGATCTCACTCGAAGAGATCTTTCATTTAGGTCATTTTTTTTTTTTTTGCCAGAGTGTCTTGGCTTTCCATGCCTGAAATACTCTCATGGGCTTTTCAGCCAAATCTGAATGCCTTAAGGCTGATTCTGAGGCCAGAGTTGTATGCTTCCTTTTTGTCTAATATCAGAATTCAGTGCTGCCTTTTGATCAATGACTTAAAGCATTTATATGTATATGTATATCAATATCTATATATAATGAGAGAGAGAGGGAGAGAGAGAATTTGATTTTATAGTTATACATAATAGGAAAATAGTCTGGTACCTGCTAATTTATTGTATTTGACATAAGAAATTATCTCATTGTCAACTCAATATCACTTGATTATTTTTTATTTTATTTTTTAAAGATTTATTTATTTATTTGAAATTCAAAATTACAGAGTGAGAGAGAGAGAGAGAGAGAGAGAGAAAGTCTTCCATCCACTAATTCACTCCCCAATTGGCCACAATGCCCGGAGCTGTGCCTATCTGAAGCCAGGAGCCAGGACCTTCTTCTGGGTCTCCCACATGGATACAAAGGCCTAAGGACTTGGGCTGTCTTCTACTGCTTTTCCAGGCCATAGCAGAGAGCTGGATTGGAAGTGGAGCAGCTGGGACTAGATCTAGTGCCCATATAGGATGAGGCACTGCAGGTGGTAGCCCCACCCGCTACATCACAGCTCTGTCCCCTTAAGATACATTTCAAGTGCACCATCTCCAAGGGAGAAAATTAATGACCTTTCATTCACAAATCTGGTTCAGAAATGTAGAACTCATGTTTTTGTTTTAAAAGTGTATGTATTTACTTGAAAGGCAATGAGAGAGAGAGAGAGAGAGAGAGAGAGAGAATTATATCTTCTATTCATTGGTTTACTCCTTGAGTGGCTGTAACAGCCAGGACTGGGTCAGGCTGAAGCTAGAAGTCTGGAACTCCATCTAGGTTTCTCATGTGGGTTCAAGTGCCCCAGTACTTGGGGCATCCTCTGCTGCTTTCCCAGGAGCAATACCAGGGATCTGGGTTAGAAGAGGAGCAGCTGGGACACAGACATCCATATGAGATGTCGACATTGCAGGTTGAGGCTTCACGCACGTTCTACGACCCTGCCGCTAGAAATTATCTTTGAAATCCTCTTCTCATATCCCATAACCAGTGAATTATCAGGATCCCTAAATAGATCTTGAACTTACATCTCTGTCCATTTCCATTACTCACCTGTTAGACTAAGCTATCATGGTGAAGCAGCCTCCCAAGGGACCTGCTAACTCTTGGCTCCTCTTACATCACTCTGTCTTCTTGGTAGCCCTGTTGATTTTTGTCTAAAAGTAAACTGGATCATACTATTATCTTTCACATCTCAAGTTTGAATCCTTCAGTGGCTTTCCACTGGTAACTGAATGTAGAAAAATTTGTTTACTTTTTCTTCATGTTTTCTCTTTTTATTTATATAAAATAAACCAGCTGCATGTATTTCATGTATATAATTTTTTTTCAAGAGATAAAATTTAATATATGCACTTGGTTTTATATATAGTGCAGCATCACACCATGTAGGGCATTTATCTTCTTATTTTATACATTCAGATATGTTTGAAACACTTCTTGAGGCTACAAAGCAGAAAATAGAAAAATAAACAGGAATATATTTAGCACTTAGAAAAAGTGATACGATAAAGGATACAAAGTACTATGTTAAGCACATAGGTTTTAAGTCTAGATGACCAGGCTGTTTCCCTTGGTCCCATTAAACTCTTATTTTTGGAAGATCAACATGAGACCAATCAATGAAGTAAAAACTTTCATGGAAACTGAAGCTAACTCAGTGCATACAATCTATCCTAATAGCAGCTAGAAGTGCCAGCTGTACTTGGGTTGTGCTCAGTATAGTTAAGAGGTTCTTAATGTAAGTGGACACTTGCAAATCACATGCTACCTTCTGAAGGTAGCTGTACTGTTTTGGTCTGAAGTCAGAAAACATGTGAAGGAGAAAACATGTTCATTGCCAGAACTTCTTAAAGTACAGCATAGTTTTCTGTTTTCTTTTAAACTTTCATTTAATAAATATAAATTTCCAAAGTAAACTTTTGAATTATAGAGGCTCCCCCCCATAACCTCCCTCCCACCTGCAACCATCCCATCTCCCACTCCCTCTCCCATCCCACCCAAGTCAAGATTCATTTTCAACTATCTTTATAGACAGAAGATCAACTTAGTATATACTAAGTGGAGATTTCAACAGACTGCACCCACACAGACACACAAGTATAGAGTACTGTTTGAGTAGTAGTTTTAACATTAATTCACATAGTACAACACATTAAGGACAGAGATCTTACATGGGGAGTAAGTGCACAGTGACTCCCATTGTTGATTTACCAATTGGCACTCTTATTTATGACATCAGTGATCACCTCAGGCTCTTGTCATGAGCTGCCAAGGCTATGGAAGCCTCGTGAGTTCACCAACTCCAATCTTATTTAGACAAGGCCATAGTCAAAGTGGAAGTTCTCTCCTCCCTTCAGAGAAAGGTACCTCCTTCTTTGATGGCCCGTTCTTTCTGCTGGGATCTCACTCACAGAGAATTTTCATTTAGGTCATTTTTTCTTTTGCTAGAGTGTCTTGGCTTTCCATGCCTGAAATACTCTCCTGGGCTCTTCAGCCAGATCCGAATGCCTTAAGGGCTGATTCTGAGGCCAGAGTGCTGTTTAGGACATCTGCCATTCTTTGAGTCTGCTGTGTATTCTGCTTCCCATGTTGGATTGTTCTCTCCCTTTTTAATTCTATCAGTTAGTATTAGCAGATACTAGTCTTTTTATGTGATACCTTTGACTCTTAGACCTATCAGTGTGATCAGTTGTGAACAGAAATTGATCACTTGGACTAGTGAGATGGAATTGGTACATGCCACCTTGATGGGATTGTATTGGAATCCCCTGGCACGTTTCTAGTTCTACCATTAGGGGTAAGTCCGAGTGAGCATGTGTTGAACTGTACATCTCCTCCCTCTCTTATTCCCACTCTTATATTTAACAGGGATCAAAAAGTACAGCATAGTTTACAAAACACGGTGTATGGTTCTCCAATGGCTGTAAGAGTATAGTCACTGAGGGTTGCTTTGAGGCATTAAATAGTAATAATCTAAAACAATCTATATATGAAAGTTGAAGATTAAGTCTCAATTGGCATAGCATCATTGAAGAGTCATCCCTTCCAAAATGAAGAACTTTATCATTCAGAGAACCTGCTTTCTTGGTAGGATACTTGGCCTAATAAAAGTTAGAGACTGGTTCATGTGGCCACATTGAGTTAAAATGATATTTCTTTATTAACAAGTTTTGAACCATGTATCTTCTCTGCCAGTTGGTTCTCAATGATGAGACTCCTTCCATCTCCTGCCTGGTTCCCCTCCCCCACCCACATCTCAGCCTCTATTAGGTGCCTTCTTCTGTGTTCCCATAATGCCATGGGAGACATCTGTCTCTCTTGGAACTCATTGTGTTATGACAATATGTTTTTCTCTTCCTTGGCCTGAGAAATCCTGGAGGACAAGGTCCTTGCAGTGTTTTATTTTTGTGTCTCTGTATCCAGCATGGTGCCTACATGGTCACTGTTCCACAACGTCTGCTGTTCTGCATTAAAAATATCCTGGCTCTAAATTAAATTGAAATAAGATTAAACAAGACCCAAAAGGTCACCCTCTCATTAGTTGCATTGTCAAATTACCTGAAAAATGTGAAGAACTGAAAAGTGTACTTCACTCACTGTCCTAGAAAAATGACAGCCCCATCTTTTGCTTGCCTGCCACACTTGATAATTTGAGTTTTCACTCCATCAAAATATTTCTTCAACTCTCTTTGACCAAGAACTGTCTGATTATGAAAGACTTACAGAAGCTGAAGAAGTAACTGATTTTTTTTGTAAAAGTTTTAATAATAATTTTTTATTCCTGTTCATATTTTTTCCCAGAGAAACCTTTTATTTAAGGAATATAAACTTCATGCATTTCATAACTACAACTTTGGGAATATAGTGATTTTTCCCACCATGTCCACCCTTTCACATACACTCCTGCAGGGAGTCCTCTCTCTCCCATTACCAGTCTTATTTTATACAAAGATTTATTTTCAATTGATTTTATACACAGAATATTAAGTCTACAATAAGTAAAGTGTTCATCAATTTGTGTAAAAGAACAAAAAAAAAGAAAACTGTTTCTCAAGTTGAGACAAAGGCTTTTCAAAGTCATTGCATCTTGAGTTAATTTCACTTTTTTTTAATTGAGAAAATTCATTAACTTTAAGAAAACACCCAAGAATGATACATCTTTTGTGAGTGCTTAGACATAAATGTAGCTTATGAGACATAAGACTATCTTCCACTTAATACATTAAAAGAAAGTCTTTGGGAACAAGTTTTATCATTAATTAAAGAAGCACCTAAGAAAATAGTCAATGGAGTTGGATGCTTTGCCATAACTAAAACCATGAGATGTAAGTATATCCTCCACCTAAAACACTAAAATGGAATAAGTCTTTGAAAACAAGTTTTATTGCTAACTCTCCTAATACAACTCTTTGAGGATAAAGGTCCTGCATGGGAAGTTAGTGCATGGTGACTCCTGTTGTTAATTTAACAATTAATACTCTATGTATGACAGCAGTGATCACCCAAGGTTCTTGATATGGCTGCCTAGGCTTTGGAAGCCTTTTGAATCCACAAACTCCTTTATTATGTAGAAAAGGTCATAAGCAAAGTGGAAATTCTCTCCTCCTTTCAGAGAAAAGTACATACTTCTTTGATGACTGCTTCTTTCCACTGTGGACTCCACCCATAGAGGTCCTTCATGTAGGACATTTTTTGCCACTGTGCTTTGGCTCTGTATGACTGAAATGCTCTTGTGCACTTTTCAGCCAGACCAGAATGCATTAAGGGCTGATTCTGAGGTCAGAGTCCTACTTAAAGCCATTGTCATTCTATACGGTGTGGAGGGGTTTCTCTGGTTAGGTCTGTGGTTTGCTGGCATGTAAAGTGCTGGCCCACTGTAGCCCCTACTTAATTCTCCATGGCTGTTCAGGTAGGAGAGTCCCCTCCTGTTTCCAGGCAACTGGTGCCAAGTGTTAAGGAATTTTTCTGAATTGTTGTGGCCGTCATTGATTGGGTGGGGTGTGACCCCTGTTATTTATTGTTGGGCACACACACACAGGAGGTGGGGAAGTAGCTACCTGCCTGTGTCCTAAAAAAAAAAAAAAAGAAAAAAAATGGCATGAGCCCATTAGCCCTTCTCCTGCTGGTTGCAGGTCTCTGCTGTAGCAGGGTTTTGGGGGGAAGGGAGAAGGATGTGCAGTCTCTCTTTATTTTTTCTTCCTGCCTCTGCTTCTTAGGGGGTTCATGTGGAACTTTAAAGCAGTTCACCAAGCTCTCCCTCCTGCTATATCAGCAGTGCCTTTGGCCCATTGATTCCCCTCACCTGTTTTGCTGAGGTAGGAGTCTTCCTCTAGGAACCCAAGCTTCCGTTGTTTTCTGCTGTTTATTTGCACCCTTGGTGTGGGTATAGAGCATTTCTGTTGCTTGCACTGGTCTCCTACTGGGGTTCCACAGAGCTCCATCCTATGAGTGTATTTACTCCTCTTTTTAAGCATT
This sequence comes from Oryctolagus cuniculus, assembly GCF_051225735.1. NCBI lineage: Eukaryota > Metazoa > Chordata > Mammalia > Lagomorpha > Leporidae > Oryctolagus > Oryctolagus cuniculus. The sequence goes on from NC_142872.1 coordinate 107,922,455, forward strand.
AATTTTGCCATGTTTAAGTCAGACCATCCCATCACTATTCCACCATCTTGGAACCTTGTCTCATTTCCTTTCTTTAATACTTAGTAATTTTCATCATAAAGGCCTTTCACCTTCTTGGTAAATGTGTTCCAAGCTATTTAAATTTTTGTAGTTATTATGAACTATTATTTAGTTTGTTATTATACAAAGGTTGTTGATTTTTGTATGTTAATTTTATATCCTGACAGCTTACCAAACTTTGATTTCCAATAGTCTCAGTTTAGTCTTTTGGATTCCTTATATATGGAATAGTGTCATCTGCAAATAGGGATAGTTTGACTTCCTCCTTTCCAATTTGTATCCCTTTGATTTATTTTTCTTACATAATAACTCAGATTTAATCTTCCAGGACTGTATTGAATAGCAATGGTGATAGTGGGTGTCCTTGTCTTGTTTCGGATCTCAGTGGGAGTGCTTCCAGCTTTTCTTCATTCAATAAGATGCTGGATATGAGTTTGTCATAAATTGCCTTGATTGTATTGAGGAATATTCAATCTATACCCAATTTGCTTACGGTTTTCATCATGAATAGATGTTGAATTTTATCAAACATGTTCTGTGCTTCTACTGAGATAATCATATGGTTTTTATTCTTTAGTTTGTTATTGTGATATGTCACATTTATTGATTTGCAAATGTTGAGCCATACCTCAGGCAATATCATCAGTGGCTCAGGCTGCTAAGGTCTTCTCACTCTCCAAAGCTGGTATATTCCATCTGCTGGTTTTAGGGGTCACGTGTGGTGTCCACATCCATTGATGAACATCCACACCTTCCATGCTACCCCACAGTGTCTCTCTTTCTTCTGTAGAATTTCTACTGCAAGTTTCTCTCCAGCTCTCTCTGGGAATGCCCTTCCTTCAGTTTTTACATGTATTTTCCTCTTGTCTAAAGCACTATGTCTTTTCCCTATTCAGCCATATTGGAATCTCTTCTGGCAAAATTTCTTAACGTGATTTTGTAATTTCTGCATGACCTTTTCCCTACTACCTGTCCATATTTGTTAAGGATGTAATTCACCTTAATCTCTCACTGTAGTTTCTGTGAGTTTGCTCATGGAGATGCCTTTGTAGAAATAATATTTCTTCCATTCACTCAAAATAAAAATATTCTATCTACTGTAACTGTTGTTGTGGGGAGCAATCCGGACTGGACTAAGTTACTGGAATTAAGACTTATTCTATGCATCTGCTCTCCCACAATATGGCGCTGGGAGAGAAGTAAACAGCTTCCGCACAGCTGCCTCCAGTTCAACCAATAAACTGTAGGACTTGCTCCTGATTGGAGAGCAGCGTACTCGGCGTGTGGGCAGCCGAGTTGGGATTGGCGGAGGAGGACTATAAAGGAGGAGAGAGACGGCATGCACCAGGAACATCTAAGGGGAACATCTATCTGAAGGAACACCTGTGCAGCCGGCGGTGTGCCGCTCCCCTGCGGAAGTGGGGAAAGTGGCTGGGGGCCCGCCCCTCCACGGAGGTGGAGGGACGGTAGCCAACCCGGGAAGAACCAGCAGCAAACCCGGGGAGGGCCGAGCAGACGAAAGAACAGCGCAGGTTCCTGTGTCGTTCCTCCACGAAGACGGGGAGCGACATAATGGTGCCGTGACTCGGATAGGAAACCTATGCAGGGTTTAGTGTCGTTCCTCTACGAAGAGGGGGAGCGACAGTTGTCACCATAACAATGGTAGATACAATTCCTATTAGAAATATAGAGTTCATATTTATAATATTATCCAAACTATCATGATGATAATTTCTAAATAAATGAAAGCTTCCTTTTATGTCAGTTGTGCTTATATCAAGTTAAAGGATGTTTTTGAATTTTAGAATACTTAGCTCTTTCCTGAATATAAGTACGAAAGTGCAGAAGATATGTATAAAAGTGTTTATAAGTTCAGATTAATGTTAAATATACCCTTTAAAATTATGACACTTAATGTCTACTCCACATCGATATACTGTGATTCTGGTGAACTTATATTGCATTGTGCTGGTATGCTTGTTTTCCAGGCACCATCATAAGTACTTTACAAGTATTAATTCATTTAGTTATGAGAAAAACATAATGATGAAGGTATTATTGTTATTACTATTTTATTGATGAATAAATAGAGGCATCAATATATTAAACTGTTCAACAATGGAATCAGGATTCAAACTCAGGCTCTTTGACCTTTGGAAGAGTTTCTTAGCTTCTCTTTGTGGGCCTTCAGAACCTATTCAATAACTTTGTCCTTCCTGTCGCACAATTGTATTATGCCTAGACCATTCCAGTGTTTGAGAGTCCTCAACTCTTGCTTTATTTTAGGGAAGAAGAAGCATATGAGTATTTATGTGATGAGAGTGACAGGTACATTGTTCACACTCTTTTTAGATATCTCTTTGAGCTCATACTTTCCCCAGAGCATGATTTTGATAACTCCAAAATATTTTGTAGGGGTCCTGAAATGGCCGGATTTTGAAGGTTTCAATGTGACTTATTCTATTATAGGAGAGCAACTAGAAAATTAGTTAAATGCACTCAATTTAGTAAGTGGTCGGTTTTAAGAGTCGATTTAAAAAATCCTTTTAAGCAGAAATTAGATTTTTGTAGGTTTGGCAAGGTGTGAATCCTTATGAAGTATTTGGAGGTCTCAATTCAGCAGTAGCCTCAGAATAGACTCCCTTTAATCAAAGTTAAAAGATAAAAGGCAAAAATTAAAATACAGCCTGCCTTAATGTTTCTCATAATGGCCAGATTGCCAGATGATACTTAATTGGAAGCTCAAAAAATAATGATGAGCCACCTAATCAGGAGAAATTTATTTGGTCCCTGGAGAAGGGAGTTGTACAGACAGTAAACAATAAATTAGAGATTTTGAAAAATGAATCTGACAGTGAAAAACAAAACAGTACCAGATTCTCTAAACAAAAATAGGCATAACAATTTTTTTAAAAAGGAACTAGCTGTTTAACTTATCACTACGTCATTTTTGAGAAAGAAAGACTTTGCCCAGCTAAAGCTGTGAAAAATGAAAAGTAGCTCTAAGTGCTTCTATGTAATGAAGTCTCTCCTTAGCAGTGGCTGCTAAAGTCTTTTTTCAATGTCTGTAATAAATTTGCTCTGTTTAAGAATTGTAGCTTGCATGCAGTGAGTGTTATATGCAATTGTGTTGTAACTTGATGAAGAAAAAAGGTATGGCTAGGGAACTAGAAATCTTGCTCTGGAACTCAGTACAAGTCTCCTATGTAGATGGCAGAGATTCAAGCACTTGAGCCATTATCTGCTGCCTCTCAGGTTACATAGTATCAGGAAACTGGAATTGGCGGTAGAGCCAGGAATTGAACCAGGAACTGTAGTATTGGATGCAAGGACACCAAGTGAGATCTTTTTTCAAAGGTTTATTTATTTATTTGAAAGTCACAGTTAAAGAGAGGAAGAGAGGAAGAGAGGAAGAGAGGGAAAGGGAGAGAGGGAGAGAGGGAGAGAGGGAGAGAGGAAGAGAGGGAGAGGGAGAGAGGGAGAGAGAAAGAGAGATAGAGAGAGAGAGAGAGAAATCTTCCATCTGTTGGTTCACTCCTGCAGTGGCCCCAATAGCCAAGGCTGAGCCAGACTGAAGCCAAGATCCAGGAGCCTCATTCAGGTCTCCCATGTGGGTGACAGGGGGCCAAGCTCTTGGGCCATCTTCTGCCACTTTTCCCAGGACATTAACAGGGACCTGGATTGAAAGTGGAGCATATGGGACAGGAACTGGCACCCAGTGGGGTGCCAGTGTTGCAGGTGGTGGCTTTACCAGCTATGCCACCATGCCAGCCCCCCAAGTTGGATCTTAACTACTGTACCAAATGTCTACCCCTTAGTTATTTATCATAGAGCATAAATTGTCTCCAGCAATAATAAATGTATCACATTTATTAATTTGCAAATGTTAATAAACTAATTCAGTTGTTTATTTTATGATTGCACTATTTTCCTAATGTTTAAAAATTCTTGATGAATTCCATATACTGCTTAAGTCCTTCCACTCACTCATATATGGTTATGATCACCACCAGTCTGGAGTTAATATTACACTGCTGCGACTCATAGAATGGCAGATGTCCTAAATAGCACTCTGGCCTCAGAATCAGCCCTAAAGCCATTCGGATCTGGCTGAAAAGCCCATGAGAGTCTTTCAGGCATGGAAAGCCAAGACACTCTGGCAAAAGATCTCTGTGAGTGAGATCCCAGTGGAAAGAACAGGTCATCAAAGAAGGAGGTACCTTTCTCTGAAGGGAGGAGAGAACCTCCACTTTGACTATGACCTTGTCTAAACAAGATAAGAGTCAGAGAACTCAGAGGGCTTCCATAGCCTTGGAAACTCATGACTGGAGCGTGGGGAGATTACTGATGCCATAGACAGGAGTGTCAATTGGTAAAGTCAACAACAGGAGTCACTGTGCACTTACTCCTCATGTAGGATCTCTGTCCTTAATGTGCTGTGCATTGAGATTTAATGCTATAACGAGTACTCAAATAATATATTTCACTTGGTGTTTCTGTGTGGGTGCAAACTGTTGAAATCTTTACTTAATGCATACTAAACTGATCTTCTGTAAAAAAAAAAGAAATTATCAATTCCCAACTTGACTCTCACTGGGATTAAACATGACAATAGGTCTGATCTGATTTCATCATCATTTAAAAAAATCATCTATTATTTTTCACTTTATGTTTCTGTGTGGGAGCAAACTGTTGAAATCCTTACTTAATGTACACTAAGCTGATCTTCTGTATATTAAGATAATCAAAAATGAATCTTGATGTGAATGGAAGGGGAGAGGGAGTGGGAAAGGGGAGGGTTGTGGGTGGGAGGGACGGTATGGGGGGGAAGCCATTGTAATACATAAGCTGTACTTTGGAAATTTATATCCATTAAATAAAAGTTAAAAAAAATATTACAGTGCTACGCTGTTACTTTGTGTTGAGAAATGTTCATGATCATCCTGTCCCCAAACATAGGTTCCTCATGTCATTCTGTGGGTGATTAAGTTCCAAAACATTTTTAACTCTGAGATGGAAATTTGTGAGAAGGCATCTTACCAGATAGCACTCTCAAAATTAATATCTGTGGATAAGGCTACCAGTTTTAGCAAATGAAAATACAGAACAGCTAGTTAAATTAATACTTCTCACAAATAATGATTATTTTGTTGCACTATTTGGAACATAATTATTATAAAATTAAAATTTAACTGTGTGTCCTATGTATTACATGAAAACTGTAGAGAGAGGAAGGAGATGGGTGTAGAAACAGAGAAGCTGGACTGCTATTCAGTAGCAAAAAAAAATCCTTAGTTGATCCTTTACAAAGAGCTCTGGAACTGGAATGGGTCTAAAGTCTTGTCCCTAGCTGAGAACACTGGGACTGGATTCTGTATTCTCACATGTCCTGTCATGAAATGCAGACTGTAGCTGAGAGAGAATCAGGACCTAGGAGAGAAGGAGCTTTCTTCATTTGAGATTAATTTGCTGAGAAGGCCGGCAGCTGGGAGATGTTAGCCAGTAGCACTTCCCAAAGCCAGAGGAATAACAATCCTGAAGGGAGTACTTGGGGGGTATATCAGAATATCTAGTTTAATCATCATTGTATACATTAACCCTATTTTTAATCTTTTATGTGAATGCTCTCAATAAATGAAGACAGCTGGCACTGAGAAAGAAGCCTGCAGTGACAGTGCCCTATCCAGGGTCTTTGTTACTGCTGAAGACTGAGTGAAGGCAGCTTCCCTGAATAAGGCCCTTGCTCTCAGTTGCCAACCCTTTCACTCTCCCTTTGCAAACTCTGTGGCATTCCATCCTCAGACCAGATTCCTGCCACTGCTCTAGAAATCATGCAGGAACCCTTGCTCAGAACAAGTCTTCTTTTGCCTTGATGCTTATTAGTACATTTTTTCTTCTAATACCAATGGGAGACAAGACTCTTGTTCAAGGATATACAATCCTTCTGTTTTCTTGACTCTATTTTGGCCTCTCTTCTGGGACCTTAATCCTTTTGTTTGCCCTCTCCTATATTTTTAAGATCTGCTCTTCAACTTAAAAGAATTCAAGTCTCATATTTCATTAGCTTCAATTTAGTCAATACTATTCTCTCTCTCTCTTTTTTTAAAGATTCATTTATTTATTTGAAAGGCAGAGTTACAGAGAGAGAGAGAGAGAGAGAGAGAGAGAGAAATATCTTCCATATGCTGATTCACTCCCTAAATGGCCACATTGGCCAGAGCTGCGCTGATCTGAAGCCAGGAGCCAGGAACTTCTTCCGGGTCTCCCACGTGGGCGCAGGGGCCCAAGGATTTGGGCCATCTTCCACTGCTTTCCCAGGCCACAGCAGAGAGCTGGATTGGGAGTGGAGCAGCCAGGACTTGAAGCAGTGCTCATATGGAATTTCATCACTGCAGGCTGTGGCTTTACCAGCTATTCCACAGAGCTGGTCCCTCCTATTCTCCCTTTCATTAACCTATACTTGTTGTCTGTTCTCTTTCACTTTCACTAGCAGTTGGCATTTGATTTTCAACAACACTCATCTATGGAATGAGTGAAAGGGTACTATTTTCCTCTTAAACACCTAAGTCAATGACCATTCTTTCAGCCATTACTTTAAATAGATCTACCTATCATATCTGAAATAATACTTCAAGTCTTTTTTTCTCAAAGACTGTAAAACTCTGCAGTCATAGACTTAGATCTTTAATCCATGTTGAGTAGATTTTTGTGTAAGATGTAAGGTAGTGGTCTTGCTTCATACTTCTGCTTGTGGAAATCCAGTTTTCCCAGAACCAGTTGTTGAAGAGACTGTCCTTTCTCCAGGGATTGGTTTTAGCTCCTTGGTCAAATATAAGTTAGTTGCAGATGTTTGTATTGATTTTTGGTGTTACCCACCCTCCCTCCCTTTCTTCCTTCCTTATTTCTTCCTTCCTTCCTTCCTTCCTTCCTTCCTTCCTTCCTTCCTTCCTTCCTTCCTTCCTTCCTTCCTTCCTTTTTCATTCAATTTATTTGAAAGTCAGAGTTACATAGAAAGAGGCAGAGAGAGAGAGAGAGAGAGAGAGAGAGAGAGGTCTTCCATCTGATGGTTTACTCCCCAGATGGCTGCAATGACCAGAGCTGTGCCGATCGGAAGCCAGGAGCCAGGAGCTTCTTCCAAGTCTCCCACGTGGGTGCAGGGGCCCAAGGACTTGAGCCGTCTTCTACTGCTTTCCTGGGCCATAGCAGAGAGCTGTACAGGAAGTGGAGCAGCCAGGTCTCGAACCGGCGCCCATATGGGATGCCCCACTTCAGGCCAGGGCGTTAACCCACTGTGCCACAGTGCTGGCCCAATCTGGTTTACTATTCTTTTCTATTGGTCTATCCATCTATTTTTGTAGCAGTACCAGTCTGTTTTGATTATAACTGCCTTGTAGTATGACTAGTATGTCTTGAAAGTAGTATTGTGATGCCTCTGGCTTTGTTTTTGTTGTATAAGATTGTTTAAGATATTCGAGTTCTTCTGTGCCTCCATATGAATTTTAGCTTCATTTATTCTATATCTGAGAATTTCTTTAGTATTTTGTTTGTTATCACATTGAATCTGTAAATTGCTTTCATAAGAATGGATATTTTGATGATTTTGATTTTTCCAATCCATGAACAGGGAAGATTTAACCTTTTTTTTTGTATTTTCTTTTCTTTCTTTCTATAATGTTTTGTAATTCTCATCGTGAAGATATTTACCAACCTTGGTTAAATTTATTCAAGCTATTTGATTTTTTTGTAGCTATTGTGAATGGGGTTGATCTTAAAAGTTCTTTCACAGCTGTGGCATTGTCTGTGTTTACAAAGGCTGTTGAATTTTTGGTATTGACTTTATATCCTGCCACTTTTCCAAACTCTTCTATGAGTTCCAATAGTCTCATGGTGAAGTCTTGTGGCTCCCCTATATATAGAATCACGTCTTCTGCAAATAGGGATAGTTTGACTTCCTCCTTCCCAATTTGTATCCATTTAATTTTTTTTCTTACCTAATGGCTTCTGCTAAAACTTTCAGGGCTATAGTGAATAGGAATGGTGAGAGTGGGCATCCCTATCTGGTACCAGAGAGTGGGCATCCTGTATTGGTAATGAAATGTTTCCAACATTTCCCATTCAGTAAGATGCTGGTGATAAGTTTGTCATAAATTGACTTGATTGTGTTGAGGAATGTTCCTCCTCCTCCTCCTCCTCCTCCTCCTCCTCCTCCTCCTCCTCCTTCTTCTTCTTTTTCTTTTCTTTTTTTTTTAGACAGGCAGAATGGACAGTGAGAGAGAGAGAGAGAGAGAGAGAGAGAGAAAGTCTTCCTTTTTCCATTGGTTCACCCTCCAATGACCACTGCGGCCAGTGCACTGTGCTGATCCGCAGCCAGGAGCCAGGTGCTTCTCCTGGTCTCCCATGTGGGCGCAGGGCCCAAGGACCTGGGCCATCCTCCACTGCACTCCTGGGCCACAGCAGAGAGCTGGACTGGAAGAGGAGCAACCGGGACAGAATCTGGTGCCCCGACAGGGACTAGAACCCGGTGTGCAGGTGCCACAGGTTAGCCTATTGAGCCGCAGCGCCGGCCCGAGGAATGTTCCTTCTATAGCCAGTTTGCTTAGAGTTTTCATCATGAAAGGATATTGTATTTTATCAAATGCTTTCTATGCATCTATTGAGATAATCTTGTGGTTTTTCTTCTTCAGTTTGTTAATGCAATGTATCACCTTAATTGATTTGCGAATGTTGAACTATCCCTGCCTACCAGGGATAATTCACACTTTTTTGTGAGTGGATGATCTTTCTGCTATGTTGTTGAATTCTATTGGCTACAAATTTGTTGAGGATTTTTGCATCTGTGTTCAACAGGGAAATTGTTCTGTAATTCTCTTTCCCTTGCATCTTTTTCAGGTTTAGGAATTAAGGTGATGCTGGCTTTGTAAAAAGAATTTGGGAGGATTCCCTCTCTTTCAATTGTTTTGAATAGCTTGAGAAGAATTGGAGTTAGTTCTTCTTTAAATGTCTGGTAGAACTCAGCAGTGAATCCATCTCGTCATGGGCTTTTTTTTGTTGGGAGGGCCTTTATTACTGATTCGATTTCTGTCTTGGTTATGGTTCTGTTTAGATTTTGTGTGTTCATGGTTTAACTTAGATAGGTATTTTTTTTTTTTCAGGAATCTATCCATTGTTGCTGGATTTCCCAGTGTGTTACCATACTGCTCTTTGTATAATTTCTGATGATTCTATTTATTTCTATGGTGCCTGTTGTTATATTTCCTTTTTATCTCCAATTTTATTCATTTGGGTCTTCTCTATCCTTTTTTTTTTTTTGTTAGTTGGGCCTATGTTTTGTCAGTTTTGTTTATTTTTTCAAAAATCCAGATCTTTGTTTTGCTGATCTTTTGTATTTTTTTTGCATTCAATTTTCTTGATTTCTCCTCTAATTTTAGTTATTTCTTTTCTCCTGTTAGTTTTGGGTTTGGTTTGCTGTTCTTTTTCTAGATCCTTGAGATGCATTGATAGCTTGTTTATTTGGTGCCTTTCCAATTTCTTAATGTAGGTACTTATTGCTCTAAACTTTCCTCTTTATACTGCTTTTGCTGTATTCCCTGAGTTTTTATATGTTGTGTTGTTATCTTAATTTGTTTCCAGAAAGTTTTTGATTTTTGTTTTGATTTCTTCTGTGACACACTGTTCATTCATTTCTTCTGTGACCCACTGTTGTTCAGTCTTCATGTTTTTGCATATGTTCTAGAGATTCCTGAGTTGCTGATTTCCAGCTTCATTCCATTGTGGTCTGAGAAGTTCCATGATATGATTTTGATTTTTTTTTTAATTTGCTGAGATTTGCTTTGTGGCCTAGTATATGGTCAATCCTAGAGAATGTTCCATACATTGCTGAGAAGAATGTATATTCTCCAACTGCAGGATGAAAAGTTCTGTATATATTTGTTAGGTTCATTTGGTTTATAGTTTTGATTAACTCTGCTGTTTCCTTGCTAATTATCTGTCTGGTTGATCTGTCCTTTGCTGAGAGTGGAGTATTGAGGTCCCCATTTACTATTGTTTTGGAGTCTAAGTCTTCCTGTAAATCCATTTACATTTCTTTTAAATATATTGCCAGTGGCCCTGTAATTAGGTGCATATACCTTTATAATATTTACATCTTCCTTTTGGATTGTTCCCTGAAGCATTATTTAGTGCCTTTCTTTGTTATTTTTTAAAATGATTTATTTTATTTATTTGAAATAAAATGATTATTTTATTTATTTATTAGAACCACAGAGAGAGGTAGAGCCAGAGAGAGAGATAGAGAAAGAGAGAGGTCCTCCATCTGCTGGTTCACTCCCCAAAAGGCTGCAATGGCTAAAGCTGAGCTGATCAAAAGCCAGGAGCCAGGAGCCTCCTCTGGGTCTCCCATGTGGGTGCAGGCTTCCAAGCACCTGGGCCATCCTCCAGTGCTTTACCAGGCCATAGCAGAGAGGTGGATCTGAAGTGGAGCAGCCGAAATTCTAACCAGTGCCTATATGGGATGCCGGCACTGCAGGCCACAAATTTAACTCACTGCGCCCCAACGCTCGCCCATCTTTGTCTCTTTTAATAGTTTTTGTGTTAAAGTCTATTTTGGCTGATATTAGGATTGCTACCCCAATTCTTTTTTGTTTTTTGTTGGCATGGAATATCTTTTTCCATCTGTTTGCTTCCAGTCTGCATGCAGCTTTGTTGGTGAGATGTGTTTTTTGTAGGCAGCAAATAGATGGGTTTTGTTTTTTTTCTCTGTTCAGCCAGTCTGTGTCTTTTAATTGGGGAGCTGATGACATTTACATTCAAGGTGACTATTGATAAGTAACAACTTTGCCCTGCCATTTTTCCAAAAAATATTCCTATTTTTTACTTTTGAATTCCCTTTTAACTTTTACTGAGTGATTTTCTTCCTTTACCTTCTTTAGTAGTGGTGATCTTTTTGTGTTTTTCTGTGCAACACATTTTCAAGCATCTTTTGTAGGGCTGGATGGGTAGTCACAAATTCTTTCAATTTCTGTTTGTTATGGAAGTTCTTTATTTCACCTTCAGTCATAAATGAGAGCTTTGCAGGATATAATATATGGCTTGACAGTTTTTTTCTCTTAAGACTTATTTTTTTTGTCATTTTTTTAAACTTTTATTTAATGCATATAAATTTCCAAAGTACGACTTATGGATTACAATGGCTTCCCCCCCATACCGTCCCTCCCACCCACAACCCTCCCCTTTCCCACTCCCTCTCCCCTTCCATTCACATCAAGATTCATTTTCGATTATCTTAATATACAGAAGATCAGCTTAGTATACATTAAGTATGGATTTCAACAGTTTGCTCCCACACAGAAACATAAAGTGAAAAATAATAGATGATTTTTTTAAATGATGATGAAATCAGAGCAGACCTATTGTCATGTTTAATCCCAGTGAGAGTCAAGTTGGGAATTGATAATTTCTTTTTTTTTTTTTTTTAACAGAGGATCAGTTTAGTATGCATTAAGTAAGGATTTCAACAGTTTGCACCCCCATAGAAACACAAAGTGAAATATATTGTTTGAGTACTCGTTATAGCATTAAATCTCAATGTACAGCACATTAAGGATAGAGATCCTACATGAGGAGTAAGTGCACAGTGACTCCTGTTGTTGACTTTACCAATTGACACTCCTGTCTATGGCATCAGTAATCTCCCCATGCTCCAGTCATGAGTTTCCAAGGCTATGGAAGCCCTCTGAGTTCTCCGACTCTTATCTTGTTTAGACAAGGTCATAGTCAAAGTGGAAGTTCTCTCCTCCCTTCAGAGAAAGGTACCTCCTTCTTTGATGACCTGTTCTTTCCACTGGGATCTCACTCGCAGAGATGTTTTGCCAGAGTGTCTTGGCTTTCCATGCCTGAAATACTCTCATGAGCTTTTCAACCAGCTCCGAATGCCTTTAGGGCTGATTCTGAGGCCAGAGTGCTATTTAGGACATCTGCCATTCTATGAGTCTGCTGAGTATCTCACTTCCCATGTTGGATCACTCTCCCCTTTATTTACTCCATCGGTTAGCGTTAGCAGGTACTAGACTTGTCTATGTGCTCCCTTTGACTCCCAGTCCCTCCACCATGACCAACTGTGAACTGAAACTGATCACCTGGAACAGTGAGATGGCATTGGTACATGCCACCTCGATGGGATTGAATTGGAATCCCCTGGTATGCTTCCAACTCCACCACTTGGGGCAAGTCAGCCTGAGCATGTCCCAAATTATACATCTCTTCCCTCTCCCATTCCCACCACCATGTTCAACAGGGATCACATTTCAGTTAATTTTCAACACTTAAGAATAACTGTGCATCAATTACAGATCTAAACCAGTCATATTAAGTAGAACAGATAAAAAAACTACTAAGAGGGATAATGTATTAAGTTGTTCATTAACAGTCAGGGCTATGCTGATCAAGCCACCGTTTCCCATAGTGTCCACCTCACTCCAACAGGTTTCCCTCTTGGTGTTCAGTCAGTCGTCACCGATCAGGGAGAACATATGGTATTTGTCCCTTTGGGACTGGCTTATTTCACTCAGCATGATGTGTTCCAGATTCCTCCATTTTGTTGCAAATGACTGGATTTCATTGTTTCTTACTGCGGTATAGTATTCTAAAGAGTACATATCCCATAATTTCTATATCCAGTCTATCGTTGATGGGCATTTAGGTTGGTTCCAGGTCTTAGCTATTGTGAATTGAGCTACAATAAACATTAAGGTGCAGACCTCTTTTTTGTTTGCCAATTTAAATTCCTTTGGGTAAATTCCAAGGAGTGGGATGGCTGGGTCGAACGGTAGGGTTATCTTCAGGTTTCTGAGGAATCTCCAGACTGACTTCCATAGTGGCTTGACCAGTTTGCATTCCCACCAACAGTGGGTTAGTGTCCCTTTTTCCCCACATCCTCGCCAGCATCTGTTGTTGGTAGATTTCTGAATGTGAGCCATTCTAACCGGGGTGAGGTGAAACCTCATTGTGGTTTTGATTTGCATTTCCCTGATTGCTAATGACCTTGAACATTTTTTCATGTGCCTGTTGGCCATTTGGATGTCCTCTTTTGAAAAATGTCTATTGAGGTCCTTGGCCCATCTCTTAAGTGGGTTGTTGGTTTTGTTTTTGTGGAGTTTCTTGATCTCTTTGTAGATTCTGGTTATTAACCCTTTATCTGTTGCATAGTTTGCAAATATTTTTTCCCATTCCATCGGTTGTCTTTTCACTCTCCTGAGTGTTTCTTTTGCAGTACAGAAACTTCTCAATTTGATGCAATCCCAATAGTTGATTTTGGCTTTGACTGCCTTTGCCTCCCGGGTCTTTTCCAGAAATTCTTTGCCTGTGCCAATATCTTAAAGGGTTTCTCCAATGTTCTCTAGTAACTTGATGGTGTCAGGTCGTAGATTTAGGTCTTTAATCCATGTTGAGTGGATTTTTGTGTAAGGTGTAAGGTAGGAGTCTTGCTTCATGATTCTGCACGTGGAAATCCAATTTTCCCAGCACCATTTATTGAATAGACTGTCCTTGCTCCAGGAATTAGTTTTAGATCCTTGATCAAATATAAGTTGGCTGTAGATGTTTGGGTTGATTTCTGGTGTTTCAATTCTGTTCCATTGGTCTATCCATCTGTTTCTGTACCAGTACCATGCTGTTTTAATTACAACTGCCCTGTAGTATGTCCTGAAATCTGGTATTGTGATGCCTCCGGCTTTGTTTTTGTTGTACAAGATTGTTTTAGCTATTCGAGGTCTCTTGTGCCTCCATATAAATTTCAGCACCATTTTTTCCAGATCTGAGAAGAAGGTCTTCGGTATCTTGATTGGTATTGCATTGAATCTGTAAATTGCTTTTGGGAGAATGGACATTTTGATGATATTGATTCTTCCAATCCATGAGCATGGAAGATTTTTCCATTTCTTGGTATCCTCTTCTATTTCTTTCTTTAAGGTTTTGTAATTTTCATCGTAGAGATCCTTAATGTCTTTGGTTAAGTTTATTCCAAGGTATTTGATTGTTTTTGTAGCTATTGTGAATGGGATTGATCTTAGAAGTTCTTCCTCAGCCATGGCATTGTCTGTGTATACAAAGGCTGTTGATTTTTGTGCATTGATTTTATACCCTGCTACTTTGCCAAACTCTTCTATGAGTTCCAATAGTCTCTTAGTAGAGTTTTTTGGGTCCCCTAAATACAGAATCATGTCATCTGCAAAGAGGGATAGTTTGAGTTCTTCCTTCCCAATTTGTATCCCTTTAATTTCTTTTTCTTGCCTAATAGCTCTGGCTAGAACCTCCAGAACTATATTGAATAGCAGTGGTGAGAGTGGGCATCCCTGTCTGGTACCAGATCTCAGTGGAAATGCTTCCAACTTTTCCCCATTCAATAGGATGTTGGCTGTGGGTTTTTCATAAATTGCTTTGATTGTATTGAGGAATGTTCCTTCCAAACCCAGTTTGCTTAGAGTTTTCATCATGGAAGGGTGTTGTATTTTATCAAATGCTTTCTCGGTGTCTATTGAGATAATCATATGGTTTTTCTTCTGCAGTCTGTTAATGTGGTGTATCACATTGATTGTCTTGCGCACATTAAACCATCCCTGCATACCAGGGATAAATCCCACTTGGTCTGGGTGGATGATCTTTCTGATGTGTTGTTGCATTCTATTGGCGAGAATTTTATTGAGGATTTTTGCATCTATGTTCATCAGGGATATTGGTCTGTAATTCTCTTTCAGTGCTGCATCTTTCTCTGGGTTAGGAATTAAGGTGATGCTGGCTTCATAGAAAGAATTTGGGAGGACTCCCTTTTCTTCGATTGTTCTGAATAGTTTGAGAAGAATTGGAATAGTTCTTCTTTAAACGTCTGGTAGAATTCAGCAGTGAATCCATCTGGTCCTTGGCTTTTCTTTGTTGGGAGGGCCTTTATTACTGTTTCAATTTCTGTCTCAGTTATGGGTCTGTTTAGGTTTTCGATGTCTTCCTGGTTCAATTTAGGCAGGTTGCATGTGTCCAGGAATCTATCCATTTCTGATAGGTTTCCCTGTTTGCTGGCATACAGGTCCTTGTAGTAATTTCTGATGATTCTTTTTATTTCTGTGGTGTCTGTTGTTACGTTTCCTTTTTCATCTCTGATTTTATTGATTTGGGTCTTTTCTCTTCTTTTTTTAGTTAGTTGGGCCAATGGGGTGTCAATTTTGTTTATTTTTTCAAAAAACCAGCTCTTCGTTTTGCTGATTTTTTGTAATGTTTTTTTGGATTCAATCCTGTTGATTTCTTCTCTGATTTTAATTATTTCTCTTCTCCTACTAGATTTGGGTCTGATTTGCTGTAGGTTTTCTAGATCCTTGAGGTGAATTGAAAGCTCATCTATTTGGTGTCTTTCCAATTTCTTGATGTAGGCATCTATTGATATAAACTTTCCTCTTAACACTGCTTTTGCTGCGTCCCATAAGTTTTGGTATGTTGTGCTGTTATCCTCATTTACTTCCAGAAAGTTTTTGATTTCTCTTTTGATTTCTTCTATGACCCATTGTTCATTCAGGAGCATGTTGTTCAATCTCCATGTGTTTGCGTATGCTCTAGGGATTCCTGAGTTGCTAATTTCCAACTTCATTCCTTTATGGTCTGAGAAGTTGCATGGTATGATTCTAATTCTTTTGAATTTGCTGAGACTTGCTTTATGGCCTAGTATGTGGTCAATCCTAGAGAAGGTTCCATGTACTGCTGAGAAGAATGTAAAATCTTTAGCTGTAGGATTGAAAGTTCTGTATATATCTGTTAGATCCATTTGGGCTATAGTGTCATTTAAATCTACTGTATCCTTGTTGATCTTCTGTCCTGTTGATCTGTCTATTTCTGAGAGTGGAGTATTGAAGTCCCCCAGTACTACTGTATTGGGGTCTAAGTCTCCCTTTAAGTCCCTTAACAAATCTTTTAGATAAACTGGTGCCCTGTAGTTAGGTGCATATACATTGATAATTGTTATATCTTCCTGTTGAATTTATCCCTTAATCATGATATAGTGTCCCTCTTTGTCTCTCTTAACAGTTTTTGTGGTAAAGTTTATGTTGTCCAATATTAAGATGGCTACGCCCACTCTTTTTTCATTTCTGTTGGCATGGTATATCTTTTTGCAGCCTTTCACTTTCAGTCTGTATGGATCTTTGTTGGAAAGATGTGTTTCTTGTAAGCAGCAAATAGATGGGTTTTGTTCCTTAACCCAATCAGCCAATCGGTGTCTTTTAACTGGACAGTTCAGGCCATTCACGTTCAAAGTGACTAATGATAAGTGGTAACTTTGCCCTGCCATTTGCCAAAGATAAGTTCTAATATATGCTTTGAATTCCCTGTGATCTTTTGCTGTGAGGTTTCCTTCCTTGGTTTCCTTCCTTTACCTTCTTTCATATTGATGACCGTGTTTCTGTGTTTCTGTGTGTAACACATCTTTAAGCATCTTTTGCAGGGCTGGACGAGTGGCAACAAATTCTTTCAGTTTCTGTTTGCACTGAAAAGTCTTTATTTCACCTTCATTCACAAATGATAGCTTTGCAGGATATAATATTCTGGGCTGGCAGTTGTTCTCTCTTAGTACCTGGGCTGTATCTCGCCATTCCCTCCTAGCTTTTAGAGTTTCTGATGAGAAGTCAGCTGTGAGTCTGATTGGAGATCCTCTGAGAGTAATCTGACGTTTCTTGCACATTTTAGGATCTTTTCTTTATGTTTCACTGTGGAGAGTTTAATTACAACGTGTCGTGGTGAGGATCTCTTTTGGTCGTGTTTATTAGGGGTTCTGTGGGCTTCCTGTACTAGGATTTCTCTGTCCTTCTCCAAACCTGGGGAATTTTCTGCTAATATTTCACTAAAAAGGCCTTCTAATCCTTTCTCCCTCTCCATGCCTTCAGGAACTCCTAGAACCCGAATGTTGGGGTTTTTAATAGTATCCTGTAGATTCCCGACAATATGTTTTAGATTTCTAATTTCCTCTTCTTTTCTTTGGTCTGACTGTATCCTTTCCTGTTCTCTGTCTTCTAAGTCTGATATTCTCTCTTCTGCTTCACCCATTCTGTTTGTAAGGCTCTCTATTGTGTTTTTCATTTGATCTATTGAATTCTTCACTTCAGTCACTATCACAGTTTCCTGTTTTACTAGTTGTTTCGTTTCATTTTGATTCCTCCTTAATATTTCATTTTCACGAGAGAGATTTTCTGTCTTGTCCATTAAGGATTTCTGTAGTTCCAGAATTTGTTTTTGAGAACTTCTTAATGTTCTTATCAATTTTTTGAGATCTGCTTCTTGCATTTCTTCTATGTCATCATCTTCATAATCTTGAATTGGGGTGTCTTTTTCATTTGAGGGCGTCATGGTGACTTCCTTGTTTTTATTACCTCGGTTTTTGCGTTTGTTATTTGGCATATTGGAGATATTTGGTTTCTTCACTGTGGTGCTTTTTCTTGTTATACTATGACTCTAGATTAAGTGGACTATCTGTTTTTGATGGAGCCTTAGGGCTTGAGATGGGTGTGGCCTGAGAGCTCTGTTTGGTGTGCCAAAGGTGACACTCCCAGGTTAGGCGTGGTAAATCTCTCTCTCTCTCTTTCTTTCTTTTTTTTTTTTTTTTGATTCAAAAGGGAAGTAATTCTGCACAGCTGAACGAAGTTGGAGGTAGTTAGCAGGCAAATGATATACCCACAGGAGCCAGAGATCGGAAGCTCTTTCCCAAGATCCCCACAGGGAATCTGTTCGGCCCTCAGAGTGGGCTCAAATTCTCCTTCAGCCTCCCACTGGGTTGCCAAAGTTACGGAATTGTAGCGTCTCTGGAGAGTGCTCCCGTGAATTCCGTGAGTTCTCTCCCCCACCGTCTCTTTTTTCACAGTCTCAGTTCAGTAGCACCACAAATTTACTAGGTCCTAATCTCCTGTTAATTCGCCCCGCCCAGAGTCAGGTTTTTCTGCTAGGCTCAGGGCCGGTGCAGACCTGAGGTCGCTCTGCTTATGACGTATGTCCAAGATGGCGCCTGCTCTTTGTCTTGCTCGCCCTTGAGAGGTGAGCGGAGAGAGAGAAACCCGTGTCCGTACTAGTCACCCTTTTTCTCCCTCTCTCTCTCTCTCTCTCTCTCTCTCTCTTCCAGTTAGCCTTGTGAACTTCCCCCCCGCCCGGGGGTCGTTCCCTCTAGTCTCTCCGCTTGCCTGCCGGTGTCTCGGGCTATTCAGGTTCGGCTCACCTCGCGTTCCAGCACTGGTGTGTTGAGTCTGCCGCTGATGTCCCGAACTGTGGGCTCCCACGGTCTCCACGCAGGTCCGCTGTGAGTCACGCGTTCCGGAAGAGTTTCTTCTGCTGTTTCCTCCCCTACTCTTCCTTGAACCTGCAGTATCTCCACTTTTATTAAACTATCTCTTCCCAGACTATCAGTGTGCTCCCTTCCTATTCCGCCATCTTGCTGGAAATCCTCCTCTTAAGACTTATTTGTACTTTATCTCACAATTCTCTCCTAGCCTTTAGGGTTTCTGATGAGAAGTCAGCTGTGAGTCTAATTTGGAGACACTCTGAAACTAATCTGGTGTTTCTCTCATGCATATTTTAGAATCTTCTCTTTATATTTTACTGTGGTGAGTTTGATTACAATGTGTTATATTGAAGATCTTTTCTGTTCACGTCTATTAGAAGTTCTGTGTGCTTCCTATACTTGAGTATACCTTTCTTTCTCCAAATTAGGGAAGTTTTCTGATATTATTTCACTAAGAAGGCTTTTTAATCTTTTTTCTCTCTCAATGCCTTCAGGAGCTCTTAGAACTCATATGTTGGGCCATTTTTAGTATCCTGTAGATTTCTACTAGTGTTCTTTAGATTTCTAATTTCTTCTTTTTGTCTTTGGTTTTCTGTATTATTTCCTGTGCATTGTCTTCTAAGTCCTATATTCTTTCTTCTGCTTCACCGGTTCTGTTGTTAAGGCTCCCCACTGCATTTTTTTATTTGTACTATTGAATTTTTCATTTCATTTTGATTTCTCTTTAAGATCTCAATTTCATGGAAGGAACTTTCTTTCATACCTGCATAGATTTCAGTATTTCGCGCATTTGCTTCTGATTACTTCTATGTAACCTTATGATCAATATTTTAAATTCCATTGCTTGCATTTCTTCTGTTTCATCATCTTCACAATCTAGTCTTGAAGTGTTGTGTTCTTTTCTCAGTGTCATGTTGTCTTCCTTATTCTTGTTTTGTGAATTGGTGCATTTGTTGTTTGGCATTTGTGGAGATACTCATTGGTTTCTTCTTCTTCATCTTCTTTTTTTCTTTTTGATGTGGTGGTTTTTATCTTGTACTATGACTGTAGATAAGTGGTTTTTATCTTGTACTATGACTCTGTAGATAACTAGATAAGTGCTTTCAGTGAATATCTAGATGCTTGTAGTTGGTGTGGTCAGGGAACTTTGTTCAGTTCTCCAGGGTTAAAGACATGCCTAAGGTGACACACCCAGGTTTGCTGTGGTAAATCTTATCTCTCTCTCTCTTTTTTTCTTTTTTTTAACTTTTATTTAATGAATATAAATTTCCAAGGTACAGCTTTGATTACAATGGTTTCCTCCCCATAATGTCCCTCCCACCCGCAACCCTCCTCTTTCCCACTCCCTCTCCCCTTCCATTCACATCAAGATTCATTTTCGTTTCTCTTTATATACAGAAGATCAGTTTAGCATACATTAAGTAAAGATTTCAACAGTTTGCTCCCACACAGAAACATAAAGTGAAAAATACTGTTTGAGTACTAGTTATAGTATTAAATCTCAATGTACAGCACACTAAGGACAAAGATCCTACATGAGGAGTAAGTGCACAGTGACTCCTGTTGTTGACTTAACAAATTGACACTCTTGTTTATGGCATCAGTAATCAACCTAGGCTCTTGTCATGAGCTGCCAAGGCTATGGAAGCCTTTTGAGTTCACTGACTCTGATCATATTTAGACAAGGTCATGGTCAAAGTGGAAGTTCTCTCCTCCCTTCAGAGAAAGGTACCTCCTTTTTGATGGCCCGTTCTTTCCACTAGGATCTCACTCGTGGAGATCCTTCATTTAGGTTCCCCCCCCCCCCCCAGAGTGTCTTGGCTTTCCATGCCTGAAATACTCTCATGGGATTTTCAGCCAGATCCGCATGCCTTAAGGGCTGATTCTGAGGCCAGAGTGCTGTTTAGGACATCTGCCATTCTATGGGTGTGCTGCGTATCTCACTTCCCATGTTGGATCATTCTCTCCCTTTTTGATTCTATCAGCTAGTATTTGCAGACACTATTCTTGTTTATGTGATCCCTTTGGTTCTTAGTCCTATCATTATGATGAATTGTGAACAGAAATTGATCACCGGGACTAGTGAGATGGCATTGGTACATGCCACCTTGATGGGATTGAATTGGAATCCCCTGGTATGTTTCTAACTCTACCATTTGAGGTAAGTCAGCTTGAGCATGTCCCGAATTGCACATCTCTTCCCTCTCTTATTCCCACTCTTATATTTAACAGTGATCACTTTTCAGTTAAGTTTCAGCACTTAAGAAGAATTGTGTATTGATTACAGTATTCAACCAAAAGTATTAAGAACAAACAAAAAAAATACTAAGAGGGATATCATATCTAGTTGCTCATCAACAGTCAGGGTGAGGGCTGATCAAGTCACCATTTCTCATAGTGTTCATTTCATTTTAACAGCTTTCCTTTTTGGTGCTCAGTTAGTTGTCACCTAGCAGGGAGAACAAGTGGTATTTGTCCCTTTGGGATTGGCTTATTTCACTCAGCATAATGTTTTCCAAATTCCTAACAGGGATCACTTTTCAGTTAAAATTTAAACACCTAAGAATAATTGTGTGTTAATTACAGAGTTCAATCAATAGTACTAGAACAAAAAAATACTAAAATGGATAAAGTATTACATTGTACATCAACCGTCAGGACAAGAGCTGATCAAGTCACTGTTTCTCATAGTGTCCATTTCATTTCAACAAGTTTCCCCTTTGGTGCTCAGTTAGTTTCACCGATCAGGGAGACCGTATGATATTTGTCCCTTTGGGACTGGCTTAATTCACGCAGCATGTTTTCCAAATTCCTCCATCTTGTTGCAAATGACTGGGTTTCGTTGTTTTTGATTGCTGTATAGTATTCTATAGAGTACATATCCCATAATTTCTTTATCCAGTCTACCGTTGATGGGCATTTGGGTTGGTTCCAGGTCTTAGCTATTGTGAATTGAGCTGCAATAAACATTAAGGTGCAGACCGTTTTTTTGTTTGCCAATTTCATTTCCTTTGGGTAAATTCCAAGTAGTGGGATGGCTGGGTTGAATGGTAGGGTTATCTTCAGGTTTCTGAGGAATCTCCAGACTGACTTCCATAGTGGCTTAACCAGTTTGCATTCCCACCAACAGTGGGTTAGTGTCCCTTTTTCCCCACATCCTCTCCAGCATCTATTGTTGGTAGATTTCTGAATGGCCAACAGACACATGAAAAAATGTTCAAGATCACTAGCAATCAGGGAAATGCAAATCAAAACCACAATGAGGTTTCATCTCTCTCTTTTTTTAATCAGAAGGGAAATTTATTCTGCTTAGCTGAGCTTCTATCCTCAAAGGAGACCAGTGCCTAAGTGCTAGCTGCAGTGGGTATAATATTCGTCCATTCTCCCCCAAGGACCACACAAAGGATCTGTGCAATCCTCAGTATAAGTTCAGATTTCCTAGCAGTGTCTCTCACCAGGTAGCCAGGAAGCCCTGAGTCTCCCACTGTGACTGTCCTAAGTCCTAGCCACACCATGAGTCCTCCCACAAACCCTTAGTTTTTTTCACAGTCCTGGTACAGAAGCCTCACTCAGTCACAAGCTCCTAGCCCCCTGTTAGTTCTCCCAACCAGAGCCAGGAGTTTCCACTCATCTGGTTGCCGGGGACAGACATGAGCTGGCACAGCTGTTACATATGTCCAAAATGGTGCCTGCTCTATCAGCCTGTTACAGGATACTGTGGTAAAGTGATCAGGAAGAGAGAAATGTGTCTGCCCTTTTTTTTTCTCCTCTAGTTTGGCAGATATACTATCCCCCATGAGGCTTCAAGCCTGGTTCCCTCTAGGCTCTTCCTGCAGCTTTTTTTGCAAGTGACTTGGGCTGCTGTGGTATGGTCTCTCCTCAGTTTCCAATGCTGGCGTGTAGGCTCTCAGCTGATGGAGTCCCAAGTTGTGTGCGTCCATTCCCTCCACATAGGTCTACCCTGTCCCTCTAATTTCAGTAGAGTTTCCACTTTGATTTTTTCCCTAACTCTTCCCTGAGTTACCCTCTCTCCACTTTTCTTTTAAAGATTTATTTCATTTATTTGAGACAGAGTTAAGAGAGAGGTAGAGACACAGAAAGAGATCTTCCATCCGCTGGTTCACTCTCCAGATGGCCACAATGGCTGGAGCTGTGTTGATCCGAAGGCAAGAGCCAGGAACTTCTTTCAGATCTCCCACATGGATGCAGGTGCCCAAAGATTTGGGCCGTCCTCTACTGCTTTCCCAGGCCACAGTAGAGAGCTTGACTGGAAGAGGAGTAGCCAGGACTAGAACCCACACCCATATGGGATGCTGGCCCTTCAGGAAAGGGCTTTAACACGCTGCGCCACAGCACTGGCCCCAAGAATCACTTTTTTAAAGCTATCTTCTCCTGGGCTAGAGCAGTATGCTCCCTCCCTACTCTGCCATCTTGGAAATGCCCCAGAGAGCTACATGGTTATTTCTTTGAGTCAGTCCTTTTCAGACCCACAGGCTTGTTAGTACTCCTTCTCTTTTCATTCCATACTACTTTATTCTGTATTGAAAATGAATACAGCCGGCGCCGTGGCTCACTAGGCTAATCCTCCGCCTTGCGGTGCTGGCACACTGGGTTCTAGTCCCGGTCGGGGCGCCGGATTCTGTCCTGGTTGCCCCTTTTCCAGGCCAGCTCTCTGCTGTGGCCAGGGAGTGCAGTGGAGGATGGCCCAAGTACTTGGGCCCTGCACACCATGGGAGACCAGGATAAGTACCTGGCTCCTTCCATCGGATCAGCGCGGTGCGCCGGCTGCAGCGTGCTGGCCACGGCGGCCATTGGAGGGTGAACCAATGGCAAAGGAAAATCTTTCTCTGTCACTCTCTCTCACTGTCCACCCTGCCTGTCAAAAAAAAAAATGAATACAGTTTATTTTTATTAACACAGCTATTGAATCACTTATAAGTAAACTCTGGAAATATTTTTACCCTTCACTTTTCCTTTTTCATGCACTAGTTAATTGTGGTTTATGCCTAACTACCTGCTTGAGTCCTGGGAGATGTGTCTATCAGAGATTCAGGCAACTTTAAATCTCAGTTACCACGGGCTTGATAGATTGTTAATCCCTCTTGTCCTTATTTTCCTTTTTAAGATCTACAACTGTTCTTTTCCTTTATTACCTACCACATTTCTGTTGGCTCAGAACTAATGCAATCCATCTGCCACTCCTGCCCTTTTATGTGTGAATCTTTGGAAGTGTATAGCTGGCTGCTAGGGACAATAACTTTGGAAGAGGACTAATTAGGTATCCTTAGTCTTGATTTCCTCAAATGGCAAAAAGTCTATATATAGGACTCTTTGAGGTGTAAATGAGATAATATACGTAGAGTATCTAGCACATAATAGATTCTCAAAAACTTGTCATTCATCATTGATGTTGACAGTATTAGTTTTTGTGCTTTGAAGCCTTTTTTTGAATTCTGCATTCTGTCTCATTGGATTTCTGCAATTATGCTATGCTAAGGGTCATTTAAAGAAAAGTTAAAAAAATTTATCTGTTTGCATCACTATGAACTGCTACTCTTTTTATATAACTTACTATGTAAGACTCCTCCTATTTACACTTTCCAGCAATTTTAAGAATGGCTGGCTCTGTGTGGTAACAAACCAGATTGATGGTTTCAATACTTTATTTAACTACTTTTTTATTTATATAAAGGGAAAATTTTCATGTATTTCATATTTACATCTTTAAGAGTATAATGATGCTTCCCACCCTAGCTTCCCCGTGTCTTCCCTCCTTCTTCTTTTCTTAATTTTCTTTTAATTTTTACAATGATATACTTGCAATTTTCTTTATAATCAAAAGTTTAACCCTCCACTAAGTATTCAACAAGTAGTTAGCAGGAAAACCACTGTTCCTCAAGAATATACCTTAGGGCTGTAAGTAATAATCAAATCTCAAAATGTCAACTTTGAACTTATACATTGCATTTTTTTTACTTTGTATATTAGTTACCACAAATCAATCAAAACATATGGCATTTGTCCTTTTGGGACTGGTCTGTTTCACTAAGCATAATGATATCTAGTTGCATCCATTTTGTGGCAAAATACAGGATTTCATTCTTTTTTATGGCTGAGTAGAATTGCATCATGTATATATAAAATAATTTCCCAGTCATCAGTGGATTTTCATCTGAGTTGATTCCATATCAGCTTTTGTGAGTCGAGTTGCTGTAAACATGAGATTACAGATAACTCTTTCATATGCTAATTTCATTTACTTTGGATAAATTCCCAGGAGTGGGAAGTCTGGGTTGTCTGGTAGATGTACTTTCATATTTCTGAGGCCTCTCCATAGAATATTCCATAGGGGTTGCACTAGTTTACATTCTCACTGACAATGTTTTCAGGTACCTTTCTCCCCATATCCTTGCCACCATTTATTGTATTTTTTTTTGATGTTTGGATTGGATTATAGCCATTCTTTTTATTTTTTTAAAAGATTTTTATTTGTTTATTTGAGAGGCAGAGTTACAGAGAGAGGGAGAGATAGAGAGAAAGAACTCCCATCTGCTGGTTCACTCCCTAAATGGCAGCAATAACTGGAGCTTGACCCATCTGAAACGAGGACCCAGGATTTTTTTCTGGGTCTCCTATGTGGATGCAGGGGCTCAAGCACTTCGACTGTCATCTACTGCTTTCCCAGGCACGTTGGCAGAGAGCTGGATTGGAAGAGGAGCAGCCGATATATGAATCATTGTCTGTATGGGATGCTGGTGCCGCATGCAAATATATTTACTTTGTAATTTTGTCAGTGTTAGTCCAAGATAGAGCAATAAGGTACAATTAAGATGTATTCTGGGAATGTCTCATATTTTCACTTGATGAACTCAGAACATATTTGTTTATTTAAAAAGATGAAAGAGAGAGAGAGATAATTTATTTACTGGCTCACTCATCAAATGCCCACAACATCTGGTGCTGGGCCAGGTCAAAGCCAAGAGGTCTATTCAGGTCTCTATTCAGCTATTTAGAACTCTATTCAGGTCTCCCACGTGAGTGGCAGGAACGCAATTACATGAGCCATCATCTACTGCTTCCTAGGATGTGCATTAGAAGGAAGCTGGATTTGAAGTGGAGGTAGTCCTTGATCCCAGAAACTCTAATATGTGATGTGTGTGTCCCAGGCAGCTTGCGGCTTAACCTGCTGCTCTACAACATACTTCCCTAAGGTACATTTAAAAATCTTAATAATTCTACAGCTGAAAGAAGACCGTATAGAGTAAAGCATTGATTAATTCATTTGAGGAGATAATATTTTTTTTAATAACTGTCTTTACTAGGTCTTTACTAACAGCATTTACAAAAAATCATGAATATGCTAACTATGATCATAAACATCAGAGATTGCATTTTTAAAGTTTCATAATTGTCTATTAACATTTACTAATTTTGGTTGTTTAGAATCCTACTTTTCCAGAGTCTCCTAATGAGACATTTAATGAACAGCAAAGCTGTCATATATCTTCTTGTGAAGATTAGAAATATCCATTAACACTCTAAAATTAAGAGAATAGTTACATATGGAACATATTATAAAATAGATTCTTGATTTTAATGAAAACATTCATAGCCTTTGGGATCCATCTGAAGCATTTTCTGAAACCATTTTTCCCCTCCTGGAGTTGACAGCCAGACTGTTTAAGCTCATGACATATAACATTCCAGACACTCTTTTTAAAAAAGAGTGCTTAGTAATATCATTTGGACATGGATCAAGGCATCTCCAGATGATGAAATCCTAATTAAAGCTGCATAACAAATAGGAAACCTCATGAAAGTGTGCTTTTGAAATTCATTGGTAAGAAATGGTCAATTGCATAGATGAAATGATAAGATCTTAGCTATATATATATATATATATATCCATGTGTTATCCCCTTGTGTGCAGAAAAAACTGAAGAACTAAAGCAATTTTTACTGCTCGCTTAGATCAAACACTAGTTTTGACTTGAAAAAATTTATTTCCAAGTAGTATGAATTATAGAGATTTTCCCTAAGTTTCCTCATAACATAGAAAATGTTTATTAGTGTGTGTAGGATATACTTGCACATGTACCACTGTACAAATCTGGAAGGAATTTTGTAAGGCCTGTTGTCCACCTAAGATTCACTATCACCATCAGAATCTCAGTTGTAATGCCTGCATTCCTAATCTAAGAATCTATATCAGAATTTCTCAACCCTGACACTATTGACATTTGGGGCTTTGTTGTGTTGCTTACTTGCTTGAGTAATGTAGAATGTTTAGCTGCATTCCTGACCTCTAAGTACCACATGTTAATTGCAAGCCTCCTTTGCAGCAATAATGAAAATATCCTGAGGTCTTGACAAATATTCTATTTGAGGGGTGGGAGATGATCAAAATTGCACCTGGTTGAGGCCCAGTGGTGTATTTATAATCTTGCTGTTATGATCTGCACTTCCTGGAAGAGTGTGTAAGGATAGCTAAACACTGTGATCATTATACTTTTTTCCTGGTATTTTATCATGCAGTTGATTGGGATCTGGGAGATGATTATAAAACCATTCTCTTCTATTTCCATCAAATTCTTTTTCAGTTCATACAGAGTTAGTCTCAATGGGTGACTAGAAAATTATTCTATCATTCCATTATAATCAAAACTGAGAACACTTTTCTGGTTCTATGCTAAAAGGAATATGTTGGATTCTTACTTTCTTCACATCACAAAACCTGTAAGTTAAACATACTTAGTATTTTTAATATTGATTTGCCCTCCTTCATCTGCTTGCATATAATATCATGCTGAATGAACAATTTCTCTTGATGCAAGCACAGGTAAAGCTGAAGGGAATGAAGGGCTCATAATATCTTTTCATACCACATATAAATAATACAGGACTTTTTATTTTCAAAAGCTTGATCAGGGTCAACAAATTTGTTCTTTAAAGATTAAAGTAATATTTTAGAATTTGCAGGTCGTATGATCTCTTCAACTATTTAAGTCAGCTATTATAACACAAAGACATCCACTGACAATAGATAAACAAGCCGTGGTGTTCCTATACAACCTGATTTACAAAGCAGTAGTAACTGGATTTGGCCTATGGACCATATTTGCCAACTCTTGATTTAGATAATCAGTAATAACTTTCATCTTTCTTCATGTTCTTCCTTTATCCCTTATTGTCGCTCCCCCTCTTCGCGGAGGAACGACACAGGACCCTGCACTGTTCTTTCGTCTGCTCGGCCCTTCCCGGGTTTGCTGCTGGTCCTTCCCAGGTTTGCTGCTGATCCCTCCACCTCCACGGAGGGGCGGCTCCCCTTGCCACTTCCCCCACTTCCGTGGAGGAGTGGCACACCGCCGGCCGGCTCTCTCGGGGGATGCTCAGATGTTATCCGCATGTTCCTGGTGCATGTTGTCTCTCTCCTCCTTTATAGTCCTCTTCCACCAATCCCAACTCTGCTACCCACATGCCGAGTACGCTGCTCTCCTCCAGTCAGGAGCAGGATCAACTCCTGCAGCTCATCAGTCAAGTTGGCGAGAGGCAGCTGTGTAGAAGTTGTTTACTCCCTTTCAGCGCCATATTGTGGGAGAGCAGATGCATAGAATTAGTCTTAATTCCAGTAACAGTCTAGTCCGAGTTGCTCCCCACACTTATCTCTGCCTATCCTCCACTGGTAATTACTATTCAAATTTTCTTTCCAAATTCAATTTAGTTATACATAAACATATATCACTCATTTGTTTTTTAAAATTTTATAACAAATATGTATAATAAATAACCTATTAAGTTTTCTTTGTTTTTTACCCAATTTCCCTTGATTTTGAGCTTTATAAAATTGTATTGTATACTCATTAGTGTTACTGTGAAAACATGATAAATTATGAAAGCATTTGTAAAAGTTCTTATTGTTCTTTATAAAATTACTTAGCAAAAATTATCTCCCTACATATTTTCACTTCATTCTCTTCAGCCTAATTTTGATCCATTAAGGAATTATTGAATAAATTTTGTTATTTTCTATTTAGTCGAGAGAGAGAGAGAGAGAGAGAGAGAGAGAGAGAAAAGAGATCTTCACCTTTTTGTTCACTCCCCAAATGCCCACAATAGCTAGTGTTGGGTCAGGCTGAAGTTAGATACTAGGAACTTCATCAAGTTCTCTCACAGGGTGATGGGGAACTAAATATTTGAGCCATCCAGGTTTTTTTTATTTTTTATTTAGTAAATATAAATTTTCAAAGTACAGTTAATGGATTACAATGGCTTCCCCCCACATAATTTCCCTTCCACTCACACCCCTCCCATCTCCCGCTCCCTCTCCCCTTCCATTCACATCAAGATTCATTTTCAATTCTCTTTATATACAGAAGATTGATTCAGTATATATTAAGTAAAGATTTCATCAGTTTGCACCCACACAGAAACACAAAGTGTAATATGCTGTTTCAGTACTAGTTATAGCACTACTTCACATTGGACAACACACTAAGGACAGATCCCACATGAGAAGTAAGTACACAGTGACTCCTGTTGTTGACTTAACAATTTGACACTCTTGTTTATGGCGTCAGTAATTTCCCTAGGCTCTAGTCATGAGTTGCCAAGGCTATGGAAGCCATTTGAGTTCACTAAACTTCGATCTTATTCCGACAAGGTCATGGTCAAAGTGGAAGTTCTCTCCTCCCTTCAGAGAAAGGTACCTCCTTCTTTCCACTGGGATCTCACTCACAGAGATCTTTCATTTAGATTTTTTTTTTTTTTTTGCCAGAGTGTCTTGGCTTTCCATGCCTCAAATACTCTCCTGGGCTCTTCAGCCAGATCCGAATGCCTTAAGGGCTGATTCTGTGGCCAGACTGCTGTTTTGGAAATCTGCCATTCTTTGAGTCTGCTGTGTATCCCGCTTCCCATGATGGATCATTCTCTCCCTTTTTGATTCTATCAGCTAGTATTAGCAGACACTAGTCTTGTTTCTGTGATCCCTTTGACTCTTAGACCTATCAGTGTGATCAATTTTGAACTGAAATTGATCACTTAGACTAGTGAGATGGCATTGGTACATGCCACCTTGATGGGATTGTATTGGAATCCCCTGGCACGTTTCTAACTCTACCATTTGGGGCAAGTCCGATTGAGCACGTCCCAAATTGTACATCTCCTCCCTCTCTTATTCCCACTCTTATATTTAACAGGGATCACTTTTCAGTTAAACACCTAAGAATAATTGTGAGTTAATCACGGAGTTCAACCAACAGTACTAGAACAAAACAAAGAGAAAATACTAAAATGGATAAAGTATTACATTGTACATCAACTGTCAGGACTAGAGCTGATCAAGTCACTGTTTCTCATAGTGTCCATTTCACTTCGACAGGTTTCCCCTTTGGTGCTCAGTTAGTTGTCGCTGATCAGGGAGAATATATATTTGTCCCTTTGGGACTGGCTTAATTCACTCAGCATAATGTTTTCCAGATTCCTCCATCTTATTGCAAATGACCGGATTTTGTTGTTTTTGACTGCTGTATAGTATTCTATAGAGTACATATTCCATAATTTCTTTATCCAGTCTACTGTTGATGGGCATTTGAGTTGGTTCCAGGTCTTAGCTATTGTGAATTGAGCTGCAATAAACATTAAGGTGCAGACAGCTTGTTTGTTTACCTATTTCATTTCCTTTGGGTAAATTCCAAGGAGTGGGATGGCTGGGTTGAATGGTAGGGTTATATTCAGGTTTCTGAGGAATCTCCAGACTGACTTCCATAGTGGCTTAACCAGTTTGCATTCCCACCAACAGTGGGTTAGTGTCCCTTTTCCCCACATCCTCTCCAGCATCTGTTGTTGGTAGATTTCTGAATGTGAGCCATTCTAACTGGGGTGAGGTGAAACCTCATTGTGGTTTTGATTTGCATTTCCCTGATTGCTAGTGATCTTGGACATTTTTTCATGTGTCTGTTGGCCATTTGGATTACCTCTTTTGAAAAATGTCTATTGAGGTCCTTGGCCCATCTCTTAAGTGGGTTGTTTGTTTTGATGTTGTGGAGTTTCTTGATTTCTTTGTAGATTCTGGTTATTAATCCTTTATCTGCAGCATAGTTTGCAAATATTTTTTCCCATTCTGTCAGTTGCCTCTTCCTTTCCTGATTGTTTCTTTTGAAGTACATAAACTTCTCAATTTGATGCAATCCCAAATGTTAATTTTGGCTTTGATTGCCTGTGCTTCTTGGGTATTTTCCAAGAAGTCTTTGCCAGTACCTATTTCTTGCAGAGTTTCTCCAATGCTCTGTAATATTTTGATGGTGTCGGG
This sequence comes from Oryctolagus cuniculus, assembly GCF_051225735.1. NCBI lineage: Eukaryota > Metazoa > Chordata > Mammalia > Lagomorpha > Leporidae > Oryctolagus > Oryctolagus cuniculus. The sequence continues at coordinate 107,953,120 of NC_142872.1, forward strand.
TAGTAGATTTAAGTCTTTAATCCATGTTGAGTGAATCTTTGTGTAAGGTAAAAGGTAGCGCTCTTGCTTCATGGTTCTACATGCGGAAATCCAATTTTCCTAGCACCATTTATTGAATAGACTGTCCTTACTCCAGGGATTGGTTTTGGATTCTTGATCAAATATGAGTTGGCTGTAGATGTTTGGATTGATTTCTGGTGTTTCTATTCTGTTCCGTTGGTCTATCCATCTGTTTCTGTACCAGTACCATGCTGTTTTAATTACAACTGCCCTGTAGTATGTCCTGAAATTTTGTATTGTGATGCCTCTGGCTTTGTTTTTGTTGTACAAGATTGCTTTAGCTATTCAAGGTCTCCTGTGTCTCTATATGAATTTCAGCATCATTTTTTCCAGATCTGAGAAGAATGTCTTTGGTATTTTGATTGGTATCGCATTGAATGTATAAATTGCTTTTGGGAGAATGGACATTTTGATGATATTGATTCTTCCAATCCATGAGCATGGAAGATTTTTCCATTTTTTAGTATCCTCTTCTATCTTTCTTAAAGGTTTTATAATTTTCATCATAGAGATCCTTAACGTCCTTGTTCAAGTTTATTCCAAGGTATTTGATTGTTTTTGTAGTTGTTGTGGATGGGATTGATCTTAGAAGTTCTTCCTCAGCCGTGGCATTGCCTGTGTATACAAAGGCTGTTGATTTTTGTGCATTGATTTTATACCCTGCTACTTTGCCAAACTCTTCTATGAGTTCCAATAGTCTCTTAGTAGAGTTGTTTGGGTCCCCTAAATACAGAATCATGTCATCTGCAAAGAGGGATAGTTTGAGTTCTTCCTTCCCAATTTGTATCCTTTCACTTTCTTTTTCTTGCCTAATAGCTCTGGCTAGAACTTCCAGAAATATATTGAATAGCAGTGGTGAGAGTGGGCATCCCTGTCTGGTTCCAGATCTCAGTGGAAATGCTTCCCACTTTTCCCCATTCAATAGGATGTTGGCCATGGGTTTTTCATAAATTGCTTTGATTGTATTGAGGAATGTTCCTTCCATACCCAGTTTGCTTAGAGTTTTCATCATGGAAGGGTGTTGTATTTTATCAAATGCTTTCTCGGTGTCTATTGAGATAATCATATGGTTTTTCTTTTGCAGTCTGTTAATGTGGTGTATCACATTGATTGTTTTGCGCACATTGAACCATCCCTTCATGCCAGGGATAAATCCCACTTGGTCTGGGTGGATGATCTTTCTGATGTGTTGTTGCATTCTATTGGCGAGAATTTTATTGAGGATTTTTGCATCTATGTTCACCAGGGATATTGGTCTGTAATTCTCTTTCAATGCTGCATCTTTTTCCGGCTTAGGAATTAAGGTGATGCTGGCTTCATAGAAAGAATTTGGGAGGATTCCCTCTTTTTCGATTGTTCTGAATAGTTTGAGAAGCATTGGAGTTAGTTCTTCTTTAAATGTCTGGTAGAATTCAGCAGTGAATCCATCTGGTCCTTGGCTTTTCTTTGTTGGGAGGGCCTTTATTACTGTTTCAATTTCTGTCTCAGTTATGGGTCTGTTTAGGTTTTCTATGTCTTCCTGGTTCAATTTAGGTAGGTTGCATGTGTCCAGGAATCTATCTATTTCTGATAGGTTTCACTGTTTGCTGGCATACAGGTCCTTGTAGTAATTTCTGATGATTCTTTTTATTTCTGTGGTGTCTGTTGTTACGTTTCCTTTTTCATCTCTGATTTTATTGATTTGGGTCTTTTCTCTTCTTTTTTTTAGTTAGTTGTGCCAATGAGGTGTCAATTTTGTTTATTTTTTCAAAAAACCAGCTCCTCGTTTTGCTGATTTTTTGTAATGTTTTTTTGGATTCAATCCTGTTGATTTCTTCTCTGATTTTAATTATTTCTCTTCTCCTACTAGATTTGGGTCAGGTTTGCTGTAGATTTTCTAGATCCTTGAGGTGAATTGAAAGCCCATCTATTTGGTGCCTTTCCAATTTCTTGATGTAGGCACCTATTGATATAAACTTTCCTCTTAACCCTGCTTTTGCTGTATCCAATAAGTTTTGGTATGTTGTGCTGTTATCCTCATTTACTTCCAGAAAGTTTTTGATTTCTCTTTTGATTTCTTCTATGACCCATTGTTCATTCAGGAGCATTTTGTTCAATCTCCATGTGTTTGCGTATGCTCTAGGGATTCCTGAGTTGCTAATTTCCAACTTCATTCCTTTATGGTCTGAGAAGTTGCATGGTATGATTCTAATTCTTTTGAATTTGCTGAGACTTGCTTTATGGCCTAGTATGTGGTCAATCCTAGAGAAGGTTCCATGTACTGCTGAGAAGAATGTAAAATCTTTAGCTGTAGGATTGAAAATTCTGTAGATATCTGTTAGATCCATTTGGGCTATAGTGTCATTTAAATCTACTGTATCCTTGTTGATCTTCTGTCCTGTTGATCTGTCTATTTCTGAGAGTGGAGTATTGAAGTCCCCCGGTACTATTGTATTAGGGTCTAAGTCTCCCTTTAAGTCCCTTAACAAATCTTTTAAATAAACTGGTGCCCTGTTATTAGGTGCATATACATTGATAATCATTATATCTTCCTGTTGAATTTATCCCTTAATCATGATATAGTGTCCCTCTTTGTCTCTCTTAACAGTTTTTGTGGTAAAGTTTATGTTGTCCAATATTAAGATGGCTACGCCCACTCTTTTTTCATTTCTGTTGGCATGGTATATCTTTTTCCAGCCTTTCACTTTCAGTCTGTATGGATCTTTGTTGGAAAGATGTGTTTCTTTTAAGCAGCAAATAGATGGGTTTTGTTCCTTAAGGCAATCAGCCAATCAGTGTCTTTTAACTGGACAGTACAGGCCATTAACGTTCAATGTGACTATTGATAAGTGATAACTTTGCCCTGCCATTTGCCAAAGATAAGTTCTAATATATGCTTTGAATTCCCTGTGATCTTTTGCTGTGAGGTTTCCTTCATTTACCTTCTTCATGT